>NC_048302.1:20407077-21007077 GCF_013100865.1 Trachemys scripta elegans | reverse complement strand
GAGGTGTTTTGGGTACATTTCGTCAGCCTCCCATGATGCACTTGGTTCCTTCCTCCCTGAAAGCAACGGCAAACAATCATTTGTGTGTCTAGCCTGGGTTACTCGTGCAGACACCATAGCACAGCAAGCATGGCCCCTGCTCAGCTGTACCCTGTTGTTGTGAGATTCACAAACACCTTGCGCATTGTCCTGCCGTATTTGCAGAGCCTTGCCAGGAGCCGCCACATGGAAGAATGTGATGCCATGCAAATAGCTGTGTTGGAAGCCATGGAACAGAGCAATTTGCACATGCTGGCAGCTGGGCTTACTGACACAATGGAACGCCGCTTCTGGGCCAGGGAAACAAGCACAGACTGGTGGGATGCACGTATGGAATGAGGAGCAGTGGCTGCATAACTTTCGAATGCGTAAGGCCACTTTCTTGGAACTTTGCAAATTGCTTTCCTCAGCTCTGAAGCACAGAAAATACCAAAATGAGACCTGCTCTGATAGTTAAGAAGCGAGTGGCGATAGCCCCATGGAAGCGTACAATGCCAGATTGCTACCGCTCAGTTGGGAATCAGTTTGGACTGGGTAAATCTACCGTGGGGGCTGCTGTGATCCAAGTAGCCAAGGCAATCAATTCACTTCTGCTAAGAAGGGTAGTGACTCTGGGAAACGTGCAGGACATAGTGGATGGCTTTGCCGTAATGGGGTTCTCTAACTGTGGTAGGACAATAGAATACACATCCCTATCTTGGCACCAGACCACCTTGCCAAATAGTACATAAACCAGAAAGGCTACTTCTCAATGGTGTTGCAAGCGCTAGTGTATCACAGGGGCCATTTCACCAACGTCAACGTAGGATGGTCAGAAAAAGTACATGACGTGCGCATTTTTAGGAACTCCAGTCTCTTCAGAAAACTGCAAGAAGGAACTTTCTTCGCAGACCGGAAAATGACCGTTGGTGATGTTGAAATGCCAATAGTTATCCTTGGAGACCCAGTCTACCCTTTGCTGCCGTGGCTCATGAATCCGTACACAGGCAGCCTGGACAGCAGTAAGGAGCAATTCAATCATAGGGTGAGAGAGTGCAGAACGGTGGTATAATGCCCCTTTGGATGTCTAAAGGGGCCCTGGCGCAGTTTACTCACTAGGGTAGACCTCAGCGAAACCAATATTCCCAGTGTTGTTGCTGCTTGCTCTGTTCTACGTAATATCTGTGAAAGTAAGAGGGAAAAGTTTCTGGTGGGGTTAGGGGTTGAGGCAGATTGTCTGGCTGCCAATTATGAGCAACCAGACACCAAGGTAATAAGAAGAGCACATTGAGGCACACTGTGTCTCTGAGAGGCTTTGAAAACCAGTTTCATGAATGATCCAACACTGATGTGACAGTCCTGTGTGGTGTTCCTTACCAACCTGCCCCCTTTTTCGCATGTACTGTCCTGTAAACTAAACCCCCACCAACCACAGTGTGCACAGTGAATAAAGACCCTCTTGTCCTGAATTCATGCATTTTTATTATGCTAACAAACAGCAATGAAGAGCAATGATAACCAGGTAAGGGGCAAGGACATGTAGCTTATTATAATTGCACTGTCTAGCAAGCAAAGTTGTGGGAATGAGAGCCTTCTGCTCCATGAACCATCCCCTGGAGTTGAGTTCAAGGGATAATGGAACTTCCCCCACATTCTAGGACGTCTGGGAGAGGAGGATATGGAACTTGGTGAGGAGGGCGGCTGGTTCATCATTGGGTGCAGCAGGACTCTAAGGGCTAGCTGCCTTTCCTGCACCTCAACCAGACACCTCAACGTGTCTGTTAGCTCCCCCATAAACCGCAACATCTCCTCTTGCGTGTTATGCTCTTGTTCCCTGCATGCTTTCCTGCCCTCTTGGTCGGCAAGCGTGCTCACTGACAGTGTAAGCCTCCATGCATTCAGCTGGGCCCTGTTGGCCTCAGAGGAACACATCAAATCACAGAACATGTCTTCCCATGTCTGCTTTTTTTGCCTTCTAATCTGGGACAGCCTTTGTACTGGAGTGAGGAAGCCCCCAGAGAAAATGTTGCAATGAATGAAACAATTCACAGCAGTAAATACATTTCCTGAGATACATGGCCAAATTTTGTCTTTTAAAAGAAGAGCCTGCCAGTGAGGTACAACACATGGCAGAGTGCTGGGCAGCAGATTTCGGTTTGCAGGCAGGCATGTTAAGCACACACGAAAGGGTAGGCAGTCTGAGGGGACTCCCAGGGACATTTTTTGGGGTGGAAACTCTTGGCACATAAAAAGGCTTTTCTGGGGAGAACCCTGTGGGTGGCTGGACTGGCCGCCACTATATCCCAATTGTTTACCTCAAATTAAACATTAACCACAATTGCTTTTAACCCCTGTAGTGTTGTTATTACAAGTGTCCACTCACCAGAGGGGCCTTCCCCACCATCACAGTCTGGCAACAGTGGGTGCTGGGAGGGTTTTGCCTCCAGAGTTAGGAAAAGGTACTGGCCGTCGGGGAGAATGGATCCTCCGCTTGCCTGCTGCGCATTCTCCTCCTCCTCCTCAACAATGTTCTCCTTGTTGTTGCCCGTGGCTGCCTGGGTCCCCTGGGAGGTATCCACAGAGAGAGTTGGGGTACTGGTGGGGTCCCCACCTAGAATCGCATGCAGATGCTCATAGAAGAGGCATATCTGTGGCTCAGCACCAGAGTGACTATTCGCCTCCGTATGCTTGCCTGAGCGCCTTTATTTTCACACGGCACTGCTGTGTGTCTGTGGCGTAGCCTTTTCCCCCCGTGCCCTGTGCAATTTTGGCATAGATGTCATCATTTCTTCTGGTGGTTCGGAGCTCTGTCTGCACAGACTCTTCTCCCCACACAGCAATCCGATCCAGTGTCTCCTGTATGCTCCACGCTGGAGCACGTTTGCATACCTGGGCAGCCATGGTCAGCTGTGGTGGTGAGCTCTCCATGCTGATCAAACAGGAAATGAAATTCAAAAGTTCCCAGGGATTTTCCTGTTTAACTTGCTGAAGTGCAGTGGAGTTGAAAGTGCCTTCCAGAACGGACACATTGGAGCACTCTGGGACACCTCCCTGAGGCCAACCCCATTTAAATACACTATGTTGAGTCTAACACTAACCCTAATTTGACCCGGAAAGGTCAACTCTCGCGCTACTCTTCTCGTCGAGGTGGAGTACAGGCGTCGATTTTAAAAGCTCTTTAGGTCAGCGGAAAGGGCTCAGTAGTATAGACACGTACATTATAAATTAGACCTAATGTGGCGAATGTCAATCTGATGACATAATGTAGACCAGCCCTAACTGCTCACTAAGGGTCAGGGAGGAATTCGGGAGTGCATAGGGAAATCCCTGTGGACTGAAGTCCGTGGCAATCATCCATTCATTTCAATCGGTTTTGGATCAAGCCTTGTATATCTAGGCCTGTAATCAAATTAATGAATATTAGTTTCTTTGGAGATTAACCCTTTATATTTACAACTCAGGCTAACTGATTTCTTGCAGCAGTGTTCATCCTGAGGGCGCAACTGAGAAAAGCAATTGCAATGCTTGGAAGTCTTATATGACAGGGTAATACAAACCACATAATAAAGCTTGACTTGTCTTTTCACTTCTGTTTATTGAACAGAAGTCCTAGTTAATCCCAGTGTAGCCTGTGTTGTTCTTTCCTGTTTCAGAGGAGAATTGGCAAGCTTTGGCCAAGTGGTAAATTTCATTATTGTAGATATAGCTCCACTGTGCCACTGAAATTCCTCCTGTTCCTATTGCCGACCACTAAGGGCTCATTTTCAAAAGCTTGCCATATAATTGCTATGTCCCGCATCTCCACAGTAATAATCAATGAATTCCCAAATGTAAAAATACCCAGACTAATTTTTGCTGCATTTTTGTTGGTTTTCTTCCTTGAAGACAAAAGTTTTGTGGAACAAATACGGTTTTTGGTCTTGTCAGCCTGTGACTAATTGCTATGACTTTTGGCTGTTCTGCTGTGATCTCTTGCAGCGACCAACAGGGAGATGTGGCCAGCTGCAATCCGTAATTAGGACTAGGCAAGCAAGCAATGCATTTGCTCTTCTGAGATCAGTATGCAAACCAGTTTGGCATAATACACCTTTACATACCAGTTACAAAACAAAAATTTGGAATCAAAATGTTAACAAAAAGAAAAATGCAGACAGACACACACACATCATATACTGAATAGATATGTGAGAATATGTGAAATTATACCGTGCATCAGAAGAAGAATCAGAGTTCTTAAATTAAAGGATGTGGTTTTAAATATAGTATGCTGCAGCACTACAGCCATTGAAAATACAATGCAGGTGTCACGGAGTGTGGCGGGGACACAAGACCCTGCACCCCCATCTTCCTGTGATTCACCATGACTCTCAGCCAGCCAGTAAAGCAGAAGGTTTATTTAGACAACAGGAACACAGTCCAAGACAGGTCTTGCAGGCACAGACAACAGGATTCCCCCCCACAATTAAGTGCATCTTGGGGTCCCAGGGCACCACAGCCCCTTGGGGGGTCAGAGCCCCCTCTGCTTCCCAGCCGTTCCACCAGCCAGCTCTGAAACTCCCCCTCCAGCGACCCCTCCCACAGCCTTTGTTCAGTTTCCGGGCAAAGGTGTCACCTGCTTCTAACCCCTTCCTGGGTTCTCATGTTACATGCTCAGGTATTCTCCCTCACGGCCAGTCTCCCATCCCCCAATGCAGACCGTCCTAGCCACACTCCCCTGCCTTCCCAGCCAACACTCCCCACTCAGCATTCAAAGACCACATTAAGAACAGTCCCAGTTCATCACAGCAGGTACTTACTGAAATCATGAATATACAAATCTCAGCTGGAACAAAAATAAAAAGATACCTGTAATACAGTTAGCTTAGGGCCAGTTACTGTCACCATTACTCATGCTGAGTAGCACCTTACTCTGTGTTCAATGTGAGTGGGGTGGCAGAATAGGGCTCTTGCTAGGTAAGTCACTTAAAAACCAACAGGATCATCTAGGTTTTCCATTTGCAATGGTCTCAGAATAAAAAATGTTTGATTATCTAGTCAGCCATGTTTACTAGTATTTGCTGAGGAGAAATCTTTAGGTGTATACCTTTCACTGTGTTATTAAAGTTGCAAACATACCTTAATCGCTTGCTCTCTCAGGTCATTTGCATTCACATACCTTTTAATGTTCATATTGATTGCATTTGTTATTCCCGTGGAAAACTAACTCTCTCTCTCTCTCTCTCTCTATATATATATATATATATATACACACACACACACACCATATTTAAATGACATGTTTGTGACACTAACCAGAAACAACAACAAAATGTGGAGGTGGCAGGAAAATTGTGGGGGAGAGGTCAATTTTTAAGTCTGCCAACCTTCACAATATATCCCTTTAATTAGTCATTAGCAGACCTTATCAGGCAGTTTCTCGGCAGCCACTGTGTAAATAACATTTTAATAGAACATTTGTATTGCAAAAAAGGAAATTCAGCCAGCAGTGTCACTCAGTGCTCTGAGGCCTGTTTTTAAAAGGATGATTTACAATCTTGTGTCTCTTGTCAGATTCCTAAGCCAATTTTCCTCTCTTGACTATGACTTTTCCCTTAGCAACAAATTAGTAGACTGTTCTGTTACACGCTTGGTTCCTTTTTTGGTTTCGTTTGGGGTTTTTGTTGTTGTTTTGGCAAATAAAAATATTTTCATGACATTTTCTTCATTAAAAAAGTTGATAAACTCATTATCCCAAATGATTTGTATAAAGAGCTTCTTCATTGATTTACACTAGTTTTCCATATAAGTGTCAAACCATTAAAAAAAAAAAAAAGTGGTGGTGGCAAAGGATTCTGGTGAACAACCCTGAGCAGTTAAATCTCCTGTTTATGGAGAGAAACAGGTACATCATGGGTGGCAATAGTGAAAGCTTCTGCGCATTGTCCTATCAACGAGCCTGTTTGAGTTCCCAGCATTCTGCCACCTCCGTACAGCAAAGCCACATTAATTTCATTAGGTCTACGGCCTTCTGCAGCCTGCAGGCATGTCTACAGCCCTCTACAAAAGGACTGGCTTTGCCCAATAAATGCTAGTGCCACTTTACTAAGGGTGAGATTGAGCTTTTGCTCAATGTCCCTAAGAGGCAGTGTGTAACTGTGCTGCCTCATGAGGATTCCTGGGATGGCCCCTTGGGTAAGTAACTTACTGCAACTATATTAGGGTTACCATATTTAAAAAATAAAAAAAGAGGACACTCCACGGGGCCCTGGCCCCGCCCCTCTCCCACCCCCGGCCCTGCCCCAACTCCGCCCCTTCCCCGCCCAACTCTGCCCCTTCCCCGCCCATTCCCCGAAGTCCCCACCCTAACTCCCCCTCCTCCCTCCCAGCCACACGAAAAGGGCTGCCCCAGCGCTACCGGCTTCATGGTTTGCCGGGCAGCCCCCAGACCCTGCACCCCCGGCCGGCGCTTCCCCAGCACAGCTGGAGCCCGGGAGGGGAAGCGCTCAACCGGGGGCGCAGGGTCTGGAGGCTGCCCGTGGAGCCGGTAGCGCTCGGGCTTCGGGCAGCCCCTATGCCTCCGGACCCTGCGTCCCCGGCTGGGCACTTTCCCTCCCAGGCTCCAGCTGCTCTGCTCCTCCCCTGACTGTTCAGCTCTGTTTAAGAGCCAAGCTGCCCGAGTCAGCGCTACTGGCTTCGGGTAGCCCCCGTGCCTCTGGACCCTGCGCCGCCGGAGCAGAGCAGCTGGAGCCCGGGAAGGGAAGTGCCGGGCCGGCGGCTCGGGTTCCGGAGGCACGGGGGCTGCCCTAAGCCGGTAGCGCTGCCTCGGGCAGCTTGGCTCTTAAACAGAGCCAAAGAGTCAGCGGAGGAGCAGAGCAGCCACGGGAGAGGAAGTGCCCGGCCGGTATTTTTCCCGAACATGTTCGGCTTTTGGACAATTCCCCCCGGACGTATGGTAACCCTAAACTATATGTGTGGTGCAGATTACTTCCTCGCCCTCATTAGAAAAATGGGGGAGTTGCTATGGGGACAAAGCCTCTCATAGATGGCTCTGACCTCCCACAAATCCCAGGGCTGCACCAGATTTGTGGTCAGGCCCTCTCACAATCTGGCCCAGTCTCTTCCTCTGGATAGATACCAATCTGTTGTGAGTGGACATAAACACTGGATCCCACATGCTTCAAGCTCCCTGGGTCTGGGTCACTGTTCCTAGCTCTGGGTCTCCAAGGTACGCTACCAGGTACAGAACCCCTGTCTGCCACTTTTCCTTGGGATGCAGGTTTGTCTTAAACCCCAAAGCCAGAACCTCAGCCTTCCTGAGACCCCACTGCTTACACATGCTCTTTCAGACTTCCTCCTTGCTGTGGGTGCTCCGAGCATCTCTTTTAACCCCGTTAGGGACAACAAGGCAGGCAGGTAAGGACTAGGCTTAGCAAAGGAATTTCCAGGGCCGCCCAGAGGGGGGGGGGCAAGTGGGGCAATTTGCTCCAGGCCCCCGGCCCCGGAGGGGCCCCCACGAGAATATTGTATTCTAGAGTATTGCAACTTTTTTTATGGAAGCGGCCCACAAAATTGCTTTGCTTCAGGCCCCCTGAATCCTCTGGGTGGCCCTGGGAATTTCTTACCCACAACCACTTTATTTTTAAGAAAGCACTAGCTCTTTGCAAACAAACAGACTTAAGCGTCACTTCCCTCTCCCTGTACTCTTATCTCACCCCTTCTGTAAGTTTGAAGTCTAGTCAGCATTTCAGGTAAGGAAGAGTCTTTCCTGTCTTCTCTTTCTATCCAGCCCAATCATCTGGCATATAGCGGTAGATGGCCCTTTGGTCAGAAAAGTCCCCCCCCCACCCTTTAAATACATTCCCTGTACCTTTTTGCCATGTACTTCAGCTGTGAAATTCCAGCCCCTTGTACAGTCAGGTTTCTGTGTAGAGTCCAGTGCCCCATGGTGATGGGCAAGTAGTTAAGAAACTAAGTTCATGGTCCTAGATTGCTCTACGATGGCTTCTCAGCCATAGTCATTCAAATAGGCGCCAAGCCCCTAATACAAACTGGATTGTCTAGTCTAAAATAGAGGTTATTCTATGAAATAAAGGTTACAGTCCGAGATGGAGGTTTCAGTACAATAAGGAATTTACAATTTAATAGCAACATATTCCACTCTGTCACAACCCCCAACCTCTTTTACAAAGGGAATGAAGTAAACATTCCACTACCTTTCATGATGAGACAATCTGTGATGACCTGCTGTTCTCAGTCATAATCAGACCCTGTTAGCTACAATCTGGCTGCTGATGATGAACCAACTAAATTTTGAACGTGCCCCAGAGCTTTCTGTATCGTCAAAAAGAAAGGGAAGAACCTGTATTTAAGCACACATGCCTTCCTGGGTATTTCCCATTAATGTCTTTAAATGTGTTCTCTGTACATAACTTTATTTCAATAAGTTCAATATAGATAGAGACAGATATAAATTTAAAATATTTAGTTTAGTTTAATACATTTACCTAATACAGCAATGAAAATTATTTTACTTCAAGGTTGACTAATATTCTTAGACTCATGGGAACCTTCTATATTGAAGTCAGAATGGGGATTCCCAGAATGAGGTGGTGTGACCTTGAAACTTCAGTCCTCAAGGACATGAGGAACTTTTTGTGGATCCCTGGCTACTTAATAAATGGAGTCAGCTTAGATTAGATTTATAATAATACCATTTTCTTTATTCTCAGAAAGTTCCTTGTCCAGTGATAGAAAACAGAGATTCTTTCTGAGATTCTCTGCCATTGCCACATGGCAGAACCAGGTCTCCTAGCTCCTAGGCTAAATTTTCTTACCTGAGGGATGGGAAATCTCTGCAGCTTCATAATGTAATTTCTGAGTTTGGCCAACTTCAATTTGATGTTTTCTTGAGATCCAAATCCAGCACCCTTCCCCTCAAACCACGAAATATGGGGTTACTGAAACAATGCAAACCCAAACTAGTGAGTTTTACGCATCTGTGCCAGTATAATAGGCAGGGCCAGATTAACCTTTTGTGGGCCTGGCGCCAAACATATTTGTGGCTCCCATGGGGGCAATGGAGCATGGCGTGGTGGTGGTGGGGTCGGTTCCTGGAGTGAGGGGCCAGCCAGGGGCATGGCATGGCATGGCTGGGACGGCCCCGCTCTGCCCAGCCCAGTGCAAGGGCACTATTTACAAACCGGCAGTTGCCAGATGCACAGTGGCCCACCCAGTCCTGAGCTAGGGTGACCAGATGTCCTGATTTTATAGGGACAATCCTGATTTTTGGGTCTTTTTCTTATATAGGCTCCTATTACCCTCCACCCCCGTCCCGATTTTTCACATTTGCTGTCTGGTCACCCTACTTGAGCTGCCAGCATGCCACTTCCCATCAGGGATGGGCCAATGCGGCCCCACGCATCCCCCCCACCCAACCCCAGAACACACACCTGATTTCCTATGGCCAGAGCCCCCCGAGACCTGCTCTGTCCAGCGCCCCACCCAGACCATGCCACAAATGCACAGCATTCTACACACCACCACCACTGCCCACAGCCCCCACTCAGAACCTCCACTCCCTAGTGCCCCAACACACAGATCTTCCCCGCCCCCTCATAGCCCAGCACACACAGCCCAGGCCCTCCAGAGACCCACTCCCCCACGCCCTGCCTCCCAACCGCACTCACCGTCCCTGCTGGGAGGTGACTGTGGCTGCCGGGCTAAGCCAGCAGTGTAGCCAGGGCTGGTTCCAGGGCGGGGAATCGCTTCGGCCCCTTGGGGGTGGCGCGATCAGCCAGGCCAGGGCCTGCCCCAGCCAGGCTCCCTCAGGACCTACTTGCCTGGAGCAGCCCAGCCAAGCCCCCCACAGTGTGTCTCCCCCCCCACCACTGACCGAGACTTGCCAGGCTTCTGCACCAGTCCCAGACGGCTCAGCTCCAGGGAGACAAGTGGGGCCCCACAGATGGTGGGAAGCAGAGACTGCCTGGAGCCAGAGGTGCACTGGGGTCCAGCCAGGGGGCAGAGAGAAGCCAGCGGATGGGGCCAGGAAGTGGAGAGGAGCCCTTGGCTGGCTGGTGGGCAGGCTGAGAGGAGCAGGTGGGACGGGGAGCCAGTGGGCTGGCTGAGAGGAGCAAGTGGGGTCTCAGGGCACAGTGCAAGCAGAGCAGGCCAGGGCCCCTTCTGAGCATGGGCCTGGCTCCATGGCGCCACTGGCCCCATTGTAAACCCAGCACTGATAATAGGGATTGAGGAGAGGAGCAAAAAGAGAAAGAAATACATTTTTAAAACATGCTGCAATATGCTTGCATTTGGGACTGGGCAAACAAAAAAAATCTGAAAAAGAATTGAACTCAACTCAGTTTTTTAAAGATTTAAAAAAGTTGAATAAATTTTTACCTTTTTGTGCCAAGCCTCTTCCTTAGCTAGTTTCCGCTCGACTCAGAAATGGAAACACTGTGAAAGGCAATTCTGACCCTTATTAATTCAGGAAGAACTGGGAGTCTCCCAAGAGAGCATGTTCTCACAGTGATTCTTGTTCTCATACTTCTGTGCCTTAACCTCTTAATGGCTTGGGCATGACCTGAAAGTAAATTACAAGAGGGAGCTTGCAAGATCAGATCCCAAGAGCTTCTTTAGAACCATTGGGTCCCATTGATTTCAATGAGCAGCTGGCATGATGCTCTTTGGGGATCAAAGCAGCTGTCTGGATCCAGGGTGTATTTAGGATATTTGGAATAAGAACTTAGTTTTTGGTTGGAGATTTGGTTTACAGGAGCATAGCTTTGAGAGTTGTGCATCAGTGATTTGTATGTTTCGGATCATTCTTGGGGAGGTGCAGGGAAGGATGTTCCAATGACAGTTCCTGTGAATATTATGCATCCAGTTTGTCTCCTTACTTGTATCCAAAAGGGTAAACTCATCACCTCCATGCTTGGAATTCTTTAGTGGCTCCCGATCTGTTTCAATCTCCAGTAGGGAATCTCCTTTTTATCCCTGAAGATCCTCCATAAACTTAATAGAAGCCCATTCACTAATTTCCCCAGTCTCTCTTCTGCCCATTTTACAGTCCATTCTCTGTGCTTCACATATGCCTCCCTTTCCTCTCTTTCCATGTTGTCTTTCTACAGTGATCCTTCACTCATGCTACCCATATCACCTAGAACAATCGCCCTAATTCCTTGTACCTAATTAACTACTCTCTGACTCTCTCTCAATCTCATCTCAAGTCCATATCTTCTTTGTGGCCTGTGGCTTCCAACCTGCTCTTTGATGAAACAATCGAATCCTATGCCTGGAGGCTCCTGATTTTCCTGTGCTCAATCCTGAAATTGGGCAATATTACCTTTCTTTATCTCCTGCATTACCATATCAATTGATGTTATTTGTAATGTATATTCTAGCCTACTGTGCAAGCCTTGCTTGTATTTGTCTGCAGACAGCTGGGAAAGATCGTGACATATACTGGCTGAAAGAGATTATTTAAACAAAAAGGTTATTTTTGTGTGAGGGAATAACAGATGACAGGCGCTCACAGAATGAGAACAGCAGCAAGAGTGGGAGGGATAATATCTGAAGCTCAGAGGTACAGCATTGTCCTGTAATGCTAGGGTACAGCACACTGGTTTGAGACAATAGGGGAAGACGGGAGTTCACACTACAACTTCCCAAAGCAGGAATGAAGGGTGCTGCTGAGTATACCCCTTAACTCATTCTCCTAACTCTCTTGTGCTGGCAAAATCCTTTGGTCACCTCTGCTCAGTTGTTACATATCCTCTTCCCTGCCAAATGCATCTCTAAGGAGCTGTCCAGGAAGTCTTTGAGTTGTTGTTCATGTCAGTTCAGTTGTATAGGTGTACCATACTACACTGCAAGGTGCCTTTGTTTATAATTCCCCAAGAACAAATACATAGCTGTTTATACCAGTAAAGGTATTGGAAACAATTAGTTTCTTTGGAAGCAGTGCTTTTTCATCCAACATAGTAACATATCTCTGTTTTGTTATTGGTTTTGTTTTAAAAAACAACACACATTGCCATTTAATTGGTACAAACATAATTCTACACCCAACAGCTCTCACAGTGGGGAATACCACCAGTAAAGTGCTTACAGAAACTAATGAAAGCACAGAAAGTTAATTTAAATCAATACTTTCTTTGAACCACTGCATAACAACCAAAATGTTGACATCCTTTGAACTGGAGGTGGCACTGAAACCAGCAGTTTTCTCTACTAGTCAATGTATTATTCATATAAACAAATTTATTTCTACCAAATTAAGATATTCCTAAGACCTCCTGCTTAAATGCAAATACATTTTCTCTAACTAGTATATTTTACATCCCGCTGTATTTTAACTGGGCAAGGTTTATGTGCTATATTAAAATTCATCAGTCTAAATTAAAGCCAATTTACTTTACCTGACGGCAATATACAACCAGTGTAACTCAATTCAGAGCAATAATAATTTTCCCAAGTCAATGTATTTTTTACTCTTCTCTTTGCATATCAATATATATGGAGACTTGCGTTTATCTAAACTAGTCTCAAAACAAATTCATCCATTTTCAATCATAGTTATACCTCTGTAACACATCACATAATTATCTTTGTTGGGAGTATTTTCAAACGGGGAAATATAAGACTATAGAGTGAAATCATTGACTTCGCTAGCATTATACACCTTTCTAAGATTTTAATGAGGAAAAAGCATAGCAGTCTTGAGAAATCATTAACTTTCCCTTTTTGGAATTTATTCATAATGTAGTCATCTGATATAACAGATGGGACTGTAATTTTAGTAGTAATCTTGAAATGTTAAGAAAATTGCCTGCTACACAGGTCTTAACCTCTAGTCCTTACCCTATCATCCCTCTCACAAAATTCCTATTATTTCCTATGAAATAGCACATCTGTTTTCCAATAAAATAATTAGATTTTTAAAATCTAATCCCTGGGGTATCTCTTACTTAACTTCTTTCCATTCCATGTTAATGTCTTGGGAAGGTTTTCCTTGGGTTAATTTCTTTTTGTGTCTTCTCTGTTTTTTCTTAGCTGTCTGTTGTAGTTTGCTTGTAGCTATGGATAGAATCAGGGCTGGTGCTACCATTTAGGCAAACTAGGTGGTTGCCTAGGGCACCAAGACTTGGGAGCGCCAAAAAGCGGAGCCCCCAATTTTTTTTTTACATCGTTCCTACACCCCCTCCCCAAGCGCGCGGTTGCCGCTCCACTTCTCCTGCCTCCCAGACTTGCAGCACCAATCAGCTGTTTGGCGCCACAAGCCTGGGAGGGGAGGAGAATTAGAGTGGGGGCGGCATGCTCGGAGAGGAGGCGGACCAGAGGTGAGCTGGGGTGGGGAGCTGCCGCATGGCTCCTGGGGGGGAAGCTGCCGCGGGGAGGGAGGCGCCTCAGGGCAGGGGGAGACGGGGAGTTGCCGCAGGGCTGGGCGGGGGATGCAAGGTGGAAGTTTCGCCTAGGGCGCGAAACTGCCTTGCACCAGCCCTGGATAGGATAAATTAATCAGGGATTGTGTTTGAGCATGGTAGCAGGAAGTTTGAGAGAATTGCTCATTTCATTAAATTATAGTAAAAACAGCTCTTTCAGGCTTGTTTAAGTTTAAAGTTTGTTGCTGTCAGCCTTTTGTTGACTCAATACCTGCATTGGTTTCCATTAGGAGCCTCTGTATCTTATGAACATGTAGTCTGTTAATGGATATATGCATGCGGATTGTAATTTTTTTCTTGATAGTTCTATTTCCTTCATCTCTGAGGCAGGAGAGTCTCAGAACATCTTTAAGTTTAGAGTTTTAATTCTCTTTTTTATTTATTTCATTTTTGAGATATTCCTTCAATTTTATTAGTTCTTTATCATTCAAGTTTTATATAGTTAAGTTTAAACTTACGTTTTTAGTTCTCAAAATGTTTTTTGTAAAAGTCAATAATTCTTAGTGTCTTTAAATAGTTATGAAAGCGTAAGTTGTTGATTCTTTATAATAATTTTTGGAGGCATTCTTCAGGTGAGGGAGTTGTTTAAGCATGACAAATGTCTTACTAATTAATTCCCATTACTATAAATAGTCTATAATTAAATGGCTTCTTGTATTTGTAATCAGTTTTCAGGTTGGTATATAAACCATTTTACAATTTACATAGCAATGCTATTAGGAGCCTTCCATTTAGTTAACATATTTGTAAAAGTATGCATTTCACAAAGGTGTTTGCCATTTCAGCATTTAAGAAATAAAAGATTTAAAACTTTCCCTACAGTTCAGTAAAGGCCCAAGCACATTAAATGACCTAACATTAAAAAAGTTACAATTTTAATTTCATTTTTCATTAATATTTGAATTTCCTACATTTTATTCTTTCCATACAAGTGTAGGGTAAGTTCCTCTCAGTGCAGACCCCCTGCTCCTGGTCTTGGAGTGTCAGACAGCCCCTGCAGCATCCTCTGTGTCACTGTCTGAGGCCTGGTCTACACTAGGCGTTTATGTCGAAGTTAGCGCCGTTACATCGAATTAACCCTGCACCCGTCCACACCGCGAAGGTATTTAGTTCGACATAGAGGTCTCTTTAATTCGACTTCTGTACTCCTCCCCGACGAGGGGAGTAGCGCTAAATTCGACATGGCCATGTCGAATTAGGCTAGGTGTGGATGGAAATCGACGCTAATAGCTCCAGGAGCTATCCCACAGTGCACCACTCTGTTGACGCTCTGGACAGCAGTAAGAGCTCGGATGTTCTGAACTGCCACACAGGAAAAGCCCCGGGAAAATTTGAATTTGAATTCCTTTTCCTGTCTGGCCAGTTTGAATCTCATTTCCTGTCTGGACATCGTGGCGAGCTCAGCAGCACTGGCAACGATGCAGAGCTCTCCAGCACTGATGGCAGTGCAATCTCAGAATAGAAAGAGGGCCCCAGCATGGACTGATCGGGAAGTCTTGGATCTCATCGCTGTGTGGGGCGATGAGTCCGTGCTTTCCGAGCTGCGATCCAAAAGACGGAATGCAAAGATCTATGAGAAGATCTCTAAAGACATGGCAGAGAGAGGATACAGCCGGGATGTAACGCAGTGCCGCGTGAAAATCAAGGAGCTGAGGCAAGGCTACCAGAAGACCAAAGAGGCAAATGGACGCTCCGGATCCCATCCCCAGACATCCCGTTTCTACGAGGCACTGCATTCCATCCTCGGTGCGGCCGCCACCACTACCCCACCACTGACTGTGGACTCTGAGGATGGGATAGTGTCCACGGCCGGATCCTCGGACATGTTAGCGGACGGGGAAGATGAGGAAGGAGATGAGGAGGACGAGGCAGTCGACAGCGCTCACAACGCTGATTTCCCCGACAGCCAGGATCTCTTCATCACCCTTACAGAGATCCCCTACCAACCCTCCCCAGCCGTTACCCCGGACACAGAATCTGGTGAAGGATCATCCAGTAAGTGTTGTAAACATCTAAACATTTATTTGTAACAGAACATGATTATTAACAATTTAAAAAATGGGTTTCTCATGATTAGTTTGATTAACTTAACGGTTCAGTCATGGGCAGTGCAACTATTTGAAAAAAATCTGCAGGTAATTTGAAATCCGCTGCATTAGGTTCTTGGGGAGAGCGGCCTTATTGGGTCCTCCGTAGTAGGACACGTTGCCGCGCCACGAGACTAGCAAGTACTCCGGAATCATTGCTTGGCACAGCATGGCGGCATACGGCCCTGGTCTTTGAAGGCTTTCCCGGAGCATTCTCTGTCTGTCGCTCTCAGAGATCCTCATGAGGGTGATGTCGCTCATGATGACCTGCTTTGAATGAGGTAGGGGAATGTTAGTGTTGGGACTGCTTTACCGTTCCTTTACAGAACTGTAACCGCTGGTTTGCAGCCACGCGGTGGAGGCGGGAGAGGGTCAGCCGAAAGGGATCGTTCCCGGGGACAGCCGCGAGGGTGTGGGACAGGAGCAGACTTCCTGCTTGCCGGATTGCTGGCAGCAGGGACCGACATTGATTTCAATGTGAAATGAGGCCATTGCTAATATTAAAGTTTTAAGCTGCCACGAATCTACGGCTTACCATGTCTGCGTGCAAGAGCAATTCCGTTGTCCTGACACGGTTCTCAAAAGTGCTCTGCAAAACCCCAGACACTGAATGCGAAGGCCGAGAATTCGACCTTGTGCTGAGTGCGCATGTGATAGGTGCTGTGCATGGTCCTGTTCACAGAGAAAGACTATGTTCTTTGTTCACAACTACATTTATCTTTCTGAGGAATTCACTCCCTTTTTCCCATTCCCACAGCCCCATCTGTGACTGTCTCACAACCTAGCCTGTCATCACACTCCCAGAGGCTAGGGAGGATTAGGCATAAGAAGAAGAGGACACGGGAGGACATGTTCTCAGAGCTTATAGCCTGCTCCCGAGCCCAGGCAGCACAGCAGACCCAGTGGCGGGAGAACTTGTCCCAAATGCACCAAGCCAACATGGATCGGGAGGAGAGGTGGCGTCAGGAAGACCAGCAGGCGACTCAAACCCTGCTTGGACTACTGAGGGAGCAAACGGACACGCTCCGGCGCCTTGTGGATGTTCTGCAGGAACGGAGGCAGGAGGACAGAGCCCCGCTGCAGTCCATCTCTAACCGCCCTCCCCCGCCACCAAGTCCCATACTCCCTTCACCCAAAGTGCACAGAAGGAGAGGCGGCAGAGTCCCTGCTAACTCTCACTCCACCCCTGCAGAGAGCTCGAGCAGCAGAAGGCTCTCATTCCCCAAAGTTTGACAAGTTCTTTCCTTCCCGCCTGACACAAGCCCCCGTCCAAGTTTCACTTCCCAGTCCCATGTGTAGTTGATAATAAAAAATATGTTTCTGTTAACTACTGTTTCCATCATGTTCTTTTGGAGGAGGGGGGGAAAGGGGGTTGGTAATTGGACAGGACAGTCACCTTTGGCAGGGTACATAGTCGGGGGCAGGCACAGCAGCAGGGCACATACATAGTGCAGTGATGCAGTGACTACTTACCCTGGTTAGTCTGGGAGGTTCTTTTCATGTTATGTGGTGGGGGGTGGGTTGCTCTGTGACTTTGTGGCAGGGGAGGGCAGTTAGAGATCTTAAGCGGCGGTCCTTAGGCAGGATCACAGAGCCACACAGCAGGGGATCTGTAACCGTCCCCCCCCTGCCACAAAGTCACATAGACCCCCCATACACACAGTCCCTATCAGGAGGGGTGACAGGCTCCGTTGAAAGAACCATCCCACCGCAGCGGAGCCTGTCAGTCCTTGAGTTTAGAAGCTGCATTCGCGCGACTACACTACACCCGCTCCGCACCACAGTCTGCGTCCCAGTTTTTAAAAATTCCCGCGAAAACAGTATTAAAGAAAACGGTGTGCTTTAACAAAGTAGAACTATTTTTATTTTGAAACGTGTGTTGGAAGTGGGGTGAAGGCTTCTCTGTACACAAAATTAGAAAGTCACAGGTTACCCTGCTCACTCAGGAACTTTGCTTTCAAAGCCTCCCGGATGCACAGCGCTTCCCGCTGGTCTCTTCTAATCGCCCGGCTGTCTGGCTGTGAGTAATCAGCAGCCAGGCTAATTTCCTCAACCTCCCACCCCGCCATAAAGGTCTCCCCCTTGCTCTCACAGAGATTGTGGAGCACACAGCAAGCTGCTATAACAATGGGGATATTGGTTTCGCTGAGATCACAGCGAGTCAGCAAGCTTCTCCATCTCCCCTTGAGACGTCCAAAAGCACACTCCACCACCATTCTGCACTTGCTCAGCCGGTAGTTGAAGAGTTCTTTTTCAGTGTCCAGGGCACCTGTATAGGGCTTCATGAGCCACGGCATTAGCGGGTAGGCTGGGTCCCCGAGGATGACTATAGGCATCTCCACATCCCCAACAGTTATTTTGTGGTCCGGGAAGTAAATACCTTGCTGCAGCCGTCTAAACAGACCAGAGTTCCTGAAAACACGAGCGTCATGAACCTTGCCCGGCCATCCCACGTAGATGTTGGTAAAACGTCCCCTGTGGTCCACCAGTGCTTGCAGCACCATGGAAAAGTAGCCCTTTCTGTTAATGTACTGGCTGGCCTGGTGGTCCGGTGCCAGGATAGGGATGTGAGTTCCATCTATGGCCCCACCGCAGTTTGGGAATCCCATCGCTGCGAAGCCATCTATGATCGCCTCCAAGTTTCCCAGGGTCACTACCTTTGGCAGCAGTACATCAACGATTGCCTTGGCTACTTGCATCACAACAACCCCCACGGTAGATTTGCCCACCCCAAACTGGCTCGCGACTGACCGGTAGCAGTCAGGCGTTGCAAGCTTCCAGAGGGCTATGGCCACTCGCTTCTGGACAGTCAGGGCTGGTCGCATCCGGGTGTCATTGCGCTTCAGGGCAGGGGACAGCAACTCACAAAGTTCAAGGAAAGTTCCCTTCCGCATGCGGAAGTTTCGCAGCCACTGTGATTCATCCCAGACCTGCAGCACTATGCGGTCCCACCACTCAGTGCTTGTTTCCCGGGCCCAGAATCGCCGTTCCACGGCATCAACATGACCCATTGCCACCGTGATGTCCTCGGCGCTGGGTCCCCTGCTTTCTGAGAGGTCTGTGCTACTCTCAGACTTCAGGCCATCACCGCGTTGACGTAGCCTCCTCGCCTGACTTTTCTGCATCTGCCTCAGGGCAACCTGTATGATAAGCTGCGAGGCGTTGAGAGCGGCCACAACTGCAGCGATGGTTGCAGCGGGCTCCATGCTCACAGTGCTGTGGCGTCCGCGCTGTCAATGACTTGAAAAGTGCGCGAAATGATTTCCCGCCGGCGCTTTCAGGGAGGGAGGGAGGGCGGGAGTGAGTGATGGATGAATGACGACAGTTACCCAAAAGCACCCTCGACACATTTTTTTACCCAGAAGGCATTGGTGGCTCGACCCAGAATTCCAATGGGCAGCGGGGACTGCGGGAACTGTGGGATAGCTGCCCACAGTGCACCGCTTCCAATGTCGACGCTTTCCCCGTTAGTGTGGACTCACAAAGTCGAATTACTGTCCTTAGTGTGGACACACACGTTCGACTTTGCAATATCGATTCCAAATATTCGATTTAAGTAAAATCGAACTACTCTCGTAGTGTAGACAAGGCCTGAGACTCTCCTCCAGTTTCTGCTGCCTGCTCCAGTCCCTTTTCTCTCTCAACCAAAACTTTAATGGCATAGTTTTCCCGTTGATCCCAGGCTCAGGCCTGGGAAGAATAAACCTTGCTAGCCTAGTTGTAGCAAAGTGGGTAGGGATTCCCCAAGTAGCTTCACCACTTTTTCCTCAAGGACCCTCGGGCAGGAAAATATCAAGTAAATAAACTGAGGTAAGTTATGAGGTGATGCACATAAAAAAGTTAACACAGATAATGCTGTCATTTCCCACATCCATACAGAGAAATTTAGATAATACTGAAAATACTAAGCGGACAAATTTTGCAGTGTAGCAAACTAAAGAGCAGTGTGAACTTAATACTGCAAGGTGCTGAGTGTCTCCTCTTGGGGACTGAGCATGCTCTGCACCCAATGATTTAAACGTGAGTTAAGGGTGGCCTGCGCCTCACAGGAGATGTTCGGTTCCTTGCAGGATCAGACCTAAATACCATTCAAAATAATTTCTATTGAAAAGTTTACTGCAGCAACCAGACTTGATTTTGCAACACAAAGGACCAACCTTGCAGAATGTGGTGGTATCCAAAATAGTCCTATTTGAAAGACAAGGTTTTTTTAAATGGAAAAATATAGCTATAACATTGTCATTGATTGTCAGTTTTTTAGTTAGCATAAAATCCAATAGCTGGCTTCGGTGTAGAGTAATTTGTGTGTAGCAATAGAAAAATGATTTCAAAATTGTACTAGTATGGGTAAAATCCAATGTACTTCAATTTGCCTTCTTTTATACAGTTAAGAGGAAATATGTCTTGCCCAGCAACAATTTTCAATTCATTTTTGGGCATTCTTAAAGAAGAAAAAAATCAGTAAGCTCCTTGAAATGAATGAATTTGGAACCCATGGAGGAACTGAAAAAGTACACTACTGCATGCTCATAAATTTAGTACATTTAAATAAAGACTTTAGGAATAGGATAGGAACTGTGTGCTGTACTGGAGCTTTTCCAACAGAAATGGAATTTTTGGCAGGCCTTCTATAAAACTTGAGTATATATTCTGTGGTGTTAATTAAAATATATAATTTTCCACATTATCAAAAACTGAATTACAAAAATAAAGAACTATTTAAAAACATAGAGATAGAGGGCCCGCAAATTTTGGCATCTTTGTGACCGCAATGAATTTAGTTCAGATTCTTGAAAAAGTTATATAGAACATCCTCTTTCTCAAGCAAACTCTATTCTAAGGGAGGCCACCCCTAAGAAAATGGATTTGCAACTCTTTTGTTTATTACAAATCAAGTTTAAGACCCTTTATCTTTCACATTAGGAAAAGAAGTTCTGAAAGAATGCAAAATGTGTGCTCAAAATTCAACAGGGGATCAAATAGCAAATAGCCAAATTTTCTAAGAAAAATTCTATCTGTTCTTTTTGGGAGACCCCTAAAGCATTCCACTTTCTAAATTTTAATGGCTTTTAGGTGACATGCAGGTGGTTGTTTTTTTTTTGTTTGTTTGTTTTTTTCTACTTGACTACGTTTCTTTCTAATCTATCGGCTGGGTGAAAGTGTAGCATCTCAGACCCCAGTGTGGGTAAATATTTTCTGTTTGATAACAACCACTGTAGTAGCAGTACACTAACGATTTGCTCTTCCCCACCCCCATCAGCCAGAACTATGGGCTTCATCCTCCTAGAACCTAAATCCCATGTGATGTCATTGGTGGGTGCTTGATCAAAGGTAACCGGGCTGTTTCATGCAAAGCTGGAGCCTCTCCACAGGTTGTTTAAATGTGCACAGCTGCACAACAGCTAAGATTCATTGTGCTTGCTCTCTCTCACTCACCTGCTCCAAACTGTTCCTACCAGCTTGGGTGGATGAAACGTTCTCAGAATTGATTATTGAGGGAGTGTATTGGGGGAATAGTAGGTGAAGAGTTCCTGTTAAAAAGAGGTTGAGTTGGGGGAAGGGGAGATCCTGTAATCTACCCCATGAGACCACAATACATAAATACAATAATTCCTAGCTGTGACCTAGAGCTATAGAGGAGGAGACATCCAAGTTCCTCAGGAAGTTCACATTACTATCAGCTCTGAACATTCAGTCAGCAGGCTTTATACCTCACAGCTTTGCAGCATGAGCAGTCAGCATTACACTAACATTTCAGCATATCCCTTGTGGGGTAAATCCTGTGACCCTGGGAACATTCCAGCTGCACGTTTGGTAGCATTGACTGAACCTGCCCTAAAAGGTAGCTCCAGGGGAAGCAGCAGCTCACAGAGCAGGGCCTACAAGCTCTCCTGACATCAGTGCTGGCGGCTGTGTCACAGGTGTCTCGGTGCGGGAAAGGATGGAGGCACGGAAGTGGCAACCACTTAGGGAACAGGGCCAATAAGCTCCCTCTCTCCTGACATCAATGCTGGGGGCTCAGTCACAGGCAGCTCCAGGGAAAAGAACAGCTGCACTGTATACTGGATTTTATTATAAAACTATAAGAGAGCATATGATCCCGGACAATCATCTAAGGAAATAATTTTGCAGGCGATTTGAGGAGAAGCTGCCTTTTGTTATCAATGTGGTTGGCTTTCTGTCACAAAAGAAATGTAATTAGAAAAAAAATCTAGTTTTGTAAATCTATATCCCAGATTTTCTTCCCGTATTACCAGATGATTGGTCATCCTAGGACCATGCAAAGTTACCCCGTGTCTCTATCTGGGTTAGCAGTTTTCAGTTTGAAAATGAAGGTACTTTTCCTTTTTCTCCTTTCAAGAGAACCCGGAGTATTGTAGTCCTAAAACTTGAGGAAAAATTTCCATCACCTGTTTTTGTCAGTATAACTAGGCCCTCTTATTGAACACATATAATACAGAAATTTAACCTGGAATAATTGCTATGTGTGACTTTTGGTGGTGTTTTTTTTTTCTTTTCTACCTGTGAAGTGGGAATAATGCCCACAATAGTAAAGTGCAACGCACTTTGGACCAGATCCTTTTATCCTTACACATGCTAGGAACAGCCATTTGTGTTGCTTTTAATGGGACAACTCACAGAATAAGGTACTACTCCATACTATATGGCACTATATACAGTATAGTACTACTATATGAGTAAGGTGACAAGAATTTAGCTCTGTACAACTGTATGTTACTGGGCTAGATCACAGCAAGTCTTGTGTATCTATATATGAGCAGGGTTGGAGTAAGGCTATATTCGTAGATTCCAAGGCCAGAAGGAACTTTTCTGATCATATAGCATGATGTCCTATATAACAGGCCACAGAATTTCCCCAAAATAAGAGCAGATCTTTTAGAAAAACATCCGGTATTGATTTAAAAATTGCCAGTGATTGAGAATCCACTGCAAAACTTAGTAAAATGTTTCAATGGTTAATTACCCTCCCTATTAAAAATGTACCCTTTATTTCTATTCTGAATTTGTCTAGTTTCAACTTTATCATTGGACCATGTGATACCTTTCTCCTAGGTTGAAGAGCCTATTATTAAGTATTTGTTTAAATATGTAGGTACTTATAGACTATACAAGTCATCCCTTTAACTTCACTTTGTTTAGCTAAATGAATTAAACTCCTTGAGTCTATCTATAAGGCAGGTTTCCTAATCCTGTAGTCGTTCTCATGGCTCTTCTCTGAACCCTCTCAAATTTACCAGCGTCCTTCTTCCATTTTGGACCCCAGAAGTGAATGCAGTATTCCAGCAGTGGTTGCGCCAGTGCCATAACAGAGGTAAAATAAGCTCTCTGCTCCTGGTTGTGATTCCCCTGTTTATGCTTCCCAGGGTTGTATTACCCTTCTTGGTCACAGTGGAAGCTCATATTCATCTGATTATCCAGCATGACCCACTAATCTTTTTCAGAGGCACTGCTCCCCAGGATAGAGTCCCACATCCCGTAAGTATTGCTTACATTCTTTGTTCTTAGATGCGTACATTTACATCTGGCTGTTCTAAAATGCATATTCTTTGCTTGCGCCCACCTTAACCATGTGATCCAGATTGCTCTGAATCAGTGATCTGTCCTCTTCATTATTTACCACTCCCTTAGTTTTTGAGTCTCCTGCAAACTTCATCACAGCTGATTTCATGTTTTCTTCCTAGTCATTATTAAAAACGTTAAATAACATTTTACAATTATACTTTAAGACTTCCTGTACCTGGAGGGAGGGGGGGAACTAGGCTCTGCAGAGCCACTATGTACCCTCTCAAGTAGGTGGGCAGGATGGGAAAAGGAATGAGCAAAGCATTGACTCCAAACCTCCCGTGCCCAACATGTGTGGTGGCATAGTCAGACCAATGCATTGGGGAGCATATGCTATGACAGATATAGATAGGCCTTTCACAGTTTACTCCCCTCCTGGAGCAGTAGGGAGACTGTGACTATACTAGTTATAACCGCCTACCCATGTGCAGTGGAATAATATTGTTCCTTGCTGCAGGCTATCTAGGCCACTATGTGTGCTGATAATACAAATTAGCCTCTCGGTGTCCATTCCAAGTATTCAATTTCCATGTTACTTTCAACTGTCGGATACACTAGCAGTCAGGTGCGAGACAAGTTAGAATGGTGAGATAGGGAGGAGCAGTTTCTAGACTGAAAATGTGTCAGAGAACAAATTATGTTCTTCTGTTAACAGACTTGTCAACATTATATGATGAGTGGAACGTAGCAGGGGCCCTTGACTTCTTTGGTTTGTTATTTAAATTCACTACTTTCTTTGTATATCAGTGGGCAATAAGTTTTGCTGACCTCATTGAGGAGGCAGGATATCATCAGCGTGTAAATTCCATACCTGTCTTAGGCCTGGTCTACACAGGGCGGGGAAATCGACCTAAGATACGCAACTTCAGCTACGAGAATAGCGTAGCTGAATTCGACGTATCTTAGGTCGACTTACCTCATGTCCTTATGCCGGGGGGGGGGGGGGGGGGATTGCCATCCCTCCCCCATCGACTGCGCTTCCGCCTCTCACCGCGGTGGAGTACAAGAGTCGACGGCAGAGCAATCGGGGATCAATTTATCGTGTCTACACTAGTTGTACCCTAAGGCTATCTGATCTGTTTCATTATGGGACAAAATGTTTTTCTGTGCATCACAGCTTAGGAAATAAAATGGGACACATACATCTTACTTCCATGCACTGTGTGATGCAGGATGGATAAAATATCAAGTCAATCTGGAAATAATCACAGTTTCAGTTATTACTTGCTACAGCTGATAATTGTATTAGTATTTAGCTTTTACTTGGAGGGCTAAATCCCGAGTCCCAATGACTTCATTAGAAGTTTGCCTGAGTAAGGACCTCCGCATTTTGCTCTCCTGCCCATGCTTGACTGAGTAAAAATGGATTAAAGTCCTCAGGATTTGACCCTGGGTGTTCTGCATGAGACTGCAAGTGACTAGCTAGAGTTTCGGGTTCAGGCCAAATCAGAGCTAGGATTTGGGTTTAGAATTGACAGCGCAGAAATTAAATGAGACTTTTTGACTGCATCCCAAATGCTAACTGACAATTAGGACCCTTTAGGTTGAGTTTGAAACTGGATTTAGTATCCAAAATCCCTCCTCTTCCCATTAGAAAGTTTGAATTCGAGGTTCTAGTTTGAGCCCATTATTTCTCGTTGTTGCATTTCCCTGTTCTTTGTAGGGTATTTCTTTTCCTGTTTTGGTCTATCCATTCGATTAAACTATATATTTGGACTCAGAGTTTTGTTTTGTTTTAAACTTTCCTCAGACATGCTCTTCTCTGGTAGGAACAATACATAGTATGTAGCTGCAGTGGGCAGGGAGTTACTTGTATAATGTGTAGAAGAGCAACATTGACCTGTTGCAGCACAAGGGATTAAAAAGCCTGAATGTTTTCTCACCTGTACTCCCCTTCAACCTGATCCCGGCCTGACAGCCAACAAACACTATTGACAACAAACACTATTGTTGACAAAAGCAGGTACTGATCTCTCAGTTCATACGTAGTTTAATTTATAAAAGGAAAGCTATTTAGAATTGACAGTTTCCATTTACATTATTTTTCCTGCCGTACTATTTATAACCTTCATGTTCACTTACAGAGGCAACTAGCAGAATTCAGACCTTTACCATATTGTCAGTGGGCATTTGAAAACACATTTGTAACCACTAGCAGCCCAAAAGTATTTATTGCATCCTACTTCCAGCCCAGATGTTGAACTGACACAATTTAAAAGGGATTGTGGTGTATGTGGGGGGAGAGGGAGGGAGATAATTTGTGGGTGAGGGGTATGTTATCTGGCAGTTTGTAAAGAAAGAGCAGTCAGAATAAAGAGGTTCAAATTGTTGCTTAGAAAAAAATATATTGGTATCTTCCTTCAGCAATTGAGAGCTATCCAGCCTGAACCTCAGCAATGGGCACAAGCTTTTAACTCAAGTCATGATAATAGAAGCTGAAAATACAGGTAGGCCTGGAACAGTTCATTTTGAAACAGGCTCATTTACAGTGAATTGATGGTTCGCTGTGAGTTGTTGAGTTTTGTCTAGCCATATCAAAATGTGTTGGTCACTCACACACCATCCCCCTGTCAGACACCTCCTCCCAATTTGGGGGAAGCATGAGAGCAAAGGGGAGAAGCCAAATGACAAATAACAGCATTTGTGAGTGGCAAGTTAGTGGAAAATATGAACCTACCTTCAGTTTGAATGTCTAGTCCATTCTTAGATAATATAGTGATAGGCACAGTTGAAAAATCTAAGGTAGATAGCCAACATAATTGGTTGGTATGGTCTTGCACCACATTCCAGTGGGAGTTCAGGCCAATCAATTAACTCAGTGGTTCAGTCGGTAGAGTTCCTGGAGGATAGCCAGCTTCTATTATAACCTCAATTAGCCATTTCATTCTCTCTCTCTGTGAACAGTCATGTTATACTTCAGCTCTTGATTTAAAAAGAACATTTGCTCTAAGATAGTGTAGTTAGATTATGTGAAAATCCAGTATCATCTGAAATGATCAAATAAATGTTTAGGTTTTGGGGGGAGGAAGCAAACTATTAAGAAATATAGATTTGATGGAAATGTACTCCATTTGTATTGATTTCACTGTTTATTCCTCCTCTTAGGCCTTGCTTACACTAGGGGGGGATCGACCTAAGATATGCAATTTCAGCTACGAAAATTGCGTAGCTCAAGTCGACATTTCTTAGGTCGACTTACCTCGCGTCCTCATGGCCTGGGGTCGACTGCCACTGCTCCCCCGTCGACTCCACTTCTGCCTCTCACCACGGTGGAGTACAGGAGTCAATGGCAGAGCAATCGGGGATCGATCACTACCCCCCACTCCGGCGAGTAGTGTAGACATACCCTTAGTTGTTGGCATTGAAAGTATAAGCTTACACATTCTACTCCTATAAAATAACGGTCTCTCTCTTTCAAACTGCTGTGACTCAGAAGCAGTGTTGAAACTGTAAGCCTGATTCAAAGCCCCTTGCGTTCAATAGGAAGTTCTCATCTATCAATATGGGCTTTGGACCCTCTCTGTTTTTCCAAACTACAACTATTGCTTCTTAATGTGTGCACTAATAAAGCTGACAGAGTCATGTTTTCTAAAGAGTTCATAAATTCATTTCCACTTGGTGACTAAATGCTCTTCAGGTAAAGATAAAAATCCTCCCATGAGTCGTCCATCTGAACGTTTTTTAATTTGACCTCTTGAGAAAGGAGATATAACTTTGTTTCTGGTGACTATTAGAACGTATGTATTTAGGGAGTCTTTCCAATTCAATTGTAATGTATTATTAAAGCTAAACAGTATTGAGTAAGTTATTTTCTTGAGAAATAATAAAGGATTCTTCAAGATACATGGAAAGACTCCAGAAGATCTCCACTGCATATGAGATGAAAATAAAACAGCGCTGAGATGGTTTACAGTTGAATCAGTTTTTAATCCAGCTGAATCTCCTGTGTAACCAGTATTTAGGAGTAGGGTTATGACTTGGAAACATTTTGCTAGGATTTTATTTTGTTTTAAAATTTATACCTTGCATATGCTTTTACTATGCCCCCAAACATTGTCTTAATTAGCTAAACAAATCTGAACTGAAATCCCAGTACAAATCTGACCAAATCTGTTGAGACAGTTCAATTTAATTTGCCTCTGAAGTTTGCACTGATGGTCACCCTTCTTCTCCCCACACTTCCATGCTCTCACAGACAGTACTGTCGGTTTCCTTTAATATTACTTAGGGCTGGTCTACACTGGGGTGGGGGAGGGGAGATTGATCTAAGATATGTAACTTCAGCTACGCAAATAGCGTAGCTGAAGTCGAAGTATCTTGGATCGAATTACCTGGGGTCCAGACGGCGCGGGATCGATGGCCGCAGCTCCCCCGTCGACTGCGCTACCGCCGCTCACTCTGGTGGAATTCCGGAGTCGCCGGTGAGCGCTTTCGGGGATCGATATATCGCATCTTAATGAGACGCAATATATCGATCCCGGATAAATCGATTAGTGAAGACGTACCCTTAGTGATTTCAATTTATGAATTGTTTCCCTAGAGGTCTAGGGGTGAAATCCTGGCCACATTGAAGTCAATGCAGGTTTTACCACTGACTTCAGTGTGACCCAGATTTTCACCCTAGATGCCTTATATTAAGTGTGTGTGTGTGTGTGTGTGTGTGTGTGTATATGTGCAAATTGCAAAAATCCAAATGTATTTATAAAAGAAACTCTCAACACACTATAAATGACATTTTCACCTTCCATACACCTATCCTGTTCCACCTTCAGGGAGGGCCTAGGAGAACTGATATGCCTTACAGCAAATCCTGAAGTGAAGACATCCAGGTCCTCTCAGACCAGAGGAGCAATATGTGTAGTTAGACTCTTCTCTGGGTATGATACTTCCTTCTCTTTAAACTAAGGGAAGGCTGTTAGCACAAACATCCCAGATGATCACAACTGGGGAAGAGGTGCCTTTTCAGGTAGTTCAAGATAGTAATGTGCTGAGTTATTACAGGCTTTATGGGTCCATGGCTGGGTGTACAAACCCCACACAAGTCAGGAAAGTGTTAACGGGCTGCTGGGGACCCAGTCAGGCCTGTCCTATGACACACAAAGCAGGTTTCAGGCTTCGAGGGAGGAGTTAAAAGAGGGGAGCCCATCTCAGTTGGTACCTGGCAGGAAGGGAGAGCAGACCTTGAGCTCTCCCTGGGTGAGAGAAGGTTGGCTGGGTCCAGGAACTGGGGAAGATTGTTGCCTCTCAGAGCCTCCCTGGAGAAGGAAGAGTTTACATTTCTTGTAACCTTGCTAGCGGGCTAAGTCACCTCAACCTAGAAAGTGTTAGTGGGTGGGTGGAGCAGCAGAAAACTAGGAGAGAAACACAGTCAGAACCACTGCTGTACCACACCACACCATAAGGGGATATGCAGAGAGTCTAAATCAACACTTTGTATTGCCCACAGAAATATCATGTTGAATGGACACAAATATGCTTCTAAGAAATTGTGCTTAATAAGGAAGCAGACACATTTGGCAGCAGCAAAGTTTCTAAACAGTGTTAGGCATATCCCCATTAAGTGTGCATTACAGTAATCTATTCTGGAGGCTAGTAAGGCATGGACACCTGCAGATAGTTCTTAATCCAGAAGAAAAAGTTGTGACCTTGTTTTAAAGAATGGTTTCTAAAAAGACTTCCTAGCCACTTGTACAACCAAGAGATCCATAAGTAGCAAAGTATCCAACAAGACTAAGATCTATATATTTCAATTTCTGGTGAGGTCATCTGTGCAAAAGTTGGGGACACATTTTTCAAGATATATTTTTCTCAACACCTTTTTGCTGCTAGGGCATGGATTCCGCAAGTACTTACGCATGTGCTTAATTTTACTCACATGAGAAGTGTTACGTACATGCATAAGTATTTGCAGGATTGGGGCCATAGTGATTAAGGAACCATTTCAACTCAAATATAGTCAGAGACTCACCAGAACTGAAGAATTAATTCCCTACCTGGAGTTTACAACCCCAAGGCTGGTATAAACAAAAATATTAAACTTCTGAATGTGTATTCATTTCCAGCATGCATACACATATGTTAAGTAGGGGATTAACAACTTGGTGTCTTATTCAAGTGCTCTATTCTTCATTTAGCAAACATTTGGATCAAAGCATCTTCTACCTCTTAATATTACATAAGCCTCCAGACTGAAATGTCTTTTGGAGAGGTCAAAGCAGAGTGTTGCACACTGGTAAGACATGCCATAATACTTTCTTTAACTTGTAAAACTGTCCTGAGCTGATCAAATTTATCTTGATGAAATGGGCTTAGACAGTCCCATTACACTACAGTCTTGTGCATTAGTAAAATGCTTGCATAGGAGGCCTTATAAATAAATAACACAGAAGTTATAAACAGAACAGAGGAAGCATCTTCCAAGAAAACCAAACTGGGAAAATGCTGTAAAAATACATCTCCAACTGGAAATTCACCCTGTCGCAGACTAGACTTGTGGACAGAAGCAGAAAGAAAACATGATTATAATAGCAAACGTCCTGTGGGAATTTATGTTCTCCAGATCCTCCTGTGTCTTGCACTCACAGACTACAGTTCCCAAAGTAGTCCACTGAGATGATGTGCCTAACTAAATACTTTTTCCTATTCTGTATTTAGCCAAAAGGGGATGGACGGACAGGAAATAATCCTGTCCAGGTCTAAGTGTGAACTGCGTAACAGGCAGTCCAACTCTGAGACAGGCTAAAACACTCCAGTATCATGCACTCCAACACTGTTAAACGCATCATGTAGTAAGGGGTAATGTTAATAGAGGGCACATTTGTGTTTCCTTGATGTTTTCCAGCACTGATAGATAAATGCTGAGAGGAAGTCAAGATGTTTATTTTTGAAGCAGGTGCAAATTGTTATTGTAGTGAAGGTTCACATTCTATTAACTTTATCACTAACTAGCAAATGTTAAGCTTTCAAAGCATCTGCTTGGATTTCCTCTTCTCCGAGAAGGTAATTCAACCTGGAGGCTAGTTTGATTCAAGTTACTTTTATTAGCTTCATTATTAAAACATGCTAAGTGCTGTACAGACATAGAATCATAGGATTAGAAGGGACCGCCAGGGTCATCTAGTCTAACCCCCTGCCAAGATGCAGGATTTGTTGTGTCTAAACCATCCAAGACAAATGGCAATCCAGCCTCCTTTTGAAAACCTGCAGAGAAGTAGCTTCCGCAACCTCCAGAGGATGTCTGTTCTATTGTCCTTGTGCTCTTACAGTTGGGAAGTTTTCCCTCAGTTTTAATCTAAATCTGCTATGCTGTCATTTGAACCCATTGCCCTTTGTCCTGCCTTCTGTGGCAAAAAACAACAACTTTTCTCCATCTTTTTTGTGGCAGCCTTTCAATTATTCGAAGACTGCTATCGTATCTCCCTTTAATCTCTTTTCCAAACTAAACACATCCACTTCCTTCAGCCTTTGCTCGTATGGCTTGCATTCCTCCCTTTGATCATCTTTGATGCTCACCTCTGCATCCTTTCCAGTTTCTCTACATCCTTTCTATACTGCGATGACCAAAATTGAGCACAGTACTCCAGCTGTGTAGGAAGACCATCCCTACCCCATAAGGCTTACGTTGTGGCAACATTAGAAATAATCAGAAAGGGTTTTTAATAGCAAAATGATCTTGTATGGTTTTAAACCCCAAGTTGGAATTTGTCTTCTCACAGAGGGAAATTGTACATGTCTGTTGAGTTCTGACCTTATAAAAACAACCAAACTTGCTACTCCTCCAGTATTCTATTGCAACAGCCCAGGATCCTGAAATAGTTCCCTTGTGAACAGTGGTATTATTTTATAGGCTTTTCTATAGTGCTCATTGTAGCAGTGGATTCTAGACGTGTGCCAAATGTCCCAACATGCGGACAGAGTCTGGAGGATATACAGCACAGAAAATAGCTGCAAACTACCTGTTTTAAATCTCCCTCTCCCGCCCCCCCACCCCCCCACTACTAGAATCTGGTAACAAGATGTGTCCATTTGTGACATCCTATATACTAAAGGAAACGTGCAAACTAACTGGACGGGGTTCATCTTTTCGAATAGTTCAACGTTTGGCAATGGAGTTTTTTTGCTGTATTTTCCCATTCCAGTTTGTGAAATATGCTGGGGTATATCATTTCTCAGCTTGTCAAAAAGCAGCATTTATGAAATGCAAATAATTATTAATCCATCGTCTGAGATTAAAAAGCCAGGTCTGGACATTCCATACCATCTGCATCTCTCTCTTCTCGGAAATTAATTATTTCACTGGACTGACACCAATTGTGGCAACAAAAGGATGGGGCTGTTGTCCGTGTTGTTGCTTTGATAGCTTGTGATGGCATACAGGCTTCAGAGTAAACTTTGTTCCCCATGATGCTCCACCGTAACACGTTATTGATTAAGCAGTCTAATTAAATCCTACTTCAATCCCTCACAAGCACACTAAAGAAAATCAGGAAGGAATATCATGCAATGGTCAAATATGTTCATGGTGAAAAATATGGCATCTGTTAGGAGAGGCACAATGTTATGTTTTACAGATCAAGACTTTTAATTGAAGAAACCTTTCGGATATATTTAAACAGTAGCTAGACACCATGGCTGGCCCATGCCAGCCGCCTCAGGCTCACAGGGATCGAGCTGTGGGGCTGTTGCATCGCTGTGTAGGCTTCTGAGCTCAGTCTGGAGCCTGACCTTTGGGACCCTCCCACCTCACAGGGTCCCAGAGCCCAGACTCCGGCCTGAGCTCGGAAGCCTAAACAGCAATGAAACAGCCCCGCAGCTCGATCCCTGTGAACCTGAGGCAGCTGGTATGGGCCAGCTGTGGGTTTCTAGTGGCTATGTAGGCATACCCTTAAAGGCCTCACAGTTGCAATAAGCTCTGAAGGAGGAGGTATTAACATACAACCATTTTTCCTTCCCAGCTTTAGGCTATAAAGTGGTGCTCACTGGTACTAATATCTTAAGGCAGAATAAATCACTGGCTTCATCCACAGTTTGAACCATACCCCAATTCATTTATTTTTTAGAGTTTGGAAAATTTCAAACCATATGTATAGTCTCTCCACTTCCTGGTTTTGGCCGGGACCTGAAATCCCTCCAGAAAGGCATTGTGATGGGGTATGTACCCCATCCTGGATCTGAAAGGGTTAATGTAGGTTTGAGAGGCCAATTGTGCTACGTGGCTGCATCTGCAAGTTGGGGTAGGCTTTAATTAAAGAAGCAGGACATTTGGGGAAGGAGCTTCCATTATTCATATAAAGGAAGTGCAGATCAGAAGGTGGGCAGTGGGGAGGAAATTTTGAGATGAGAGAGTGGACAGACCAGGCTGGACAAGGAGGAAAGCCAGGGCAGTGTTGACCCTGGGATCATCACCTGAGTAGCGAAATCTGGCAAAAGACATTGACCAGCCATTGTGTTGGAGCAAGCTTTGATAGTGAGGCCTGATAATAGGGCAGTATCTGGACTTGCAGGGAGAGAGCCCTGGTTAGCATTCAGTTGAGGAACCAAGAGGGAAAAAAGACCAAGACCAAGGATGGCAGAAGTGGGTTACATTTGTACTTTTAAATTGGGCTTTTGATGGGGGCATTGCAGGGGAGTCCTGGCCCTGAGAGAAGTGTGAACTTAGAGAGGCTGTGCAAGAAGCCTGCTGACAGACCTCAGCAGGAAAGGTTCTGGGAGGCAGAAGCAGGGAGTCTCAGGGGCGGGACAGGAGGGTACCGTGGGCTGTAGTTTGCCCCCCTCTCGTGTAAGGAGTTTCTAAAAGCAGAGCTCTAAACCAAAGTGTGGAACCCACTTTCTTTACCTTATCGGTGTCTTGGTCTACCCAACTTTAAATCGGGTATGCTTTCATGCAGTATATGATTTAAGTCTTAATGATTTAAAGAGTTCTGAGGTCATTTCAATAGTGTTATATTTAAGTGCTAAGTATTTTTGCTAATTTAGCAGCTGTGGACTGGGTAACTAGAATTTAGCAGCCAGACCCTTAGCTCATGTAAATTGATGGAGCATCATTAACTTCAATGGAGTTAATGCCAGTTTATATCAGCTGAGGATCTGGCCTTAGGTTCCTAATGTGTATTTGTGGATTTTCTGCACTAGAAACAACATAAACATAACTTTCTACAATAGTATCTAAGAACAAAAATTCAAAGTTAAGACAACAAAGGTTTCCGTTCTTCTCCTCTGATAGATGTCTATTGCCTATCAGTACAGTTCACAGCTGGAATTGTTCAACTTTAGAACAAGACCGTGGTGCCACTGAAGTCTTGGCATTTGTGAAGAATCCCCTCCTATTCTAAAACAGTGCCATATCCCAGACAGGGAGAAGAGAGAAGGTGTTGTTCTTTCATGCAGCTAAGTCTCTGGGATAAGTGTAAGCTTCAAAGGAACTTTACCTTTGCAGTAACATAGTTTTTACTTGAGCAGTTCATCAAAGAAAATGTATTATGTTGAGTTGTCTATACTTACTCTTGTCACTTACTGACAGATGAGTGCATGGCACTCTTGTTCAGTAGCCCAAAAAGAACTAGTCTCTTTTTCTGCTTTACAGATACAAATTTTTACATTTTTCCTTTCAGTTGTTTTCCACACTGTAGTGCTGAGATAGCAATACCTACTGATATTCTGGAGTAAGATATTAGTTTGTACCGCACTTTGAAGAAGTAAAGACCTAGTAAGTGTTAATCACCAACTTAAAATGAAATACATCAAGTCTGAAAATAATTTTGTAACCATTATGGTTATTATTCTTTTTGTTCATATGTAGGCTTCCCGTTCAGAGAATATTTCATTTAAAATACAGACCATTTTGAAATATTTCAGCATAACTAAGCCCAAATTTAAATGTACCAACAAGTTGCATAAATCAGTATTTTTATTACTAAATTAGCAGTGATTAGAGATTTATTTATATTACCACATTAAAATTAGAGATGGATCTAATAAAGAAAGTTCAGATTCATATCCAAACTTTCCCATAGTCTGGGTTTGGATAGATCTCTCACCTACACAGGTTATCTCATGCATAAGGGTTTAAAAACTCAGTGAAGTTTCCTCCTCTGTCTTCCATCTGGAAAGGCAGAATTTGGCCTCCCTGCCTATTATCCCATAGAAGTGGCAGAGTTACTGCTCCAAAAAAACGCAGATTGCCCAAAGACTCTTGTGGCTCTCATGAGGAGTTGTCAGAGACATGTGTCCATACTGCAGTTCTGTGCCTTCCCGATGTCCTCAGCTCCATGCCATGCACTCATCGGCAAGAGGTTACTAGAGAAAACCCACACACATGTTCTATGGGAACATGTGTAACGTAATACTGGTTCAGTCATCGTTAACTTGCACTAGAATGGCTTGTAGGTATGGTCGTGGGAGACTGTAGAGAGCAATTGTTCCCATCCTTGCACCCCTCTGGCACCAGTGAACTTAAGCCTCACAGAGCACCCATGGTTCATTCAGAACACTTAAAGATCATGATGCTGTGAGTGTATTGTGAAACCCTAGAGCGATAAAGATAGAGAATACATGGGGAAAAGAGAATGTCATGGAGTCAGTTCTCCCTTGTGGAAGTGGATGATAGCATTTGGGCCATAGTTTTCAATCACTTGATGAGCAGGCATCTACCAAAGCCTGCATCTTCATGTAACCCAAATGTGCCACCTAGCCACACAGTCCAGAAAGCAGTGCTTTCAGAAATATCAAAGCACTTTTAGAATTTCAATACAATTACTGGTTTGCAGAAATCTTGGAAAGGAACTTGCACCTATCTTGGATGGTAAGTGGTGCAATTGTCAAGATATCTATTCAACTGTCATTCAAAAGTTCCCTGACTTATTTTCAAAAAGTTTGAATATCTCTATTCCTCATGCAAAAAAAAAAAAAAAACCTCATCTTTTTAGAGCAAGTGCCTGTTTGTTTTGATTATTACATCTATAATGTCATATTTCTGCCAGCTCCTTAGTAGCCAAAAGGTCATTCTGCAAACAGTGATTTCAGAATAAACTTACTATACTTTGAAATGCAGTCTACTTAAATTCCAAATTCACCAAACATCAAATAGAATTTCATTCAACAGGTTTGCAGTGGTTCATTTATATTTATATATCAATATATATGGTAATGTCATGAGCCCTACCTAGAGACAATGAGAACCCAGTTCCTCCTGAATTAGGCTGGTCTTTTCCAGAATATGTAACATTTATCACAAATGATATATCAAGCCCGATGGCCAGAATGGTGGTCCCCATTGTAGGGTCACTATCCATCACACATGATTCTCACTGATGAGTATCTGCATTTTCCCTAGAGATAAAAACTTGCTTGCAATGATCTTGTGGTTTTAAGTCTTTCTTCAGCCTTCTTGCATCTCAGTTTAAAATGATCATAAAGAAGACCTGCTGAATGTGTCAAAGTCTTTCCTGGTATGATTCAGCTGCTGCAGTGCGGTTACAGTAGGAAAGAATTTGACACTGTGTAATTTAATATTCTTTGATATTGCTTAGGGAACTCAGTGGACTTCAGACCATCCATCCATTTCCTGACACTCAGAGTTACATTGACTAAGATCTGCAATTAGTTTTAGTGTTTATTGCTTACAATTTATGAAGGTATACCAGAATTTGAAAAAATGGAATGGCATCTGTTTCGATAACACTTCCTATCTTTATGAGATGCACAGATCACAGTTTGGAGTGTAATCTGAAATAGCAGCAACTTTACAGTTGGAAAGTTAGAATATATACAGTCTGTGACTGTCAGTATCCATATACCCTTTCCTTTGTATTAAATATTGCACCTGACACACTCTTCGTCTCCTTTATATGCTGCCCCCCTCCACAAAATAAAAACACCCACCCACACCAAAAACAACAACCAAGAAACATCACGTTCTAGAAGTTAAACCTAAATATTCTGTTTATATTTTTTACTCAAATCATTATGGTATATATTTAGGATGAAAAAGTACAAATGTCCTAAATCATCAAAGTTTAAAACAAAGCAATTGAAAAACAATTTCTCATTCATTTATTGAGCATATCTTGAGTTAAGGATTCCTTGTTTTCCCAGCAACAGTTGCTGATGTCATCACAAAAAGGGTTTTCTTTTCCTTTCTTCTGTGTTCTAGATGTTCAAGTTACTGATTAAAGTTCTCAGACAGATTCACCCATAAACACGCTGAGTGCCAGATGACTTTCCCAAAACCTCCTTTAAAGATACCCAGATGGGTTAGATGTGCCTTCAGTGGGATCTTTGTCCATTTACACTAGCTGAGACCTGACCCACAGGGCATTAGTAATAAAATGTGATTGTTTAATTGCAACATTTATTTACCCCTCTATTACATACACACATCATATTGTGTGCTTTGTATGAAATGAAATACAATGTGTGTGTATATACAAAGCCAGGAACTATGAAAATTCAAACATGCTGAACAATATTAACTTTGCCAAGTCATTAATAAATGTATCTCAGTGGGTTTTCTAATGTGCAGGAGGTGCAGTCTTGTCGAATTAATGTTTCTCATCATCTTTTTAGTGTAACGTCTCAGTCTTAGCATTGCAGTTTCTTTCATTCATTTTTTTTCCATTCAATTTCCTTTGTCTAAAAAGTAAAAATGAGAGAGAGGCTCCATTTTCTTGGAATAATTTTAATATATAAATGCAGCTAATTGGGCCTTGAAGTTCACACCTTCCTGAGGAGGAGGAGGAGGATTACAGGAGGGAGAGTTTACATCTCTGTTGCCACAATAATTAGGCTGGGAGACAAGGCTCCCATTGACCTCCAGGAAGCCAAGACTGCAACATTGAGTGTTAAGCATGATGTTAGTTACTGTAACTCCTAAAAGTTATATTTTAGCTCAATTTAATTTTCCACTGTAGATAAGCCCTATAATTGCTGTATATTCACAACAGCAAAAGTCATTTTCTTTCTTCCGAGAAAAGCTTTGAATTTGACTACTGTATGTAGTAGCAAAAATTGTGGCCAGATCCCAAAAATCATCGTAGCTCATTTTCCCCCATGACTACAATTTCTTACCCCTAGTGTTAAAGAAATGGGTTTGGTTCTTTGGGAGCGTTATGTAGGCACATCAGTTATGGTTTCAGTGATGTGTGTGTGCTGTCCTCATTCCTGTCTGGGTGGGGAGAAAGAATGAACACTGTAATGTCATGAAGGGGGTGTCGTGAGGTTCTGCTCAAACCTTTTTCAGAAGTCTTGTTATCATGCTCAGAAGTGATTCTTCATTGGCTTTTATTCACTTTATCTTTACTCAGCTGATTTCTTTCAAACCTGATTATAGTTATACAAATTAATGCTACTCATGCCAGTTTTCAAGTTTTAAAATTCAGCTATTTCAATTGGAAAAGGTCCAGTAACACTTTTTTTCGTTTCATTGGGGTAAAGTATGTGTGTTCCCCATCATCACCTACTAGGAAAAAAACAAAACCTAAAAACCACACCTCAAACTTCCAAACAATAATTCATCTGGATCATGGAAAATCTCAGTCTACAGGATATTTTTTCAAAAAAGTTGTGAAAATGGGGAGGTTAAAATGAAAGTTCCAATGTAGTCATAAGAATGTCCACAGTCCTGAAAGCTGTAATATATGAGGGCGGGGAGAGAGAGACTGAAAAACACAGACTGTTATAGCATTAATATTTCCTTTGGGTAAAATATTACCTGAATATCTCCAAGTAAAGACAATGCCTTGATTTCTTTAGAGAAAATTATGACAACCACTCAAAGACTTCTATAATTAATTAGCCCTCAAGGACTTGTATTATATCAGGGTATTCCCTGAAAAATGAAACAGAACATATGGTAGGAGCTGAAACAAGGAGGGAGAATTCCCCATTAGTTATAATAGTCTGCCTACTGCTGGGTGATGCTAATGCAGTCATACTCTTTTCCTTGCTTGACCCTAAAGTAATGCGTCATAGCTCTCAAAGGACCGTTTTTCCTTTAAGCATGTCCACCCAAATGCCTTGCAAGGAAACTGTAATGGACGTTATCCTAGTAAAAATTCCACCTGGTTAACCCCACATCTCAGGTGTCTTGTTGTGGAATAGTAGCCAGTTCTTTATTTCTAGACCCATTTAGACCAAGGTACCCAGAGAAAAAGGTAGGGGAAGGGGAGAACTATTGGATAGGCATAAGAGAGAGTTTTGGTGGTGCGTGGAGGACTTCACACATCTACATTATCCACTGGGCAAGAGTAACGTTCTTGCATCAATTCCACGTCCTCCGCATTCATTGCATAGAGACACAAACAATTCATTTGGTAGTGGTGTTTTCCAGCCCTATGTGCCGTTCCTTTCTTATGTGTTGAGTCTCAGTCATGAGCAGAGGAGTCATGGTCAGAGTACACTGCACATCAGCTAGTCCTAGCTAGTGAATGGTTCCTGGGGACCATAACTGGCTCACTGATGGACCTTTGCAACAGCAGAGAATCTGTCTTGATATATTTCTATAATGCGTGAGTATAAGTGTGTTTATAATGCACGCTCACACATTGACACAAACACTTTTACAGTGTGCATGTATATATACTGGAATGCTATTTTATTAACACTTATAAAGAAGGAGTTATTTCCTTGAAAACAACTTAGTTTGTCATGTTACACTTTATACTTAAGTTATACTTACGTTTGCACTCCCCTAAGCTGAATATAAAACCCAGTATTTTAACTACAAAACATTGCATAAATAATAAAATACATTGTAAAATTACAAATTAGTATTGGATGTATCCTAGACCTTGATCCAGTGGAGGGTGATTGGAAATGATTTGTTTAATCTCTATGGAAAGGTGTGCCAGATGTCCCTCTGTTTACACAGTCCCTGCCGATTAATCCATGGAACAGTATTCTCAATTGTTGCTAAGGAATCTGCTTGCCTGCCTTCAGCACCAGAGGTTGGTCCTACACAGAGGCTTTTAGGGAATTACTTCATGTATAGGATCATTCCCCAAAATGTTAATTTTCAAAAAAAATTGCAAGGTATAAATGCACTCTCAAAATACACATTATTAGGTTTCCACCAAAAGAGATTTATTGAAGGACAGGAACTTTAACCTCGATTGTGCACATATTATGTCCAGCATAAAGTTTCAACCCAAACCATTCAAGAAGCTCATTTGTGCCATGCTTTATGGCAGCTTCTCTGTGAAACATTTACCTTTTCCTATCAAAAGGGAGGGGAAGATTATTAAATATAGTGTGTGTTATGTTCCATTAAATCAATATTAAACTTGTACAATTAAGCACTCAGAAGTAAGGAAATGCCAAAGTTAAGGGTCAAATCTTCAGTTGACTTATATTGGTGTAAGTCCACTAAAGGCACAGGATCATGCCTTAAGACTTTGCTTTAAATCTGCCCCCTGGTTTGTATGCATTTCAATACAACCTGTGATTACATGAACACACATTGGTTTTCAAATAATACAATACGTCGACTAACATTTTTTTCTACCAGGTTGGATACACATGTTTAGTATTTTGCATTACTGTGTTGTACAATGATATGAGACTCTGGGTACCTTGGTCTAAATGGGTCTCATATTATTTTTCAACTAATTAAATAGTGTATCAATGCATACGAGCAAGGAAGTGGATCTAAGGTTGCATGAGCAATTTGTCACTGATCATCATGGGAGTTGTGAGGGGGCTTTCCATTAAAGTCATCAGTGGATTACATGTAATTTGTGGGTGTAATTTATCCCTTACTGTGGGCCTCATTCTGTAAGGTGATGAGTGCATCTTCAACTCCTTACCAAATGGGATTATGTTAAAAAAGACTTTTTAAAAAAATTAAGATAAATTAGTTAGCTAAAAATAAAATGTATTAGATTAAATTTTAGCCACTTCTATGACTGTAGAGCTGCAAAACATGTAACAATAGTCAATAGTTCATGATATTTGGCTTGCTGAAGTGAACAGTCAGGAGGAGTAAGAATGCACATCTAAAAGAGGAGTAAGAATGCTTATAATTATGCTTTAAAATGGTTGCTTGGGAATATGATGTGCTGTGTATGCGAGAATCCAATTATTTCTAGATGTACACGTATTTATTATGGCCATGGCTAGTGTTTGTGGATGTCATTGACTTGGACCTAAATTGAGTTGACATTTTGACCCACATTTAAATGATTGGGGAAATATTTTCCTATTTCAAATTTGACGTGCTCTGTAGGACATAAAATGGAGATGTGGAATTTGAATTCAATATGTGATTAAATATGCGCTTTTCTAAACAAGCAATCACTAAATCACACATCTCTATGCGATGACAGAACAGTCAAAAGAAAACATCTCTTCATTTTCTCCCTTTTTTCAGTTAAACATAAAAATTAAATGCAAATAAACTAGGTTAATGCAGTGTTATACTTGGGATTTTACATGCACAAAAGTCAATAAATTCAAAGATACATTTTCTGTGGCAGTCGTAAGTCAGCTGCATTGCATTGATAGTCCATATTAGGTTAATCAGTTAATTTTGCAAAGTGCTTTGAAAATGAAAAGGGGCTGAGGTACAGTTTCTGTAGAAACCATAAGTTTGAATTTCTTGACTTATGTGCATGGGAAATCTCACCTGTAATATTGCATTGATGAACGCTGCCATTTGAATTTGGTCCATCAAAGTACATTCCAGATTTCCGATTATCATAACAAGCACAGGCCTTAGACTCTGCCATTTTAAGTATATTCCTGTTTGCATTTTCACAGCCTTCAACACTCAGAGAATTCAATTTTTATTAAACAATTCAAATTTGCCATAATTTGTTTCTGTTTTACCCCCACCCAGTTCTTACATGAAGCTGGTTCAGGCACAGTCTGGAGAATCTCCTAGCCTATCATTTTGTGGATGACTGTTTCCCTTGATATGGGCCAGATTGTGCCATTTAGATACTGGTCTGCATTGGAAGTGTAGCTACCCAAGGGGAAGGATTGTGCCTCCTGGCTCTCTGGAGGGATTGTGCTCTATCCCCTGGCATGGTGCAGCCCACTACCCTGAGCTGGCCGTATTGGGTCATTTAGTCAGTGTGGAATGGGGGTAGTGGCCCATACTTCTACCTGCCTTTGGGGAGATTTGCATCCCCATGGATGCACAGAGATATCGGTCCTTGGATTCTGCTGAATGCAGAAACTGAAATTGCCAGTGAAGGGATTGCTTCCTGTGCATACACTGCATCCTGTGTGCCTTCCCTAGAGCCACAGATGTTTGGAACTCAAGGGTCATATCACTTCTGCATGCTGTTCAGGCTTTAACAGAGTGCTTCTCTCTCAAATCAGGTGAGTGGGCAAGTGACCCTCCTTCAAAACAACTTGCACTTTTGGTCCTTCACTGATACGGATACTCCTGCTTAAGCATGACCCTTTCATAATGTTCATGAAATTCAACATCACACAGTGTGAATAAAGAACTGGAAACTGCTTCCACGATTGCACCCCATGCACCGAAAGCTAAGCCAGTGAGATGGTGATTCAGATTTTTAGGTGCACATGAGAATATTTCTTTGTGTAAATGAATAATAAGGGTATGTTCCTTTTATGCTGTTCTACCTAGGAATTCAAAAGTGTATTACTAATTGTTTAGTGTAAATAATTGCTCAGCAGAAGATTGCTACAGCCAGCTGTTTGCTTAATTTTCTAAAGGTTTCTCTTGAGTAGTCTAGCATCATAAATTAATGCTGAAACTTGGCTGAAATGCAAAATAAACAAAAATGTGTTTTTTTTTATTAGGGAAAATAATCTCTGAAATATTTATGAACATTACTACTAAGCTGATTGTCAACTTAACTAATTAGGCCGCCTACACAACATATACATAAATACAGTATCCTGGAAAGCCTCCTTCTCAAACTTTTCTGAGGACTAGCAGAGAATTTACTTCAGGCTTTATATAATTTGATTACACAGAGCTTATTTTTTCACTCTGCGGAAGGTAGCAATTCTTCTGCAATTTGTATTCATAAAAGATAAATTTGATGTACTTAAAAAAAAAATTAGACAAGATTAGAATGTGATGATCTGATCGGTATTAGATGTCCCAGTATTAAAAACAAAAATTTAATATAGCTAATTACTTTGTTAACCTATGCATCATAAAACTGTCACCAGAGAAAAAAGAAGAATTTTAAACAGGACAGGTTTATTGCATTTTAATATATTTTTATTATTTCAATCTATCTTGTTTTCACAGTAATAGTGGTTTCCCTCCTTTCCAGTAATTCAGCAGGATTCTTATTATAGTACTTCAGCCCTTATTTTTGACATGTTCCTTATGAAACCATTTTGCTCTCTTCAGTATCTATCCATCCATTCATTCATCCATCCATCCATCCATCCTGATTTTATGGAGCAGCAGGAGCTGCCCTAATGGTTAAGGTGGAATCAAACATCCCATTATTCACCCAATTGTTAACCTTTTCCCCACCTTCCCCCAAAAGAAATTGAGCTCCCTGAAATTCAACATTGTCAAATATTTCTGGGACATTTTGGAGGGGAAAAATCAGAAAAATAATTTTATAAAATAATGAAGTCTGTTCATACACTTTCTTTGGTGAATAATAAATTCACTGAACAATACATTTTTCAGGGCACAAAGACTATTCATGACTTCAGGTTGAATTCTGCAAATAGGTTTGATTAAAAATAAAAAATTGCATAGGATCCCAACACAGCACAAGGCCTAGCCCAATAATAGAATCCATTGATGGGTCACTCCTCTCATCAGGCCATGTCACCACAAGATAACACTCTTAGAAGTCACAGCCCTTCAGGGGCATCACAAAAACTTTTAGTTTAGTCTGGTTTATCCTCCCACACTTCCCAGTGATCCTGGGTGTCACCTGGCTTATTACTCACGATCCACATATCTTCTGGAGGGTGGGCATGATTTGTCTCCACTCATCCTATTGCCCACATCCTGTCTCCCTGAACCTAGTCTCAAGTTGGAGGCTATCTGTAGTGTAACCCCAAGGCAACCCCACCCTTCTGGGTATCCTGGAACAAAAGGGTGAATCCAATGGACTTTCAGTCAACACTTGCCTCAACAATACCGGTGAGGTACCAGGACCTTGTAAAAATCTTTAACAAGAGGAAGGCTGATATCAAAAAAAAAAAAAAAAAAAAAGGAACCATCAGAACTTCACTGGCCATCACCTACAGTCCTCAGCTTAAACCTCTCCAATGCATCATCAGTGATCTACAACCCATCCTGGACAATGATCCCTCACTTTCACAGACCTTGGGAGGCAGGCCAGTCCTCGCCCACAGACAACCTGCCAACCTTAAGCATATTCTCACCAGCAACCACGCACTGCACCCTAACAATTCTAACTCAGGAACCAACCCATGCAACAAACCTCGATGCCAACTCTGCCCACATATCTACACTAGCAACACCATCACAGGACCTAACCAGATCAGCTACAACATCACCGGCTCATTCACCTGCACGTCCACCAACGTTATATATGCCATCATGTGCCAGCAATGCCCCTCTGCTATGTACATTGGCCAAACTGGACAGTCACTACGCAAGAGGATAAATGGACACAAGTCAGATATCAGGAATGGCAATATATAAAAACCTGTAGGAGAACACTTCAACCTCCCTGGCCACACAATAGCAGATGTAAAGATAGCCATCTTACAGCAAAACAACTTCAGGACCAGACTCCAAAGAGAAACTGCTGAGCTCCAGTTCATTTGCAAATTTGACACCATCAGATCAGGATTAAACAAAGACTGTGAATGGCTATCCAACTACAGAAGCAGTTTCTCCTCCCTTGGGGTTCACACCTCAACTGCTAGCAGAGCACCTCACCCTCCCTGATTGAACTAACCTCGTTATCTCCATACTGATTTATACCTGCCTCTGGAAATTTCCATTACTTGCATCTGAAGAAGTGAGGTTCTTACCCGTGAAAGCATATGCTCCCAATACTTCTGTTAGTCTTAAAGGTGCCACAGGACCCTCTGTTGCTTTTTACAGATTCAGACTAGCACGGCTACCCCTCTGATACTCTCCCCTCACTGTCGCTCAAACTGGGGCCCGGACCCTTTTGGACATATTTACTTTCTCTCAAAGCTGAGTTGCAGATGCTCTGGAAATATCTGGAAGAAGGGTTCAGCCTTCCATTGGTTTATCATACATGTAGTCTTTTTTCTTGCTGGGGGGCAAAGTTCAGTAGTCTGGTGTCAGATAAATTGTTTTAACAGAGTGTAATGGTGAGTCAACTTGAGTATAAATGGCCTTTCTGGCTGTAGTTCTAATTTTCGGAGAGTATACATATGCGCACAAATATGTTCATTTTTCATGTATACCACCCAGACAACAGCAATCTATGAGAGTTAATAATCCCAACAAAGTGGACACCAGATTTATATTTTAAAAACAAAATCGCTCATATACTACTATGACCGTTTGGGGAATCTGTCTATGTATGACTTATGAATTCTGATTTGATTTTATGAATGTTGTATATAGCTCTAACCCCCAATGAGTATTGAATCAGCCATTTGCTAAAAGGGACAATGTCATGTATCACACACCATATCTGGAAGCAGCTTCAGGACAATCAAAATTGGAGTTTACGTGGAATGATTCTGCCCTAATAAAACAAAGAATATACTAAGGAGATTGGCCAAGATTAAGGAAAATCACTTAGGCTATATACACACTACCACTTACTGTAGTATAACTTAGGTTGCTCAGGGGTGTGAATAAGCCATCCCCCTGAGTGATGTAAGTTACACCGACCCAAGCTTCTCCCGAAGACATAGCCACCATCGCTTGTGGGGGCTGTAGAAATTAAGTCAATAGGAGAGCTCTTTCCCTTCAGTTTAGAGCATCTGTTGTAAACTCTGTAGTGTAGCTATAGCCTTAGGAAAATCACCTGGTTTCTCTTCAAGTTGTCTGCAGGGATGTGGATTGGAACAATGAAAATTCCTCAGCAAAACAAGAGAACAAAGAAAGAGGTGTTAGAAGCTGCTGTTAAACAAACACATGATTCCTGAGCTAGGGGAAGCTTTTGACTGCTAGATTTGAACAAACTAAGGAGAACTTGTTGAAGCAGTAGGGAGAGAGAACCTGAAGGCTTAGCAAGAGGAGAGGAAGTCTTGAGACACTGAAAGAACTGACCAAAATTTTAAGGGGTCTCAGAGTAATGAGGACACTGGAGGGAGGGTTTTTGCTTGTAGGTTTTGTTGGTTTTGCGTGGATCGATAAGGCCAGGTCTACACTTAAAGTGTAGATTGGCCTAGCTATATCACTCAGGGATGTGAAACATTGTCACCCCTGATGTCATAGTCCAATGACCTAGCTACTGAAGCTCTTGGAGGTGGGTTACCTACGTTTATGGGGAAACTCCTTCCATCAGTGTAGGAAACATTTACACTATGGCGCTACAGTATGGTGTAGGCCAGGCCTAAATCTCTCTGCCTTCTCTCTAAAGTGTGTGTGTGTGTGTGTGTGTGTTTAAGAAGTTATTTTGCAAAGCCTCTGAGTTCCTTGCTGTTACTGTCACATGACTGCAAAGGGTTAAAGTGTAAAACAGAGTAGAGCCCTACAGGGGACTAATCTTTAATCTCTCTCCCAGTATAATGGCTGTGGGATCCCAACCTCGCTATAGGGATCTACACTAGTTCCACGCAGGGCTCTAAGGCAGAGTACCCATGAGGGTGGAGCTCTGACAAGGCGCTTTACTGTGGAAACTCGGAGGTTCAACACTCGTCTTGAGGGCCTGGACAGCTTGACCTCAGGGTCCTACTTCTGAGAAGAAGTTCCAGACAGGGAGTCTGCACCCCAGGAATAAGCCTGAGCGGTCAGAGCAGTAGTCAGTACCTGGCTGCTACTCAAACTCAGAGGGCTTAGAAGCACCTTGTGGGGATCCAAACAGAGTAGCCTGGTACGTGTCCAGCTGGGAGATCCTGACCGGGTCTGCGACAGATACAATTCAGGGTAAATTTTCAAAGTGACACAAGTCGTTATAGCAACAAAACTGTGATTGACCCTAACACCATGTGCAACAATTTGAGCAATATTATCTCCATTGAAATATATTGACTATTTAAATATACAGTGTGTATGTGCATTGCTATACATTACACATGTAAACAGGTGACGCTGCGGGGATTCATTGGAGACCTTGCAAACTGCTGTGACAATAAACTTGGAAAATTAGCTTTTTTTTCCCTACAGGTTGAGGGCTCACATGTATATAGGCATGGTAGCTTCAGAGGTGCTGTTTGCAATCTATAGAATGGGCTGGTTGATGTAGAAGAAAATGGTCACTTTGGATGAAAAATTTTGAACAGTGAATAAGCCCCTCTGGGAATATTTCCATTTTCTTCATGGTAAATAAGTCATATAGTTTACAAAATTGCTGTTCATCCCACTTATTTTCAATTTTCTATGTCGCATCATATATACTTGGGACAGGCCACTCAAAGGGACCGAATCGCTGAAATAGACCAGACCGAGCTTGTTAATAAGAGATTCATATTTATGACATTTATCTTTTGGAAGGAAGAGTGTGCATAACTTACTGCAGCCCCAGGGAAGGAAAATAAAATATGCCAAAGAAGCACTTTCTCCCATCTGTATTATTATTATTATTATTATTTATTAATTAATTTATTATTATTTTGGTAGTTTTAGTTATAGTCCCTGATTCAGCAAGGTACTTAGGTATCGGCGTGATTCAATGTCCACTGAAGTTGACTGGAGTCTTTCCATTGACTTCAATGGTCTTTGGATCAGGCCCAGTGCATAACTTTCATAACTTCATCCCAAAGGAGACAGTATCACTTTTTAGCTCACACCTGCATGTCCAGAACAGAACCAAAGTTGCAAAGGCCATACATCCCAAAACGCTGGCTATTCAGTAATTTCTCCAATAGCTGAACAGTGATTTTTCCTGGTGCTCATCACATGAATTGTCTTCTGCTTTTGCTTTAAGCAGAATTTGAATCAGCTTACATTGGCTTGGGGTTGAAAATGAAGAAGCTATGAACTCCAATCTTTAAGTCAGAAAATTACTGTAGGTGCAATTTACTGTCAATTTAGAGCATCCACCTTGTGTAATAATTGGTGACTCCAGGGAAAATAGAAAAGTACAAACATTTAATGTAGCAATCAAAGCTTATGTGACTGCATGGCTCTGACTAGCAGAAAATTTACCTTTCCCTTTCCCAGATAGAATCAACTCATTTCCCTTTTACCATCTGCCCATTTCCACTTTATGCTGCTCTGTGAAGACTGCTGAGATGAAAGGAGGGTTGTTACTTATTCTATAGGAATATAATTTATTTAAGATAAGTGTTTTAAAGTGTGGTTCTACTCTGCAAAGTGAATCTTAAAATAGAGTTGTTCAGTTCCATTTTACTATATTTCAATAATTTGTTCTAGCTCCCAGGCCTGCAAACTCAGCTTTGGAGCTGTGAGGCAATTTGTGTTCTTTTAGAATCATAGAAGATTAGGGTTGGAAGGGACCTCAGGAGATCATCTAGTCCAATCCCCTGCTCAAAGCAGGACCTGCATCAACTAAATCATCCCAGCCAGAGCTTTGTCAAGCTGGGCCTTAAAAGCGTCTAAGGATGGAGTTTTCACCACCTTCCTAGGTAACCCATGCCAATGCGTCACCACCCTCCTAGTGAAACAATGTTTCCTAATATCCAACCTAGACCTCCCCCACTGCAACTTGAGACCACTGCTTCTTATTCTGGCATATGCCACCACCGAGAACAGCCTAGCTCCATCCTCTTTAGAATCCCGCTTCAGGTAGTTGAAGGCTGCTATCAAATCCCCACCCCCTTCTCTTCTGCAGACTAAATAAGCCCAGTTCCCTCAGCCTCTCCTCATAAGTCATGTGCCCCGGCCCTCTAATTATTTTCATTGCCCTCCGCTGGACTCTCTCCAATTTGTCCACATCCTTTCTGTAGTGGGGGGCCCAAAACTGGATGCAGTACTCCAGATGTGACTTCACCAGTGCCAAATAGAGGGGAATAATCACTTCCCTCAATCTGTTGGCAATTCTCCTACTAATGCAGTCGAATATGCCATTAGCCTTCTTGGCAACACGGGCACACTGTTGACTCATATCCAGCTTCTCGTCCACTGTAATCCCCAGTCCTTTTCTGCAGAACTGTCACATAACCAGTCAGTCCCCAGCCTGTAGCAGTGCATGGGATTCTTCCATCCTAAGTACAGGACTCTGCACGTGTCCTTGTTGAACCTCATCAGATTTTTTTTGGACTAATCCTCCAATTTGACTAGGTCACTCTGGACCCTATTTCCTATCCTCCAGCACATCTACCTCTCCCCAGAGCTTAGCGTCATCTACAAACTTGCTGAGGGTGCAATCCATCCCCCCATCCAGATCATTAATGAAGATGTTGAACAAAACCGACCCAGGACCGACTCCTGGGGCACTCCGCTTGATACCGGTTGCCAACTAGACATCAAGCCATTGATCACTACCCATTGAGCCCGACAATCTAGCCAGCTTTCTATCCACCTTATAGTCCATTCATCCAATCCATACTTCTTTAACTTGCTGGCAAGAATACAGTGGGTGACTGTATCAAAAGCTTCACTAAAGTCAAGGTATATCACGTCCACCGCTTTCCCCATATCCACAGAGCCAGTTATGTCATCATAGAAGGCAATCAGGTTGGTTAGGCACGACTTGCCCTTGGTGAATCCATGTTGACTGTTCCTCTCCGTCCTCTCCTCCAAATGTTTCACCGTCCTCTCCTTCAAATGTTTCAAAATGGATTCCTTGAGGACCTACTCTGATTGTTTCCCTTGTGAACATCATCACAAAAAATAAACATTCTAAAAGACAGATTCTGGCTTCTGTTACACACACAGTACCACTGCCTTCAATAGTATTGCACAGGTATAAGTGAGATCTAATTTTGGCATGGCAGCTGGAATTTCATTAACATTTTTTGGTGATGTACAAGTTGGAATAGGATATAGTTCACTCTTTTACATGAGTTGTCTCTGTGGTACTAATAGACATGAATAGTAGCAACAAATTTTTGCCCATGAAGTCAGCAAATATATCTCCAAATACACACAGGGTAAAGGCCTGATGAATATGAAGGTGACATTTTAATATAGTTAATTTTCAGAGTAGACCCACACTTCATATTTCCAAAGTCTGATGTTTTCCAAAACTGACAGTGAAGAATACAGATGACTGGTGAATCAAGCTCTCTGATTGAGTGTCATGTAAATTACATTTGTAAATGGAAAGAGCAGTCAGGAGATTATTGCATTTAAATAAAAAAGGGTTATCTTAACAATGAACTGCAAAAGATTTTAATTATAGGGACTTCTAAAATGGCAAAAAAGGGAAAGGTTTAAGTGTGTACTATATTTTTTATTTTTATTCTTTTTCATTTCAGAAAATTATCATCTCCTTCAATTCCTATGAAATTTGAGCTGCAATATAAGGGTTTACGGTGCCAGAGAGTTTTTGACTGTAAGAGGAATTATATTTTAGATCAATATTTTCATTCCCTCTTAACTTTCTAAAAAAAAAAAAAGATTTATTCTGGGTATAAAGTTCTCCTGCTTGATTTTGGGTAAGATTTTTTTTCTGCACATTTCGACACAATGAGTTGAGCTAAAGTTTGTACAAATGACAAAACATACACTTTTTAATGTTTAGTAAACCTGTAGCAGTTATTTATCGTTAAAGAGGAAATTCCTAGGATACAGCATTATGCTGCATTTTTTTCCCCCCTTGTACAGATCAGTGACCGGAAGGGAAGGTTCCGTAGTGATGTTATAAAAATGTGTTCCTGGTTTATGCGGGGAGAAGCTGGGAGGACAGTACAACTCAGAGTGATTAGACAAGTTTGTTGCATAAGCTTAATAGTTGTGAGTTGGAATTGTCTATCAGTTGTGAGATCTAAGGTGATTACCTTTTGCAGCAGGTTGTTCTAACCATAAGCCATTAGGAGGTAATAGCCAGTGGACATGATAATTTGCAGCAGTGACACTGGGTTATCTTGTGACAGCTGAGTTATTGATGTGTAACAACTGTAAGAGGTCTAAACAGTTCAGTGTATGCAAGATAATAAGATGATAAACAAAAGAAGGGGAGAGGAGCAGAATAACCCTTTCTCGATGGCCTTACAATATAAAATGCTAACTAGTGAAAATGGTTAAAACTCAGTTGTTTCAATTCACTGCGTTTTGTTTCACTTCACTTGGGTTTGTAAGATTTAAGGTTGCTTGGTTATGTTGTGACCTAACTATAACTTTAAGTCAGTGGGACTCTGGATGGGTGCAATTATTGTCTGACATGCAATTCTCAATGTAGGATCAGGGCTTAGATGCACCTGTATTTATAATATTGTTGGACCTTTTTCAGTGTAGTTCAACCCTTTTGCACCATCATGCCGATTTTATTCATCTGTGACTTGACTTGTGTATTTTTTTGTTTTGTGTTCGTATTTCAGCTTTAGGCTTTTTCTGTTTGTGTTGTTTAGTGTGTGTACATGCGGAAACTCTTAATTTTGGAAATAAAGTCCTAATGTTTAGTGTACTAGGAAAAAAATCCAAGATGTCAACATTTTGTCATGGTAAATTGCTCAGAAAGAAACCGGAATGTGTTTTTATCTAATTAAGTATGTTGCTTATGTACCAGCAACTGAGGACTAGTATGCAGGATTCAGTGACCTGGCAACCTTGCCTTGATGACTTGTTTATAAAAGATGAGACAAAACACAGGGTTTTGAACAGCCTTTACTCCTCCGTCTCTGTGATTGATGCCCTGCATACACTACAATGTAATTATATGGTACACAGCTGCTAATTTGCTTTGGCCTTGATTTTGCTCAAAAGTGACCACAGTTAACTGTTTAATTTAGATTGTAAGCTCTTTGTGGCAAGGACATTTTTTGTTATGTATTTGTACAGAACCTAGCACAATGGCATCTTGCTGCATGAGAGAGGCTCCTAAGTGCTACCACGGTACAAGTAATAAATGATAATCACAATGAAAACAGGGATTTTCACCTGAGAGCCCATCCTGACCTTGCTGTAGTGAGGGAGGATGGATGTGGCATGGAGAGTAGGAAATCATTTGGTGGGGACCTGGAGTGGCAACATGTAGATGAAGGAAGGATATCTGGACGAGTAGCCAGAAGGGGAGGGCCCTGAGATGCTGAGGCTGTTGGTGTAGCAGGATCAAAACTAGGAGTAAAGGTATGTTGACCTATTGCTGGGAAGAAGAGGAGAGGTGTAAGGAATGAAAAGTGTGTGGGGACCATCAAGCCAAGGAAGTATGGGGGCCAAGAGTTGTGTGTCACAAGAGTGGCACAGGACAATCGGCTGCAGAGAGGAGAGGCAGAGCTAGAGGAAGGAGCAGGGTTAACAGGATGAGCTGGTGATGCTGGCAAGAGAGACATGGAAGATGGTTTTGGGGTGAAGGAGCAGGGAGTGGGCAGGAAGACCAGGGGAGGAACAGTGGAGGCCCCAGGGGGATGCAGCAGCAACAAGAGTGCTACAGTCCTTTGATGTAAGAGCACTCTGTGTGCCTCACGCCAGAGATGTATCACAACTAAAAGTTTAAAGAAAATCTTAATCTGAGAGCTCCAGAGAGAGCTGGGCTGAAGGATAAATAAACCAATGACATTTTCATCCTGAGAATGATGGAAACTTATTGTTTCCCATAAAGGAGCTTTCTAGTGCTTGTGAAAGGTACTAGACTGACAGGCTTGGGGATTAAAATCCTTATCCACAGAATAGCTAATGCACGGTTGATAGCCGTGCCAGCTTCCCCATATTGATCTATCCACTGACACCTGTCTCCTAGCAGGGAGCAAACTAGCTTGGGGGGAAAAAAAACATTCTGCGTCTTTTGTCTATCCCTGGCAGGATCTGTGGTGTGCTACTTGCTGCATCTATATTTGGGGCTTTCAATTATTTGTGCCGCAGAGCATGCAACACGTTTCTGACAGTGACCCCCAGTGGTGGATAGACAGAATTCTGAATGTAAAACCAACTGGGTGGCTAAATCTGAGTCAGATGACGAGTATTATTTTTTACATCCTCATTTAATATGTGATGTGTCCCCATGTACTGCCTGAGTCCCTGTCCTGCACTCACCACACTCAGATTTGGTATCAAACTTCAGCTCCCTCCCTGGAGCTGGTTTTATTGCAAACTTTTGTATAATATACAATAACACAACCTAAACACGAGCGTAAGCTTCCAGCCTAAGCTTGGCTGTCCCTAAGGCTCCCCTGCAGGGCCTCCTTTGTTTTAGCTCTTTCTCCCAAGAGAACCACCCCCTTTATATGGAGTTGAGAGGTCACATCTGACACCACTCAAGTGAGTAGAAGTTGGGCCTCTTTATGCAGGGTTCCAATGCCTGCTAACAGGATGAGTCAGTAAAAAAGCCCTGCAGTATTGTTGGGGAAGTATATCCCGCATGTATAGAGCTGAGACGGATTCAGAGCTCTAGTGCAGTGGTCCAAAAATATGTTCACATTGCAGCCCACTTAGAATAGAGATGGGCACCCTCCCCCCTCCATTCCAGCATCTATAGTGCTGTACCTATGGTGTTGCTTATATGAATAAAGAAATACCAGATATTAGGACAGCATTAAGGAGACAAAATTAAATACTTTTGTTTTAATGTAACAGGGGTTGCTGCTGCTTTGTGTTTCTCCCTCCACGCCCCACTTTGCATCTTTGCTGTTTATTTCCTTTCCCTGAGTATAGAATTTAACATTAATTAGGATCAAATCTCTCTCCTGCATCAAACAGCTACTGTTCTAGTCTCTGATTTTCGGTTAAATACTGTCTATATATACATTTGCTGCTCCACCAACTTTAATGTTATCAGCCAATTTCATCATAGGTGAATTTAAACCAGTGAAACACCTGACAAAGAAAGAAGCTCCATAACCACTTTCATTTAAAGTACAGCAAGCTAAACAGACAGAGGAGCACCGGGGAGCTCTGACAAGTGTACAAGGAATCACTTTGCATGTTGACTGAAGTACGTGTAATTGAAACTTTGTAGGGTGATAGTGACTGCCTCTTGTTTCAGTTGTGCACGTTTCATCATTTTGATGGGAGCAGTTCCATAAGCCATCTGGAAGTACTCAGTGCACCACTGGTGGTCTACCGACCACAATTGGAGAATCATTTAGCTAGGAGATCTTTTCCCTTTCCAGCTATCATCCTCTACTGTCTCTTCTTGTAATGGACCCATAAATATTCTGCCAATCATCTTTCTCTGTAACATTCCAGTGCTTCTCAGTTATTACTGCTAGAAGTCATGGAGGATTTTTATAAGTAGTATTAAGCTTAGTTTATGGGGGGCATCTTGCTTATTTTAATTACCTGAGCAAGTTGATTATTTTGCCGTTGATTTTCCTGAAGACCTATTTCTTGAATAATGATTTTTTATTTTTTTAATGTTTTAGGCTTTTTTTTTTTTTTTTGGATTCCTATTTCTTTAGCAAAGAGGTTGTGTCAGGATAAATAGCCTAATCCCCCTTCAATTACAATACACTTTCTTCTTTTCCACTGAGAAATGTAACACAGTGACATGACACAGTGTGACCTGCAGAGTGTATCAGAGAGTTTTTAAAAGAGAAAAGAGAATGTATGTGTCTTTGGATCTGATTCTGCAACTGCTTCAATGTGAGAGCAAGTATCAGATTTGGATATCTTTGCACAAATGTGAGTGGAGAACAATTATTTCATAAGTGGTTCAAACCCCTATAAAAGAGTGATTAATTGTGACAGCAATCTTTTTATTGTTATTTAAGCTGGCAACCCATTTAGAAAAATTGCTGCCCAGATTAATTCATTCTGATTATGTTGATTTAATGAAGAGGATTTTTCTGTCAGATTGCATCGGGAAAATGTTTAACACAATTGGTGCTTCCAGCAGGCTTGAAATAACTGCAGCTGTAATCACTAATGCTTCAGAGGAGGGAAAGCAGTAAAGATTCACTTCCCTTTTCAGTAGTACTTTCTAGATCAGGTTTTAGGGGAAATGAGAATAAAGGGGAGCTTTTCTCTTAGGCACTTGGCCTATTGTGTGCTGCAGAATAATCTCTATTGACCTACAGTCTATCTTAACCATTAAACCAAGATCAAAACCAACTAAAATTATTAAAATTGATGAAAGGCCATTATTTTGAGAATCAAAATTCCTGGCCCTGATCCTGGGCTGCTTTAGGGCAGCTTTGAGGCACATAATTGGCCAAAAGAGGCCATAAGATGGTAAATACCATCCCTGTGGATGAGGGATCTTCAGATGACATTGAGCTGATGCAATGGCTCCGATAGCATGCCATCTCCCTGTAGCTGGCATAGGGACATTCCTTAGCCAATCTATTTTTCACTGTCCCAACTGAGGGAACTACAAGTAACATTTTGAAATTCATTAGTTTTGATATCTAACCTGACAGTGATCCTTTTACACATGTCAAACACCCCATCCCCCAGATACTCAGGACTGAACAAGGTAAAAGGCTAGTCCTTTCAGGCTACCAATAATGCTCTCGGATGAGACAGGTGATCTAAATGGGCTGCTGAAAGTGTAAAGGTCGGGTAGAAAGTTTCATCCCATTTCAGAACTATTCAGCTTGGTGCAATGGCTTTATTATTGTTTATTTATCCCTGTAGTGCCTAGGAGATCTAGCCATAGACCACGACCCCATAGTTCTATGCATAGCACAAAAACAGAACAAAAGACGTTCCCTGTCCCAGAAAACTTACAATCTAAGGCTACATCTACACTACAGGGGGGAGTCGATTTAAGATACGCAAATTCAGCTACGTGAATAGCGTAGCTGAATTTGACATATCGCAGCCGACTTACCCTGCTGTGAGGACCGCGGCAAAATCGACCTCCGCGGCTTCCTGTCGACGTCGCTTACTCCCACCTCCGCTGGTGGAGTAAGAGCGTCGATTAGGGGATCGATTGTCGCGTCCCGACGGGACGCGATAAATCGATCCCCGAGAGGTCCATTTCTACCCGCCGATTCAGGCGGGTAGTGTAGACCTAGCCACAGTATAAGACACAAGACAACTGATGGACACAGACAAGGAAATACAAGAAAACTGTATTGGTCAGCATGTGCTCAGCACACCAATGGTCTAACTGTTGTCAAGGTTTTTTATAGATATCACAGCAAAGAAAATTAAGGAGGTACTTGAAGAAGGATTATGAGAGTTTTGCAGATGTTTACAGGGGCCTCCTCCCAAGTGTGAGGGCCAGCATGAGAGAGAGCATATAGGTGCTTGTTTGAAATTTTAACAAATGGACAATGGAGGCTGGCATCACTGGCCAATTGGAAGTGGGAGTCTACATCTTGATAATGAATAAAATATGATAGAGATGGCGGAGATAGACCATCAGGGCCATGAAAGTGAAAACAAGTAGTTTATTTTTTATTTAATAGTGACTGGCTAGAAAAATCATTTTTGCAGCAGTATTTTGAAGGATATTATCAAAGCAAGAGTGTATTTGTCATGGCCAGAGAAAAGGATGTTGCAATACTCAAAACCCAAGATGATGAGAGTCTGAGCAAGAGTTTTAGCTGTGTGGCTGGTTAGGAAAGGCCATGCTTTAGAGCTGTTATGCAGCAAGAATAGGCAAGATTTAGATATAGCCTGGATGTGAGAATCTAGAGCGAGATCTAGGGCGAAGATGATGTCCAGATTAGGACCTGAGTGACAGATAGGATAGTGGTGTTCCACAGTAAGTGAGAAAGAAGGTATTAGTGAGGATTTGAGGGGAAGTTTAAGAGTTGTGTTTTAGCCATGTTGAGCTTGGACTGATGCCTAGACATCCATGAGGATATGTCAGGGAGAGATGCTTTGTTAGGACAGAAGAAGACAGGTAAATCTATGCATCATCAGCATAGAAATAGTTGTTGATTTTGTGTTTCTGGATGAGATTATCCAGATAGTGTGTAGAAGAATAGGAGAAGGGGGCATAGGCCAGAGAACCCCCACAGAAAGATGGAAGGCAGATCAGGAAGTCCCTTCAAAGGACATGATAAAGGATTGATTAAAGATGTAAAAGAAGAACCAGGAGAGGACAAAGTCATGAAAGCCAAGGGAAGACACGATTTCAATAAGTATCAAAGGCAGCTGACAGGTCAAGGAGGATGAGGAGGGAGTACCAATTCTGATCTTAGATTGGGAAAAGCAGTTTCAGTGGTGTCTAAGGGGAAGAAATCAGATTGGGAAGAATCTACAATGGGATTGGAAGAGAGCGACGCAAGGTAGCAATTGTAAACCGTGCATTCTTTGATCTTAGAGATAAAAGGGTGATGGGGCGGTAGTTGGACAAGCATGTGAAATCAAGGCTGGGATTTTTTTAAGATGGGAGAAACTGAAGCATACTTGCATTTTGAAGAAAATGAGCCAGAGAAGAGTAAGAGATTCAAGAGATGAGTAAGAGAGGGGATGAGAGGAGGCATGAAGGTGATCAGGAGATGGGATGGATTGGATCACTGGGTTTAGTGGAGGAGAATAAATGTGCAAAATCCACATCTGTGACAAGGGAGAAGGAGAAAAGAGTTGTAGGAAGGGAGGGGAGGGGCAAAGGGAAGGTGAGCTGAGAGGAAGGGGAAGATCACACTGCATTTGTCAATTTTCTCTTTAAAGAAATCAGTGACATCCTGTGCAGAGGAGAAGTGAAGACAGCGGGATGGGAGATTTGAGGAGCGAGTTATAGGTAGCAACAAGGTGGCTGCATTTGTGGCCTTGGGATTCAGTTAAGTTGAAGTAGATTGTTTAGTTAGGAAGATGGCAGAACTGAAGGAGGAGAGAATGAATTTGTTGTAGAGGAACTCGGCCTGTCATGGGATTTCTGCCAGAGACGCTCTGCAGTAAGAGAGCAGGAGCAGAGGAAGCAGATATTAGGGGTGAGCCAGTGCTGGAGATTGGCAGAGTGGACCTTGTGATGAGAGAGAGGGGAAAAAAAAGTCAGGTAGAGGACAGTGAAACCTGAAGGGAATCAACAAACATCTCAGCTGAAGAAAGGAAAAGAGGGGAAGAAGGAGAGGACTGAGAGAAGACAAAAAGTCATCACTGGTGATGGACTGGAAATCACAGAGAGGCCAAGTGATAGGATGTGAGAGAGGTGTCTAATGGGTTGAAAGAGACCAGGTGATGGTCAGAGAGAGGGAGTGGTGCGTGGTGAAGACCAAACCAAGTGAATGGCCCTTTTGGTGGGTGGCAGAGCTGAACCAGGGCTACAGGTCAAACAAAGAGGCACTCCTCCATTTCAGTTATCCCATGAATGTGAATTATGGGACATCTGGGTTATTGAGGAGAGGGTGTTTTGAGTTTTGGTAATGGTTTCTCTATAGAAGATTGCCTATCCATGTAATAAACTAAATCTACAGATATAAAAACAAACAAAATAAAAGAACAAATATAAAATATATTCAAAAAAAGCCAAAGAACCTCTTAGATTCCACTTTTGACAAATAACTATTTAGGAACAGTATGTGACACATTGATTGTCCATTTTTCCCTATCATTTTGTAAGTGTAAAAGGATGTCTGGGTCAAAGGGGAAAGGAAGGTAGGTGGCTAAGTAGGTCTTGCTCTAAAGACCTTTGAGGTCAGTGGGAGTCTTTCCATTGACATCACTGAGCTAAAGATTAGACCCTGGATAAGGATAATTATTAGAAGAGATTATAAGAAAAGAATGGCCTTTGCAACTGACTCCTTGTGTGATAGGCCACTGGCACAGGATTGCAAACATTTTTGCATTCAGAAGTCCTGTTCATTTAATGAGTTCCACGTGCAAAGGTATAGGCCCTCAATTTTCACCTTTTACAGGTTTTGTAAGATGTGTTTGTTTTTAATGTGATAAGTATACATGCCTCATACCAGCTCTCTTGATATTCATTTTAGAGAGGGAGAGGAGAGAGAGTTGGCTTACCAAACATACATAAATATTATCTTATTGCCAAAAATTAGATTCTGTATCCCATCAATTCTCACTACCACTGAACCTAAGCACACATTTGAATCTAGTGATAAGTGCTTTTGCTGCAGTGATTTTTTAATCTCCTTCTCTTCACAGAGTGATTTCCCTTTGATGAAACACTCTTCTTAAAGCATAAGATCTGCACAGTTCTCACTATAATTTTGTAGCAGTTTTGCTTTCTAACTGGAGGAGAGATCATTTATTAGTGATGTGTACAGCTTTAAGAGGAAATAGAAAATATTAACATCTGACTGTTCGAAGGTTAGCACATTGGGATATTTTTAGTTCTATATTAATTTAATGTTTGTCAATAGAAATCTGCCCATCAGCTACTGACGAGAATCTAGAGCCAGATGTTCAGTGTGGGGAACTTACTGCAATGAATCTCAACACACAGGAAAGCAAGGGAAAGTGAATTTGAGATATGTAGGGCCCAAACCTCAGCTGGTGTAAATTAATACAGTTCCATTCAGCACATAGACTCTATTTATTATAATCAGATTATATGACTGTCCATTTGACACCATTTCTCCATTATTCTATCATCTGCCTTCCATGCAGTATCCTATATCATAGGGGTTGCACATTTTTTAAAAGATTCTGACATAGATACAAGCTACCTAGACCGCACACTGAAGCATGTTCAGAAACAAGCAGTTTAATTACTAGAACTGGCAAATGCTCTACAAGGGCATTATCTGAAAAAAAAAATTGCCTTCTAGATTGTGTATCTTGAGGTCCAAAGAAGATTACATTTAATTTCTCTGTTAGTGTGGAGCAGTTCTATCTTTTACATATATACAGTATAAAATAAACGTAGTAAACATGAAATATTAGTTATTCCCCAAGCATAGTAGTTTTCTACAAAATGATTTTAACATGTGTAACTGATTCATTCCAAGCACTATGTTACACTTTAAGACAGATATTTTCTCACACACATCCCCACTAAAGACAATTACTTTTCATTCTGTACTTGTGATGCCTGAAGATCTAAGTACCAAGCCTGCCTGGACTTCAGCATCCTTCAAACATTGGTTGTTTAATAAGAAATGCCACATTACCATAAAGAAGCACTGGCACTTAGAAATGCCATTTTATTCAATCCAACACTTTAATTACAAATCTATTGTCAGTTTACCTGTCATATGAAACTACTTTCTTCATACAAACTTCCAGGGCATGATCACAGTGGAATTCCTACATGGAAGAGCTTACACTGACTTCAGTGTGTTCAGGGTTTCTCCCCAGTAGGAGATTTGCCATTACCTTCAGTGGAGCCAGGATTTCATGCCAGATCCTGTGCTAATGGCCTTAATTCCAAGGAGTAGATTCTAAACATCAATTTTCCTTCTTTATAGTCTGTTCTTTCTTTTTCCTTCTTTATCTCCTCCTTTCTTCAATGTTATAGGAAAAGGGACAGTAAATATGTTAGATTCATACACTGTTTCTCATAATTACTGAGGGATAGATTGTGCCAGAGTTCACACCAGAAACTTAATAAATCAGTCCATATATATTTTTGGTAACTGTACGGTAATAGGAAAATAGACAGTACCTATGCAAATGGCTCATGCTGCTTCTATTCAGTTACTTTAGTCTAGACTATAGCCTCCATAGGTGCTACTTCTAATGGTTCTGTACCCAATAGTATCTGTAAACTCCTAAACTTAACCAAGCCCATGCAGAAGCATGCTCCCTGCCTTGCTTACTCTGGTCAAAATAAAATTAGTAACTGTATTGGATTTCCCTATGTTAAGGAGCACAAGGGGGACTGTAATACTTGTTTACTTTTTGTTTATCATATAGCACACCTGCTGACTAAAACAGCCTTCACATGAAAGCGTATGCTTTGAAATCTTGTTATTTTAGGGGTGAAGTAGAGGATTGGGGAACTTTTTTTTGTTTTCTATCAGAAAATGTATCTGCCACTTGAATTGTTTCTTTAGAAAAAATTCAAAATGAAATAATATAGTATTTAGATATGATATAATGTGGGACATCTAGGCCCTATTCTTTTAGAGGAGAATCTTCGGGCCAGTCTTCAATGCTCAGTTAGCCTGGGCTCCCCAAGCTCCTCTTCAGTCCTCACAGAAAAACCTCTGATCCAGATTGGGAGGCGCTGTAAGCCCGGGCGAGCTAGGATGGCTGGCGGGTGTGGGTTAGAGCCCAAATCCACTTTAACTTTAGCTGGAACCTGTCCACTTTGCCATGAGGATGCACAAAAGATCACGTGAATGCCAAAGGTCCTGAAATGCACTTCGGACTATTGCCCCCTAAAGGACAGACAAATTTATTAGAGCATAAGCTTTCGTGGGTTACAACCCACTTGGGGTTGTAGCCCACGAAAGCTTATGCTCTAATAAATTTGTTAGTCTCTAAGGTGCCACAAGTACTCCTGTTCTTTTTGAGGATACAGACTAACACGGCTGCTACCCTGAAACCTAAAGGACAGAGAAATTCTCACACAATTGCTGGGAAAGAATTCCAGAGCATCTCAGCACAAAGATAGGCCCTCAGACAAACTCAGTGAGTGCAGAATCAGTGAATACCTGGGCTTTGAAGTATGGACACTCACAGCTGGGCTAAGCTAACACTGTTGTTCAGACCCAGGTGTTGATTACTTGGCTAACTGTGCAGTGAAAACATATCCTTAGAAGTTAGATAGGGCAAAGACCTATTAGACCATATAATCCACATCCCTGAAAATGCAGTGTTCACTATATTGTATATTTTCTAGTGTGGTGTTCAGTCTAGTTTTAAATGTGCATTGGTCCTGAGATTTAAAACCAAATTAAACTAATCTTTTCTGAATAATGAAATTTTAATGAGTCAGGCTGAGTGTTTGTATTGTCTAGTGGTTTCACAATGTTAGCATTCAAATGGCTGCAATTGGCCTTTAAAGTTAATACCCCATTTAAGACAAAGGGTAGAAATTCACAGCTTTGTGATAATGTTTCAGTCACTTTAGCCATAGACTGAACAAAAGAGCAGCATTTTCAGGGTGTTTCCTACAGGATCACAACAGTCAGAAACTAGGAGTACCCCAACCTAGGCTATGTCTACACTGGCACTTGGACAACAAAACTTGATGGGTTTCAGAGTAAACTTGATGGCTCTCCTGCTGACAATGCTAACGCTGCTCCTTGGGGGTGGACATTTTTTGTCACAGGAGAGCTGACAAACCGGCCACCCTGTCGCTAAAAGCTATGTAGTGGAGACATAGCCCCAGAGACCTTTGGATTCTGATCCTCCTTCAGATTTTTCTGAGCTGGCAGTTATTAAGCTTACACTTTATAAACAGAGATATGAGGGGAAAAGCTGTACAACAGCATAGCAAACTAGAAAGCGATGCCATAAAATGCCCTGGTACTGATTTTCAGTAATCAGGTACCTTGGTATCTGTGACACACATACTTTGGTATGCGCTAATGTATGTGCATTGGCAAATGAGGGATTTTGCACACACATGGGTAGGTAGGAATTGCACTTGTGCAGCAGTGTGCAAGTAAAGTATGGACATGAGCATGTACAGAAAGACACTCAAACCTGATGTTCCCTTTGTTTTGCTTTTCCAGCTCCACAATGCTTTTTCCATCTATTATTCAACACCAAAATATTTTGTCCGTCAGGCTAGACTAGTATGTTTAGGAAAATATGATTCTGCCTTAACTATTGAGCAGTTTGAATATGCTAAATCCAAGCAGTGGTAGTTATAGTCAGCATTCAGAATAGCTAAAAATCGTGCCTGTCAGATCAGAGGAAATTTTAATTTGGAAGACAGTGTCCCTAACCCAAACGTCATCTGCTCCCACTGATGAGTGATCATGGCCTTTGATTTACATCTCATCTGTCACGTGGCAGCTCCCAACAATGGGACACTGGTTTGAAACTGAAACAGAAGGAGAGAGTGCCATCTCCTGAATCACTATTGCCAATTCTTCCTGAAATGCCTCTTATTTTTCCAATGGGGTCTGCTAACCATGTACTCAGTAGGCTCGATCCTCCTTCTGACAACGTCACAGCCCAGTAACTAGAGTTTTATTATTATGCTTGATAACCCCCCTTTTTTTAAAAAAAATATGGTCAATACATAGTTTCTAGTGGACAATACTCCTTTAAGTTTGATCAATCTAGCTTCTTTTCCTTTCTAACGATTGCCTCTAGAACTGCATACTTGATTCATGCATACTGCAGTACTCACTTAAGAATTGGCAATTTCATGACATTGTCCATGTCCCTTCTGTCCATGTAAATAGCATCTTACAGGTTAAGGGTTGATGTCTGACATATCACAAACAACATTGAATGATTTCAGAGTAGCAGCCGTGTTAGTCTGTATCTGCAAAAAGAACAGGAGTACTTGTGGCACCTTAGAGACTAACAAATTTATTTGAACATAAACTTTCGTAGGCTAAAACCCACTTCATTGGATGCATGCAGTGGAAAATACAGTAGGAAGATATATATTTGTGTGTGTTTATATATATATACACACACACACACACACACACACACAGAGAACATGAAACAATGGGTGTTACCATACACACTGTAATGAGAGTGATCGGTTAAGGTGAGCTATTACCAGCAGGAGAGAAAAAAAACTTTTTGTAGTGGTAATCAAAATGGCCCATTTCCAGCAGTTGACAAGAAAGTGTGAGGAACCGTAAGGGGGGGGAAATAAACATGGGGAAATAGTTTTACTTTGTGTAATGACCCATCCACCCCCAGTCTTTATTCAAGCCTAATTTAAGGGTGTCCAATTTGCAAATTAATTCCAATTCAGCAGTCTCTCGTTGGAATCTGTTTTTGAAGTTTTTTTGTTGTAATATTGCAACTTTTAGGTCTGTAATCAAGTGACCAGGGAGTTTGAAGTGTTCTCCAACTGGTTTTTGAATGTTATAATTCTTGACATCTGATTTGTGTTCATTTATTCTTTTATGTAGAGACTGTCCGGTTTGGCCAATGTACATGGCAGAGGGGCATTGCTGGCACATGATGGCATATATCACATTGGTAGATGTGCAGGTGAATGAGCCTCTGATAGTGTGGCTGATGTGATTAGGTCCTATGATGGTGTCCCCTGAATAGATATGTGGACGGAGTTGGCAACAGGCTTTGTTGCAAGGATAGGTGTGGTTGTTGGTGAGTATTTGCTTCAGATTTGGGGGCTGTCTGTAAGCAAGGACTGGCCTGTCTCCCAAGATCTGTGAGAGTGATGGATGTCCTTCAGGATAGGTTGTAGATCCTTGATGATGCACTGGAGAGGTTTTAGTTGGGGGCTGAAGGTGATGGCTAGTGGTGTTCTGTTACTTTCTTTGTTGGGCCTGCCCTCTAGTAGGTGACTTCTGGGTACTCTTCTGGCTCTGTCAATCTGTTTCTTCACTTCAGTCTGTTCTATGAAGTGTAAGTTTCAATTATATGACATTTTATCCTTACCTTTCTCTTTATACAAGTGAGAGAAGGTACAAAACATGAGAAATAGTGGGAATCAATCTGCTTCACCTGATTTTATACCTGAGCATATGAAATGAAAATACAGGCATAGGTCTCCAGTCAACGAAGATTTCAAAATCCATATATGCCAAAGTGAACTGATGGAGCAGATCAAGTGATTCAGTGACCAAAGAACAGTCCTTCAGCAAAGTTTCCTTTTCAAGGGAAGTTTTCGAGAATGTTCATCACTACAGGGGAGACACAAAATGCTCTCCCATGTACTGATGAAAAGTGTTCTATAAGAGGTATTATTAATATTGCAAAACAAATGACAGAAAAAAAAAACCCAAGTGGTTTAAAACTCAGCTCCATAACAACTGGTTGTGGGCTGTATCTTCTGCCCATACATCATGCTGGAGTCACCACAGCTCTAAGGACCCAGTCCTGCACTCGGCTTTGCACAGACAGCTCATTACCCCTGCATGATACCCATTGATTATAATTGGAGTTCCATGTGGATGTAGCAGTCCATGCACATATAGACCATTGCAAGTTGGGAGCTGCAGAAGGGCTTCGTTTGTTTGTTAATTGTGAAACTGAAGGAGGCAACTCAATATTAGTTTGTGGAGAGTCTACCAAAAGTGACTTCTTTTTTCACAATTTCTCAGCAACAGAAAGTTAATTGAAATGAATTAATGACTTCATTATTTTTAACATGTGTAGACTCTAGAAGCCTCTTGAATTTTCTACCACCAGAATCTAAATCTGTCCACATATAGAATGTGTTTTTTAAAACCAGGTTTTTCAATAACTGCACATTCTAGAATCTTTGACATTTGATCTGCTGAATAGGTTTTCTTTATTTTTTCCCCTTTAAACCTGCACTATTGCTGTTGTATTTGTTTCCTGTAGTTGGTTTATGTTGACATGTGTTGCCTTGTCAGCAGTATAACGATGCCTATTTAGTATAGTGATGGATACCCTACAGATGCACGTAGTAATAATATGTATGCAGTGTTGTTGTAGCCATGTTGGTCCCTACTTCACTCAACTTTTCTCTGCAGTAGTAATAATTAAGCATTCCTCCCATCCCCTGGCTATCACAAACATGAGGCTACAACATTTTTAATGTGTCAGGATTTAAGTCTAAACAGCATCCCTTTATACACTTTCAGACAAAGGGCAAGAATAACTTGCTTAGCACTTTCATAGCAGTTTACATTTTCAAAGCACTTTACAAATAAGATGTGTTATCCCCATTTTACAGATGAGGAACTGATATAGAGAGTGGCTATGTGACTGCCCAAAATCACGCTGAACCTGACAGAGCTGGAATTAGAATTTAGGTTTTCCAGATTCCCAGCTTGAAGTTCAAACTGCTAGACAGCAGTGCCTTTCCCAGAGGAAGAGCATGGCCCCACTTGAATCAATAGGAGTTTTGCCATTGATTTCAGTGGGGCCAGAATTTCCATCATGCTGTTTCAGTTTTCCCCCAACATATCAATATGCAACAAGAAGTTCTAATGATGACTGAAAAAGAAAAATAGTCAGGTTCCCAGAAATTGGTTGGAAAAGGTGCCAACTGCAGAGCAGCTATTTTATGTAAAGAAGGAAGCACAAAGCCAAATTCTCATAAAATGACATATAGCAAATCAAATGCCCTACTGACTTCATTCATGGATGCATGGTTTTGAGAAAATAATGTTTTGAAGTCTAGCCCCCAAATGTATTTTCCTTGTGTCATTCTAGTGTAATTACATTTGCACTTTCCAGTAAATATCTAAACAAGATAAAGAGTAAACTATAGACCAGTGATTCCCAAACTTGTTCCGCTGCTTGTGCAGGGAAAGCCCCTGGCGGGCCGGGCCGGTTTGTTTACCTGTCGTGTTCGCAGGTTCGGCCGATCGCGGCTCCCACTGGCCGCGGTTCACTGCTCCAGGCCAATGGGAGCTGCTGGAAGCGGCAACCAGTACATCCCTCGGACGAGCAGCGAACCATGGCCAGTGGGAGCTGTGATCAGCTGAACCTGCGGACGCGGCAGATAAACAAACCAGCCCGGCCCACCAGGGGCCTTCCGTACACAAGCGGCGGAACAAGTTTGGGAACCACTGCTATAGACCAAATCCTTGCTAGTAATACATTTCTGTCATATTAGGTAAGGAGTTTAGGGCCTAATCTTTGCTGTCCTTACTTGGTCAAATCTCCAGTTAACTTCACTGGGAGTTTTGACTGAGTAAGGGCTGTAACACAAGCCCTTCAGCTGTTAAATCCTTTAGGAAAAAAGGAAGGATTTCAAAATATTTCACTCAGACTTGAATCAGGAAATTTTTTTTATGGTATTTAAATCCATTGTCCTGGTTCACATTAATATTTTTCTATGGAATTAAGAAATCACAAGCGTCTTATTTTTTAATCTCACTAACACTGTTTTCATGTAACAGTTTGTAATGCTTTGCTCTTCTCTGATTACCATAATTCTGCATTTATACTACCATCTGGCAGCACTGCTTATGTGTAATAGGAAATTACTGTATATCATTACAGCCTTTCTAACAGCTAGCTAGCTGTAGTCAGAAGTTTAAAACTTGAATAAACTAATCTCTCAAGGTTTCATTTTTAAATAGATGCTAAGTTCTGATGCTAAAGTTTCTTTAAAAAAATAAAATAAAGATTCCAGGTAGTCTGCTCTCCAAGTAATTTTAAAAGCCCAGGTTCCCAAAATACATCCTGAGAACCATAACTCTGAAAATGAGCAATTGCATCTAAACCAGTATTAAAAGAGATTTTGGCATGTAGAAATTCTTCTTCAGTTATCTCACCATGCAAGGCAGATGTTGATTTTATTTTTTCCATTTCCAAGCTTAAGGAACACAAAATGTTTTGTTTATCAGTCTGATAATTCCAGTGCTCCAAGTTTAAAATAATATCTGGGATGACAGCAAGAAACACGTAATGTTTTTTATTTTATTATTCTTCCATTTTAAATTAAAAGGAATTTCTGAAATAATGCAACATGATTTTTCTAAGACTGGTAAGACTGCAAATCTTGGGCTTTCACTGTTGTAGCGGGGAGCATCCAATGAGCCCAGGCGCTTTCTGCAGCAGGGTCTTGAAAATTCTTCTGGAGCCCTCTGCTAATCTCCTTAATCTTGTAATTCAATTGGGGTTGAGACATGCTCATATAAAACTCTATTTGTGCATTTAGTTTATGGGTTAAAGGATTTTAACAATAGTTACAAGTATGTTCACAAATACTTAATAATCATATCACAGGAAGAGTTAACAGTGAGTGGGGATGGATAGAGATGAGGAGTCTTAATAGTAGGAGGTGAAAATTGGAGGGATATCACAGTCCTTCCCTTTACCATTTCTACAGTTCCATAGAGAATTTCCTGCCCTGCAGGATGAATTATATGAATAACATAGAGTTCCTTTAATTAAAAAAAAAAAATACAAAAAACACCACAGTCCTCCACTGGTCAGGACAAGGGAAATGTAAATGTCCAGGGCTGTAAATGCCTGAATTCTTGGAATATTAAGACTACAGGGAAAGATCCTCAACTGGTGTGAATAATTTAAGTCAGTGGAGCTATGCCAACATACATCAGCTGAAGACCATAATGGTTCTTCCCCCCCCCCCCCCCATCTATTTTGGTTTTGCTATATAGCTTCTGGCCCTGAGACTTCTCCTTGGCAAGCCTTTAAAATATGCACTTCATTAATTTTTGTTTAGAAAATTATCAGCACTGCAAAGTCTGAGTCTTAGCAGCCTGAGAAGAAATAATCATATCCTGACATTGACTTCAAAGTTGAAAACAAAAGGCATCAACACTTGTCATGCTTTTGTCTTGGTGCTGAAGCTTGATTTTGGGGATGATGGCTTACACCTCCCTCACCCTGCCTCCATTCTGAGTTTGTAATAACTCAGTCCTTACACTTCATGTATTTATGAGATGCATGTTTTCAGACTTTCAGAAGCAGGGGATAAATCAGTACTTGCATACAAAGAAGTGAAATGAGGTATAATTTTAAGCTGTTAATGGATGCTGACTCTTGGTTTCACAGTATGAAGTGGCAAGGGAAAGGACCCTTATTAAGGTGTCCCATAATGATTTCATGCTTAAGGTGTTAAGATGGGGAACTCCTCCCACTCACTCCCCAAATGTCCTATACACTCCCTTCCCTCACAGAAGCACGTGGATGGGAACTGTGCAGACTCACTGACTCCTCGAATTCTTCACCACAATATGTGGAGCTGACAGGGCTAGAAAAGGGGGCTGAGAACCAGGGTCAGGGACCCTGGACCAGAACCCTGTGAAATGTCAAGAGGACCAATAGCCATGCAACTACTAGCTCACTGACCCCGCCTGCACCCCAAAGACCCAATTCTTCACTGCCTTGTACTTCATGTAGTCATTTACACTTGTAGAAAAAAAACACCATTTCTGTAGAGGAGAGTTGCAGGTCACTCAGAAGGAGTTTGTGTCGCCTTGGACAGCTTTAAATCTGTGCTGATTTTACCTGCAGATTGGCTGCAAATGCAATTATGGGTAGCAGCATGTCTTGCACTGCAGCTCCCTTCTACTTGAGTCCACACAGCCCACTCTTTCCCCACAGTAACTCTCTCACTGCAATTTTCTCTGCAGATTTGCTCCCGGCAAGGCATTAACAATAGGGCATATGGGAATAACAGTGAGACACATCAACATCCTTTAGTTCAGCTGGTAGTGCTGACTATGATCCTTGGAGTTACTGGTATCTGTGGAAATAGATACAGTCTGCTGAACTCTTTTGGGAGACTTATTGGGTTTAATTCTACTTTAGGGTAAAGATAATTAGGCTTTCTCTACTCAACAAACACCCCCTTAATTCCCAGAGTTGGTCCCTGTGATTGATTACATCCTTTCCAGAGGAATTGAACTTGTCAGAAATGGAGCATTTCCTAATATCTTTGTGTCAGTTCATGCTTAATATAAATATGAATTCTGGAAACCTTCCCCACTGTGTACAAGTTTGAAAGCTTTTGTCCCCAGTGCAGCAAGTCATTTACCATCAATTATATTTGAAATGACGTTCTACTCAGAAATAGCAGATGGAACTGTTTCAGTGATGGACTGATTGAAATGTTTATCCAAACAACTTTATGTTCAAAATGTATTTGCACTAATCAATAAACTCTATCTGCTCAGTCCTGGGAAACAGTTTCTTTAATGTAGGTATCACACACAGAAAAAAAATTACTGTGTAGTGAACTTGCACCATTATTTAGATAATAGTCTCTGATTGTTGCATTCATGCACTGGATGCAGTATATTACCTTTCTAATTTTACAATATTATCTCTTGAGTAGTGAGGTGGGAAACTAAATGTTTGTCTGATGAAAACTCAACGTGCTTAATTGAAATGATTTTTTTTTGTTTTTAGAAAGTCTCTTGCTCTGTCAAAGTATATATTTTGCAGTATCTCAGGTATATCAAAAGAATACATGTTTTCTGAAACAATGTTACATTCTATACATTTTTTTCTTGGCAGTCTACTCAGCATTAGATTGCAGTAGAGGAGAGTTTTTTCTCCCTCCTAAGGAGTACTACTATGGGTAGATGTTCAAAGAGACTGCATCTCTGATCAATTTTATTTTAACATACTTACCATTTTCTTCATTTACCTAATCCATGAATATGCAGTCCACTTTTTCTTTCCCCTTCCCTCTTGTTTCCATGATAAAAACTTGTTTGGAGATCCATTACATCTCAATTCACAATGCAAATCTTAACTACGTTCCTCCTCTGTCCCATCACTGATTCTTAGTAGATTTGTCCATTAGTGAAGTTATTACAAACTCTTCTGATATGCTCAGTCATTTCCAGATAACAGAATTTGCAATTGTCCCCTTGAACGTCTAATAGTCTCACCAACAAGGGATTAAAATTTTGTATAATTAAATATTTTGTTATGTGAAAATATAATATGCAACCTATTTGCTATTGAGCCTCCTTTCTATAGCCCCAATCCAGGAAACGACATAAAACATGCTTAACTTTAAGCACTTGAATAGTCTCACAATGTCCAACGGACTAATTGTGCTTAAGTGTTTTGCTGGATCGGGGCCCATGAAAATAACTTTATTTTAAGGACATTTTTTTTTAAAAAAGTGTTCTGACATTATAATGTATTCAAAATGTAGGTCCAGTTGTTAGAATGCTTACCAGAGTAACTTTACTCACAGTCCCATTGAATTAAACGAAAACAAGCCCCACTTTTTCAGAGAGCTAGATAAATTAAGTAACTTTCAGAGAAGTGAGTGAATTTGGGAGTATGAAACCCTTATGTTTCACAAAAGTTTCAAAAGTGAGTCTTCCTAGGATTCTCTTTGAATTCTAAGCTTTTAGTAGAAAGCTGGTAAACTTCCAGAGGTGATTCCTTCACAGTCTATATGACTCCCATTGAAATCAGCAGAAAGATTCCCACTACTTTGCTGGGAACTGTATTGGCCCCTAATATGTTTTATTAATCCATACAAAGGACGCTTTTTTGTGTGTGCCATTTTAAGAAGAAATGGTTCGGTTGACTACAGACCCCTCCATTAGCAATACTGTGGGAGTCCTTATCACAATCTGTATTTTTGTCATTACATGTCTGTCACAGAGACAGCACCTTTCAAAGGTGAAGTGAAGATGAAATGCTTAATGAAATAGTCATTTTTAGATAAGTTCTCCTGTCCAAGGATGTCCCTTTGGATTTCAAGAACAGTATCTAGGTAAGGGTCATGATATCATATAAATTATCAAAGGGAACACATTACTGAGTCTCTGAAGCACAAACCACTAATATCTAATTTAAAGGACACATTTTTGTAAAATGTTAATTAGGTCATTTACAAAAATGTACTATTAAAATGCCATTAAGAACTTTTGGGGCACTTCTTGGCTCTTTGTGTGTGCAGTATTGGCTGATGTTTTCTTCAGAGGGAGGAAATTCAAGAGCTAAACCACTCCTTTTTAAAAAAAAAAAAACTGTTATAATCAGTGTATACCCTGCAAGCTAAAGAAGTGAGAACCATCAGTAATTGTTTCTGCTGGTCCCAACAGATGGCCTAATTAGATTATAAATTCAGTTTAATGACCAGTGTACATCATTTAAAGTGCAAATTAAGTTTGTCTTCACCTTCTGTTTCAGATGTAATATCAGACGTGTGTAGATGAAATAAATGTGACAAAGCAGCAGCACCCTGAACAAAACTGAATAAAGCACATGAATTTCCTCTTTGTGGTGTAAAAATATTATTATTGAACCCAATCCTAGAGTCTTTCCTCAGGCAGAACTCCCGTCGACTTAAGTGAGACGAAGATTTGACCCACTATTATTGTTGTTGTTATTGTTACTTTAAAAGGCCCATTTGGGAGTGACAATTTCTGAGCTATTACACTTAAGAAACCTAGCCCGCAATACTCTACTCTTGTCAATTGGATATTTTTCACCCAGAAGCTGGTACCTACAACAGAACTGTACCTTATCTCAGAAAATATAAAATAGAATCCTTGCTTAGGATCCCAGGTACAATCTTATGTGCAGAGAATGAAAGATCAACTAATTTCTTCTTATCTGAAAGTTAACTGCTGAAAGTGGAAATTAAACATATGGTGTAACATCAGTCACCATCCCACTCTTTGTGACCAGCTCCCATCATCCTCTGTGACACCACTTAAAAGCAGGACCAAGGTGACCACTTTTTACAATGTTGGCCTTGTTAGTATGATGGATCTCACCTTTTTGCGCTTCATCCCTATCTCCAGGACAGTCATACCCACATTGAAAATTGTTTCCCTCTCTGCTCATTGTGGCCTACCTTTATCCAAATCAATATTTCCTGTTGTAGGGTCATCATGGTAAATATCACTTGGATTAGAATATACACAAAATATACACTCCTTGGGTAGGTACACTCATTTGTCATGTATGGATAGATGTGTAAAACTTTTCAACGGAATATTTTCCCCATCAAAATGGGTTTCTGTTGCAAATGGATTTTTTTGTAGGAAAATGTTGTTTACAATGTTGGTTTTTAGAGTTATCAGCCAGAAAATTTAAGAAGAAAAATATTTTACCGTGCTTCCCAATTTGGGGTAGAAATGTTTGGAAAAACTTGAAATGAAGCAAGTCCTATAAAACAAAGAGGAAACATGTGGCTGTTTATCATATACATCATTGTCACCTGGCATCCAAAAAAAAAAAAATATTGTCTGATATGTGGTACATTTCACTACAAATGTAGCTCAAAAAACAATGATAGCAATAGTGATAATAAGCACAAAGGGCTCCATTGTCTCTTCCTCCTTCCACAAACTATCTGAAGTTCTTCAATCTGCAAATTGGGCTTGAAATCTCATGAGAACAGGCTTCCTTTCAAAACTTCTTACATTTTTGAAAACAGAAGTGATCATTATGATCATCTAATGTAAACTCAGTGTAACACGGGCCATAGAAATTGACCCGATAATTTCTGCATCAAGCCCATCATTTCTGTTTGAGCTCTAGTATAGTTTTTACTAAAATATCCAATATCAATTAAAAGACTTTGTGACAAAGAATTCACCATGTCCCATAACAACATTTTTGAAACTTTCTGCTTGTGGCTGGGCTGGGAATACCACAAGAAGAGACCAAAAATGTGCTAGCTGCTTTACAGAACAAATTAAAAACTCTCATTTCCAGCCTTGGTTGGACCCATTCAGTATAGAGATATACAAAAATTAAAGGTTAAAAAGTTAACCAGTTATTTGCAAACATCAAAAAGATTCAGCTGAAGTTTGGTGAGGATTCTTATTTTATTCAAACCCTTGTACCTACCCCTATTTATAGCAATGTAATTCTCTTACTTTAAATGGGTATGTTAGTTATTGCTTCTTATGCATTATTATCCTGCTCTGCTTATTCTGCAGCCTTTAGTTTTGGCAAATCGGAACAGTTCACAGTTTTACAGCTGGTATTCCAGTGTTGCACTTACTGTACATGCTCTTTATTGTAACTAACTGCCATCTGGAGTTCTCTTCCCTGGGCAACTCTGAGCACTGTATAGCTAATTAGTTTAAGATCTTAGGATACATTTTTGGAGCTCCCTTTAAAAATGTATTTTGTCTATTTGTAATAATTGTCTCTTTTTTTTTCCCTAGTAAAGGTCAGTTGAATAACTTTAAACAGAACTTGTTTCAGGGACCACCACTCTGAATGTATTTTTTATGGCAGGTGTTTCAGCAATTATTACTAATTGGAAGATTAGTTCCCATTGCTATAGCAGCATCTTTATTCACTAATTGGTTTTGGCACATTGTAACTAGCACTAACTTGGCTAAACACACTGCTATTCAAATTAGGGATGTTTAATGTTTCGTCAAAATGGTAAGCATGTAGGTGGTAGGTGAGTTAGTACGTTAACCTTTCACCTCTGACATCTGGACTCAAATCAAATTCTGTCTTAGAACATAAACAAGAAATGAACACAATGGCATTATCCCAGATCACTAAATCACAACAAAATTTGGAACAGGTGAAGTCTAAGAACACGGTCTTATAGTATGGGACCTTGCTCTTTTTCTGACTTTCCTGTTGAGTGTAGCATCACCCAACTCAGCATGCCTCCGTTTTGTCTTCTTAAATGTTCTATTTTAACCCTTTTAAAATCCCTGTGTTATCGGCAGGATTCCCTGTTAAATCTCTTTTGAGAAGACTAGCAGCCTTAGCCTGTTTTGTGGGTGATTTGTTTCTCTTCTGACCCCCAATTCATTAGAATGTTCTACCCTTGATAGGTCCTTTACTTGAAAGTGTCTGTTCCCCTCTTTTTCTTAATAACTAAGTATTACCTCTGTTTGAATGAACCAAAGGCTAGTCTCAGATTACCTCAGTACACAACACTAATAGTTCTCTGCCTGGCCAAATTAATTTTTTTGTCCATGCTTATTCCCAGTATAATTTAGTTATACAAAAGCATATCAAAATAGTGAAGCATCATGCTCCACCAAAGTGCTGATCATTTATCACTTTCAAATAAGATTCGTGACCAGTAACCCAGACCTTGTTGGTGACATGGGCCCTTGTTTCAATGAAGCATGCCTGTTCAGAAAGCATGCATAACTAGCATCACATGCTTAAGTACTTTCTTGAATTGGGGCCAAGATGTCTCAATATAGTATAAATTACACTGGTCTACAATTTTTGAGAAGTCGTCTGCTTCAGCGATAAAATGTGCTATTTATTATGTATTTTGATGTGCTGAATTCAAATATGACAATTAAAACAACTGATTGGCTAGAGTTTCTAAGATATTTAAGTTTTTACTTTTTATATCTATGTATATTGTGTAGATAGTAGAGTTTTAATCATAAATTGTAAACCTAGGTCTTTTCATGTGTTTATGGTTGCTTTACATGATAATATTTCATCTGTCCTGTTTATGTAACACTTTAAAAATCAGCAAAAGGGTTATATAAATAACATTTATTATGAAAGAAAAGGCAAAAAACTATTATGTACATAGTTTAGTCCTATTCAGTGTCTACTCGGCGCTTCTTGGCTTGTCTCTTGTATTCATTAAATGGAGCATTTCTTGTCACTGTCCAGCAATAGTCTGCAAGCATGATGGGCTCCATTTGCCCTGATAGCGTTTCTCCATTGTTGCAATGTCCTGGTGAAATCGCTCGCCGTGCTTGTCGCTCACTGCTCCACAGTTCAGTGGAAAAAAATCTAGATGAGAGTGCAAAAAATGTATCTTTAGTGACATGTTCAACCAGGGCTTTTGTATGCCTCGAGGAGGTTTTCCACCAACATCCTGTAGTTGTCTGCCTTGTTGTTTCCGAGAAAATTTATTGCCACTAACTGAAAGGCTTTCCATGCCATCTTTTCCTTGCCACGCAGTGCATGGTCAAATGCATCATCTCAAAGAAGTTCACGAATCTGAGGACCAACAAAGACACCTTTCTTTATCTTAGCTTCACTTAACCTTGGAAATTTTCCACGGAGGTACTTGAAAGCTGCTTGTGTTTTGTCAATGGCCTTGACAAAGTTCTTCAGCTTGATGTGTAAGGGTGGTAACAAAATCTTCCTTGATTCAACAAGTGGTGGATGCTGAACACTTTTCATCCCAGGTTCCAATGACTGTCGGAGTGGCCAGTCTTTCTTGATGTAGTGGGAATCTCTTACACGACTATCCCATTCGCAGAGAAAACAGCAGTACTTTGTGTATCCAGTCTGCAGACCAAGCAAGAGAGCAACAACCTTCAAATTGCCACAAAGCTGCGACTGATGTTGGTCATAGTTTATGCACCTCAAAAGTTGTTTCATGTTGTCATAGGTTTCCTTCATATGGACTGCATGACCAACTGGAATTGATGGCATAACATTGCCATTATGCAGTAAAACAGCTTTAAGACTCGTCTTCGATGAATCAATGAACAGTCTCCACTCATCTGGATCGTGAAGGATGTTGAGGGCTGCCATCACACCATCGATGTTGTTGCAGGCTACAAGATCACCTTCCATGAAGAAGAATGGGACAAGATCCTTTTGACGGTCACGGAACATTGAAAACCTAACATCACCTGCCAGGAGATTCCACTGTTGTAGTCTGGAGCCCAACAGCTCTGCCTTACTCTTGGGTAGTTCCAAATCCCTGACAAGGTCATTCAGTTCACCTTGTGTTATGAGGTGTGGTTCAGAGGAGCAGGCTGGGAGAAAATGTGGGTCCTGTGACATTGATGGTTCAGGACCAGAAGTTTCATCCTCTTCCTCTTCCTCGTCTGACTCAAGTGAGAATGATTCTGGTGCATCAGGAACCGGCAGTCCTTCTCCGTGGGGCACTGAAGCTGATGGAATGTTTGGATAATGCACAGTCCACTTTTTCTTCTTTGACACACCTTTCCCAACTGGAGGCACCATGCAGAAGTAACAATTGCTGGTATGATCTGTTGGCTCTCTCCAAATCATTGGCACTGCAAAAGGCATAGATTTCCTTTTCCTGTTCAACCACTGGCAAAGATTTGTTGCACAAGTGTTGCAGCATATGTGTGGGGGCCCGCCTCTTGGCCTGATCTCCAATTTTGCAGACAAAATAAAGGTGATAGGCTTTCTTAACCGTAGTGGTTATACCGCGCTTTTGTGATGCAAAAGTCACTTCACCACAAACATAGCAGAAGTTATCTGCACTGTTCACACAAGTACGAGGCATCTCTGCTCACTTTGGCTAAACAGAAATGTGTCCCTTCGCAATATCAAACACTGACAAATAAGAGAGCACCACACTGTATGATTTCTAGAGCGGATATAGGGCAATTTGTTCAGCAGAGCGATGTAAGCTTGGTGACTTCTAGGAATAACATGATGCAATTCATATCATGTATGATGCAATACCAGCTTCAGATTGCATCATTCATTGTTTTGCCTAAAAAGCAAGTACTGTCCAAACCCAGTCATAGATTTATTCATAGATCCAGTCAAAGATGTATTTTAGTCATTTCTGGTTTAAATTGAGATCCCTTCCCTTTATAACTCACTTATCCTCCGCCATTCCCAAGTCAAGGGTCGTATATACTGACCCAATAGCATATCTTGAAAATTAGAGCCAATCAACAATTTTAAGCATCATTTTCATTCTCAGTGACCCAGAATTAGTAAAGTTTGACTACATTTATTTCAGAAGCATTTTGGCTGTAAAGCAGTGTTATCAGCCACAATTTGGCACTTTTTAGAGCACTTATTTGCATTTATAATATTTATATTTGAGTTTCATCATTGTATTATAATTCTTCGTGCAATGACATGAGTACTTTGACAAGGTAGTACTGCTTATTAATTATTGTGTATTTATTTATGATCATGTTTGGTCATTTTGAGGTACATTGTCTGAGCGCTAACACAGGTAGAGTATTGAAGACGAAGATATTTTTCTTCCTTTCGATCTTCATTCAAATTTCCTTTAGAATGTGGGAAAGAAGAAATACCAAAAATGAGAGACGAAATTAAAAGGCTATTAGAATTATTTGTAGTACTTGTGCTTTCAAGAATTGATGCCCTTAGTAGTCTCTCTCTCTTGCTGTATTAGGTGTTCTCTGAAGGGAGAAAAACAAATGGAAAAAAATGTAATGTCATTACTTTACAACTGCTCTCTTAGAAGTCGTTTTGTTTGTCATTAAGAATTCTTAATAGTTGTCCCTCGCTCATGCTTTCCTCTTCTGTGCCACTTCAGTGAATGTACATTTATCAGCTCCAAAGAAAAGTCAATATGTAAAATAAACTGGCATATTCACAGATCATTGTTTCTTGCTGTCATCTTCAAGGTATCTCGTAGACCATAATAAAAGAGAGTGCACAGTCCCCTCTCAAAGTGTGTGTGTGTGTGTGCACGCGCCAGCTAGTGTATACCCTGTTTTGCATTGCATTTGAGATGACTGCCATGATTAGAGATTCCCTTTTTAATCTCTATTTCCTTTCCCTTATTCTGCTGCCTCCTCTCTGAGGCTGGTTTGTTACCAGTGAGTAGCACATTTCAAAAATTTCAATTGGCACAAAGACCTCAAAGCTTGGATGCCTCTATAAAACTCTTTATACAAAATTAGGCTGGAAGCTAGATATGAAATATATTCTTTAAGTCCCAGGTTTGAAGGTTACCCATATTTTATTCCCTTCAGCAGAACGTTGATTTTGGAGATTGAGTCAATGCTCGTTTGATTAGGACTGGTTCACTTATTACATGGTTTGGAAATGTGATTATAAGAGATGGTGTCCTCCCCTCGGCTCCTAACACAGTACACACACCATAGATATTGTCCATCCTTACCCCTTCCTGAGCTTGGAATTACTTAAATAATAACAAACATGAGTTTTAGCCCTGATCTTGATCCTGAGCTTGGCTGTTCCTCAGATTTCTCTCTCTAGTACCTCTATGTCCCTAATCACTTTTTGTCTCGGTCTAGTTGCCAGGTGTAGTTAGCACTCTCTGTGAATGGTCATAGAACCAGGTATCCTACTACAGTACAGGTTTCAGGGTAGCAGCCGTGTTAGTCTGTATCCTCAAAAAGAACAGGAGTACTTGTGGCACCTTAGAGACTAACAAATTTATTAGAGCATAAGCTTTCGTGGACTACAACCCACTTCTTCGGATGCATATTGAGGAGATATATATACACACATACAGAGAGCATGAACAACTCCCACCTGTTCATGCTCTCTGTATGTGTGTATATATATCTCCTCAATATATGTTTCACTCTATATACATCCGAAGAAGTGGGTTGTAGCCCACGAAAGCTTATGCTCTAATAAATTTGTTAGTCTCTAAGGTGCCACAAGTACTCCTGTTCTTTTTACCACAGTACAGTTATGTGTCATCTAAAGATGCTCTTTGCATGAATTGTGACATGGCAAGTGGTACTAAAATTCTTGGGAGAAAAAAGGACTGACATTTTCACTTGACAGAAACGGGATATTATAGCACCATATACATGATGTGTGAGCCATGCAGAAGCCTACACAATTTCATTGTTAGAGAAAAGCTCACTAACAGGATGCCAAATCATGTGGTTCAGAGCAAGGCTAAGAGGTTGAGTCATAGTCATAATGTATTCTTGTAGTGAACTTCCTACAACTTGTGTTGAAATGAGTATGTAAAGGGGTGGGGAAAAAATAGCTGTCTACTGATTATTTTTAGATGAATTTCTCAAAGGAACAGTAGTGAGAGGAATAGAGAGATTGTGCCCTGAAGGGAATCCAAGCCTCACCACTGAAGTTAACACTGCATCTAGTACCAAGAAAAGTATCCAGACAGTAACACCAAATAGCTAATGGAACAATCCCCTACAGCCATATGTGAGGTTTTTTGGTTTTGTTTTCAGTGACCTCTCACAACAGCTAATGTGCTATTTAAACAGTGCACTGAAGGGGTTTCAGGGACAGCCTGTGTTAAAGACGTCATGTCAAGGATATATATCAAAAACCAAACCCCTATACTGCACAGGCTAATATGAACCGAATTAACTCAAAGTAATGAAATGAATATATATATATATATATATATATATATATATATATATATATATATAGTGTGTGTNATATATATATATATATATATATATATATATATATATATATATATATATATAGTGTGTGTGTATGTATATATACGTGTGTGTATGTATATATATGTGTGTGTATATATATGTATGTATGTATGTGTATATATATATATAGGAGGTGTATAAAGGAACAGATGAAACATGAAGCTGATTGGGGCTACAGTGTACACTGTGTAAACTCATGTCTTTTATTGTGGCATATACAGTACCACCAACCCCAAATGTTAAAAAAAAAATGGATTCTTTTAATTTGCCGTCTGGTTTTTGAGCTCTGAGGGTGCCCTGAGGTCATGCTTTCCTCCACCACCGAGAGATAGAAACATTTATTTTTTTATTTTTATTATTTTAGTGAAAGCTTAAAGGGCCACATAATCACTTGTCTCCAAGAATTGGAGATTTTAAGTAGAACATCAAATAGAGTCAGACTTCTTGTAAAACTGTGAGAATTGGCAACACTGCTACAGTAAGGATGGATCAAATATTCCAATTAGTAGAATCAAACTTTTTGTGTTGATTGTTAAAAATTGCTTTTTGAATTAAGAACACTAGAGAACAAAGTCCTCCATTTGAACACTGTACGGGTTAACAGTGATGTTTTTTCCTGTACCTCTCTGCCCATGTGCTTCAATACTGTCCTAGCTGTAGGCATCCGAGGGCAGCTGATGCCCATTCAAACTTTGGTCTCTGTTGACACTATAAACAAAGCACTATAATTTGAGCCAGCTGGCATGGTGTGTTTTCGTGATGTGGACATTTGCCTGTGAGGAACAGGACAGAGAACACTAACGCATTTCATGAAGGCCATCAAACAGTTATCAGATGGGAGTGACCTGGTCCAGGTTTTGTTTAGTGATCTGCAGCTGAAAGACTCCATATCCTGTTGTTAACCCTTCCCCGGCAAGTTGATCAGTCTTCCCTCCCGTCTTGTTCTATAATAATCTACATTTATTTTTACAGGTCTGCTTTTTTTTTCAGAATATCATTCAACTCCTCTAATTCAGCTATCAAATTAGTTTCATTAACCAATAAGGCACCCAAAAAGTCTATGAATTTGATTTGTATACACACCTGAGATACAGATACATTCCATCACTAGACATCTTCTGTGAAATTAACTGCTTCTCATTTTTAGAATAACTTAATTAAACACTCCTTATTTCACTATGGGATTCTTATATATCCCTCTGTATTTTCTCTCTGAGTTAACAAACTGTTTCTTAGAAGCTCTGGAAAAATAAAGGGCATCACAAGAGATACCTATTATTTTAATACACTTTATCTTTGGACAAATTTTAAATGTCTTACATCTCTAGTGTAGATTTAAGCTTAATAGAGATGAGCATGATTTGCAAAATTTAGCTCTGCATCTGGTGCTGGGTCCAGACTTCCCTACAGTTCACAGGTATTTAGATGTAGCATTCCAGCCCATCTCTATTTATAACTTATAACTTGTCAGTACATTGAGTTCAGTGGGTGCTAGAGCCGACTGTTTTCCAGTTTAGAAAAAAAGGCTTGATGATGATGTGCAGTAAATACTTGCCACAAGGAATTTTTATAAAGAGAGCCCCAGTCTGTCATATCTGTGGTCTATAATAAATAATTAATGGAGATATCCCATCTCCTAGAACTGGAAGGGACCTTGAAAGGTCATTGAGTCCAGCCCCCTGCCTTCACTAGCAGGACCAAGTACTGATTTTTGCTGCAGATCCCTAAGTGGCCCCCTCAAGGGTTGAACTCACAATCCTGGGTTTAGCAAGCCAATGCTCAAACCACTGAGCTATCCCTCCCCCTATATATATAACTTGGGCCTAGTACTGTTTGATCCTGCAGTATACTGAGCACTCTCTGCTTCTGTTGAGCTGAAGGCCCTTAGTCCCTTGCAGGACTGGGCCCTTAATGACTCATTCTTTAAGGGTGTAATTGTTGAAATTGTGGTGGTTTTGTTTTGTTTTTTTCTTTTTTCTTTTCTTTTATGTTGTCTTCTAAACGTAGGGTTACCATATTTCAGCAAGCAAAAAAGAGGACAGGAGGAGCCCCGCCCCCGTCCTGCCCTAGCCCTGCCCCTGCCCCTTCCACTCCCTCCCACTTCCCGCCCCCCTCAGAACTCCCAACCCTCCCCCTGCTCCCTGTCCCCTGACTCCCCCCTCCTGGGACCCCTGCCTCTAACTGCCTCCAAACACATATACATAGAGAGAGTCTTTCTATATCTATCTATCTATCTATCTATCTATCTATCTATCTATCTAATTGAACAAGTAGGCTCACTTCCTTTCAGTCAATGTACATTGTACACCTTGGGTCCAGTCCATCTCCCTCTAAAGACAATAGGAAATCTTCCCAATGACTTCAACAGAAAGTGGATCAGGCTCCCTATGATGCTTTTCTGTAGGGCATCTTTCTTCAGAAGAAAGATGTCCATCAAATCTGGAAGATCACGCCATAAAGCTAAAATGTATCAGATACATAGGCAAGCATTCAGGGCCAAGCAGATGTAGACATGATGCATAAGCACTTCAGAAAGAGCAAAATATCCAAGTGACTGTGAAGCAACATATTGTTGTTCCAATAGATATTTGGGTCAGCCAGAGTTTGATAATAAGTGTGATGAAATCTGCATAGCCTGTTCTGTCTGCCCCTCTTGCAAAACTCCACTGACTTCTATAGGGCCAGGATTTCACCCAGATAATCTGTACATTTCCCCTAACATATTTTCTGCCTTAGGTATTTTTGTATTTGACACCCTGAAATAACTGTGGTATTAATACTTGCAATATTTTAATTCACAATACGTAGTACTAACTATATAGTATATTAGGTATAATACTTCAACAGGAATTAACTCTGGAGTTGCCTTTGTGAAAATATAAGCTATCCTGATATGCCATGTAACACAACACAACTTTATTTTGTATGGTTTATTCCATACGTCAAAGTAGTAGCAAAAGTGCCTTAGAGAGTTACATAATACAATTGTACAGTTAAATAATAAATAGCACGGGAAGGAGAAATTAAGAGGTGCAGATAAGTGAGAAAATATGTTTTAGATGAGATTCATATGAAATGGAGTGCAAAAGTGAAGAAATACAAGAAGACAAGAGCAGATGGTAGGAACTGAAAAGGAAAAGTTTCTTCTACCGGGAGTAACAAGATTGTGTGAAGGGATGGAAAGCAGGCTAGAGCTAGACATGTGAAACGAGTAGAATGGGATATAGAGAATGACTAGGGGCCTAATTCTGGTTTCTCTTCAATACATAACTGTCAGTCAGAGATAAATGTAGTGATATGAATGGGGTTACACTGGAGTTAAGCTGCTGTGAATGAGAGGGGATTAGACCAAATGTGCACTGAGAGATCAGTTGGACCAAATTCATGAAGGGCTTTAAAATTAGGGGCATTTTTAAATGGATCCTGAAATCAAGCTGTTGAAGGAATTTGGGTACACGCGATGATGTGTAAACTCTATTTTCTTGAGTTAAGTTACTTACGGTATCTCTACACTGCAATAGAAGAACCACAGGGCCAAATCTTAGAGCCAGGGCCGGCTCTGGCTTTTTTGCCGCCCCAGGCAAAAAAGCCTCCGGTCGCCCCCCGCCCCAGCGCAGCAGGGGAGGGTGCGGCGGGGAGGGTGGCCAGAGCCCTGGGGGAAGGGCGGAGTTCCCGGCCGGGGATACCGCTCTTCCCGGCGGCCAGAGCGCCGGGGGGAGGGCGGCGAGTCCTAGTCGGGGCTCCGCTCTCCCCCGCGGCCGGGGGGAGGGCGCCTGAGGGGAGGGAGGCCAGAGCCCTGGGAGGAGGGCGGAGTGCCCAGCCAGGGATACCGCTCTCCCCGGCAGCCAGAGTGCTGGTGGAGGGCGGAGTGCCCGGCCGGGGCTCCACTCTCCCCGGCGGCCAGAGTGCCGATGGGAGGGCGGAGTGCCCGGCTGGGGCTCCGCTCTCCCCGGCGGCGAGCCCGGCCGTGGCCCCGCTCTCCCCGGCGGCCAGAGCCGGAGCGCCGCACCGCGCCGCCCCCCTCCAGGTGCCGCCCCAAGCACAAACTTGATGGGCTGATGCCTGGAGCCGGCCCTGCTTAGAGTCCAGGTCAGCTGACTTGGGCTGTGGGGCTATAAAATCGCAGAGTAGACATTTAGGCTCGAGCTCGGGCGCTGAGACCCTGTAAGGTGGGTGGGGCCATGCTGCAGGTCTTTTATTACAATATAGATGTACTTTCTGAGGTCTTGTCTACACTGGTGGTGGCAGGTAGGTTATTGGCATTACCCAAGTAGCTACATGCTGCAGGGGAGAGCAGGCTGTGTCCACACTGCAGTATGTAGCTACACAAGGGAGTGAATGCTCTGACTGGGGGAGGTAGAAAGTTGCTGGAGCCTTTCCGTGCCACATCGCTCTGCCAGAGTCTTTTCCTGCTGCAGCTGTACTCTTTCACTGTGGTGGGGAAAGACTCTGGCAGTGGGGACACTACATTGCTAAAGATACCAGTGTAGATGGGGAGCCATTACACTGTGTAGAGTGTGTGTAGAGAGCCGGGTAGGGTATACACCCTGAGGTTCAGGTATGTCTTTTTATTCTGCTCACCTAAGCAGTGCCTCATTATCTGCATGGCTGTTCATACTCATGCTAGGGGGGCATGCAATGTGTGTCCTCTAGGAGGACAATATAGAGTGTGCAATATAGACATACCCTGAGGGGTTATAAAACATCTGAGGCTGCATCACAGTTAATACATCGTCATGTCAGCAGTGTAAATGAGCAGAGTGCAACTTCTGCTTTAGGATTTTGCATTTCACGTTTCCATTCTATTTTCAAGTAGTTGTTGAAGTAGAAAGACAGTATTTCAGCAGATGCTGAAGCATACAGAACATCAAGACCTACTCGCAAGCACATTTTCCCCCCAAGGAGCTTAAACAGATTGTTGCTAGTGAGGTAAGACCAAAGAAATATCCAGTTCCCAAATAAGGGTCATTTAATCAGTAAAGTTTCAGAGGGATTAAGCTTAAAGAGCTGTGGTTTCTGCTGTTATCCCACATGGGCCTTTAAGGGCCTGATCCATAGCCCAGTGAATTCAATGGCAAATAGTAATGATAGTTTGGGCGTCATGAGGTTGCCAATTCAAAGCGTACTGTCAAAATATATTTTTAGAATCTTTCACTTAACTGTGACAGCAGATTGCTGAGTATTGCATGCAAATCGGTCTTCTTTCCGAGCTGAAAATGCGCCAAGAGACTGCTTGTAAAATATTTACTGCTAACTTTAAGATGGAAATACGTCTTCCTTATTGAGCTATAATTTTACTTTGAAAGATATTTGTAGGAGGAACAGATTTATTTGAATATATCTATAGCCTCTGTTGCTGAATTTTCTCTAGAGGCTATTTTCTATTAATAATTTTACTCAACTGAAGCACAGTTTTCACACCCCAAAAAAAAATTAAAAAAAAGGGAAAGAAATATGTGCCATTTCCTTTCTATCATCTGTTGTTGCACATAACTTTAAATATTTGGGAGTTGTATGCAGGCTACATATTGGTAATTCCGCCCACTATAGGATCAAAATATTTTTCTTGTTTCCCCGTTTAAGGCAAAACACACAGTACTCTCTCAAACCTCAGGGAGGAAAAGAACCTAAGTGATGAGCAGCGTGTGTAAAAGAGATCATAAAGGTATAATTTGGGCTGGTTTTGAGCATAGCTAATGTTAGAAAAGAGACTTAGATGTTAACAATTGCTTACTAAATCTAATTGTTTTAGCACTCTCAAATCCCATCTCTCGGAAAGAAATAGAAACAGAGAGAGAGAAGCAAGAACAATTTTTGAGGGGGAAAATAAGGGGCTCTTATGCAGCTTGGAAAACAATGAAATTCAATATTTGCAGATGGAGAAAGAGGAAGTTGGTTAAGTCATTGGACTAAGATTCAGCAGATGTGGGTTCGGTTCCTGGCTGTGTCTCAGCCTTCCAGGATGATCTTCAGCTAGTGAATTAATCTTTCTGTCTCAGATCCCAATTTTCTGCTTGCATGTTGTATCCTTTTCTTCCCACTCTGTGTGTTTGTCTATTTAGCCTTTAAGCTCTTCAGGGTAGAGACTCTTTCTTGCTTTGTGTACATATAGCAGATAGAACCTTGATATTGATTGGGGCCTCTAAATACTCCTGAAATACAAATAATAAAAATAGCAATTTCTATGCCTAGGGCCCAATCCTGAGAGTTGCTGAGCACTCTTTACTTCAATAGGAGCTGAACGAGCTCAGCACCACACAGGAGGACCTACAAAATGCACAAGTTTGTACCCTTTATTAGTAACTTTGTCATGAGAATAAGGAAGTTGGTTCATAATAATTAGTTGCAAGTGGATACAAAGAATTTGATTTCCTAACTCCACTGAAATTAAAAATATTTTTCACTACAAGATTAAAATGTTTACTTTGAAAATTATAGCTGCCATTCACAATATTTTTTTTTCTAAAAAGTCCCCTCTTGTGATGATATTTAAACCAGGGGCTCCACAGTATGTTTCTTGTGTACTGCTGTGACATTTAATTTTGATCCAGAAAAAAGGGTCTGACGAGAACACAAGTCCACTGTTAAAACTCTTAGAGTTTTAACATTTCAATCTGTGCATAAACCATAAACATCTCATTAACCCATAGACTGTCAACTGTTTTGTCTCTGCAAAAATAGTAGTTTACTTTCATATCAAAATAAAATAAAATGAAAATAAGCAAAACAGCAGGTGGATGCTCCACAGAAGTAAGCGTTTCACTTCTGATTGCATGAGTTTACCTGATTCTTGTTGGCAAAAAGCCTAATTCTTTGAACTACAAAGTATATCCAACTCACAGCTGGATTAACTACAACGGAAACTATGGGTAGCCAGCTGGGTGCTTATATCCAGCTAGCCAAAGTGCCTCTAACTATTAATTATCTATTCTCTGGATTGCCACTGATCCTTTTCAAAATAATTGTAGGTAGCATATCCAATCCCCCACCCCTCCTTTTAAGAATGATTTTCTCAAATTCCCCCTTACCTGATTTCCATCAATGTTGAACAATGTATCATTTACTATAATATAATAATTATTATACTTTTGAAACATGCTATGTACTGTGCAAACAAATAGGAAGATGTTGTGCCTGTTGTGAAGAGCTTTTCATAATAAAAAGACAAACAGATGACGGTTGGCAGTAAAGGGCTGCAGCAAGCAATGTGGTTGAGGTGAAACTTGGCATGTCTGTTAGGTCCATATATTTGATAGTTCATATATTATTTAAATTCAAGCAAACAATCTCCCATTGCCCATCTTCCTACCCACTGTTAATTGAGTAATTTCTTGTAGGCGTAGTGTAGAAATAGGTTTAAGAGAGGGATTAGGTTGAGAAAGTAATACGGGCCAAATCAAGTGACTGTTCTGTGGATAAAGAACAGTGTGCAAGAAAGCATGGAGATAGCTGTGTGAGTAGCAGACAAATGAGGGGCTGTGGCTGGTGTTGGTAGAGCGGAGGGGTAATACAAAAAAAGCAGAAAACGATGAATGGAAATGTGAAGTGTCTCAGAGGCTAGAACAAGAAGTTTGAACTTTAACGTAATAGAACAACATATCCTGTCCATGCAGGGGAATGGGTTCAGAGATCCAACAAGCCTTTACCATCTCCAGGTATTGAAATTCTATATATTAATACATGTTTTGCTATCATGTATTGACAAAAATTATTTTCTGCATCTCAGTAGTTCATAACACAGATAGAAAAGGTATTGGAATTCACTGTTATCTCATCAGCAGAATCTGTCAAATGACACACTGATCAGTTACCAAGATTTCCATGAGGTTTCATCAGTTCAGCATGAGAATATTTCACATGTGGCAATAGCTACAACTTAAATACTGTTTATCAGTTTTAAGATTATGCCTTTTTCTTAAATAAAGAACTAGTGGGTTGTGCTGTACAGAGGTATCTTTCCCATTTCCGCCATGAGAAATAGATACTTTTTTCTGGGTCCACATTTTAAAAACCTCCCATATAAGAAGAATTCCTCCTACTACATCCTGTGCCTAGCAAAACCAAAATCTGTTATCTTTTATTTTTTTATAACTCTCCTGTTAATTGTGTAATAGGTGGGTTTGTACCCTCAGAAATTAGGATACTCGTGTGTTTAAAAAAAAAAAAGTGTTCATGGGATATGTAGTGAGATTTCTTTTATTTTCTTCAGATACTGATTTGCCCGTTGTCATCTTTGCAAATGTTCCTCATAGAAAGTGACACAAAAGGGACAGTGTTATTTGTGTACTGCTACTGCTGCTACGTAGAGGGTCTTCAATTCAACTGAATTGATTTGATAAGTTTGGATATTGCAGAGCATAGTCTTGCAAGTTGCTGAAGGTGACCCTTGGGACATGAATCACAGTATATAATAGAGCTAATAACATTGGGATTGTGAGGGAAACTTATACGACTGCTGAAGTATTTTTACTGAAAGGCTCCAAACAGCTAGATTTTTTGCCTTTATTTAATAGTTTGCATCCTTCTTTTCATTCAGGCTCCCTTGCTGTTGCTATCCCAGAAGAGCTGCACTCACAATTGGTTAGGTTGGATGGTGTTGGAAATTATTACTCTGAAAAATGGGAGAAACTGATTTTGGTAACACATGAAAATAAAATAATAGTGGCAATCTAAAGTCAAATTGCTTTGGTGATTTCACTGGAGCTGTTAGCGGATAGTTACTGTGACTTCTGAAGAGAATCATGTCATATTTTCACTTTGCAAACATTAAAAAATTGAGTGTTTTCAAGAAGAACTGAGGGTTTCGTATTGTATTTTTAAAAGTTACAGTGAAAAGAAATTAGAAATGGCTGGCTGAATGAATAGAAACAGAGCAACAACATACCTGCTTGTTTGGTGCATAAAATCCGCATTCACTCTGGACATATCTTGGGTAATCAAGCATTCCTGCATAAATAGTGAGTGGTGCTACAAGTGTAGGATGAGTTTCAGGTGTCAGTGAAAAGAAAGAAATCCTTGCAACAGAGTGGAAACCCTATTAGATGGAGGTACTTTTTTTATTCCATAGAGCATTTGTCAATGGACATTGCAGTAGATTCTGACCTCATTCATGCCAGTCTAGATCCAGAATAACGCTATGGAAGTCAATGGACTTCAGATTTACCTTAGAGTAACTCAGGTCAGAGTCAGGAGTATGGTCTTCCATATATTCCAAGTTTTCACTGATTCTGGAGTGAAATTAGTTTATAAAAGACTGCTCCATTTAATTGTTCCTAAATTGAAACAATTGACCACATTCCTGAAGCAAGTAGGGTAAAAAGCTGGTGCCCCACTTCTAAAACTATTATGAAATCTGCCACTGTGTTCTCATATTGTTACTCTAGTGGTCTTTAACTGGTTACTGGTGCTCACAGATAATGAGTGCTGATTTCAGCCTTTAGGATTATAATAGATTATAATTAAAGTTACTAATACAGAAACCAGTGTGTACAGTGAGCCTGAGATTATGAATTCACTTTCCTCTCCTATATTTTAACTTCATAAAGGTTTAAATCTTTGTTTTTTCCTTTTGAAAACAAGCTAGAACGTGCAATGGTCTCCAGGTTTTTTTTAACAGAAATAAACAGCAAGAAAAAATGAATACATTGCAAAATAGTATGAGCAAAAGTGTGAGTAGTTATATCTCTATGTAATAGAGAAATGGCCTCAAAAGGTGCGGAGCACCCAAAGCTCCATTGATGTCAATGAGAGCTGAAATTGCTTAGCACATCTGAAAACTACATTAAAATATGAGAGACTTCTCTCACAGAAGAGAGATTTGCTTCAAGGCTCAAAAATATATTTAAAACAATTATGGGTTTAATAATAACACTTACACTTTTGAAGTAGTCTTTACATATTTTAATGTGTTGGCAAAAAACTCAGGCTGTTTTATTGAACTACCGTTTATTGCAGTCATACGTTTGCAATGGCTTTTTGACCCTTTTACAGACAGATATACCTGAAACAAATGGCATCTTCCTCCTTTTTCCTCATTCCTCCTCCCTCCTCTTAAAAGACAGTCTGGTTATGTTTGTAGCACTGCACCTCATCTACAGTACTTGTAGCACTTTCTCCATAGTAACACAAAAGCTCCTCAGTTTCCCAGCTCACGAAAGCTACTCATTTAAAAAGAGATTTTTTTTAAATTTATGTGGAAAGACGATATAGCTAGGTGCGCATAAACTCCCACCAGCCCTTTCCTTTTATTAGCATCATGGAAGATCCAAATACTTGCTATCTCATGACCTCTAACAGTTTCTCTTTTTTAGGCTCCTCTGTTTTTCATTTTGGTTTCTCAAGTATCTCCCATGTTCAGTGTATTCTTCTCCTTTATAATTGTATCTTTTCCTCCCCAATTCAAAGGCTTGTCATCTTGATGCTCCTCATTAAAGCAGAGAAGAACTGTCAATGTTAGAGTGGTGAATAAAAAACGTATCCGCGTCTCTTCCCAAATCACAAGCTTCTGCTGCTTAAAATATTGGAGATTTCCCATTAGCTGCCAAGAGTAAAGGACTTCATAAACCAGCCACTGGAGGGTGACAACATCACAAATTTTGTAGCAGATTCAGTCCCATTCTGTAGCAGTCTGTAGCATAAGTATGCAGAAAACAGGACATGAAAAGTCGGCTCTATAGAGCTTTTAGCATGCAAACTCTACATAAAATTCCCTTTCCCTTTCAGATGCATCTTCATTAGGTACCAGTAGCATGTTGTGGGAGTAACCTGATATATACAGAAAACAAGTTAAATCCATTTAAAATGTGTGATCGCCTCATAGTACGTTCAACTTTGAACCTTGAATAATGCAGGAAGACAAATATATCACAGATCCAAACCTTTTATTATATAGCACACAATAGTCTGAGAGACGCTATTCTCTTGGTGTTCCCTCTTAACTAAATCCTGCCAGCAGAAAGATGGAGAAAGTGTAGTCTCACAGCAATGTAAGAAGATTGTTTTGACTTCATGAATCATTAATTTAGGAACAAGAAGGCTAACACTCATCTGCAATGTTTATGTACTTTTAGATTTTGTATAGCACCCGATCACAGGGCACTTCACAAACTTGGTCACTTCAGCCACCATTTAAATCCAGCCCCTTTGTGGATGGGATGCAGTAGCTGTTGGTCCGCACGCAGCAGCACTGTTCCAGTTTAAGATAGTTTTCAGGAGTCTTCTATCTAATTGAAACTGTAGGGGAAAATTAGGTAGGAAGGAATATAAATACCCTATTTAGAATCTGGCTAGAACATCAGAATTAATATCCTTACTCTTGGCAAAACTGCTACACGGTTTATAATTATAAGCAGTCAGGGCCTCCGTTTTAAGTTTCACTGAAAAGATGGCTGGCTACATTCACAATGGGACTTAAGCAGTGCTACACTTAGCATCACAACATCTAAAATTTAGGCACTTAAAAAATCACTGGGATTCTCAAAGTCTTTGTGAAGGGTTTAGGATTCCTCTACAATAAATGGAGGGAGATAGGTGCCTAAAGAATGGGATTCACAAAAGTCAGCAGGAAGATGTATGAAGCAAAGGTAACTTTCTGTCTGTTTTGTTCTCATAGTGGCACACAACAGGAAGAATAGAGATGCCAGGATGTTTCCCATGTCTTCAAAGAGTGCTTGCCACTAGAAAACTTTCTAGTTTTGAATTAAATATATATATATGTTACCTCAGTATTTTCAGTATTCCCAAAACCTCAATGACACAGTCAGTGTGAACTGACAAGCTTCAGGCACGTTGGGCCAAATGACTTCGAAAGAATTACACTTGGTATATTTGGACCACGGTTTGCAAACAGTAGCCTCGGTTGTGCAGCCAGGTAGCCAAAGTGACAAATAAGTATGCAGTGTTGTTGTAGCTGTGTTGGGCCCAGGATATTGGAAAGAAAAGGTGGGTGAGATAATGTCTTTTATTGGACCAACTTGTGTTGGTCAAAGAGACAAAGTTTTGGGCTTATACAGAGCTCTTCTTCAGGTTTGGGAAAACAAATAATATTCGTGACAGGGAAAGAATTAGTTATTTGAACAGGAGGGATGTTAGGAAGGTACCTATGTAATTCATACAACATGTGCTCTCCACTCTGCAGCCTGAATTTTACAAGCTCTGCAAAATAAAATGACTCCATGAAGCAAATTCCAACAGCTACCTGAATCTCAGGTAAAGCAGTTGGCCAAACTTTAACACCACTATATATATATATATATATATATATATATATATATATATAGTATGTGTTGATCCCGTAGAAATCTATATTTACCTTATCTTCTTTCTTTGCAAGCCATTGCTATTATCTTACACATTTTGTGCCAAATGTCACCACAAAGGGGTGACACTTGGCATTTGATTCATAGCTTCTTTCTGTAAACAGAACAATGAATAGGCTGTGATTCAGAGCTACAGTGCAATTACCAGCATAATACATGCAGGATATAATTCTCTATCTATTGAAAGAATTATGGTATCTATTGATTAAGGATTTAATAAAGCAACTTCCTATCAGCTAGTGGTTCAGCTTTCATCAAACTGATTCACGGAATATTTGTTAAATAGTTTTGGAAGGAAAGTGAGGAGGGAGTGACAGGAAACAACGTGTACTGCAGCGACTCTGGTATTGATTTAAAATATACTGTACTTTCAAACAGTGACTGAATAAGTTAAGAAACTGATGTAACTGAACCTATTTTTTTTTAAGGAGGCCACATTAATATATACTTTGTGTTCTACTTTTCATCAAACTTAATTTGACAAGTTTGAATGTGCCTGTCTTACACTGTAATTTTTTTCTGGTTTTGGCTCATTGTGTCTGTTGATGGGTGGATTACTCATAGAACCTTCTCTATTATAATTTATGTTTCTCTGAAAATAGGAACGGCAATTCTTCAGCAATAAGAAGCTACTTTATCTAACGAGTCTCTTTTTATTTTGTTTCACTTGCCTTCATTTTCTTCATGTCCTGTCATTTTTTTTTCATTTGCTACTGTTAATCCTGACATGCCTTGCTCCAAAAAAAAAAAAAATGTGTTTTATTTACAGGGCACAGCTTATGGAAGTGCTCCTGTACCTTCTCGCAGGCAATTATGTGAGTCTCTTAAATTCCGCTCTGTGTTGTAAAGATGAATATGTGTTCATGTGCTGTAGCATGGCATGCCAATATAGACTAAACGCCCTAAGGTCAATATGCAATCACCAGTGTTGTATATTGCCTGTAACGTGTTTGTAGCTAATGGTACCTATAGCCCCTTTTTTCCTTACTTGTTTGTCTTGTGTCCAGCACATTATAATTAGAGCTGCACTGTTCACTATAGAGTTGCAAGGAGGGCAGAAAATCCCATAATGGCTCAAAGTCTGGAGGGAGTAAGGACAGTAACCTCAGCTCAGCTCTTGAACATATCATTGAATACAAACATCAGAGGTTGTGGATGACTTTTTCTCTGATCTACATATTAATATCTGTGTCCAGTTCTCCTCTATCAGGCAAACAAAACCAAAACAGCCATGATTATAAACAGACTAAGAAATGCAAAATCAAACAGCTTTGTGCCGGGTATATGATACTGTATGTTCTGCGTTATTATATATGGGCCATTGCTTCTGAGCAATCTGGAGCACAAACCAGTCACCCGTGAGTTATGAAGGTGGGTCCATTAGTGAGATCTCTGCCTCTTTCACTTAAAATTTCCCATTAACATGGATAATATTCACCCTACCTTAAAAGCTTCCCTCAGTGCCCTACCAAAACAGGAGAAAGTAGTGAGCTAGCTGAGCTATATTTTAAACACCTTTGCTAGTGCAGGAAAAGAGAGACTTGCATTCTAGTTCAAGATGATCTCTCTGACAATCTGTCTGCCTTATCATCATATTTCTGCGATTGAGATATATGTAAAATTAATATATAAAGTCTCAAAAGAGCCATCAGACTTTGAGATATGAACTTTTTACATTCCCTGAGTCCATCTCTGTCTCTCTTCTACCTTCCCTTATCTAAGTGTCCATCTCAAAGACATCAGTTTGTGCCACATGCATATAAACAGCAATGCATTGCATTATTACCATTATTGTGCACTGCATCAGCACCGAATGCCAAATAGATTCATCCTAATATGACATTACAGGCTTATCCACTAAGTACAGTCCAAGTTGAACAACGCTTTCCTTCACTGTTGGCAGTACTAAACATGTTGCTTGCATAAATTCACCAAGGCTGAACTGTGAATCAATAGGAAAATAAACAGCATTTGTCCTCGAATGTGGGTCTTGCAAAATAATAATAATAATAATCTGTATTTCACTTTCCTCTTTATTATGTAAGTATCTGAGATGTCTGAATTCTTCTGGATAGGACTACAGGAGAAAAAAACCTCGATTCAGATAAAGTATTTTAATTGTGCTCATATTATGCTACTTAAAGGTACAGTGGAAGGAATTCACATTCCAGGTAAATTATTATCCGTCTCTTGACAAATGATTATAGCTCCTTCCTAAACTATTTTAGTTTCTGAGATGTATATATTTATGAATCTGCAGAAATGAAAATTAGAACTTCTGTCTGCTTTCTGTCTGTAAATTCATCTTTGCTACTGGTTTATATGATATACTAAATTAGTCAAGACTATGGATGTAGGGTTACATGATATTTTTACTGATATTTAAATTTAGTTATCAGTAATTGGAATTACCGGAAGGTATCACTATCTATAGCAATATGGAAGGTATCACTGTCTAAAGCTTCCTACTTTATAAGTAATCTGGTCTTCTTTGGAACAGATAGGACTGATGCACTTAGGTGCACAGCGTACGAAAGTAGGAAACACAATGCAGAGCATAGAAAGTGTTTCATTTGGCAGAGATGTGACTACATTTGTGGACGTAAAGAAAGAAGTGGGACCATGAGGCAGAGAGGAATGAAGAACAACTGAACTAAGTATGTAAATAGATAGATAGGAAATAATAATACACACCAAAAGGTATCAGGCCTTGCAAGGAAAAATAAGACTAACTGTGGTAAAATGATCAGGTTAGGACTATTTCTAGACAGCAATGTACTGTGCAAAAACCAAAACACACAGATTAGAGAGATGGGTGGCTAGAATTATACGTACAGAGAAGATTTGTGTTTTAACCATAACATCCTGGGATATGCATAATATTGTCGCCAGAATATTTTCTGTTGCTCCATATAGCCAGAGGTAAAGATATTTCTGGAATATAAATATTGTGGCAAAGTGAAGACATTGACACTGTGACAATATACTATTCAAAGATTACAATTTGATCTTGGTTCCATCCGTAAGTAAGCTTATGCACTAACCCAAGAATAGAATCTAATTGTTCCCTTCCCTGCTCTCCCCTTACTGTGGAGGGTAATGATTTTCTACTGATCAATATAAACGGTAAATTACTGCATAGAGTTGAGCTACTCAGGCCAGTGAGTAAGGAGGTTGGAGCCCAGGCTCCATTTGTTCCCCACACCTTACCACCTTACTCACCCATTGGCTCTATGGAGAGAATAAGTGAGCAAGTACTCCCTTGCGTGGGCATTGATTCCAAATCAGACTCCAGCCATTAGTGGCAATTGTTCTAATCCTACAAGGTAATGAGTACTCTCTGCTCTCACTGAAGAAAATGGGAAATGAGAACACTGCATCTCACAGCAAGTGCTCAGCACATCACAGGATTAATCCCACTGGGAAAATCTCATGTTCTCCTATGGAAAAACCTTTAGGAAATGCTAAAGTTACTGAAAACTCATTGCTCCAAATTTATAACTCGGGAAACACCACTGACTTAAGCAGAAATAGACTGAGGATTAATTTCATACTCACGAGGTTTCCAGTGTGTCATGTTGTCAGCAATGTTTGGTTCATGTTCCCAAAGAGTGGGCAAGGTTGCATGACTCTCCAGCCCCATGGGTATATTGAGAATCACTGGGAAATCATATGGATTTCCAGGCATCTCCACAACTGAAGGGCACAAAGTGGGAGAGGCTTTGTACTAATTCGGTGATCTCAGATTTCCTCTAGTAGCATCATGCCCTCAGAGGCTACTGATGAAAAGCAGCAACTTAATGGGTAATAGAAAATAAGAGAGAATTTTAAAAACTTGTTAAAATAAGGAGCTCCTACTAATGGGGCATTTTAACTACCTGGCTATAAACTAGGAACCACCAATTGCAAGGATAAGGATCTAATTTGAATATATAATTTGAGGCTTGCTTCTTTCACAACATGTAAAAGCACTAGTTAAAAAGGATCAGTGTGTGACTTTCGTTCTGTTTTTCGTGGCAGACTTCAGTAGAGGCAGAAGTGGGAAAACATGCAACCGATACTGAATATGTATTTGATTAAGTTGGTAAATAGGATTCAGAAACAGAGGGCAATGTTAGTGGAAACAGTCTAGGGTAAACAGAAGTAACAGCAAAAAGGCTCTAATGATAAATATTGGGACTAGTTTGGTTCACCTGTATATCAATGACTTATAAAATGAAAAAAGGAGATAATGATGTGCTGATAAAACAGAACTCAGATGGGGGCACTTATCCATCATAGCATGATGAGACGAAAGATGGTGCTGAGATGGGAACTCTGGAAATCTGGGCTTTAGTCACAGCTCTGCCTCAGACTTCCTATGCAACTATGGACAAATCATGAACTAAAATACTTAACAGGGTCCACTTGGTTTGGATGTTTCCTTTTTTGGGTGACCAGATTGAGAAACTTTGAGACTCCTTTTCAGAAACACGGAAGACCTGCTGCTCCTAATGAGTTAGATTGGTGTGGTGGATTAACATAATCAGACCTTAGGGTTTGCCACTTGGACATCAGAAAAAAAAAATGACATGTTTGAAGAGTTCAGTCTTAACCTCTCACTGCCTGAGATTTTCCTCTCTGTTTAAAAGAGAGAGAGAGAGAGAGAGAGAGAATAATACTTCCAAGGGTGTTGTGAGGATAAACACTGCTACTCTTTGGGAGACACTGCAATACTCTGGTGATGTAAATAACTCAACAAATATAATAAATAGAGCGCATCAGACAATCTCAGATGACCTGTATAAATTATGTTCATAGGTACATACGGGGTTTTTGCACTTCATTGCATTAAAATACAAAGAAATCTATCTGTGAAAAGAAAATGATAAAAGCATTCTCCAGTCCATATTTACAAATATTAAATAGAAGAAAAAGCATAACTCCTTATGAAAGATACTAGATGTTGGTGTATTGGTATATTTTAATTTTGGAATATTTTATTTTTAAATTACACTATTCGCATTGGACTATTATTCTCCTTAAAGGATACTTTCCATTATTAGATTATTTTATCACTTTATCATACTTAGATGGTGCCTTGCTACTATCTCTGCATTACAAAATATCTCATTCACAGTTCTTCTGAGATCATAGGGAACCTTATACTTCATAGGCCTAAAGTCTGTTCTGGACCTGTTAAGGAGACACTGTAACACAGATGAAGATATCTTCAGGGTACCGTATAGACAAAATATTTTCAAGGGCAGTAATGGAAGCAACTAAAGGGGCACAGCTGCCAACTTTTATGATGGAAAGGACTTACCAGTTGGTAAACCTATTTGATTTCCTTATGTCCTAAAAATCCTATGTTCTTGTACCCATAAACTGTTAAAGATTTGTCATGATTATTTTCACGGCTGGGAATATACTCATTACCCTCTCCCGAGATATTGTTATCTACTGAAATAAGAGTTCAGTGTGTGAAATTCAGTGCTGTTTTGAGCGTATATGTGTGTAGCACCCCATTAACTACTTAAATTTTAACAAGTCCTATGGCATTAGAAGTCACAAACTTCTGGTTTCTCTTCTATTTCACTATCTGTCACTGACTTGCACATTTGGGATCTTATAACATGAGAAAACCAGGCACATTACCCAATGAACAGTGAATTCAAGAAATGTAATATGGTTATTGTTTCAGGCGTTTCTAAAGTGACCATGGAATCTTAGCTCATACACTATATACATTAGTTTGCTATAAGGATTTCCACGTAACTGAGCATGGCGCTCTCTTTTCCTACAAAGCCTTTTATTGAAATAGTGGATTCAGGGGACTTTGTTCCTCTATTACAACACCTATATGAATTGATGACTCTTTCACCATCCCCTGAAGGTGGTAAGTCTTGGGAGCAGCCTAATTTCAAGCAAAACTTCCATAGCAATAGACCCTTTACTAAGGAAGTTTTACCGTCCAACTGTTTCAAGGTGAAGTTTGGGCTCTGAAGTGTCCAACCTTTATGTAACTGCTGCTCTGAGTGCAGTGAGGCACTTGCTAAGAAAAAATTTCATTTTAAAGCAAAAATTGGTGAACTAAACTAGAATGTCTGGCAGTGGAATTGGGCCTTGATCTAAAAGGCATTATTGAAATATGGTAGAATCTTGACAAAAATCAATGGAATACTGTAAAACTGGGCTATAAACTATACAGGGAGGGCAGACTAAGTTAGAGAGCTGAGATTGTAATGCTGTATCTAAAGGAATCCATAGAAGCTAATGAGATACAATTATGAGTGGAGGGGACTACACAGTTGAGTCTGTATGGATACCTGTCCCAAGCTGTAAGACTACATACAAATGTACTACTAATAGTTGATCTCTGGATTAAGAAAATGATACTGACTGCACAATGCTGAAGGAAATCAAAATGACAGCAAAGTCTTAAAAAAAGAGTGGGGAACTTCAACTACCCACGTGCATATAAACTGGTCAAACAGGACAATGGAACAAAGTTAAAGAAGCATTTTTGCCACGCTTTAAGTGATTGTACTGGAACAGCTAGATCTAGCACTCAAGAGGAAAGGCTACTCTTGCCTTAGTTTTAAGTAACATGTAGAAGTTAAAGAATTAACAGGAGCTGAGCCACTAAGTAATAGTGATCGCAATATGATTAGTTTCAACGTTTTAGGGAGAGGAAAGGTACCAAAAACTAACATAGCCAAACTCACCTTTACAAAGGGAAATTTCAATGAAATGAAGTAATCTAGTGTTTAAAAAAAAAAAAAAGGCCCTGACATCAAAGTAAAGGAAGTAAAATAGAAGAAAAAGTAAGTATTTTATATATATATATATATATATATATATATATATATGTGTGTGTGTGTATGTATGTGTGTGTGTGTGTGTGTATGTATGTATGTATGATGTATGTATATAGTAAGAAACAATAATAAAGCCTCAAAAGACATGCATATCTCTGAAAAAATAGTGAACCAGGAATGCAAATAGACTAATATGGCTAAATGGCAAAATTTAAGCAGTTATTTGAGCCAAACTGAAATCCTTTGGTACTTTGAAATCTAATCCTCATGAAGCCAACAAAGAGGAGCATAAATCTCAGCAGTTAATATGGAGGGAAATTAAGAGGGCTAAGGTTTATAAGAAGGGATTGTGAAGAAATTGATTGGTCTGCTGGATCACCAGGAATTAAAGAGAGCAATTAAGGAAGATAAGGACATTGCTGAGAAGCTAAGTGATTTCTTTGAATCAGTCTGCATCAGAAATACCTACCCCAGTCTTGTTCTTTCCTTGTAATCAAGATGAGGTATTAGCAAAGGTTGAGATGACAGAAAATAAGATGCTGGGCCAAATTGATAAATTAAAAAAGCAGCAAGTTACCAGGCCCAGATGGTATACATCCAAGAGTTCTGAAGAAGTTAAGGAATGAACTGGCTGTCATTAAAATTGCTATTGTGGGCATGTTATTCAAAATGATAATTTAAAAGAATATATTAAAATACCTGGAAGATCATGATTTGATTCCTGTGCAGTAGTTTCTGCAAAGGAAAATCATGGCTCACTATTCTATTAGAATTATTTGAATGTGTCAGTAAAGTAATGGTGTCTCATGAATTGTCAGCCCTGAAACAAGGTCCCTTCGCTTGACCTAGTGCTGTCCTTAGACTGGGTACCATTGACTCCGGAGAGACTTGGAAGTGCTCCTGGATCTCATGAACTGTTCACCCTGGAAAGAATGAGTCTCCACATGTTCCAGTTCCCTCGCCTGCTAAGAGGGCCCGATCTGCCACCTTCTGGCAGTTTTCCTACAACACACCCCGTTCTGTTGGCTCTGTCAGCACCACCATTTCTGTAGGACTCCTCTTCCTCTTCCTCAGAGATTTGGATGTTGCCCATGGTAAGCTGCTTCTGTTCCGAAAGCTTGACTAGCAGAGGGTTCTGATGGCACTGTGGCAATACTGTTCCTTACCTCTGCCCAGGAGCCACTGGTGCCTGGCTCCTTGGACACAGTTGAGCAGCAGCAAGATCAACCAGGTTGGCCATATAGGAGCTCATGGCCCCAATATTCACCATCAGAAACGTCTTGTTCAACATGAGTGGACTCCCCTGTTTTACTGCCACATCCTTTATTGAGTAGACCTTCGGAACCGGGGCTGGACAATGTGCTGATCAGCCCGGTACCAAAGGTTTCCCTCATCAACCCTGATGTGGCTGTGTGGTCAAAGCCCTCTTCTCACTCAGATGACTATCGTCAGTTTCTGGAGCTGATATGGAGGATACCTAATGCTGTTCAGATCCTATTGGAAGAGGTGCAGGACAGTCGGCACCAACTCTAGATATTTTGCACACATTGATACCGACGAGGGTGGCCCTACCAATCAACAATGCCATTCTCCAACCGGTGTGCACTGTGTGGCATATCCCACCCTGGGCATAAAAGAGATACTGTGTTCCCCTCCAAGGGGTCTGAGTTTCTCTTTTCACATCCTCCACGCAATTTGCTGTTGATTCAGTCTGCCACAGAGTGAGCTAACCAGCATTCATGCTTCACCCCCATTGACAAGGAGGGCAAGAGGTTAGACCTTATGGGTCTTGAACTGCCTGGCACTGATGGCCAAATATGACTTTGTAAACTATGGGCATCTGGTGGATTTTGCAGATAAACTACCTCAGCAGGATTGTCCCGATCCCAAGCAATCTTAGAGGAAGGCAAGTTGATCGCTTGGCCCATACTTCAGGCTGCAGTTAATTAAGTGGACACATCCTTGCGCATATTGGCATCTGGAATTGTCATGAGGAGGGAATCCTGGTTACCATGCTCAGGTTTCACTAGGAAGTACAGAACACAATCAAGGACCTCCCTTTCGATGAATCACACCTCTTCAGTCAGAAGACAGTTGATTCCTTGCACTCACTGAAAGACTCTAGAGCCACCTTGCAATCCTTAGGCATATATATGGCAGCACCAAATCTAAATTTTACCCTCTGCTGCTTACATAGTGCTACTGCTTACGAGCCTCCACAGAAATATCCAAAGATCCCATCCACCTGTTCTGATGGTGCAGTCTTCCATGCAACACACTTAATCTTCATGTAAGCAATATTTCTGAGTGCAACTAGAGAGCTGTCAACTACTTTGTGTCCCAATGTTCTTGCCAGCAATCCCTTTCGGGGACCATCTCAAACTCTCTTTGCCAGCATGGAGCACAATAACAATGGATAAATGGGTCCTGGATGTCATTCGACATGGCTATACCATTGAGTTTATGATGCTACCTCCTCCACGTCCTCCCACCCCGATCCCGTCCCAAGGATCAGTCTCACAACCGTATTCTTACTCTAGAGGTGGATTCCCTTCTGCGGAGAGGAGCAGTGGGAGCCAATCCTCGCATCCTTTCAGGGCACAAGGTTCTATTCCAACTATTTTTTGATACTCAACAAGAAGGGTAGATGGACACAAATTTTGGATATCTGACGCCTCAACCATTCCATTTGCAAGCCAAAGTTCTGCATGGTCACATTTGCGGCCATCATTTCCTTGCTAGGAAAAGGCATGTGGTTCACGGCTCTCGATATGTAAGACACCTACTTGCATATTGACATCTACATGCCACACAAATGGTTCATGGTGGGTCCTTGGCACTTTCAATTCAGGGTTCTCCTATTCAATGATGGTAAATGCCACGTAATGCACACTGGATGAAAAAATGTGAACTGTGAGATTGAAAAGATTAGGATTGCTTTCTTTAGAGGAGAGGTAAATAAGAGAACTTAAATTTACAGAATGGATGGAAAGCTGTTCAAGCTTAGCAGGCTGAAAGCCAAGAGTAAGATCTCCACAAAATCTATTGTATGCTGATGACAATGCAGTCTTTGCCCACTCTGAGAAAGATCTTCACACTATCTTGAATGTGTTTGCCGATGCTTACGCATGTCTTGGTCTCACTCTTAGAGCAGTTTAGTCTTCATGATATTATTAGCCCTCTCCAAATGAGGTATTGCATGCCCCATCTATCAAAATCAATGGAGTGGCACTGGAAAACATTGATCATTTCGCCTACCTTGGAAGTCATCTTTCATCCAAGGCAGATGCAGAAATTCAACGTTGCCTGAGCTGTGCCAGTGTAGCTTTTTCTCGTTTACAGCACAGGGTTTTTGAAGATCACAACATTCGAACAGACACCAAGCTTCTTGTTTATCAAGCTGTTATTCGCTCAACACTGTTGTATAGGTCCAAAACTTGGACAACCTATAGACACCACTTGAAAGTCCTTGAGAGGCACCATCAATGCTGCCTTCGTAAGATTCTGAAGATTAAATGAGAAGACAGGCACACCAATATTAGTGTCCTGGAAGAGGCAAAGACCACCAGTATCGAGGCAATGATCATCCATCAGCAATTCCACCGGACTGGTCATGTTGTCTGGATGCCAGACCATCGCCTACCAAAACAGGTCCTGTTCTCTCAGCTGAAAGAAGGGTACTGTAATGTGAGTGGACAATGGAAGTGTTCTAAGGACTTACTGAAGGACAACCTAACAAAGTGTAATATTGACATTGATGCTTGGGAGACGCTTGCCCAGGATCACTTAAAATGGAGTGAAGTCCTACGTGATGGTCCCCTGCATTTTGAACTTGTTCACCAACAAGTTGAAGAGGACAAGAGGCGCAGAAGGAAGGACAGACTGCTTTCCAATCATGGTCAACAGCCTCCTGCTGAGCCTGAAAACATCTGCCCTCATTGCAATAGAACTTGTGGTTCAAGGATTGGCCTTATTAGCCACCTGAGGACCCATAACTCCCATGGAAGCTGATCATACTCGGTAACGAGTGATCGCCCATCAAATAAGAGAGCCAGGATAAAGTATAGAAAATACCTAATGGTATAGGAAGGGTAGAATGGTAGCTTTTGTTCACAAGAACAAGGTGACATTTAATGAAAGAGAGAGGCAGCAAATTCAAAACAGATCAAAGGACATACTTTTTTTTTTTCATACAACATATAATTAGACTATGGAAGTCATAGCCACAGGATGTCATTGAGGCAAAAAAAAACTAGCAAGATTAAAAGAGGGATTGTGCATTTATATGGATAATGAGAATATCAAGGTTTATAGTTAGTGCTAAAATACAGTTTTAACCAGACTAGATGATCATGATGGTCCTTTCTGGCCTTAAAGTCTATGAGGGTTTACGCCAATCTCTAACTGTTAGGGGTTAGGAGATTATTGGGGACTGGTTACCCATCTCTTCCTTTTGATGGGTTTCTTGCACTTTCCTCTGAAGCATCAGGTTCCTGACCACTGTTGGAGACAGGTTACTGAACTATATTGTTGTGGGTAGGGCTAAACATCGTTATTGGTCATGTGTAGCTGCCACCTTCCATTTGGAATAAATGTAAAGAAGCAATTGTAATAAGGTGGCTGAAACAATGGCAGTAGCATTCAAAATCACAGGGATGTGGAAATGCTGACTAGAAGTTCTATCATGTAACCCCCCAAGAGTTTTAAAGTAAGTGTGTGAGTGACAGTGAGAGAGAGAGAGAGAGAGAGAGAGAGAGAGAACCACCTTGCTGAAGGGAAATTGGGAGACACAGGGGGACAGCCTGAACAAGCATAATGTGACCCTGCAAGAAGCTAGAGGCTTCTGGGTCAGGTGCTGGAAAAAGAGGTTTGTGGCTGTAAGCAAAGAAGCTACCTTTGTTTTTTTTTATTCCTCCTGCATTCAGAGAAGCATGTTCCTTGTAAATAAACAAGATTGTATCAAGGAAAATACTAGACTGTATCCTCAATATCTACTCCCAGCTGGACCACCTTGACAGCCCCAAACTTTCACTAGCCGCTGGGGTAGAAAAGGAGTAACAATGGGAGACCATGGATCTGATTCTACATGGCAATTCCTGTGTAGAATGGCTGCATTATTTATGCTACAATTTCCTTCAAGTACTTGGTTTCATTTGCTTTATGTAATCATCACCTGAGCTCAGTAGTTATTTGAAGCTGATGTTCTGAAAGTAGTGTCTAACGGTTGTGTGGTATGCCAATGATACCTTCACTCAGGCTGCATAGTTGTTTTAAAGTGTGGGTGGATGTGAATATGGCGTGGGAAGAAAATTAACCTCATTCAAATGTAATTCCATTTAGATACTGCAAACATTAAACGCTTGAAAAAATAAGATGTGCCTTTAGAAATGATGCCCCGCCCCATTGCATAATTCATGATAATCAGAGAAAATGGCACAGTAGGCTTATGTTCTCTACCTTTCATGATACATCTTTCAAGATGAAAGGGGAAATAAAAAAGTCTTCTCTCTACCATATCAATCACTTCTTGGCAGAATGGTCCTTTCTTAAACTCCTCTAGTGGCAATTTCCCAGATTAGTCTTTCTTCTCTGCTATAGTTTTTGTGGTTTGACTCACTGAAACTCATTTAAAGTTTTCAATTTGAAGCAAATTACTTTGAACCTTTTTTTAGTGCTTCACCTTAAATTTTTTTACACAGAACTAAACTGAGCTGCAAATCAGGAGATCCAGGGTCATATTTGGGAACTTGCACAGTATAACCCAAATTGGACATAAATATGAGTTTGCAAGGGTTTTTTTGTTTTGGTATTTTAAGATTATTTTTCAAATATTTCTTAAAATCGATTGTGTTCCAGTGAAATACACAATAGAAACACCCTAGTTTTGTAAATAATTATATGCAAAGAAAATACTTACAAGCTGTTGATTTTGTAGCACTCCCTCAAAGTGAAAGTTTGAAAAAAAAAATTGTCATACTTTATGAAAGTGATGCCTTGACTTTTATGCTGCTGAAATTAAACAGTTATAGCCAAAGCAAATAAAGTGTTACTGTAATTCAAAGAGTGGGGAAAAGGAAGAAAGGCATTGAGAAGCAGTTTATTTTTATTGCAAATCTATTGAACAGGCCTTCATCTATACCTTGAAGAATTGCTTTATTATGAGTCATGATTTATTTTATGTATGCATGTATGTCAGGATTTATTTAGTGTTTGCGTATTTGCCAAGGCAAGCGTTCTTAGCGGGCAAGTGGAGCTTTCGAAACCCACCACTGAATTTGGTTAGCGGGCACTCATCAGCATTGTGTATCATTGTTTGTTTTGCACCACAACTGAAGCATGAATTGTCTTATGTCAATATATAGGTAAATCTCCTTGTAAATATGGATATGTGGTGCAATTACCTCCCTTAAAGTACATTGTTGCTTCTATTAAAATACACAGATTTGAACAATATAAAATATTTTGAGGTGAAAAAGGAGATAAAACTAACTAAGCTATTTTAAAAATATGTAAGTATTATTCAAGCTTCTTTCTAGTTAAAATGCTACAATCTTCTAGAATCTATAGGTTTACCTTTTAGCTCCAAAAGTATTTTTGATCCTATTTCTAAAAGCGATTTTCAGCTGGCAATCATCTGCTGAAATTAAAGGTGAACGGAGAAGACTTTTTTAAAAATGGAAATGAAAACTGAGCACTTGTTAATTAACTATGCCCTCTTGTAGATTTAAAAATTGCAAATAAATATGTACTTAAAAGCTGAGCTGACAAGCTTTTACCTGTTAAGACTTCAGCTTACACTATCAGGGTTCAGACATAAAGACTGTGTAGTTCTCTTGCAATAGTTAATGGCATCATTAGTTTTGGCTGTTTATCAGAGCGAGGCATTCAAGCTGATAGTCTCCTGGCATAGTACACTCAGTGAGAGGAGTCTTGTCTGTTGAACGCTCTTTCAACTTCTTGGTCCAAAAGACACCAAAGCTCCAATCCTACAAAAATACATGTGAGTGGGTTTAGGCATTTAACTGAGCAGAACTACTTGTATGCTTAAATGTATACAAGATCAGGGTCTATGTTGATTGACTTTTAGTGGAAACTGTACAGTTTATGTGTTTTCAGGCTTTTGAGAAAGGGTGAGCTGTACAGGAATTCTAATTGGCTAAATGGATATACTTTTAAAAAAAATTAAGTATATGAATGTTTAAGGTTGATGGACCAGAGAGGCATATTAAGAAAACGGATTTAAATAAATGATCTAACCCTTACCATAATAATCTAACCCTCCTTTATGAGTTAACATTGTTATCAGATATTGTACAGGAAACACAACACTGTCATCAAATCTGTAGGGCTTTGATCCTGTGTGTGATTAACTTGACTTTAATAGTCCCACTCCTGGGCCTGATCAAACCCATTGAATCGGTGACAAATTCTCCCAATGATTTCAGAGGGTTTGGGATCAGACCTTAAATAGGAGATTCATTTTCAGTTATTTAGGCCCACTCCTACCAAAAGCTAAACTCTCATTAAGTTCAATGAGAGCAGGATTATGCCTGTTACTTGTAAAATGAGATTAAATATCTATTCTGTTAAGGATTTGGGAATCTTAAACAACCTTATTCATTTATTACTATTTTTAACAGCCTTTCATTTCACAGAAAGAACTCTGATTCCTCTGCTGGTGGCTCCTGCTCTCAGGCCTGTTTCCATAGAAACAGGCATTAGTACAGTGAAAGTTTTAAAACAGTAATTATTTTAAAACACTGGGAATGGGAGAATTCATTTTACCAAATTTAGAACCCACTCAAAAAATCATGGAGTTTCGATTTAGAACAGACATAGAAACTTTTAATGTTCTCAGCTGCTGTGTGGGTTTTATTTTTGTTTGCATTTTAATTCCCTGATTAGTCCTCTAAGCAGGGCATGATTTACCTTCAAAGAAGAATTTTTATTGTATACACAGTGTTATGATAGATAGCTTCCTCATAAGGGGTGTGATAGAGTGATAGTATGTTTACCTATAAGGTAATGTCTAGGAACTTAGAGGAAGTCAACTTTCAGAAAACTGTTGATAAGTATAGGGAAGAAGGACCAAAGTCTGAATGTGGGACTCTCTTGGCTCTCTCCTCCTACTTGAATACTGAACATCCAGCTCAGACTTGGATTTATTTAGAAACTCTTGCTGTTTTTCTTTATAAATAAAATTTCCCTTGAAAAACACTGCTTTATATTAAAGGAAGAAATACTTAATGAGACCCTGTTGTGCGAAACCCAAATACCATGATAGTCCTAGATCTTGAGTCCAGAAGAGACCATTAGATCACCTCATCCCATCTCCCATATATCACAGGCTACCAACACCACCCAGCACCTACACAGTAAACCCAACAACCAAAATGAGACCAAAGCATTAAACCCACAGGAGACTAGACTATTATGTGCCACAAGCAGAGAATAGGAGGGACACCAAAGCCTGAGGGATGTGCTGCTCGCTGCTTCCCGCAGCTCCCATTGGCCGGGAACGGTGAACCACGGCCATTGGGAGCTGCGGGCGGCTGTGCCTCCGGACGGTCAATGTAAACAAACTGTCTTGCAGCCTGCCAGTGGATTACCCTGACGGGCCGCAGGTTGCCTCCTGCTGAATTACTCTCTAAATAGTAGTGGAAACAGGATCTGGAAGTGACCGACAAAGGAATTGTTTCCCCTGGTGGTTGTTTCTGCTTTCATTGCCAATGATATCTATGTTGCATTGGTGAAAATGAGATTAAATCTTATGACAAATTTCTGAATAATTTAACAGAGATGGAACCGATGGGATTCTATAGAAATTGCATAGGGTTCTGAAAAAATTATTCTAAACCCCTACACAGTTTAATAGACAATAGGGCTTTTGAACTATCTCATACTTCTATAGCAGGAATTTAATTATGTATTAAATGCTGCAGAATTGTTCAATAAACCTACAGAAAGATTATCATTTGCTATTATGTTCTATAGAACTTTTATACAAGAAAAACTTTTTATTGCAATAGCTATTAAAACTTTCACTTATCTTGCTTTTCTGAGCTTATTTCTTTGTCATTGGAAATGAGACAAAATGGCAGCCCTTAACACAGGCTTTATTTTGTATATTTATATTTATTTATATTAGTCATTTCTATGGTGACTATTGCTATGGTCACTGTGGTAACTATGAGGTTTTATAAGGCATAGCACCATCACATCTAAGCAACATTTTAAAAACTGAAATTACAAATACAATATTTTCCTAAATTGGGAAACTATATTCTACATTTTCCACTCTCATCAGAGAGACTTTTGCCGAGAGCCAGGATTTACCGACACCTTATGTCACAGGAACACTAGACTATAGAAGTTTCTTTTGTATCATGCTTTGCAAGTGATGAGAATGAGGCTCATACGGATCACTATAGGGAATAAATCTAGTTCAACTATCCATCATGAATACATTCACTACCAAATTCATCTCATTGTCTGTTAGCCAGTTATCCACAGATTGTGATTTTTATGAATGTTTATTATTTTGAATCATGTGATGAATAGTTTGTGTAGGCAAGGAGCCTATGGTTTGTATATGAACTTGAACTGGTTACTATTGCTCACTGTATGACTGGTCACCTGAGCCACAAAATATTGTTTCTGTTTCCTAACTTTATCCATAGCAGGAATCTTTTTTTTTTTTCTGTTTGCAGATTATCCACAAACATCATTGTTCAAATCTATTGTGCTGAGGAATAAAAAGGTTTTCAGTATGGCCACAGAAGCACTTTCATAGTGAATATTCTCTTGAACAGCTTTTCACACTAGTGAAAACTTTTCCCAGTCCTTTTGATTTCCATTAACATTCTTATGAATACAGATTCACAAAACATTTGCAAATATATGAAAAGGAAGAACTGTGACTATCAGCTAAGCCAATCAGTGGGGTTAATTCACTGGAATATTTGGGTACTGTTTTGCTGTATTGGTACAGCTGTAATTTGACTACTGGAGACCATGCTACTGAAAACATCCTTCTTTTTTCCTCTCTACCAAATTCAGCCATTGGGACTTGACGGACTTATGGTCCCCACTAGTTGCAACTGCCATAATGTGTTATAGGCTGAGAATTGTGTTTTGATAATTTTTGGGACTTTCTGGTAGTATTCATCTAGAGTTGTATCCTGAAGTGAAATTGCAGTCAGCAAATAATGCAGAGCACAGATGTATTAAGCTCTCCCCAGTCTATCCTACCTAACAGTCCAGCAGACAGCCACTTTCTCCACTGGCTGGTCTTTAGGCAGGGCCAGCTCCAGGCACCAGCTTGCCAAGCAGGTGCTTGGGGCGGCCACTCTGAAGAGGGGCGGCAGGTCCAACTATTCGGCAGCAATTCGGCGGACGGTCCCTCACTCCCGCTCGGAGCCAAGGACCTCCCGCCGAATTGCCACCGCAGATTGCGATCGCGGCTTTTTTTTTTTTTTTTGCGCCGCTTGGGGCGGCAAAAACCCTGGAGCCAGCCCTGTCTTTAGGGATAGCCTCACATACAGTAGTTGTAGTTACAGGTGAGAAAGGAATGGACAATTGTATCTAGAGGGCAGAGAATCATCTATTTTCCAGCCAAAGGTGAAAAATGGCATTTCTAGTCTCCCCTGCTACCTGGGAATCTGAGAGTAAAGATGAATTCAGTAAGACTTTCATTTTGACATTTGACAGGTATACACCTTCTATCAAATGCGCAGGCACAGCTCCTGCCAGTTTTGTAGGGGTTTGTAACAAGCACTACCTCCATCTTATTCAGACACTGGAAAAGCAGTGTCTGAATAAGCAGTGTTTTGGTTAGACAAAAGTGCAAAATGGGGCTAATTTTCATTAACTTATTGGTGATGTTACAGCTCCTAACATCTCTTTGTCCCAGTGGGTGACTAGATACACATGTTGAATTAACAGGAAGATGGAAGTCAGAGTCATGGTGAAGGACTATCACTCTGGATTCTCTATGAAAAGAATGAGTGGATCCAATTCAAAGCGACACTATTCATCTCTACTGAGTTCTGCAGTGAGTCTAAAGCACCCCACAATTGTTGATATTGAAGGTGATGTAATAATAACGATACATCTAATAATGTCAGCATTGGTATCTGACATGTGTGTCCTATCCAATGCTGAAACCTTACCAATAGCGATCCAAAAAATTAAAGGATATGAGATATTGCTGGAGTTAATCCTCTCACCTTCTCAATCACCTTCCCCAGAAGGGGGAACTTTGGGACTAGGCAGTAATGAGTTTCTTAAGCAAAGGCAGTCTGCGGCACATTTATTGGTCACTGGCAACTTTCTTGTCTTGAAGGAAACATTAGCAATCTTCTCATATTATGGACCAGACTGTGTTTAACTAGTGTAGAGGGGTAGGGCTACAGATGATACAATGGTGGGAATTTTTTGGAGAAATACCCTAGTGTAGGCGCAGGTAAAATCTCCAGTTGCGAAGCTGGACGAAACTCTATCAAGTAAAATGATGTATTGGATCCCTCCTTCTGTGACAAATCTTCTGTGGAGCCGGAGAGACTGTCCTGAATCAGATCAATTGATCTTATCTGCAGAGAGGATGGAAAACTCTCAGCCAGTGATAGTCACTTCTAAAACGGGTTCTTACTCTGCCACCCGAATGTCAGAAATATCCTATTAACTTCAGCTGTTAGTTTTCTGAAATGGCCTTATTCAAATATAATAATTTGGAGGGCATTAAATTAAAACATTGATTCCAGTTATTTGTTTCTCTTTCCTCTTTGCTTTAATTTTTCTTTTGGGTTTACTGAAAATATAAAGCAGTGAACAAATGTAACATTATTTTATGACACCAGGAATATGTCTTTAGTCCCCAAACTTGTGAGCTTTTAACGAGGTGTGTAGTTCCACTGCTTTTACAGGGCTGCTCATATATATATATCTATATCATAAGTGTTTATGGGATCGGAGCCTTAGATTGTATTTAACTTTGTATTTACCATATTAATTGGTAGTGCATTTCCCCTTTATACAACAAAAACATGGAATAAAAAAGTTAAAGTTGGTCTCAAAAGATAAATTATGAATTTATTTTTAATTGTTTTGGTCAACATTTCAATCTTTGGGGGACTAGTTAATTTACAATGGCTCAGTATAGTTACCGTACTTAACTCCAGGGGCTGAACACTTTTACTGGGAAATCAATGTTAACAATTAACAGGGCCACTGTCACATTCGGTTTATTAAGTTATTTTGGAGAAACCCGATGAAGCTGCATTAATTGGCACACTTGTGTGTCTTTATATATGTATATAAATATATTGTACATTATGACCAGTTTCTGCTCTGATATATATCTGTAAGTGTGAATAGAAATACTGATTTATGAGAAGTTAACTATTCTGTGGCTGTTAGCCTGTTTTTTCTCATAAGTTAACTAGTAGAACAAGAATGAGCAATCAGTTATTTACAGTCTATATCCAGTAAATAGATCACATAAAAGCTGCTATTCTCAACACTATTTGTATTAAAAGGTAGGATTTTTCCAGGTTTCACTTGTTATATAAAGCTCCCCACAATTATCTTTGTATCGTCCCAAAATATTTTTTGGGGGAGGGGGAAACCCCACACTTGTAGCTGTTTTACTTCAAAGTGTTGAGAAGAGTTAATTATCAAAACATTGAACTGTTCTCCTTTTCTTTTTTAACTCTCTCTCACAAACACACCAGTACCCAATCTATACAGATTAGATAAATTAATGTTTGTACCGTCGATTGCTCCCTCTTCTGTTGCTTAAATACAGTACATTTCAGTTTTCTCATAAAATAGGTTGCCTAGGGCACTAATTAAGAATAACATGTTTTTAATATGATGTAAGCAGGAAATTGAAATAACTTGAATTATTTATGGGTATTTATCATACTTACCCATATGATCTACAAAAACAATGTGGGATAGTTAAAGATGAGCACTCGGTATCATACAATTTTAAATAGATGTACATATAATAAATTAAATTACTATATTAACAAGATTTATTGTGGCATATACTATTTTCACATATTTTCTTTTTCTGATACATGTATGCTCCTTTTCATTCCTTCCCAACATTCTCAGAGTATATACTGCATTGCTTTTATGTGAAACCAATTGATTACTGTCACTTGGTAATCTTGCTGAGGCTCGAGCTCACTTTTATAATGAAAATGTGATTCTTTTTTCCTGCACTTTGTCAGATTCATCTATTGCACATAAATGTGTCCTGAAAGTTGGCTGGTAGCTATTTTATGCATTTGTTACAGGAAATTTCAGCAAGCAGTGTTCACTACAAAACCTTGTTAAGCCTCTCTATGAAGTAACGATTTTTTTTCTTTTTTCTCCCCGAAAGGATAATATTTGTTTCTGTTGGTTAAAACAGCATATTATGTAAAAGCTTACTGCCTCTAGTAATAAGGACATGGTTGATTTAAAACAATATAATTTCTTTATATGCCATATGAAATACAAACAAAAGTCAACATAGAAAACAAGACGCATACAAGATGTAGCTAGTGGGATGTTTACTGTTAATTTTAAAATCACACGCCTTGGCTGAGCCCTTTTGAAACTGGGGAGTGAAAACTGGACTTCTTTGTGCACTAGGAGAAGCTATGTCAGTGCGGTCATTCACCCCACAGATGAACAGACAGTGTATCAGCCAGCTCTTTTCTAAAGGCAATACTCCAGTGGAAAGCAGCTTTTATTTACAGTGTAGGGTTCCTAGGGGTATGTCTACACAACAAGAAAAAAAACACGGCTGGCCTGTGTCAGCTGCCTTGAGCTCGGGCTGCGGGGCTATTTCATTGCTGTGTAGACTTCCAGGCTTGGGTGCGGCTCTGGGACCCTCTCACCCCGCAGGGTCCTTGAACCCAGGGTCCTTGAACCCGGGCTCCAGCCTGAGCCTGGAAGCCTACACAGCAGTGAAACAGCCCCGCACCCCAAGCCCCACAAACCCAACTTGGCTGGCGTGGGCCAGATGGGTTTTTCTTTTGCGGTGTAGAAATCCCCTAGATGGAACTCCTAAGGTAGGTGCTGAATCACGGCGTGTTCTGAATCACAATCTGTCCCCACACTCACCTTCTGGACTGTGCTGTCAGACTCCAGAACCCCAGTGGGAGTTGTATGTGGCTTCCATTGCAGAGACAGTATCTCCTCTCCTCTGTGGATAATATGGACCACTAGGGGCTCTGTGCTCCAGTTTCCACTGGGGAAACATGGAAAGGAATGTGTGAGTAGAGCCCGTAATCTCTTCGGACCGGGTGGAAATATATAGAATAGTCTCATATCAGCATCTGATGCTTTAATAATTAACTTCTCATTATTGCTACTGGATGCTTACACTTTTATAGATTTGGTGTAAAACTTTCAAAAGAACCAAAGTGTTTTAGGAACCAAAACAGGAGGGCACATTTCTTCCTTTGGGTAACCAGATGTTTTGGTCATGCAAGGTTTGATCTGAGGTGAACAGTTGCTCCGTATTTTGTGTGCAAATGTCTTTTCTAATTTCTTAATTGTCTGTGTGTGTGTGTGTGTGTGTGTGTGTGTGTGTGTGTGTGTAAATAATTGTTGTAGAATGATTAAATGTTAATTTTATAAAGCTAAATCTATATCCCGTGGAGCTAAGGAAATAATCACGTAGGTAAAAGCATTAAAAGCCAGGATTTTGTTGTTCTGTAGAATAGCAAGCAATGTTTGGGTTGTGGGTTCCTCCCCCTTCTTTCTATTTTAAAAAAAATCAGTGATAATTGTACTTAAAATAATAATTTCATAATAGATACCATAAGCCTACGTAACAGGAAATTCCAACTAGTTTCTATAATTGGGACCTGTCATTTTTATTTATTTAGGCATCTTATTGAAGATGAGTTACTTCTCTGGACTTCCCATAGATAATGAATTGTTTTTCTGGACACAATCAGTCCCCGGTTCATGTTCAGAGTGTCACAGTTGCAGGGCTAACTGCACTTCTGTCCCCTTTTTGGTCTTTCTAAGCGCTCCCCTTCAGGTGTCAGGCTTTGTGACTGTCCCTGTCATGTGGTAGAATTCCACTATTCTCCAACTCATAGACCAGGCCTTGGGCTACCGCACCCTGTTTGTCAACCATTCTTGTACAGCACATCTGACTGAGTTTGGTGCCTTCAGACTCCCTTTTGGAGTCTGGGACCAGTGATATCCAGTGACCAGAAAACCTGTTAAACGAAACCAATTTATCTATAGCATAAATATCCCAGTAGCTAGGACAACATATAGGATACATAAATTATTAAAGAGCATCACCAAATCAGGCTTAGAGGATTCTCATACTTTCTTCCATAGTGTGGACCACATGACAATGCAGGTTGTCTTGTGGACACATCCTTTCCCATTTGCAGTTGTAATCCCTCCCATTGTCATCACATAACATCCCCTGTGACATCTACAGCAATTGCTTACCTTGAAAAGTAACATTAGGAGAGTATTTGATATATTTTTATAGCTTTTTTAAAAATGTGACTTTGTAGTTGGAAATAAGGAAAGTTAGCACCCAAGTGACCAGCCAATTCTATACTGAACCTTAGTAAGTGTTTGGCGAGCGACCAGTGGCCTCCAGATTTAGAACTGCTGCTATGCCTTTCATGTGCTATTCATGAAAAAAATGTGAATATTTGATTGAGAACTTTAGATTCCAATACAATAAAAAGGCAGAAATCCTAAGTATAATTCTGCCATGTGGGAATTGTGGCCTTGCTTTGTTCTTCCAAGGTGGAGTTGCAGATTATAAGTCCGGTGTGGGAAATTTACCTTGCAATTTATTAGCTGCTGATTGTCCTGATTGCACTTTTAGGTTAAGTAAGTGCTACTACATCGAGTTGCAGACTTTTCATATGCATATATGCACCCCACCGGATAAATTATGGGGCAGACTCTGATATTACTGTGCAAGAAACTGTATTACCATAGAATAAGATGCCTGTTTTTGACATGATGGAATAGTGAAACTGTAAAGTGAGTGACTGTCAGTGTGAGAGAGCACAATTGCAGTGCTCCTTCTGCCCTTCATGCTGCTCAGTGCCCTTGTTGTTGAAAATAAAATAGCAATAAAATAAGCAGTAAACTAGCTGACTGTCTTTTTGACGTGAGTAGCAATGGTGTATGAAGTGAGTGTGCTGTTAGTGTCTATATAAGAAAGCCCAATTGCAAAGTCATTTTGCCCTTAATGCTCCCCAACTGCCTTGTGTTGTGAGCAGGGCCGGCACTTCCACTAGGAGACCCTAGGCAGTCGCCTAGGCTGGCAAGATTTGTGGGGAGGCATTTTGCCGTCCTCGGCGGAAATTTGGTGGCGGGGGGTCCTTCCGCTCCGGATCTTCAGCGGAAATTCAGCAGCGGGGGATCCTTCAGCTCCGGGACCCGCCGTCGAAGTGCCCCGAAGACACGGAGCAGAAGGACCCCCACCGCCGAATGCTCAGAGGAGGAGCGCTGCCGCCTAGGACGGCAAAAACCCTGGCGACGCTCCTGGTTGTGAGGGATATCCTTTTCCTTTAATTATATGCATACAGAGGCTGCAAGGCAGAGTGGTTATTTGTTTTCCTCTGTGACTTTGACATAAAAGTTTAGGATTTGGGTGGGAACACAATTTTAGGGAAAGAATTAAATTACATGACCAGTAGTTAGTTGTAGTGAATATTTTATCATGATCCTTATAACATTACCACAGATGTTACTTATGCGATTCTGTCACCTAAGTGTAAGCACCTGGAGTTTTTCTTTCTCTTTATATGGCAGCTTCAGCATAACACAATTTTGTAAACTGACAATTACATATGAAATACTTATGCTTAACATCTGGTTTTGGTCACCTATTCTTTAACTTTGATGGATTACACTAGAAATAATGTCTCTAGTTTGTCCCTTTTTAAGTGCCGCGTGAGTTGCATACTACGAAGTATTCACATATGTAGAAAACAATACACTAGAGAACTGAGTCAGATAAATCACATAAGTTACATAAAGAAAGTCGAGCTATCCAATACTTGTATTTCGGGACAGCGTTCTGTTAATTCTTAAAACAAATAGAGTAAAAATGTATTGTATTTTAATTGTTTTTAAATGATCTGAGCCAAGGTAGAAATAGAATTTTACAATGAGACTTTGCAACAGTCTCAACTTCTTTATACAGCATGACCTAGTGATAGAGGTCTAGTGGCTGGAGAATAAGAGCAATTGTGTAGACCTGGATTCTATTTTTGGCTGTGGCACTGGTTCATTCTGGGTAGGGTTTTCAAAGACTATTATAGAAGATAAATCCCAGTTCCCATTGAAAATCCCAGCTATTGTGTCTTTGGGATCTTGCAAACCTTTATGCACAGGATTAACTTTACTTATATGGGCAGGCATCATACGAACACTTACATGTGTTCAGTTCCCATGTGTACAGGAAACCTACCTTCACATTTGCTTACTTTACAGAGTTCAAATGTACATATAGCTAAAATGTATGTAGGAAGTGGTTGGGGAAAGCAAGCTAATTATATATTTACCCCATGGATGGGAAGGTCATGGAACAATAATACATTTTTAAATACTTCTTAAACTATATAATTACTGTCTAGACTATAGGGCTGTACCACTCTACCAAGTAGACAAAATATGGTGTAAGAAATTACCTTGTCACAGAATCATCCAGTAGGAAAGGCAACTCTGAAGTCATTTCTGAGATTGGTTATTTGTTTTGTGGCTATATAACTACTTTGTGATTTATTTATTTTTTTAAAAGAGCAGACAGCAGGCAGGCATTTTAAATACGGTAATTTATCTGTGATGTACCTACATTATCTGAAAGCAAATAGCTTGAGAATGTAGTAATTAACATTTTACGTGGGGATCTACATGGGCCAATCCTTAGAGTATGTCTACACTAGCAACTGTACACGTGTCTGTGTGGTTGTGCTATAAGCCCCTATTGTCCACACCTAAATCCCAGAAGCACCTGGCTGAAGGTGAGTAGAGGGTGAGCAAGCTAGCACACCTGAGGAATGTGGGTAAGTACACACCTTAGTACGACCCTGTACCTCTGCCAGTTGTCAGTGTGGACAGAGATAAGACGTGTGCCAGATCTCAAGATTCCATAGTCCTCCACCCTCATTCCCACAATGCACTGAACCCTTTTTTTCCTGATCTCTCCCGTTCTATAAAGGTCCCTAACTCCCATTTTCACTGGTAGTAGCAAGCTGCACTGACCATATCAGAACAGCTTTACACTGCACTCTTCACAGATCAGTACAGGGGAAAATGCATCTTGTCCAAGAACAGCTCCTTGGCCAGCTGACCACAACCAGGTGCTGATCATTGTGTGTTTGGAGTACACTGTTCTCCACAGCTTCCCCCAGAGCAGCAGCAACATTCATATGCCCCAGGAAATTTCCTGGAGGGTGGAGCAGATGGGCATTCAGCGGACTCTGGCCTGGTGCTGGAAATGCATCAAGCACTTGAGGCTCACGATCCCCTTCTCAATCCTGCAGATCTCATTTTGCTTCAGAACAGAACACAATTGTAGATCCTACCATGGTGGCAGCCAAGGAGTCCACAAGTAAGCTCAGAGGAGTGTGGGGAATTACAAAGGTGGCCTTTGCACTCGCCTGTCCTGGGCTAGTTGTGAGTCAGGCCTGATCCCTGCTCTAAGTTATGTGAAAACTGCATGGGGCCAAAATGCCAGCTGGGGATCAGTGATGCATAGTGAAGCCCTGGCTGCCCCAGCTATGCCCCTATGAATGCCTGCAGTAGAGAGGACAGTGACACACAAACAGCTATGCCAGCTCTACCACTGGAGGATTCCCCTACACTGAGGTGATCCTCACATTGCCTATACCTGCTTTGTGGCCAGATTCTGCCAATAGTGTTGTGTAAAGTGGCTGTACAGCTCCCCAGAATCGTGGCTAAGATGTCAGGAAACACAAAAGAAGAGGGGCTTTTCATAGCATCCCTCAGCCATGTAGCCATATGGCACATCCTGTATGTTTTATAACACATTATTAAACAACATATGGCACAATCCTGCGTTGCTTGTTCACATAAAAGCTCTCTCAGAAGTTAAGCTGTGAAAGGAATGCAGGATAATGACCAAAGACAGTAACACATTAAGCTACACATTTAAAAAGAAAGTTCTGAATTACAAATACAAAAACTGTACAAAGTTGCTTGCTAATTTCTTTTACAAAATTTAGATTTCTCTCAGCTAAAAGGCACTAGTCAGTGAATTATTAGCTATCAACCTATCTTTGACATGTGTACACTTCTGACAAGATGTATGTATGCGAAGTGCATGCTTAGGATGTAAAAAACCTCAGGTCTCCTTCCATTTTCCTACAAATAATAAATTAAAAAAAAAAACACACCAATAAAAAAAACCTCACTCTGATCCCTCACATAGAGTCCAAATGGATTTATCACAGTCCTGCAAAGGAACAAGTGAAGGTTATAAGGATTTGTCCTTGAAGAGCCCTTTGCAATATTAGTGATAATTATTCACATTATGCTCATATTTATATATACACCCTACCTCGATATAACGCTGTCCTCGGGAGCCAAAAAATCTTACAGCGTTATATCGAACTTGCTTTGATCTGCCAGAGTGCACAGCCCCGCCCCCCCTGGAGCGCTGCTTTACCACGTTATATCCGAATTCATGTTATATGGGTCACTTTATATTGAGGTAGAGATGTATGTATAATATTTTATACAGCAAAGATAGATTATAGACCAAAGATAAGTCTGCAGCCAAAGTGAATTTAATCCAAAATTATTATCATTTGTGGCTGTGAAAGTTTGAAGGAAAAAGTCTTCAGCCAGTTTGGAATTATGTGTAAATATTAAAAAATCTTCTCATCCTGCTATAAAATATTGCCACACATTTTTATCCCACACCAATAACTCCAAAGCAGGTGAATGGGTAAACTTGGCATGTCCTCAATAAAGAGCATGCCCTGACCAACTTTTAATTTGTTTTGATCTGGGAGTTATTGAAAAATACTGAAACCCCAGGAAGTGTTGTCTTTTTTCCCTCAGAGTATAGTCACATTTTATAACTTTTCTCCCCTGCAGCTATGAACTTTTTAAAATGTTCATGTTGTATTCACACCTAAATGAACACTCATGCTAGATTTTGCCCTCTATTGTGTGTGCACAAATGCCATTGCCATTACATGGATTTGGGTTCAGGTATAATACACCTCTATCCCGAGATAACGCGACCTGATATAACATGAATTAGAATATACCGCTGTAAAGCAGTGTTCCGGGGGAAGGGGGGGAGGGCTGCACGCTCCGGCGGATCAAAGCAAGTTCGATATAACGCGTTTTCACCTATAAGGCGGTAAAATTTTTTGGCTCCCAAGGACAGCGTTATACCGGGGTAGAGGTGTAGTCAGGTTTTGCTTAATTCTGAAATTTCCTGACTTGCTTCATCTGCCCAAGTTCATCGAGAGATTGCAAAATACATCACCTCTGATCAAATGAAAAATAAAAGCAAAAGACTCTTTTTTAGTGATGTTATAATAAAAAGATAGCTCTAGTGGTAGGTGCTCAGGTCCTTTAACTTCTGTTCTAGCTAGACATAAACTGAACAATAAAGTTTTCCTGAAAGGGTGTAACTAGTTACGTGGGGCCACTTTAGGGCTATTATTGAAGGGAAAATACCTATTTTGACATCCAGAAGCCAAGGTATGCTTAGTAATTGCATTTAGTAAATGTATATTGTCATGCCATCATACTATAAGTCTTGTTAGCAGCACAACAGGGCTAAAGCAGGCTCCCAGCCTGCCCTGGCTCCGTGCAGCTCCCAGAAGCAGCTGGCATGTCTGGGTCCTAGGCATGGGCAGCCATAGGGGCTCCGTGCACTGCCCCTGCCCAAAGTGCCAGCTCCACAGCTCCCATTGGCTGGGAACCACAGCCAACAGTAGCTGTGGGGGCGGGCACGGGCAGCACGCAGAGCCCCATGGCTCCTCCATCTAGGAGCCGAACATGCCGGCTGCTTCTGAGAGCCATCTGAGTAAGCACTGCCCGGAGCCCACACCTCGGTCCCCCTCCCGCACCCCAACCCCCTGCCCCAGCCCTAACCCCCTCCTGAACTCCTCATCTCCGGCCGCAAGCCAGATCCCGCATCCCAATCCCCTGCCCCAGGCGTGAGCCCCTCCCGCACTCCGAACTCCTCAACCTCAGCCCCACCCTGAGCCTCCACCCCCAGCCAGAGCCCTCATCCCCTCCCACACCCCAACCTCCTGTCCCAGCCCTGAGCCCCCTACTGCACCCTGAAACCCTCATGCCCAGCCCACACCCCCAGCTGGAACCCTGACCTCCAACCCAGTGACAGTGAGTGAGGGTGGGTGGTGGAAAGTGAAAGACGGAGGGAGGGTGGATGGAGTGAGTGGGGGGCAGGGCTTTGGAGAAGGGGCGCAGCAAGGATGTTCGGTTTTGTGCCATTAGAAAGTTGGGAACCCTAGCCAGCTGTGTAACCAAAGAAGGAAGAAAGAGAAGTTTATTTAGCTTTGAAAAGCAACTTTTAATAAAGAATGCTGTTGTAATTTATTATTACTAATTATATTCATTCACTTAAAAAGCACCATAGATGTGCATGGTACTTTATAAAACAGATAACCATCAACAGAAATATAAGATATTAAGCTTTTTAGAAACATACTGAACTGAGTAGTTTTACTATCGTACACATTTCTTTACATATAGAAAAACTGTTTCCATAAAATTTAAAATAACTTGAATTAAAAATAACTTGAAACTAGCAACCCTTATCTAGTGCTTACAGTACTTTAAGTATGATACTAAATGTTTTTAATCTCTGAAACTTTCTAAGACTAACTTATCCAAATCCACAAAGTAGTTCTTGGCTATGGTTAAATGGCTATTTTTCAGTGAAAAATTGGAAAAAAATATAAAAATAAAATATTCCCATGAATTAAGGTTGAGAAATGTGGAGCCAAATCTGTATTAAAGTACCCTCCAAACCTATAACTGAGAAAGTTCAGCCTTAGGACTATGGTTTCTTGATTTTCTGCTATCATCTCATAAGTGGAAAGGGAAAAGAAAAAAATCCACCTATAACTGAGGAAGTTCAGCCTTAGGACTATGGTTTTTTGATTTTCTGCTTTCATCTCATAAGTGGAAAGGGGGAAAAAATCCAATAAACTGACCCATGCACAAAGTCTTCATGGTAGTCTGACCATTTAGTTACTTTCTGTTACCCTTATAGCTTTTCTAAATGCACTTCAAAGAAGGCTAGAAGAGCAAATGAATCTTGCAAAATGAGGAATAATTGTTATTTCATGCCCCCATGTCCTGTTTCTAGTAGAACTTGATATTAATGGATTTCTGGATATCTCTGGTCCTCCTCTAACCACTCTGCATGGGCATTAGTGACTACATTGACATGGTTTAAATTCCCTTTCATGCTATTTGACAGAGTGAGGGGGAGGGCGAATAGCTCTTAAAAGCACAATTGGACTTTCTTCTGGTTTTCTATTGAGCATAATAATTTTAATAAGCACTAGGAACAAGAAACCTTTGATAAAGCAAAGAAGAAAATATGAACTGGTCGTCATAAAGTGTGGGTTTTTTTGGTTAATCCTTGTGGCGTGGTACTAAGCATTCCTATGTCTTTAGAGATAACTATGTTCTAAGAGCTACATCAGCAGATTCCAAGAAAATGTTAATACCAACACCTTCACTGAATCCAAGCTATTAATCCTTGCCTGGTTCCCCTTTGCTGTTGGCATCTTTTGAATTGCACAACTTGCATATTAAGGGCTACATTAAGAGGTGAGGCTAATCTGGTATGACATTTTTTTCCTGCAACTCCCTCAGCATGACTTACAGCAATTTAGACTCCTTCAGACTCCCTTACACTCCTTTTGAGTTAATCTGATACCCTTATCTGTACATTAGCCTAGGATCTTTTAAAGGGAGGAGAAAAGATGAAGGGCCACCTTCTATCCTTCCATTTAGAACTACATGAGAATGTTTCCCCTTTAACAGGTGCCACAGCTTCCTTTTTCTTGCCACCCCACTTCCTCTGTCTACTGGGAGTAGCTGGTGAGAATGTAGAATATTTTACTCTGACGTGATTTATTTGCCTAGTCACTTAGATGCTCCAGTCATCTAAGTGTGTCAATGCTTTTTTTTTATTCTTCTTTACCAAGAGCTATACAAGTTTTGGTTTGGATAAGTAACTTAGGATGTTTATCCAAAGTTTATCCAGTCTGCCTGGATCTACAAATTGAGCTTTACCTATTACAAGAACAAGTTTAACTGAAAGCTGTTTGGAGGATCTCCTGTTTTTAAGCAGCAAAGACAGCGAGAACTATTTTATAGTAATCTATTCATTCCTGCTTTAACCTGGGATGAGGAAATACAGAGACAGATGAAAATAATAAGTCATGAATAATATCTGAGCATTTTAAAACTTCAAAAACATACACACACACAAAAACAACTCTTCAAGTTTTGGCAAGGGTATTTTTACTTTACCCAGATTAGTCTTTCCCAAGTCCAGATGTCTTCCCTCAGAAAGTAGCACAATTCCTGATAGGCAAACTGAATAGTATGTATATGAAACCGCTGAGGGAAAACATGAAATATGTCACATGGCTATATGTTCCAAATGGAAATCAATGGTAAGGATGCAAATCTGTAAGATTTGGCAGGTCTGGTACAATCTCAATTCCTGCATGTCTTTTGCAAAGCGTTCAGTCTAATACATATTCTAAAATTTTGCAGATTCTCTGCTTATCAGTTATACCTTGTGAATCAGAAATAATGAGTCTTGCAAGCTCCTTGTGCTTCAGGCACAAATAGACATTTTTTTTCAGACTTAGCTTAAATTCTCAATATTTTTTTCTTGTCAGACCTCAGAGATTTTAATTTTACCCTGTTCCTCAACAGTTACCTTGTAAGTTTCAGGCAACAGAAGTATAAACTGCAATTATGATCGTGAGAATGGTAGTCTTTTATTTTTCTGTAACATCAGTTTAGTCCTTGTGCTTATCTATATACGTTGTGTCTACATATCTTGACCCCTTAGTTGAAATCCAGGCCCTGGCATGATTCCTAATGACTTCTATAGGGCCAGGATTTTATCCCTTTCATTCCTCACTCCGGACCACAGATGTTGCCAGACTAGAGAGGTTAAATCTGTATTATAAATGAGGAGATAAAGCAGGTAAACTGCTTGCCAGAAGACTTAAGATTGAGCTAGCCAAAATCAATATTTCCCTTATTACAAGAAGACTGGTGTGCCACTCTTGAACCAATAGATAAAAATAATCAATTTAAGCAATTGTATCAAACTTTATATAAATCAGACAACCAATTTGACTCTAATAAATTTGATCATTTCATTGATCAATGAAATACCCTAACTTCAGAACAAGTATTTAAGGACAAAACTATCACAAAATAAGGGATCAAACAGGCTATAAAAAAATTAATTCTGGCAAGGCCCCTGGGATGGATGGTCTTCTGACAGATTTCTACAAAACATTTTGTAATCAGCTATCTTCTATTCTTTCAAAGATATTCACTGAAACATTCCAAAAAGGAACCATGTCTCATGACATGAGAACTACTTTAATTACTTTAATGTTTAAAGAAGAACAAAGATGATTGCAACTGTGGCAACTTCTGCCGCATAACTCTATTGAACACAGATTGCAAAAAATTTAGTGATGTGACCGAACACCATCATCCCATCAATTATACACACAGATCAGATTGGTTTCATTAAAGGAAGATTGGCTGCAGATAATACAAGAAAATTCGCTCACTTGATCCAGAAAGCTCAGATGTCTAAGATGTTCCCTCCATAGCCTTATGTCTAGATTCAGAGAAAGCCTTTAATAGGGTTGAATGGCCTTATCTAATGGCTGTCTTTAAAAAAAAAAAAAAAAGGATTTGGGCCAATATTCATGAATTGGGAATTATACAACTCTCCCCTCACTTCACTATCACCTAATGGAATCATTTCTCCCACACTTCAACTAAAAAGAGGGACACAACTGGGCTGTGCCCTTTCGTCCCTCCTTTTTAATGGCTCTCTTCAACCCCTGGCAACACATATACATCAGTACTCCGTCATTTGAAGGTGTGACTATAAACAGAAAAGAATACAAAATCAGTTTATATCCTGATGACATTTTTGTACTATTGAAGAATCCATGCTCATCAATACCATCATTATTGAATGTGGTTGGTATTTTCTTGGAAAGATGTCTGGTTTTTGCGTTAACTGGAATAAATCACAAGCAATGGATATATTCAAAAGACCAGATCCTTTTCACTTTCAGCATTTTCCATTTTAAATATGCAAGGAAATAATATATTTAAATGTTAACATTTTTGTATCTATCTTATTTAGCATTCTAAATGTGTCCTATTGTAAGATGGCTCCCCTCCGGTAACTCTGTACACACGCTGGCCTGATTTGAGATTGAAAAAAATTTAGCTATGCCATTTGATTACCAATCTTCTTTTATATACCTTAAGAGGCTACCTCCACCCTTAAGGAAAAATCCTGTCTTTGCCACCTGGGCATCCTAAAATACGTTAAGATGATTACTGCATCCAATCTTACTAATTCTCTTCTTGTACCACTATGGGATAACCCATGCCTCAGGATCAAGACCAAATCCACGCTTAAGATAATTTAGATAGAAAAGGGATTAGCAAAAATTAAAGAAATAACACTAGATGAAAGACTGGCCTCCTTCAGTTATATGTGTAACAAATATCAGCTACTGGTATCTCTCGGCGCCTTCTTTCAGCAGCTATCCTCAAGGATTCATGCAAGGATAGGGGACAAATGGTCTCTTTCAACTTGCTGAGCACTAGAAGAGCATGTTAAGAAATATGGAAACAAAAGTCATTTTGTAGGAATTACTTATAGGCAGCTTAATACTTTGCATTTTCCTCTCAGTCTCAATATCAAAGAAAAATGGGAAAAAGAACATAGCCTTACTATACAACAGAAACCTGGGAGGATATCTGGCTTAATGTGGAAGATACTACAAGTTCCTTATCTTTGTGATTCTTCCAGAATAAGATATTGAACAGGTAGTACTGGACACCAGAGCATTTAAGGTAGATTGTCAAAGCACATTGAATTTTGGAGATGCAAACAGTCACATGCCAACCTTTCATACATCCTCTCTACGTGTCAAAAACGCATGTGTTCTGGAACACCATATTCAGTGCTCTCTCAACAACTTTGTGTTGTTATTTCCTTCTTCAAGCCTTGTGTACTTTAGGGGTGCTGGATGAATTGGTATTACTACTTAACTTTAAGAATAGATTGCAGTAACTATTTTAGTGGCCAAAAGAGTTATTGCGGGGAAATGGAAATCTTCAATTCCTCCCTCATACACAGGCTGGCTTAGTGAGCTCTTTACTACTGCATTAATAGAAAAAATGACTCTGTCTAATAGAAGTGCCTGGGGAAAAAATATGATGTCTGGTCACACATGAAACTATTGCATACTTTTGCAGTTTAGTATGTGTTAGTCCCCAATACTCATAGGTTATGTTCTCACTTATTTATCAATTTACTCAGTTTAATAATTGATGTTCTGCATGGCCTCTACGGGTTCAGAATTTATTTTTGTTTTTCCAGATTTAACAAATAGTGAATATTGAATTTTATTATTCATATGGTATTTCCATTGTGTGCATGTGTTCATATGTGTTCTGTTTTGTTGTGTTTATCTGTATATAAAAACAACTTAAATTTTTTTTAAAGTGTTAAAACATGTTAGCTTTCACATTTTTAAACACAAGCTGTGTTGCTAGTCTAGATGTGCACGCTGTGGTTGCCAAAGCAATCTTTGGTAACCCTAATTTCCAGCATACTCCTCGCCAGAGCCAGAATGGTGAGTAGATACATACGTTTGTGGATACTTGGGCATGCATCATTCGTCTTCTGTCCTAACTCAGCATTGTTTCCTCAAGCTGCTTTCATGCTGGGACACATGAAGTACCCCATAGATCAGAGAGGGAGTTCAGTCCATCTGCACAAGCTTTCCAAATCCTGTGCCAAATGGGCTGCATTAAGTTCCTTGTAACCTAGAGCAGCGTTTCACATACACATATATTAGCGATAGTCACATTACATGCCATAGACTGCAATCCTGAAGAAGAAAAACAGAGAGATTCTAAATACAAAAATAGGATTTATGCCTTTTTTGGAAGCAATATTTGTAGGTGTTAGTAAAGATTTGGATTTTCATTTTTTAAAAGACTAAAACGTCAAAATATACATATAAGTTATTGTACATTTATTGATGTCTGCAGTAAGTCCGTATCCAGACCGGATAACTCTCAAGGTAGGCATTGATTTTGTTTTTGGTTTTCTTTCTTTCCTCAGACAATATTTCTATCTTGATATTGACTTAACACAAGTCAATATTTGCTTAATATATAATATTATGAAGCATATAGTGATAACACACTGAGGCCTTAAAGCGTTTTGTCAAATTAGACTGTAGTGTGGAACACTTCCTTTGTATTATATCAAAAGTCATATTAAAAAAATGAAATCAAAGCAGGATTTCATTTATCAATGTAAATGATTTTACCTGGGGCATTGACTCAAAAACATCTGACTCTGCAGTTGAAAGGGGAGATGCTCAGTTTTGCTGTGCTTGTAGGGTTCTGGGCCATGACTACTGGGCACTAGTGCAATTCAAATTAATAATAATAATAATAGTCACTTTTTTCAGTTTTGAATCCTCTAAAGCTGATCAAGCTAGGTGTTCTCTGGAGCATCTTACTCTCTCTTCTAAAGAAGTTAAAGGATCATATAGTTGGAATTTTAACCCTAAAAATACTACAGACGACATTCCCTCTCCTGTAACTGTATCTCCTTAAATACACAATTTCCTATCCGAGCCGCCTGTTCTTCAACAGTTCCTTCGAGCACCCAAGGCACCTAGCTGTCTAATGTTGCCTCAACAAGCCCTTTAACAAGCACCCTAATTTGTCTCATAATCTCCTGTGAGGTACCTTGACGATTCTGAGTACTTGTTGCCAGACCTATTAACATGGGTTCTCTCCCCATCCCCTGTAAAAGATCACAAATAAAATGCCATAATGTCATTATATGCATTTCCTTCAAATTGAGACAAAAATGATGGAACCTACAAAGCCATGGGCTATGGTTCACTACTCAGTCATGGCTTTTTGTGGTATTCTATTTAAACATTGCTTATTTGCTTATTTATTCTGTAAACTCTTCAAGGCAGGGCTCTAGTGCTCATACTATCAAAATGTGCTAGACGTTTTAAAACTATGTAAACATTGGTTGGTGTTGCAATTATTTAATCTGCTATGGCCATGGCATTTAGAATTTGGTGAAAACTAGGTGTTACATCTCATGAGGCAGTCATTGCAAATAAATTGCATATTAAATAAAGGAGTAGTTTGTAATCTCTCTCAAAACAGCTATGTAAGAGAAACAGCTGTTTAAAATATGCGTTTTTATTTTTTCTGAGATACAGTAGGATTCTGTGTACATCTAAATGCTATTGTATCATGAAAAGTATTTTGTGAAAGACTCAGTAGCTGAGGCTTATGACTGCATGAGATACATGATCTTTAGTACAAGAAAATTGTGGTTTCTGATGCACTACAACCATTAGGTGATATTCAGATAGCACTGCTGAACTGCTTCAAGTCTTCAAAGTCCATGGCAATCATTTGATCACGCAGTGAATTTAGCTGATAAACTGCTCTGTGTACTTAATCTGTGGAAAGTACCAGGGGTTGCTGATTGATTCTAATTCAGAAAAGCAGACAGATAACCTCTCAGTGAAATTTGTTTTTTAAATAAAAATAAAGACCCAGAATTAAAAATAGTCACAAGATACATCTATATTGCACGCGCCTTTTGGTGGTGTGTAGATTGCATATACTACCTGCTTCCTTAGCTCAGATATAATTAGCATTGTAGATGGTGAGGCACTGCTTAGAGAAGTAGAGTCAAGACATGCCTGTATCCTGTGGGTGTGTTTCCTAAATGGCTCTCAAGCAGTGCCTACCCTGTCAACACTGCTGTTTTTAGCTGTGTAGTGTCCTGCTTTCTCCTTGCTGCCAGACCCTTTCCCCACCACAGGGAAAGACTCCTGCAGTGGAGATCTTCTGGAGTCTTTCCATGCTGCCCTCACTCCCGCCAGAGCCTTTCACAGATGCATGTAGCTACACACCACAATGTGGGTGCAACCTGCTTTTCACCACGGCATGTAGCTACACATCTCCTACATGCCACTGCATATTAAACCCAACAACGAATATTTGACCAAAGTATTACAGCCCACAGAAAACTAGACTATTATGTGCCACAGGGAAAGAATAGGAGTGACCGAGGTGCATCAATGCCTGAGGACTCTGCAATGGCAGGGGATTGATTATGAGAATGATCCTGGCAAGTAATTCAGGCTTCAGAGGAATGCGCAAATAAATAAATAAATAATCATGGTCACTGCTAATCTGACCTGGAGGAAAATTCCTTCCCAATCTCAAATACGGTGATCAGTCAGACCTTGTCAAAAAGAACCAGCTGGCTAAGCACTTGAAAGAGAGAGAATGCTCAGTACCATCTCAGAGCACTAGCCCACCCCATCCAGTATCCTATCTCCAGCTATATACTATACTAATAATACATATACTAATAATAATTTTAAAAAGCAGAATACATTGACAGGAGGAAGGCCTGAAGCATGAGATTTTGGAAACATCCAACATGAACCATAAGGAATCCTAAGGGCTGTCAAGCCCTGCTCCTCCCTCCCCCCACCACAATCACCACCTTTAATATTTGGACACCTGAATTAAAAGCTGACTAAATAAGTTTGGTTATATTAGTCTGTGGATGTTTATCCTCCATACAGTGCCACATTATACAATTTGGCACAGTTTAACATATCAGTGCCTCTTAAGGAAAAGACCAAGATTGGAACAGAAAGGGAGCGGTATGGCAGAATAATGGTGTGTAGCTTTGCTTGGCTATAGATCTGAGGAACCCAGCCTTCCAGACACCCAAAGACTGCATCCTATTTGCATATATATTTACATAAATGAAAAAATGTAATTAAAAATATGGTTATAAAATAGGCTTGTAAAAATAAAATAGATCCAATATCATCTAATCTAGATCTAATGTCTAGTTATTTAGTAGATAATAGCTCTAAATAGTAGTATCTAGATCTAATACCTAATGTTAAACATCCTTTGCTATATAAAAATGTTTATTTTAAACCATAAGGGCCAGATTCTGACACCCGTACTCCCACTGAGTAGACCATGTAGTTCCATTGAACTGTGAATTCAGCAAGGTGTTACTCAGCAGGAGTAGGGGTATCAGAATCTGTCCCTAAATGTTTTTCCTTGAGTATCAATGAGAAAAAATGGAATCATGCAATATCCAAGTGTCTCTCTCTCCCAGGCTCCAGATCAGACATCCTGTTTCTTATTAAGTTATAGGCTTTGTTCCTTTGTGGACTGCAGTTATGGGAAGAGGTTCTTTCCGAGGAGGAAATATCCTGGCTTTTTTAATGCTGCACAGTGGGCCAAAGAAGCCAAGCATGTTGGGTCAGCTACCTGTTATCTATTTTAGCTCTAGACAGCTTGTCATTGTCATGAATGATACAATACATCCAATTCACTGAAAAATACCGGTTAAAGGAAAGTGTTAAATCATGGTAACAGGCGCCTTAGAAATACCTAACGTGCAAATCGTTACAGTGCAAATCTTTGCCAATGGAATAGTTGAGAGCATGGAAGGAGAAGAAAGCAAAGATGAATGGCACAGCCTGAGCCCTGAGGTGAACTGTTCAGCTTTGAGGCTGCTGCTTCCATACACTCTTGTCTGGCAAACAACCTGGCAGCTGAGCAGTGTAATACACACATAAAAGCAATGCTAATTTGTATCCATCTATTTCAGTATATCCTTATACAAATGGTTTGGTTTAGTTAGATTTTTTTTTACATTTTACTATATGTGGTGGTAGTGCTAAGGGATTAAAAATGTGGACAATAAATCTGAGACTTCGTAGACGAGGGTGCTGGAAATATAATAGATGATAAGATACAGGGGAAAATACAGTTCAGTCTTTCTTGCTTTCTTCCTTATCAGGATAACTTCAGTGTATTTTACTTCTTTAAATATTTTCCAATGCATTTATATATGAGTGGGTATTTTGATTAAAATAGCAGTTTAAAAATATATATATTTATTAAATATTTTAATTGTTTTAGTATATTGTCATTCTTCAAATACAGCTCATATAGAATGCAACTATTTTTCTGGGACAAAGAAAACACTGCATAGTGGACATATGCCAGAAGCATATGACCTTTTCACACCTGCTAAAGTAACCCAACAGTGCAGCATTTTTCTGAACTAACAGTGACCAGGATCCCAACTCAGTTTTTCCACTAACATGGGAGCCTTAGAACCATGATTTCACATGGCTTGTGCAGTCCATGCAGAAGCCCACTGAGCTTTTATTTTGTTGAAGCTGGTCCTAAAGAGTGGTACAAAAAAAGGATTGCAAGGTCATTATGAGCAAGGCTGTTGGGAGCCAATGGAGTTGCAGAGATTGGAGCATAATGCTTTTCAGTCCCACATGCAAAGTCCTTCGGGAGCATGTGCCACTGTCTTGCCAACCCAGGTCTCAGCTCTCAGGCCAGTACCAAGGATGTGTGGCCATGATACTGCCCTCACCCTTTCCTTCCTCTTTGGGAAGATTGGTGCTGCTGTTAGATCTGTTCTTGTGCAGTTCTTTCACCTAAGGGAGAGCCAGGGCTGTGATTGTATCTTAGCCCCTGAACAGGGGAATAATAATTGTTTTTGTACCCTCTCTTTTCCACATTGGGGAATGGTTCTTACACACGCTCTCTTCCATTATGCACTCGTGCAGGACTAGACAAAAATCTATATCTGCAAAATGCAGTCTCTTTCTGTTAATCATTATGCCTTATCTTGTGCAATGTTGTCTTCTGCTAATTACCAGATATCAACTGCTCCTCTGCATATGATGTAGCTTTGATATTTCTTAAATCTACTAGACTTCGGTTCCTTTTTTTTTTAACTGAGATCTTAGGTTTGAAAATACACTAAATAGATGGACAGAAAAGTGCGTCCTAAGAAAAATGTAGAATTTGTAATGCTTGCAGAACAAAATCACTGGTACGTTAGACGTATGTCAGTTTTTCAAAGTGAAAGCCCAAGTCATCAAACAATAGTGCACTCTATTCTAGAGTATCAGAGGGGTAGCCGTGTTAGTCTGAATCTGTAAAAAGCAACAGAGGGTCCTGTGGCTCCTTTAAGACTAACAGAAGTATTGGAGCGTAAGCTTTCATGGGTGAATGCCCACTTCATCAGACGCAAGTAATGGAAATTTCCAGAGGCATCTCATGAGGGACATTGCTGGCACATTATGCTACAAGTCAGACCCAAAAAAGAAATCAACAGAACTCCACTGGCCATCACCTTCAGTCCTCAGCTTAAACCTCTCCAACGCATCATCAGTGATTTACAACCCATCCTGGACAATGATCCCTCACTTTCACAGACCTTGGGAGGCAGGCCAGTCCTTGCTCACAGACAACCCGCCAACCTTAAGCATATTCTCACCAGCAACCACGCACCGCACCATAACAACTCTAACTCAGGAACCAACCCATGCAACAAACCTCGATGTCAAATCTGTCCACATATCTACACCAGCAACACCATCACAGGACCTAACCAGATCAGCTACAACATCACCGGCTCATTCACCTGCACGTCCACCAATGTTATATATGACATCATATGCCAGCAATGCCCCTCTGCTATGTACATTGGCCAAACTGGACAGTCACTACGCAAGAGGATAAATGGACACAAGTCAGATATCAGGAATGGCAATATACAAAAACCTGTAGGAGAACACTTCAACCTCCCCGGCTACACAATAGCAGATGTAAAGATAGCCATCTTACAGCAAAACAACTTCAGGACCAGACTCCAAAGAGAAACTGCTGAGCTCCAGTTCATTTGCAAATTTGACACCATCAGATCAGGATTAAACAAAGACTGTGAATGGCTATCCAACTACAGAAGCAGTTTCTCCTCCCTTGGTGTTCACACCTCAACCACCTCACCCTCCCTGATTGAACTAACCTCGTTATCTCCATACTGATTTATACCTGCCTCTGGAAATTTCCATTACTTGCATCTGATGAAGTGGGCATTCACCCACAAAAGCTTATGCTCCAATACTTCTGTAAAAGTGCCACAGGACCCTCTGTTGCTTCTATTCTAGAGATTAGTTTCATGTGGTGATGCTACTCATTTTCTTGGTGAAGGAGAACTTTGGTTACCTTGATACACAGGGGTAGAATTAAGTCCCTGGCACAGATACATAAGAGAAATGTGCACTTAACTGAGCTGTGGTACACACATGTGCTACAACCTGATGGGAACATAAAAATAAAGCTCAAAAAGCTTTAATAATGACTGTAGATTATATGAATGGTGGTTGCCATTTCTAAAGCCTTCAAAATTATTTTCACTGCAAAAGTTGAAATTGAGCACAGGAGGGAATATTAGTTGATTTGAAAAAGTAAAATCACTGGTTGATTAGTAGATTCACAAAGTAATGTTATATATCGCTGATGATATCCTCAGGCAAATAACTGATTTGTAATTGCTATATATAAATTTTGATTGGTTAAAAGATCTATTGGTTTTCAGCCTGAGAAATAATCAGATTGCTTTTCAAAAATAAATTTTAAAAATACAAATTAAGTACTATAATAAATTACTTTAAAATTCAGCTGATTACATGGAAGTAGTTACTGTAATCAATTACTTTAATAATTGTGAGCATAGACAATGTTCCTTCCTCATAGTGGAAATAAAAAATATGAATTTCTTTGTTACTTCATATCTATATTCTCCGAACTGGATTTTTAAAATGGACACTTAGCTGGGTATAAAACAACCACACTGATAATGTTCTGTAAAGGTACTATGTATAGATATCTCGTGGCTCAGAAACCATTTGAGCTTTACTGCAGTGAGGCATTTAAAATCCCAATGTAATGTACAAATAACTTCATTAGTCCAATTACCAATGTACTATTCTCTCATTTTACACACACACACACACACACACACACACACACACACACACACACACATTTACTTTAGTACTCCCTGTATATATACATAGACACCCCCATATGTGTATACATGTAGAACTCTCTCTCTCTCTGTATGTGTGTGTGTATGTGTGTATGTGTGTGTGTGTATATATATATATATATATATATATATATATATGTGTATATATATATATAATTACTGTTATATGTACGTGCACATATTACTGGTCCTTGTTAATTCCTTAGTAAGGAATTTCTTATCAGAAAATGATAAATTCTCGAAATATTACATTTCCGCTCAATACAGAGAGAACCCAGACTTGGAGTGCAGTCACTTCTGTGTTCTAACACTAAATTCAGAAAAGCTGAGAGTGATCAAAAGTCTGAAAATAAAACCCTGCAGTGGAGGAGCAGTCACAGTACCTTTGAGGTGCTTGGGGAAGTGTGCTTAATAGCCCCAGTAACTACATCCGCTCAACAAATGTATTCTACACTCCCCCTGAGAGCAGCTCTGCAGCTGTAGGACAGTGCACAGGGCAAGGGTGGCTCTAGGCACCAGCGTTCCAAGCATGTGCTTGGGGCAGCCCTTTTCAAGGGACGGCACTCCTTTTTTTTTTTTTGCTTCAGCGGCGGCACTACAGTCCCCCCCAACCTTTTTTTTTGCTTGGGGTGGCAAAAAACCTGGAGCCGGCCCCGGAGCAGGATCATCACATGGCCACAGTCAGGCTCTTCCCTGATGCACTGCAGGCCCAGAACACTGCAGTCAGTAGTGGATCATCCACTGTGGATGGCCTCCCCATTGCTAATCAGCCTAGTTACCTGATGCAAAGCTGACCTAGTTGGAGGAGGGGCTCTTTGAATCCTTTGTGTCTATAGTGCACCAATGCAGGGAGACTATAGTTTAGCCATTGGAGTGGATTTAACTGCAGAAAAAAAATCACTGATTTCTGTCTTACACACACACATACTTTAAGTAAGGTACAGGACCAGCAAATACAGAATTATAATTGTGGTCTCTCTCTCTTTTTACAGCTTTCTGAACAGGAAGCTTATTCTGTATTTCAGTAGTGCTAACCTTTTCTTCTGACTGGTGATAGCATTTTCCCTTGAAAGTTCAGAGACAGCCATTCATGCCTAATGATCCATCTGACTACTAAATTATTAGCAAGATTGTTCACTAATTTTGGATTCGGATCTTCACCTGTCTCTTGTTACAGATCCTGCACTGTCTGTACTTAATCAATAATGAATAATAAAGAATAATTCCATGCAAACAAGAATGTCAAGGTTGCATGCTTAATCTTTCCAAAGTTAAGAAGTATAATTGATAAGTGCAAAGGGTATCGTGGGCTCTGTATAAAATGCAGAACAACATCCAAATTTAGACTTTGTCACAGTTTGGGAATGGAGGACTGTTCAGATCTTTGTTTGGGCCTATTTTATTATAAAAGGATGCAGACGATTCATGGGGGGAAACCTTTTGTAATTTTCCTGAATGGATAATCCCCAAATTCTTAGCTCAATTCTAGGCACTGTAGTAATCATCACTTACTTTATTTTCATTTTAAAACTAAAGTAAAAATTAGAGTTGAATGATGCATTTTGAATTTCAAAAGTGCCTGGAGGAAAAAAAAGACAATGTCTTTGTTAAAGGGTTTGCACAATATTTCCATCTCCATTGCAGAAAGCCTGGATAATCCCCAAATCCATGTGCACTTTTCTAGTATTTAAAGTATGACTGAACTGAATTATGATTTATTTTTTTAATCATGCATTTTTACTGTTGTATTATCTTCAATTAATTATCCCCTTTCCTTTCTGAACTAGGGATGGAAGCTTCCAACATGCTTATGTCATGAGCCAGGAAAGGCAGCAAAATATAGCCATGGGTTCTGCTGCAATATCTTTCTAAATGAAAGCCCCTATAGTCACTTTGGAGTGCTGGAGACAAGCCTCTGAGATCTCCCACTAGATAACCACCATCTTTTTGGACAATTGCCCCATCCTCAAAGCAATGCAGAGCCAGCCAGACACAAAGGCTGTAAATCTTGGAGATCCAATTTAATTTGATTGGTCAGGCAAGTTGATGTAGCAATCTTGAGCCCATGACCATGAAGCAGCTGATCACCTCCTTTTTTCCCTTCTATATCATTGGTGGTGTCATGGAAAGGAAGGGATGAAAAGATAGTCTAAATCAGCTCCTCCCTTCCATCCATAGGCAACTCAGAGCAGAAGATTGTGTCTCTTTGTGTATTCACTCATTTTCTGTCTCTTGAAGGAGAACAGGGAAGAAGTGTCCACCACACCTTAGGCTGGCCACAGAGGCTCCTATTTAGATCTTCTTTATTCAATAACAAATGCTTCCCACTGCTGCTTCTCCTACTAGTTTATGATATAACCAAGGGATGTATTTTTTTTCAAAATGTAAAGTAGAATTTGTGTGTGTGTATTTACATATTTTTATATATATAAATAATAGGTCTAGTTTAAAAAACAACTCTATCACTGTTTTTAACAGCATCCAGATCAAAGAAAACGTAGACTGCAGATACACTTTGATTTCTCTTTGGAGAATTGCATTTTACCACATTCACAGTGACACTTGTTGGATTGTGGCATTATGCTTAATATTATGCTAAAGTATCAGACTGTGATTTAGTAATGGCACACAAAAAGAAAACCCACTGAAGCTAATGATGCTTTAGAGTTTAGAGGTACTGGCCATCCTCTTGTTCAACTAGCACTTTGTTCTGGTATTTCTGTCACCTTTTTAATTAGGAGGTCAGTGAGAACTATTAAGCCCTTTTATCATTATCTTTATGAGGCAGATAAAAGACCATGGAAAAAAATGTTTTGTTGGTCAAGATTTGCAGTGTTGCTAGCATTCCATAGCAAAGAAAAGATAAAAGTATGTGGATAAGCACTGTGGTGAAATCCTGGATAGGACTCAGTGGTCTCATGCATTCTTGCACTGTAATGAACATAGCTTCTTGCATTGGCTGCAATCCATATGGCTAATGCATGAGCCAATTCACTGATCTTTCTTCTTGCTATTACTTTAATTCTTCCGTGACAGCAGTAATGTGCATGCACATCTTTAGCAGTTAGCAATATCCTGTTTCTAGACAACCTTTCAGGCCTAGACAACCAAAGAAAATAGTCAAAACCACAACTAAATAGATAGATATAGCTCAGAATACTAGCACTGGTAAAATAATTAAGTAGTTTTATCTTGGAAAATAGAGATGTTGATTCATTAACCACAATTTTTGAATCAATTGTTTAATGAAAAATTAATATAAAGTTTTCTTTGGAAAAGTAAGCAATTGATGCACTTTTTCCTTGATTAAAATTGAGCTTTTTTGAGTGCAAGGGAATACTGAAATGTTTGCGTGTCTAGCATTAGCTAACTGCCGTTATCTCTGTGTATATGTACAGCATAGCACGGGGACAATGTATTTGCACAGCTCACACAGTAGTAAACAGTTATACAGTAAACTCTCAATTAAATGAGAAGTCCAGATTGCTTCAGTGTATTTTAATGGACTTTAGTTTTACTAAAACAGATGGGCATGTCCGAAATTTGTTAACCTGAACAGTTCTCTCTGCAGTGTAGGTAGGATTTTATGTTTGTCATGACTAGGAAAAGTAGTTGAGTTTAGCTTACTCTTAGCTGATGTGCTCACTAAGCCCAAACTAAACTCAACCGTTTCCTAGTGTAGATGCAAGGTAAACCCTGTAGCTTGATTTAGCTAGTTGAGTTGTAGCCTAGGCTAGAGCACAACATAAATGACAATATAGACACCTGTATCTTTGTGTTTGTTGTTTTGTTAGTTTGTTTGAGGAAAAATGGTTCAACCATTTTTGAGAACAAAAAGGATGAGGGGGTAAATATGCATTTTAAAAATGTTTCTGACAATTCTTGAATTCTGAGGACTCCTGCCAATGCCCATTCAATGTATGGGAGGCTTTACCTTGACTTCAATAGTCTCTGGATGTGACCCTAATTGTATAGGTTTAATGGTGTGCACTGATTGAGAAGGATGCACAATATGAACAGTAAGAGTAAACATAATTTATTTTAGAGAATATAAGTATAAATAATTATTTTATGTGTATGCATATAGTATAAAATATGGATGAGTGTGAAACAAACTCTCTGAACTTATGTTTTGTTTAATTAAGAACACACTTAAGACAATAATCTATCAGATTTCTGAATTGGTATTTTTGTTACCCTAGTGATAATGTCCATCACAATTGAGCTCTAATTCCATCCATGCATCAAAACATATCCTACATGCCACGGTTACAAATGGAATTACTTGAAGTCTGTTTATTCCAAAAAGAAGCCTTAAATTAGTTAATTTAACAAAAATTTACTTTGTTTGAACTGGGTTAGAACTCATGAAGCTGACTCCAAATTTATAATTAATCTCCTAAATTGACACAGAGCTGCTAATAAGAATAACTTAATTACATACAGTGTAACTTGAGAGAAACATAATGTAATCCAGCCCCTTTTGTCCTGATTCTAATATTTCTTCTTTTTGTTTTTTACCTTAAAGATATTTGTTTATGCAAATATAGTAAACAAAATGAGCAAGAGAAATCAAATTATCTGATAGGCTAAAAAGAACTCTCAGGAAGAAATTAATACATCAATATTTTTCTGCTTACAATTTATTAGCCTAAATAAAATAACACTAAAATATATAAATTTCCTTTATAACCTTTTTTTAAAATTTCTCTTTAATTAGAATGAGAGCCCACTGAATGAATTATAGAGTATTAATTCCTGCCCTTTTGTGACGTAAGTAAAGTTTTACAAAACTATTCCACATTTAAAAATTGCTAATCTTTAGTTCCAGAACCCTTTAAGGATAACAGAACTCCCTAAGAAATTGTTTCCTTGAACTTGCATTTGTTGGGGTTTTTTATGCCTGTGAGCATCTAACCAACCACGCTTGTAAAAAAGAGTCTTTGCTAAACAGCTGCACAGACATTTGGGATACTATTGTTATCAGAGGAATTGTTGAAGTTTGCATGTTTTTATAACATACCATTATGCTTGGATTGCTAGCATGGGGAGAGCATTCTGAATACAGTATAATATCTGTCACTGCATATAAGACAATGGCTGGTTTGCCATAGTAGTGTCCAAATTAAAATACAGATTTTTTTCTGTAGTTACATATTTTAGAGCACCTAGAAAATATTCTTTTCCAATCAACCTATTCAGAGGAAAGCATTATAAGCTATTGAGTGTTCTGTAGGTATTTGGTAGAGTATATGTCTGCAAATATTATGTTACATACTGTTTCCATTTTCTCTTTTCTCATTATATAGGATTGTAACAAAGTGAAAACATTTTCATTTTTTAGCAATTGGTGTCTATGGGTCACTTATCAACAAGTTTTTATAAAATTACTCATTTAATTTTACCTTTAAAATTGAGTAAAATTCTTCCCTCCCTCCCATTTAGTGCTAAAAGGGTTCCTTTTTTAAAGGTAGGAGAAGAGCTCTCTGGCATATGGTTTGTAGCTCCTTGAATCCACAGATGCTGCTGCTGAACCATTGATAGCCACTGTCCTGTTTCAAGTGTCTGAGCATGACATGTGCCATTATATTGCCAACCTCACCTTCCTGCCCAAGCCTGGGAATCTATAGACTGGATTCTTGGGTCTGTCTTGTGTTTGTCCTCTTGTAGAAGACAAATGGGAAGTTGGGTTCACTAAGAATTCCTCTGGAATGGAGAGGGTTCTAAATAGAGCTGAACAAACCATTTATCAGGAACCAAAAAGCCCATAAAACTGTCTTGAAATACAAAGTTGAAAAGATTCATAATGATGGCCCAGTTTGAAGTGAACCCGTGCCAATTGCACTCCAAAATCCTGGGGCAGAATCCTGCCCCTATTGAAGTCAATGGTGAAACTCAGTAGTTTTGATTAGAGATGAGCCCAGAAAGCTTCAGAAGCCGCTGAAATTTTGGGGAAGTGCGGATCTGAATTTCATTATTTAGGCTCCTCTCCACAGGATGGGTCCCAATCAAAACCAGAGCTGATCCTCCCCTCCACATTTGTGGAAGTTCTTGCCAGCATCTGAACTCTCTGGCTGAAACCTCTCTCTGATTTTGATTAGGTTACACTTTGAGTGTTTAGCTTTCATACAAATGTGAAAGAAAATTTGGGAGTGGGGTGGGAGGTGAACGTGTATGAGCTGAAATCATAACACATATTTTGCATAAAACTCTTAGAGACAAAAGCCCCTGAATTTTGTCCTGCTCTGATTGTGAGACATGTACTTTGTGAGACTTTGGGCTCTACTGCAGCTCTAAGTGTGAGAACTACACAGAACATGGTTGAACATCCTGGGTCCAGTTCTGTTCAATATCTTCATTGAGATAATGGCATAGAGAGAGCACTTGTAAAGTTTGTGGATGATACCAAAGTGGAAGGAGTTGCAAGTGCTTTGGAGAATAGGATTAAAATACAAAATTATCTGGAGAAACTCGAGAAATGGTCTGAAGTAAATAGGAAATTCAATAAGTAAAAATTGAAAGTACTCCACTTAGGAAGGAATAATTAACTGCACACATTGAAAATGGGAAATGACTGCCTAGGAAGGAGTACAGCAGAAAGAGATCAGGGGGTCATAGTGGATCACAAGCTAAATATGAGTCAACAGCATAACGTTGTTGCAAAAAACCCAAACATCATTCTGGGAATGTTGTAAGCAAGACACGAGAAGTAATTTTTCCATCTCTACTCCACGCTGATAAGGCCTCAGCTGGAATATTGTGTCCAGTTCTTGGCACCACATTTCAGGAAGGATGTGGACAAATTGGAGAAAGTCCAGAGGAGAGCAGCCACAAAAAAGAAGCAAAACCCAAAAGCCTAAAAATGAATCACAAACTATTTCTCCTACAGGCTGGAAAGTGGGGTAGTGACACATTTTATTGTTGTTTCAATTTTTATATACTTGGGAGATGCTCAGATATTGCCATGAGGAGGACCATGAAAATACCTGGAAAGAAGGATAGAAATGCATCCTCTGAACTTCACTTACCCTAATCACTTCTCTCCTCTCCTATTCCTTGTCTGGTGAAATTACCCATAAAGGGTTTATTAAGCATGGTAGTACAGAATTAAAGCACAGGTTTAAAGATGGGGAGCTGACTGAAAAAATAACCATGTCCAGGATTTAGAATTGGATACACTGCAGAATTTGGATAGAGTGCTGAAAGTAGCTGCTGTAGAAAGTATTAGGTCAGAAGCATTTAAACCCTTTCCCAACAAAAACAACTAACAGATTTCTATGGAATGGAACAGATAGCAGCTTCCTTTGTTAGCATTAGTAGGGAGGTGCAACTTGAGCAGACTGCAGCCCTCAATATGCCATTTTCCATCTTGATCTGAGTGGTTTGCTTTGGCCACTTCTGTTTAGTGCATATGCAGATACATTTCAATATAATCATTATAAAGTGGTTGTGTAAGACGCACATATTCACTTGCCATGTTACTGTTCAATAATATTTAAAAGTTAACCAGTGCTATGGTTCTTGGGAGCTATCTGGCAGCAGCATGAGCCTGGTGCACACTAAAGGTTCCCTAGAGCACTTTAATATAGTTACTGTTTCTAAAAGCCCTATGTTAAAGCTTACCAGCAGGGTCTCTGTGCACCAATTAACGTGCAACACTTTAGTGCACTTTAGAATTCTCACCCCTGTGGAGCGCATTTCCCCACCATGTAGACAATCCCTAAGTCAATAAGACAATCTGGTTCTGCAACTAAAAGTTCTGGGATTTGTATTCTTGTTTTGTGCAGTTAAAAGGGGTAAGAAGTTTCCGCTTGATCTCCATAGCTTTCTTATGATATCTAATTAGAATCACGATGATAATAGATATGAAGAAATACCCTCCAACCCACAGCCATCTTAATTTAAAAGTGAACATTAGGGTTTTGCACATGAATACATTTGAAAAGTGGGAAACTTTCCAGTGAAGATTGTGTAAGTTAAAAGAAGGACTCGAAAGAAGAAAGTTTGTTGTTTTTCTCCGTGTGATCGATGTGAGAAAGGTGTTGTAATAGCTCTCAATTTACATCCATTCTTCTCATTAGCACATGAACTAAGCACAACATTCGTCTCTGCTGCTGGTGGAATAAGGGCTGTCAGCTGAGTGTTTAGGCATGTTTTAGAGGTTAAATCTGTGAAGTTTCCCAGTTAGGAACTCTTGTGTCCCCATTTTGTCATTCACTCCCAATTACGATTTTCCCATTGAACAAAAAACCCACAAAAACACAGGGCCAATTCTTCAAGGTACTTCCTTAGAGATGCTGAGCATGTTCAAGTCTTACTGAAGTCACCTCTGAGCAGTTTGAAAGATCAGGCCCGCACGTGGTAGAAACTTGTGTACATATGATTCACCAGATGTACACGCTGTGACTTATTTCTATTACTTTCATTCTCCTCTCCCCTTTCCTCCTGTTTGTTTGTTTGTTTTTACTTGTATCTTGTCTTAAATTAGTTGGGACAAAGACAGTATCTTCCTGCATATGGGTACGGTGCCTACAAGTGCAATAGGACCCCAGTCTTGATTGGGGCCTTTGGACAGTATCATAATAATAATGGTAATATGTTTATGAGTAGCTATAACCTGAGTTAAATCATCAGCAGTTTCTGGTAAGTGCTGGTTACATCTGAAACTGGAGCCACAAAGGAGCTCTTCCAGCAGCTCCCTGATCCTGCAGCTGATTTTCAGCTGTCCCCCTACCCTGAGTAGTTTAAAGAAGGCTATTCTAAACTATGTCAGCTTGTAAGAGCCCCTAACAGACTACTATGCTAGCTGAGGATTACCGGAGGGCAGTGTACTACGGCCTGCTGTCTTCACACTTCTGACAGGCTTTGTATGCCACGGGGCTGGGAACGGGTGGTATAAAGCTGACTATACTGATTCTAACCCAGATGAGATTCTGCCATACTGGAAAATCTTTGCTGCTCTAAAATACCCTTTGCATTATCAGAGTGCCAGGATTATGCCCAATGTGTGATGATCCATTAGTTCTTTTCTTATCTCTTTCACTTTCAGTCTGTTTTGTTTTATTTTATTGATGACATTATAGATTCATAGATTCTAGGAGTAGAAGGGACCTTGAGAGGTCATCGAGTCCAGTCCCCTGCCCGCATGGCAGGACCAAATACTGTCTAGACCATCCCTGATAGACATTTATCTAACCTACTCTTAAATATCTCCAGAGATGGAGATTCCACAACCTCCCTAGGCAATTTATTCCAGTGTTTAACCACCCTGACAGTTAGGAACTTTTTCCTAATGTCCAACCTAGACCTCCCTTGCTGCGGTTTAAACCCATTGCTTCTTGTTCTATCCTTAGAGGCTAAGGTGAACAAGTTTTCTCCCTCCTCCTTATGACACCCTTTTAAATACCTGAAAACTGCTATCATGTCCCCTCTCAGTCTTCTCTTTTCCAAACTAAACAAACCCAATTCTTTCAGCCTTCCTTCAGAGGTCATGTTCTCAAGACCTTTAATCATTCTTGTTGCTCTTCTCTGGACCCTCTCCAATTTCTCCACATTTTTCTTGAAATGCGGTGCCCAGAACTGGACACAATACTCCAGCTGAGGCCTAACCAGAGCAGAGTAGAGCAGAAGAATGACTTCTCTTGCCTTGCTCACAACACACCTGTTAATATATCCCATAATCATGTTTGCTTTTTTTGCAACAGCATCACACTGTTGATTCATATTTAGCTTGTGGTCCACTATAACCCCTAGATCCCTTTCTGCCGTACTCCTTCCTAGACAGTCTCGTCCCATTCTGTATGTGTGAAACTGATTTTTCCTTCCTAAGTGGAGCACTTTGCATTTGTCTTTGTTAAACTTCATCCTGTTTAACTCAGAACATTTCTCCAATTTGTCCAGATCATTTTGAATTATGACCCTGTCCTCCAAAGTAGTTGCAATCCCTCCGAGTTTGGTATCATCCGCAAACTTAATAAACGTACTTTCTATGCCAATATCTAAGTCGTTGATGAAGATATTGAACAGCGCCGGTCCCAAAACAGACTCCTGAGGAACCCCATTTGTTATGCCTTTTCAGCAGGATTGGGAACCATTAATAACAACTCTGTGAGTACGATTATCCAGCCAGTTATGCACCCACCTTATAGTAGCCCTATCTAAATTGTATTTGCCTAGTTTATAGATAAGAATATCATGCGAGACCGTATCAAATGCCTTACTAAAGTCTAGGTATTCCACATCCACAGCTTCTCCCTTATCCACAAGACTCGTTATCCTATCAAAGCTATCAGATTGGTTTGACACGATTTGTTCTTTACAAATCCATGCTGGCTATTCCCTAATCACCTTACCACCTTCCAAGTGTTTGCAGATGATTTCCTTAATTACTTGCTCCATTATCTTCCCTGGCACAGAAGTTAAACTAACTGGTCTGTAGTTTCCTGGGTTGTTTTTATTTCCCTTTTTATAGATGGGCACTATATTTGCCCTTTTCAGTCTTCTGGAATCTCTCCCATCTCCCATGATTTTCCAAAGATAATAGCTAGAGGCTCAGATACCTCCTCTATTAGCTCCTTGAGTATTCTAGGATGCATTTCATCAGGCCCTGGTGACTTGCAGGCATCTAACTTTTCTAAGTGATTTTTAACTTGTTCTTTTTTTATTTTATCTGCTAAACCTACCTCCTTCCCATTAGCATTCACTATGTTAGGCATTCCTTCAGACTTCTCGGTGAAGACCGAAACAAAGAAGTCATTAAGCATCTCTGCCATTTCCAAGTTTCCTGTTACTGTTTCTCCCTCTTCACTAAGCAGTGGGCCTACCCTGTCTTTGGTCTTCCTCTTGCTTCTAATGTATTGATAAAAAGTTGTCTTGTTTCCCTTTATTCCTGAAGCTAGTTTGAGCTCATTTTGTGCCTTTGCCTTTCTAATCTTGCCCCTGCATTCCTGTGTTGTTTGCTTATATTCATCCTTTGTAATCTGTCCTAGTTTCAATTTTTTATATGACTCCTTTTTATTTTTTAGATCATGTAAGATCTCGTGGTTAAGCCACGGTGGTCTTTTGCCACATTTTCTATCTTTCCTAACCAGCGGAATAGCTTGCTTTTGGGCCCTTAATAGTGTCCCTTTGAAAAACTGCCAACTCTCCTCAGTTGTTTTTTCCCCTCAGTCTTGATTATCCTATTGTTTTTAATCATAATAGTACCAGGCTGGCACATATGAGTTATAGGCTTTCAAGTTGCGCTCTCCTATTCCCTAGGCTGGTGGAAGCTGGTAGTACATTGTGTGTCATTTTGCAATGATTCCCCTCTCTGATTTAGGAGTTACATAGTGAGTGATGACACAAGAAACAGATAAGGAAAGAAGTACCACAAAATGGGTAGGGTTGGGGGCATCACATCCAATCAGACATAAACGTATACATCTAGTACTAAAAACGCTCAAAGAAGTCCAGTATGAGAGCACTTAATACTCTTGAAAAGTTGCCTGTGTCTGCTATAGAGCTAGTGTATAGAACTCCCTTAAAAGATGCCAGGACAAAATTCACACTACCTTTCAAGAAATTGCTAGACTTTAAGATGGCATGAAAGGAAGTTAGTTTTTTGCATGTGAGGCAATTCTAAATGTAAAATTACTCAGGGTGCTGATAGAAGAGCTTAGCAAGTTTTAGACTTTAGCAGCATTCTCATAACAGTGGATATAGGTGTAACTGACTACATATCAACAGCAAGAGTAATTTGCTGAGAATAAGGGCCCAGTCCTTCAAGATTCTGAAGTTTCTTCAAGGTAAGATTAGGGTCCATAGCTCTTGGCAGAAACAGGCTCTAAATGCCATTAAGATTCACTGTGCAGCTTGCCACTTTCACCGCATATAAGCCAAAATCCTAACACTGCATGACATGACGATATGTTGATCACAGTGTGTGGCTGAGAGAATGACTGACTGATTTGACAGAAGTATTATGAATAAGTAAACAAAGGATATCTTGGCACATGCAGCTCTGTGGGCCAAAAAAGCCTCTTGTTTATTTTCCTCAGGAAAGCAATTTGAACAAGTTTGAAAACTGAATGTTCTCTCTGCTCAGCCCCTTTAGTCACCATGAGGTCCACTGTTGCCGCAAAATTTTGATTCATTAAAGTCAATGGGACCAATCATGGAGTGAGGTGCTATTCAACCTGAGTGGAGGTATCAGTATCTGGTGTAATAATATATGTTGAGAATTGTTGCTATGTCACCCTATATTTATGTATCAAGCTTAAAAGTCTCATTCTGACATTCAAGGCATTCCACAAATCTCCCTGGGTCTACATCTCACGTACTATATCCCATCGCATTTCTCTATCCTTTCCAAATTTCCAGCATCTTGCCTGCATATAACTTGCATTTCCTTGCCCCAGTCCATCTTCCCTTTAATTTCCAGGCTGTTTCTCCACCTGAAATGACCTCCCTGCTCCAGTTCTCCAAGACAGCATCCTCTCATTCAGATTCTTCCTATAGACTTATTTCTCTGCTGTCTATAAGTATGTTAATATTAAAAGTATATACAGATTGAAAGGAACTCTTAATGTCTGATTGCCTAATAGTCATCATAAAGATAATTTACCATACTGAACCCTTCCCTTCCCTCTGTAGAGGATGCACTTTGCATGGGATGTAGGACATACATTGTTTTGCTGTTGTTTTTCAAATGTAGTGTATCTACTTAGTGTTTTATTTTGGAGGCTCGCTTAAAATGTGACAGAAAATCCATTTGTAAGAAAGCAAGGTTTTCAAACACTGGATAACATTTGGTGCAAAAGGGAAGACTAACAGAGATTAATGGACCTTTAGAGACTAACTTTTTGACCCCAGTACAGAGACATAATCAAGATAATTGAAAGCTTTCCAAAGTGGAGCAGGCCAAGAAAGATAGTATGCTACAGTTAGAATCTGCAGTATAATAGTGCTGCCGATGACCTTTTAACACAAGTATAAGAATAGGAAGGAAATGGTTTGTTGTTGTTGTTGTTTTCATTCTAGGGCAAGGGAACAAGAAAGGCCTTCTTGGCGATAACTTGTTACTACTGGAAAAGTATAAGCTGGCAGGAGGGAAAATAACATATTTTACCAGTATAAGAATATCCAAGGCAGCATAGACTTCACTGACTGACTTCATTCTAAGGGAAGCTGTTGGAAACTATATCATGCAAAAGGATAGAGTCGCATGTTGAAAATGTAGAATGTAAGGGAATCAGCCAGTGTGACCTCATGAAATGCCTCCCACCTACCTCACTGGGAGGGAAAATTAATGGGGCAGCCCAGTTGAACAGGGGAGGAAAACACATGCTGAGGGGATGCAGAGGTGCCTCTACCATTCAGAGTCTCATTGGCTAGCTTGGAGAGGAAGGGACTTGACTAGTCCTTCATCCTCCCCGTTCATTAACTTAAACTCTAGCCTGGGCCATGTGGAGCCTCTTTTTGCTCTCTGCCAGCAGTGTCCCACTCTTCTCACCCTGAATTGGAAGCCTGTTTTGAGCTCAGAAAGATGTTTTCTTCCCATAGGAGCCAAATTGGCAGAGGCCTGGGACATTTTTTTGCCTTCCTCACAAATCCTTAAGGTGTAGTTCAATTAAATAGGAATTGAATTTAATAATTAATGGTAGCACTCAGTAAGGCTGTTAGTTCATTGCAACTTGCAGCCATTTTCCAATGTGCCTAAAAAGATAAAAGGAACAATTCCCAGAAGCAAAAGGCCTGAGATTTTACCGATGGGCCTTGGGTTAGGGGAAGACCTTGTGGCCTTTGTGGACCAAGGTCACCCCTTTTAGTACCCTCTCCTTGTGGGTGGTAGGACTGAGAAGAACAAGCTAAATCATAGGTGTAGACTGAGGAGAATCAGTGATATATTTATATTTATTAGCCCTATAACCACTGCAATGGAACAACTTAAAATGCCAAGTATGGTAGATGAGCAAGTAGTGTTCCTCTAATAGGTTAAGTTTAATAAAGTTGTGGTGCTGCTTAAAATCCATCCCTGTGTTTGTCCTTATTTGCTGTTGTAGCTACATCAATAGAATCACACTTGTTAAATGCACAGGAGAACATCACTAATTGAGAGAAAGCTGAAAGCATGGCAAAAATTTATATCTCAGAAAATCAGTCCCATAAAAAATGGTTGTATAAATTCAGGGTTCAAGATTATAGGTTGAGAACTGGAGGAGTCAATTTAAAAACAGGCTTGAGGTCTTTTTCAGGTAAAAAGTAATAATTTAAAGTTTGGAGAATTAAGGCAATGAATTTGATTTATAACTCCCTAGGGTTGTATGGCTTTTATAAGAACATACAGTTTTCTTCTCCCTGTTACCTTTTCCTACATCTGTTTAGACTGAGAGTAGATTCAGACTATGTGAGCATCACTTTCCATCCACACTAAATGGGAGAGAGTTGGGTTTTTTTAAAATACATGTATTTATTTTAAAGAGGAGGGTACAGAGCTGCATTTTCTTTATCATTCTTCCCCCCTCTGTTATATCAATCATATCCCACAACAAATTTGTGAACTAGCTTTTATTTTGATGACATTTGGGCTCTGCCAGTGGTTCCCAGCTGAAGCAAAATAAGATTTCCTTGCTGTGAACTTAGTGAGATCAAATCAAGAAAACTCCAATAGTAAAATAAACTGTGATAAGTAGATATTTTCTCAAATCAGATAACATTTTCTGCATGCTATAAATAAGTTATATAAACACAGTAAAACAAGGAAGAAAATTCAGTGAATCATTGATTTAAAAAGAAAAGGAAAATGTAGATTGTGCCCCTATCATATGTAGACCTATTGGGAGATGGAAATAAGGTAGGGGAAAATGCCTCCCAATACTTTCCCTGGGGCTTCACACTGCGTTTTAATGTAAGCGGTGTCTAACAGGCACACTTTAGTCCTAAAAGAACATTGACAGAAAATAAACATGCTGGCATCGGGTAAAATGGTATTTCCCAAAGTGTGGGACATTCCTTCTGGAAAAGGTGCAAAGGACTCGGGTGGGGGCCTGGACATACCGCTGGATTGTTCTCCAGAGTCTCATCTTTCATTTAAATAAAAGTACATTTCTAACTGTTATGGTTATATAGAAAAATGTTCAAACTGTGAAGTGAGTATACCTGACATAGTGATATCTTCCTGAGTTTGCAGGGAGCCTGAAGGAATAGCTCTGAGTCATGAGCCATTTCAATGAGTGCTAACTCAGAAGTCAGTAATGGTACTTTAAATGACAACATTGTTCACTTTTTCACAGGCCATCAAAGCATGCATGAGAGGAAGTGTCATACTATGAAGACCTATACCAGTTTTTCCCCAGTGTGAGAGGATCGTGCTGGGTGGGGTGGGGTGTAAAATGTATACATTAAGATGAGTAGGCCTCTGCAAACATTTGACAGGTTTTCATTGGGTATGCAATTGGTTTCAATTTCCTGAAGAGGGGCTCAGCTTTCAAAAGCATGGAAAACACTGAATTAAAGCATACACAGTGCATTTAATAAATGACTAAAAAGGAGCCTTCTATGAACGCACATGCACACAGCATACTCCTCTTGAGACATCTTGCTGTGTGACAGACTTTCTCTAGTGGCAGATGCTTATCTGGCTCCTACTCTGTTACTTCTGTTGTGCATGCTTTTGGCAGCAAAGGCCAGGATTTAGCCTTCTATTAGCAGTACGATGTAGGGTAAAATGCAAAAGCATTGTATCCTTTAACTGAATCCCAGCTATGCTTTGCTAATGCAACATGCTGGATTAGCGCACTTTTGTGTGGTGGTCTAATTTAAGGGAAATGTGGTATGAATCTACTTTACTGTCAGTGCAATACTCGTGGGTCCTGATTCACCTAGGTATTTAAGCACGTGCCTAATATTAAATACATGAGTAGTCCCCCTAGTTCTGATGAGACCATTTATGTTAAGTAGTTTGCTGAATTAGGGCCATAATTCTGGTGTCCTTTTGCATTTTAGATCACTTTTATTTGTGGTGTGCAATTCCCCACATCAGTCCTCAGTGGGCACTGTAATAAGAGTTTATGGGGAGTTAATTATAGACAACTTGCTTAGACTCTATTTGTTTAGATTTTTTTCCACCAACGCTTAGCAATATCCAATTAATATTAGACGTCTTTTAGATTTTATCAGTTAATTATGGTTTTACTGGCATAGTATCAAAAGTTGGTCTGCAGAACAGAATGGTCATAATTGAAATTACTGCTAAGTTTTCCGATTTTAATTAAAATATTAAAAAGCTGGTGGGGTAGGATGGTAAATTTGCTGCCTAAATCTCAGAGGTCTTGCTACTGTTTCATTTTACTGAACTATACTATTTCATTTTCATTCACTATAAAAAATGGTTTTTAGTTCTTAGATTCATATCTGTTTTTACATCAGCACTTTTTGTGTGTGTCTGTGCTTTAGTTCTCTGTTTTATTTTCAGACTTCTTTTCTCTGTAATTTAAAGCTGTAATGGTGCACTCTGGAGAACTGTAGCATAAAAAATTAACTTTCAGTAATTAATTCCATCATTTTACTTCTTTGAACTATCAATAGAGCTGCACAATATATGGTGATGCACTAAGATATGTGAGGACCTGTGCCTTTTAAAAAAAAAACTAGTTATTAGTGATTCTGAAAATAAGTAATTTCAATTAATTTAGAAATAGTTTTAATGGTTTTCTGACAAACCAGTTGAATAATAGGAAAAATGCATTTAATTTTTTTTTTACTAAATGTTGGCTTTAAATGTACTTTGGTCTCTGCAGTTTTGTTCAGTTATTATGTGGGTGGAACTGCCCTAATAAAATGTATGAAATAAAAAAAAAATGAAGGAAGCACTTTAATGGATAAAAAATTTGCTTTTTAAAAAATAAAGCAGCTGGATAATGTTCCATTGCCTACAATAAATTCACTCGGAACATAAGAATGGCCATGCTGGGTCAGGTCAATGGTCCATCTAGCCCACTATCTTGTCTTCTAGCAATGGCCAATGCCAAATGCTTCAGAAGGAATGAACAGAACAGGGTACTGATCAAATGATCCATCCCGTCATCCACTCCCAGCTTTGAGCAGCTAGAAGCATAGGACACCCAGGACATGGGGTTGTATCCCTGACCATCTTGAATAAATAAATGTTCTTTACTATAGTTTCAACCAATTTACTTGGTACTAAGTTAGGCTTACCGGCCAGTAATTGCCAGGATCACCTCTGGCCCCTTTTTTTAAAAAAATGGTGTCACGTTAGTTATCCTCTAGTCATCTGGTATAGAAGCTGATCTAAGTGATAGCTTACCTACCACAGTTAGTAGTTCTGCAATTTCATATTTGAGTTCCTTCAGAACTCTCGGGTGAACACCATCTGGTCCTGGTGACTTACAATTGTTTAATTTATCAATTTGTTCCAAAAACTCCTCAATCTAGGACAGTTCCTTGGATTTGTCACCTAAAAAGAATGTCTCAGGAGTAGGAATCTCCCTCACATCCTCTGCAGAGAAGACCAATGCAAAGAGTTCCTTTAACTTCTATACAATGGCCTTCTCGTGTGTGGGGGGGTGGGGGAGGGGAGGGAAATACCACGCCTCTGCCACCCGCTGTACATCTAGATCCAAATTTCTCCAAAGTTCAGGGGTGGTCAGATCTGGGTCCTTGTTTCAGTCCCATAGCTAATTTATTTTTTATTTACTCTAATCACTCTCATGGATATTTATACACACTGCTAATCTGATTATCCGAGAGGCCCTGATTCAGCAAATTATCCCTATTTAGCAAAGCACTTAAGCTTTTACATAAGTCCCATTGACTCTAATGGGACTTAAACAAGTACTTAAAGTTAAGCTTCAGTGCTTTGCCGAATAGGGATGGATTGAAGCAGGTGGTCAAGTGCTTCGCTGAATTAGGGCTGGAATGATCAGAAAATGTCCAGAGGCAGAGATATAATAAGAACCTAATTACGCCAAGAAAGGTCTGTGACTATCACAGGTGAAAAGTATGAATTCTGCAGTAATATCAGGCGGGAAAGGGACATCACTAGTGACTTCACTTAGAATGGAGAAAAGCCCTTTAAACTGGAATACACCGGATTGTACCTATGAAATTAAATTATACAGAATATGACAACGTATCCATCCATGTATTTATTATGCGTTTATAAGAAAAGCAGTGAGCACCAGCCTTAGCAGCTTAATTAATTACCTTAAAAATCATAGAATGATTTAAATAAATACCCCCCCAAATAAGCACTATGATCACGATTTAACTTGCTGAGACTCTGCACATGAGAAAAGTTAACTTTTTACATAAGCATAAGTGTAGTATGAGCGTTTGCAAGATCAGGCCTTAAAGCCATCAAAAGCCCACCCACTGATAAAGGCATTTCATGAAAACTCCTCCAAGATTAATTCCTTAATTCCGTCAAGTATAGATGGGCTTTGTAGTGTGTTTTTAAAGATTAACAGATCTGGGCTCTGGCAAAAAGAGAGGAAGTATATTCATGGCACTTACTGATTTGAAGTAAATTCTCCCTGAATCTTATGACAGAAATGTCTCTCACAACAGCATGGTCTTTACTGTGTTCTGTTGTACAATCACAAATATTCAATAGGGAATTAGGATGCTTTAGGTGGGATCATAGAATATCAGGGTTTGAAGGGACCTCAGGAGGTCATCTAGACCAACCCCCGGCTCAAAGCAGGACCAATCCCCAGACAGATTTTTGCCCTGATCCCTAAATGGTCCCCTCAAGAATTGAACTCACAACCTTGGGTTTAGCAGGCTAATGCTCAAACCACTGAGCTATCCTCCCCCCCGTAAGCTTAAGACATAATAAAATTTCACCTAGGGCTTGTCTACACAGAGCAGGAATGCACACTACTGGGGTATGATTTCTAAAGTGCACTCATTTGTTACACACTAATTGGTCCATGTAGCCCCTACTGGCACAAACTAAAAGTTCCCTAGTGGGCTTTAGTTTAGAGCTGTTTGTTGAAGCACACTAGGGAACTTTCAATTCACACCAAAAGGGGCTACACAGGCCAGATAGTGCACCAGTGGGCCTATGCTATCACCCCAGGTACTTATAGCTTAACATAAAATATTGGGCCAGATCCTTAGCTATAAACTAGTCTAGCCCCAGTGACTTTTGTGGAATTAGGATGTTTTACATCAGCTGAGGATCTAGCTCTTTGTTTCCACAGTCAATGGTGCATTAAAAAGGGGGAGAAAGTATAATGAAAGCTGGCATGGACTGAAACCTAACCTTTCATTATCAAAATTATAAGTAATAGCTACACTTATTCTAGGGATGAGGTTAACAAGGGTGTTTTTTGTACTCAAATTTAGTGAATGGGGCAGGAAGTATGAGGTTATTTCATTCCCTCTAATGCCCACAATGGTGCTAGTACTAATTTTGTTTAGTAGTTCATCTTTGTTTCATATGCATTCTTACTATTTTCATACCATTTTCATTCCATTTTCTTTTTCCTTGTTTTTATTATGTTCCATTGTGCATTCTTGGCTACAGTTCGTGTAATCATTACCACTGTCTGAAGGAAATCCCAGTCTCCAGGTATGGTGCTATGCTTATGTAAAAACTAATACAGGGTTTCTGAAACTTTTTCGTACTGTGGACTACATCTTCACAGAGATCATCTATTACAGCCCCCTCTTTTCCCATTAAAGATGGATTAACATCCCTGTGGTAACTACAGCAATTGCTTACATGGAAAGGTGATATTAGGAAACTATTTAATGTACGTTTAGATTCTTTTAATTTACCACCGCAGGCAGAAAGAAAGAGGAGAGGCAGCATCTTATGACCAACCAGCTCTCCACAGACTGCTCATAGTCCATAGACCACAGTTTGGGAACCACTGGTGTCATTAATTTAATGAGTTGACACCTGCCTAATCTAGTCTGTAGAGCAAGTTGCTTTCATTTGAAGGAACCCCTTGAGCTGCATTGGTAGTTCAGTTTGCTATTGCTAATGTTTCACATTAGATGCTTAGTACTCGGCTGCACTGTTCTCCTTTCTAATGACAGACTGATGGATAAATAACTATTTTGTTACCGTTCATTCTGTTCTATTTCTGTATGTCTGAACTAACTTCCATAGATAAAGTTTCTATTTATAAATATCATTTATGTGGCTTTATTCCTTTCAGTAATGTGTCATACAGAGGATTGGTGCATGGCTAATCGACTCGTGCTTTAAAGATGTAATTATGTTGTTTGAAGATAGCTGAAGTTTGATTAAAGTGGGTCATTTGCTACATAGTGCAATGGTAAACTTTGAGAAACAGTTTTTTATAACTCTCTAAAACGTTGCCAGAAATCATTGGCTTTATGGCTTGATTCACCAGTATACTTTTGGGCCATCAAGCAAGAGAAAAGGTAAGTCTTTACAAAATACTTATTCACTGTTAAAAAATAGTATAAATTCTTACAAAGTAACAAAGGTAATTTCATACACAATGTTTATACGGACCATGAATGAAATGTTCTTACGCACTCTTCTTCACCTGTGCACATTCTTATATGCATTGGTCCAGATCCTAAAATGGTAAAAGTTAATGTAGCTTTATTGAAGTTAATGGACCTGGACCAATTTACACCAGCTGATGTTCTGGCCCTTTGTATGTGAATGTGCTTCCCAACAATCTGTATGTTTCCTTACAAACAAACAAAAATGAGAAGTCCTTGTGGCACCTTAGAGACTAACAAATTTATTTGGGCATCGGCTTTCGTGGGCTAGAACCCACTTCATCAGATGCATGGAGTAGAAAATACAGTAGGCAGGTATAAATACACAGCATATGAAAAGATGAGAGTTGCCTTACCGTGTGTGTGGGGGGGTCACTTTCTTTCCTAAAACCTATTCTCAAAAGGATGAGGAGAGGCTCTGTACCTTGGATGTTAGAAGGGCATTGGCTGTTTGTGGACGGAGCTAGGTCATGTCAGTTGCAGACAGGATGAAGGCCTACCAGTTTCAACATAGAAGATGTTGTCCTGCATTTGTCTGTGCTATGACATTGCCTACCCACCTCCACAAGCAAGGTGGTAGCATACTCTACAAGATCTCAAGCAGCTTCTACAGCTTTTTTGGCTCAGGTGTCTATAACAAAGATTTGTAGAGCTGAAATTTGGTCATTGATACATACCTTTGCTACTCATTGTCCTGTATGTCAGCATTCCAGAGATGATGCCAAGTTTGGGCAAGTAGTTTTTCAGTCATCATTCAGACAGATTCCAAAACCCACCTCTGGATTGCCCTGCCTCTGAGTCACCTGAAGGGGAATAGATGTGCAATCACTCTAAGAAAAAAACGTTCTTAACCTGTTGTGTAACGGTTGTTTTTTGAGATGTGTTGCACGTGTCCATTCCATGACCCATCCTCCTTCTCCTTTATATTGGTGTCTATCTGGTAAGAGAGAACGAAGAAGGGCCTGGGCAGCTCCACCCTTTATACCATTGTGCAGCAGCACAAGATGGCTGAGGTTGCACTAAGGGAAAAATCTCCAACTCTGGTTCAGTGGGCATGTACACACCTGAAGTAGAAATGATGTATGCAACACATCTCCAACAACAGTCGTTACAGAACAAGTTAGGAACTATTTATTTTAATTGGGTTACTTTTCCATAGATAACATTAGTATTAATAGTATGGTCCAGTTTGATTTCAGGTGTCCTGCTGTCAACCTAGAGAAACTTAATTTACTTAAAAGGAGTTACTCCACATTTACAATGGTGTAAATGGGATCCAAATCTGACCCTATCTAATTGCAGATTTGTAGCATACAAATTGCAAGGTATATTATTTAGAGATTTATCCTAACTAAACTTCGATTACTCCCTGCCATGTTACTCCTGTATAATTACATGACCTTCATGGATATTCCCTGCTCATTAGCAAAGCAGGTTCTCATTGGCTTTGGTATGCTAATGCATATAGGATCATGGCTCGATTCTGGGAATGCGTGTGAGGCTATTGCTCAGTTATGGTATCTCATATGAACCAAACTTTGAAAATAAATAAATCAATACATAGACATTAATTAAACACAAAATACTATTTGATGGGTTTGTAGATAAACTGTGCAAGACCAAGGAGAGATGGAGAAATTCAAATTACTGGAAATTCAGCATGGAATAGGTTGAGAAGCTGAGATGGTTATGTGTCCGATCCCACCGAGGTGAATCGGAATCTCTCCATTGATAGCAGTGGGCCCTACATTTTTTTGTGCACATTTGGATAGGAAATTCTTAGGACAGTAGTTAGAGTATGTGCAGAAATTTGCCTACCTGTTGAAAATTAGCAGTGCACTTATCTGTCAGTGACTGTACAGTATCCATGTACCCAAACTGGTGAAGACAATTCCGTATTGTATTGTTTTACTTCACAGAATGAATACAACAATTCTTTATGTAACTGCTTAAACAAAGACTGAATTTACAGGAAAAATTATAAGTTTGCATTTTTACTTCAGTTTTCAGAGTCTCTAAATCACTTTTGAAACCAAAGCTGCTCCTTTTCTTGGTTATGAGGACATTGTGATCCCAGAGGTTACTTTTGATTTGTTATCACAAGCTCCATTTTATCCTTGGATAAAGCAGAACATTCCTACAATGGGTATTCATTTTACGTGCATATAAAGTTGAAGAATTTAGATGTTAAAAACCATGCATAAAAAGCAAGGATAAAATAATGAAGCAGGGAAGCAAGTTTAGGTTTATTAATTTAAGCCTAGATTTGGCTCATGGGAGATGTTCTGCCTGCTTCCTAATGAAACAGTTCTGGTTCAACTGCGGCCTTTGTTAGCAACAGGTAAAGTCTGCAGTGGTAAGACTTGTTGTTAGTGGGGGAGAAGTAGCAGGCTTTCTGTAAAGTCAATGAATATTGCACACGTATCTGAGAGCAGGTTGCAATGCCAGTTTCTAAATTGGTGCTGAACATGGTTTGACACTGGTCTGTGTTGAACAATTTTCAGCACATGTTCAAAGGCAGCTATTGTCGACCCCTGTTGTCAGCAATACGTACATTATATAAAGCGTCATTATATTAGAAAATGTTGTTGTGTTTAATTGCAACTGGAAACTCTCCATTTTGATGACATCGTACTGATCACAACTTTGCAGTCATTGTATATATGGAAAATTTGCTTTAAGCTAGTTATGATTAAACCCTGGTCCTTGCAGTGTGAGCCTACACTGACCACAGGCACAGTCAGTATTGTGTCCTCTAAGTCAACTGTTTCCAATGGTGTTTAAACATAACATAATAAATCTTGTTGTAGTGTGGACATGTCCGTAGTGTGTGCAAGGTGAATGGCAACACTTCCAGTAACTTAATTGGGTACGGGATCAGGAATTGTGAATCTGCCCCATTTATAGCATTTGTATTTAACTTTTTATTTTTGAAACCTTTTTTCCCTTGGTTAATATTTTTTCACTTGAAGATTTTCCAGATACCAGTTTTATGCATACATGCATGGACCCTTGAGTCCACATACAGAGATTTGACAGATATAAATGTAGTTACTTCACCTTCTTATCCATATATAGTGGATCCTCAGCTAGTGTAAATCAATGTTCCATTGATTACAATAACTGAGGATCTGATCAATTGTATTTTATGCAACAGTACTTCTTTTATTCCAAACAACCAAACCAACGTGACTGATTTTGACTGGAAAATTTCATCCCATTCACTGTTTCTGGTTGAACTAAAACCAACTGAAAGTATGAATGTGCAGTGGAAACAATTATACTCCAATGGTACTCACAAGCACTTATCTATCCTTCTATATATAGCATCATGATTAATTTTTATTTACTCTGAGATATAGCCCTTATATCAAGACTATTTTTTATTAATAAAGCAGAATCCACTTTTTGGGCACACCCACTCAAATAGGACAAGTGCCAGAGAACAGATTCAATACAATGCATTTCAGTAACTCTAAACAATAGATAAATGGTGTCTCTTGTCCATTTAAATGTCACTCTTGATATCTTCTGCAAATCCAGCCATAGTTGCCTATGTTAATTGGTGTTTGTCAGATTATCTCCAGTATTGGGATGGATGGCAGTAAATCAATTGCCCCTGTTTGTTTATTTCATTCTGCTTCCCTTCACTGTTGTGGTTTAATCAGTAGAAATCAGTAGTTTTTGAATCTTATTGCTTTTACAATGCTAATTTTAAGCAGTTTATCAAATGCGTGAATTTCTCCCAGCTCAGTGTATTTGTATGAGCTTCTGATAATTAGAATAATCACTGTATTTCCATTTCCACTTGCATATGCTTTTAAGAGGATTCTGCTCTATATTGAGGGATTAAATATTCTCAGTTTTTGTTTTATTTCGCTGCTCACGTACAATATAGCTTATGTACTGAAAATTAAACCTAGAGTGGGTACACAGTAACCTTAAACTAAACTAGACTGGGTACACATTACTCAGTACATAAGGACCTACTTGAATTGTGAGATGATTGTCCCAAAAGTTAAGTTGAGTTGCAGACAAGCCATGGAAAATGGCATAAAAGTAATAATGGATCTTCTTATTTGCAGTAGTAAGGTTCATTGTTACTTTTCTGTGATTTTCCTGTGTCGGCCGCCCCGGGCTGAGAGCAGGGGTTCCTGCTGTTGGCTGCCCAGGGCTGAGAGTGGGGGGCTCCTGCTGTAGAAATTGCAGTGGAAGGCTAATAATGCAATTTCTGAAATATCGTGAATTAAGTAGGGTCTTATCAAGACAGAACAATAACAGGAAAAACACTTATAATTAAGCTATCTCTGTGTACCAGTGTTACTCCATTTATGATAGCAGGTTTCCTACAGTGAGAGCTGGCCATGCAAGATAATAGTTCAACTTGGATGATACTACTAGGGGTCTTAAAGTATAGGAAAAGACACATCTATGTTCAGGACTTCAAGTCCCACATGCCTCAGCAGCACATTCTCAGGGATAATTAACATTTTAATATACAAAAACTGCTGTGGATGTCTGTGGTTTGTAAAATCAAGTCATTTTTTAAAGAGGGAGAGAATGATTTGAATCATGATCAACTTAGAATGAAACTGAGGAGGAAGGTTGGCGTCTTATTGCCTATACGTATGCTGGCACACCAGAATATTATTACCATGCTGATATTAATAGTATGAGTGTTGTGGGGAATCACAACTCAATATTGATTTGGGAAGCAGTCATGCCTCCCTACTGTGCTCCTACCCCTCTTGTTTTTGATGTTTCCTATGTTGTATTGAAATCAAGCTGGTTTTATAGCTGGAGTTGTCAGTATAAATGCCTCTCTAGAGTAGAGAGTAGAAGTGAACCATTTGTCTAAAATTGTCTGCCTCAGGATTGTCATGATTCAAAGACGGGATCCAAACCTCTTGGCTTTCCAGAATGGCATTTCTCTAGTTTACATTCTGTCATTCGTTCAGCTAGATGAACATTTAGTTCAGCAAAACCTGAACCTTCCTGATGACTTGTCCTGCCAAGCTTTCCTTTTTTTCATAAAGATTTTCATGTATTTGTTTTCCTTAAACATAAAGTCACATACTAATTTACAGAAAGAGTATCTGTGTAGACTTCCCAATCTGCTCTTTATTTGATATAAGCAAGTTACAAGTAGGTGGGAAATTATAAAAAGACATTTAACATTTCAGTGTAGTCAAATGTATTTGTCATTAATTATGAAAATATATAGAAAGCTACAGAATGATACAAGTCAGAGAGCATCATAACAATGCAGTGAAGTTATCACTATTTAACTAACAGCTTGCTGGTCTGTATGGAATGAAGGTTGAAAAAGAGGCAGATGTGAGAAATGAAGATGAGAAGATAGTTGAAGGAATTAGAGAGGAGAAAAAGGCAAAGGGAGAGGGAATACTAAGTCAAGACACATGAGCCCGTGTGATGTGAACTTAACAGGGCTTTTATGATGTGAAAATTTCTTGTGCAGTATCTGGGAAAATAAGCCCTGGTTGTCCTGCGCAACTTTCTCTCTCATCATAACATTTCACAAATCTCCATAGTTGCTCAATGGCTTACAGTCACAGTGCAAGAAGTCCACAGAGTAACCACCTAGTTAATCTGTGGAGACTTTACCCCCTTGGTGTAACAAGTTCTAGACTTTAAAAACGGGATATTGAAGACAATAAAATTATTCTAGTTTACTTAACTCTGTTACCTCAAGTCTGTTACTTGTTACAAGCTGGAACTACATGTTTGCTAATGGAGCAGGAATTGAGTAGTTATTGTAAATGAAATCCCTAAGTAACATCAATGAAGTACGAATAGCAAATCATCAGTGAGAAATTATGTAACTGGGTAACTAGTAAGCAACCGAATAAAGAGGACAAAAATGTAGATAGACTTAAGTAACGTCGAGTCTTCTCTGTGAGAGGTATGCTTCAGCTTGGATTATGAAATATGTATTCAAGAGAAGAGACCATATAATGAAGTTATTTTGGCACAAGGAGAATTTGTAATGCTGCCAGAAGTTACAGAAACAATATTAAAATTCAAAAGACAAACAGGGAAATACAATGTACAAGTCTGTTGTTTTCTATAATTCTGGTCTTCCTGCTGTTAGTTTTGCTACAGGGCAACAGCTCCATTATTAATTAGGATCCAAAAATCACAGCAGAATCCAAAAAGAGTACATTTGGATTATGTATAGTGAATAAATGTCTGAGGGCACTGGATACAATATGAGGTGCTGAACATGAGCAAACAGGTGGTTCTGTTTGTAAATATGACCACTTGGTTGTCAAACTAGATTTCAAATAATGTCTAACCTCCTCATGGGAAGTAAGAGCTGAAAAAAAACCCAATAACACAGTGTGATGAGGCAACTTTATTTAATACAGGAAACAAAGAGAGAAAGAGCTTTAACTCAGTTGGAAATTCAAATGCTAGATGCCCTTGAATCAAATGCATACAAGTAAAATACAAAAGATAACCTGAAGTGAAATCCATGATAATGGAAGTTGTCACAAACCATCCTTTCCCCTCCTTTTACAAACCCCAAAGCAGGATAACTAGACAAATAAGCTCATTTCTCTGACCTCAGGAAAAGGAGACCCTGCTGATGAAAAATCCCACAAATTAGGTTTCTATAAAACAACTGACAACAATACTGCTATAGCACTGACCATTGGAGGATCTCATTGCATTTTATACATAATTTATTTCACACCCTTGTGAGTTAAATACTATTATTATTATCCCCATTTTATGGATAAAGAAGAAAAAGCAAAGAGGGATTAACTGATTTTCTGCAAGGTAATACATGAAATATGTGTAAGAGCCAAACATAATATCCATGTGATCTGCATCTCAGGTCTATATTTTAATCACAAGACCACTTTTCCTCCCTAATCAATTATGAGGACAAGCTGGTATTTTTAAAAACACTAACACTAAATTTTTTTTTTGCAAATATCCCCCAAATACTTCATTTGATAAGTAAAACATAGTGAAAATCAAAATACAGTGATTTCCTAATCATAATGGATGAAAGTCACCCCTATGCAATGGGCAAGTACAAAGCCCCTACACCACTGAATTCCCACTTATGCTCCTTAAAATAGGGTTTTAGTGAGACTTATGTGTTGGACCACCACATAGGGGGTGAATTTCACCCAGTGAGAAAATTAAATTGTTAATTGGGGGAAAAAATAGGTGCAGGTGTCACATTTTGGAGTGTGATCCAGACTGGTGAGAGGTTGTGTCACCACTTGCCCTGTAACCTTGATTGGGGCCACTTTCATCCCTTGTCTTTTTTTGGTATTCTTGGTCATACACCATAGACCTCAGGTGACATCCTGACTCCACTGAAATCAATGGGACTTTTGTCATTTACTTGATTGGGGCCAGGATTTCATCCCTTGTCTTTTTTTGGTCGACCAATGCGAAAGATTAACAGATTTTAAAACATTTTTTGCACAAGTTTTCCGGAGGACTCAAAATTCAAACCATTTATGTGGCTAAGAGAAGTTGTAATTCTTGTGATCTGTTTTTACAGTGGCTATCCTGTTGTCACATTCTGCATTGCAATACAGACCAATGAGAAGTTGTGTCACCACCTGCCCATAACCTTGGGCACCTCACAAGGCTTTGTTGTTGTAGCTCCCAACCAACCTACCAACATTCAGGTCAGACCCTGAGTATGTGTGTGCTAGACAGTCCTGGTTCAGCAGTTCTGACTCCATCACTGTCTATAGTGCCACGGTCCCACTCTGGCTTCCACCAGCCATGGTTATTACTTATAGGGTGACTCCAATACACTCCCAGTCCCAGAACCTAGACTGAGAAGAGGGTCAATCATTATCTTGCTGGAAAACTGTGGGTGACTGACTCTCTTCTTAGTCAAGGTTCTGGGACTGGGAATGTGTTGGGTCACCCTGCAAGTAGTAACGAAGGCTGGTGGAAGCCAGAGAGGGGCTGTAGGCAGGCTGCTCGGAGTAGAGATGCACAAAACCCACAAAGATATTTTGATTTGGAAAAAATTACATTTTATTTGGAAAAAAATACATTGATTTGGAAAAAAAACTGTGTAATCACACTTCAATTTGGCGGAGAAGCCAAGATTAAAACATCAAATAAGATTTAAATAGGAACAGAATCCCAACATGTCATACTTTCATGCTACATCAGGATCTAACTTTATGGTTCAAACAGTCAAACCAGCTGTGACTTTTGTATGCAGATTTTAAGGCAGGCTTTTAAGCTGGGGGGAAGAAAGTGCGTGAAAAGATATTAGTTTAACTTATAAGACTTACTGAACTGTGCAAATGTACAGTAAAAAACTGCAGGTTCACAGAGAATTCTTAGAACACTCAGTAGTACAGATGGCCTTTAGCTAGTTATTTCAAATACTCAGCAACCTCTTTAAATATTCCATCAACCAAGTTCCTAACAAAATGCATGCAGTTCTCAAAAATGCACTGAAAACCTTGGAATCTACATGATTTAGATTATGCTGTTGATTAAACAAAATTTGCTGAGACAGCAAAGGAAGTATAAGGTAAAATCAATAGAATAGACTTTGTCATTAAGTAAAAAAAACGTAATTATAGTAGCAACAAATTGGTGAAGACAACTGTGTCCCTCAAAACCATGGGTTCTGATGAGACCAAGCCATACATTTCTCAAATTAGTTGAGGGAGGGAAGTAGAAGGGAAAGCTAATACATTCTTCTTGTAAAAACCCTGAGCCACTTCTTTTTATCTAAAAGGACATACAGAGTTAAAGACAGAATAGCACCGAGATTAAAATTGCATTTGTGTATGAAAATTTGAGGCCCTTCTGAATGATGAATTCAATGACTTATGTTGCACCACGTACAGAATAATTAAACAAACCTGGTTATGGCCAGTTCTCCAAGGCACGCCCTAAGAAAGATGTGTGCTTTCATCTTCAGGATGTAATGTTTTAATTATATGTCATATGTCATAATTTAGGTATTATTTAGCTAGATAATGGGATATATTTTCAATAGTTAACAACTGTGGTCATACCTATATTAACGTTCCATTTATAAATGATGAATAAAGCATTAATAAATGGTTAATAGGTGGTTAAACTAATGGTTAATCAATTGTTATAGATTTTTATAGTGTCAAACAGGTAAATAGGTTGCTTGTAAACATGGCTTATAAGTATCTTCTGCACCTTCTACAGAAGTTCTTATAACTATCTCTAATAAGCTACTCAGAACTGTAACAAGCTTATAGCGTCAGTTATTAATTTTAAAAGACTTTATGAGATTTAACATAAAATGTGACTGGTAATGGGCTAATTTTTTAACAGAGATCAGTCCTCTGTGCTCATGCATGCAATTTACAGTTGTAAAGTATGCAGCCCCAACAAATGAATTGTGGGTGCAAAACAGGGCAGTCAGTCCTGTAACTACATGTAGATGCAAATTGTGTAGAATTGTAAATATTCAGAATGGCATTCACGATTCATTTTGTGGCCACAAAATGCAAGCAAAAACGTTGGAGCTGTTCCTGCAAACAGGAGACCATTCTTCTGAAAATTTACCTGCAATAAATTCTAGTAACATTCCCTTGTGCCCATCTTTTAATATGGCAGAGAAAACAAGATAACAGCTGGAATCACAGGTTTTGGTATGACAGAAAAAGAGCCCGTTTCTTCAAAGTTTCTATATGTTACGTTGATGTGAAAGCCAAGAATCATTCAATATTTTAGTTAGTTTTTCCAAACAACGAAGCCTGGTCCAGTTCTAGCCAGGTCAGCAATTCATTACTGATGACTAAGCGGTTATTCACATGGAGAGAGATGAGCTTCTGTGTTAAGTGATTTTAATGATATTAATTGTTAAGCATCTGGTCACAATTACTCTTTTTAGTGAAGACTCAAGCAAAATAGTCATTAAACACTTCAGTCTTCTTCATGTCATCAGGTATTAGCTCTCCTTCCCTGGTAGGTAGTAGACCTACACTTTCCTTCATCTTTCTCTTGCTCCAAATATATTTATAAAATAAACAGAATATTTATTTATCTTCTTATCTTTTATATTCCTTGCTCATTTTCTGCCTTATCTTTTCTAATTTTGTATCTACATCTTTGCACTATATTTTTTGTTCTCAGTTTTGTCCATGTTTCCTCTTTTTGCAGGATTCCTTTTAGATTTTTTCAGGTCATAAAAGAGTGCTCCTGATGGAGCTTTATTGGCCTTTGCTATTCTTTCTATCTTTCCTTCACATCGAGATAGTTTGCTGTTGTGTCTTTAATGTTGTCTCTGAGAAACGGCAAGCTCTGCTGAACTTTTTTCCCCTTAGATTTTCCTCCAATGGGCCCTTGCCTACCAGTTATCTGAGTTTGCTGAGTCTGCTCTTATGAACTCCTTTGTTCTTATTGTGCTGCTCTCACTCCTTCCTTACCTTAGCATCATGAAATCTATCATTTCATAACCGCTTTCATCCAAATTGCCTTGTATTGTCAAATTCACAAACAATTCCTCCTTGTTAGTCAGAATCAACTCTAAATGTCTGCCCTTCTGGTTACCTCCTCCTAAACAAGAAGTTGTCCCCAGTACATTCCAAGAACAATGGAGCCAAGGAGCAGGCCCAGGATGGAATTGTGACTTTCCTTGCTCCCCTTTTACTATTGAGGGGGAAGTAACTTCATTCAGCTCTAGAAAGGGTGCAACTTATTTCCAATCTCATGCCAGCCCAGCTCTGCAGGATGGCACATTAGAGGGGCAGAGCCATGGCTCGAGGCACTAGAGTATTAGGATCTTGGAAGGTCTTAAATAGCTTCACAGGCTGTTGGGAAAGATTTTTGTACCCCAGTGCAGCCATGTAGGGGAAAAGATCATCCTAGCCTCGAGTAAAGGGAATATGTTTTTCACTGTATCCTGAATATCAATAGATCAGAGCTATTTCAGACTGAAGGGTCTGGATAGGGAGGAGGTTCCAGAGATGTAGGCCCCTTGCAGCTTCCTCTCTTTTGAATTAAAGGCAGACTGATCTTGAACACTCCCGCTGATTATATCTACAGCAGTATGGTGCAAAACAATCATTTGGAAAATCTTTAGAACTGAATTTTTTTTTACATGCAGACACTGACTCCATTTGGCTTGCTCACTACTGCAGTGTAGTTTAAATGTGCCTGTGGGTTTTTCATTCTTGGAATATTAAAAGCAATTTATTTGCCTAATACATTAATTGTACTTCGTACCAAGCAATTTTTTTTTTGTTATTTCATATTAGTTTCATTCATATTTGGGTAACTAGACTCTAAATGATTGGGAATTAAATCTATTCTCTTCACCTGTGCTTGGAGTTTCCTTTCATTTCCATAGGTATGTTAGCTGATTTTCGTTTCATTTTTCCACACTTTATTGCCTGTTTAAAGCTCTGCCAACTGCGATGGAGTGAAAGTAGAACTTTACAACTCCCTGAGCATTTTCAGCACTTTGAAGTGAGAGGTGGTGCATTAGGTTAATATACTAAACCTTCTACCCCTCAAAGACTGAGTTGCAAGTGAATTGAGTCTGATAGTCTCATCCTTGTTCTAGAGCAGGGGCGGGCAAACCTTTTGACCTGAGGGCCACTTGGGGTTTCCGAAATTGTATGGAGGGCCAGTTGGGGAGGCTGTGCCTCCCCAAACAGCCAGGCGTGGCCTGCCCCTGCCCCCTATCTGAACCCCCCCACACTTCTCATCCCCTGATGGCCTCCTGGGTACTCCTGCCCCATCCAACCCTCCCTGTCCGCTGACAGCCCCCTGGGACTCCTGCCCCATCCAACCACCCCTTCTTCCTGTCTCCTGACTGCCCCCGGATCCCCTGCCCCGACTGCCCCCCACCACCCCATCCAACCCCCCTCTCCTTCCTGACTGCCCCCGCGCCGGGAGACCTGCCCCCATTCAACCCTCCTGTTCTCTGCCCTCTGACTGCCCTGCCCTCTATCCACACCCCCGCCCCCTGACCACCATCCTAAACTCCCCTGCTTCTATCCAACACACACACACCCGCTCCCTGCCCCCTTACCGGGCTGCCTGGAGCACCGGTGGCTGGCGGCGCTACAGCCGCGCTGCCCAGAGCACCAGGACAGGCAGCTGTGCCGCCCGGCTGGAACCAGCCACACCACCACGCAGCACAGAGCACCGCATGAGGCAGCCACACCACCGCACAGCACAGAGCACTGGGTCAGGCTGTGGCTTCGCAGCTGCCCTGCCCAGCAAGAGCACGCAGAGCATTGCGTGAACATGATCAACATTACTTTAATTATTACTCAGGAAACTGAATTTTCAGCTCATTTTATCCAGTCATACACATTCTCTGAATCCATTATAAGAGTTGTTGCCTATCACATGATACTAAATTAAATATTTGTCTCAGAAATTTCTTCTCCACCCTTGTATGAATTGATAATGCTGTTCAGTTACAAACATTGTTTGTCTTTAATCAATTATAAAGAAAAATAAGATGCATTTTTATATTTAGCTATATCAATGAAACCAAATAAAATTAGGCTAGTCTGTTTTGTGTACCAGGCACTACTTATTTTTTTACATGATCCAATCATGACTCTATTTATCAGTCATTATTATTATCCCATACTTGCAATGCATAACTCAAGCCAAGAACACCAAAGTACATAAATTGTAGCTCAGGTAATTGAGAGAGCCAATTTAAATAAATTCAGATTAATAGTGCATTCGTAGTATAAACAGAGGGAAACAATTTCACATTAAAGGAATATAGCAGACAAAGGCTTTAAGACCAAAGATTATATGGTAATAGTTATTACCTCCCTAAAGACCATAAGCCATGATTCAGAACATAGAACACTTGAAGGTATCTAAGGTAAAAGGGACAGAGAGGATACAATACCATGCTGAAGTTACGGTTTGTTCAATTGAACATAGGACGGTGAGCCAGGAATTCCTTAGTTTTAATTTTGTCTCTGATGCTAACACATTCTGATGCCCTGGCCAATTCTCTGCTTCACTTCTCCCATCTGTAAAATAGTGATCATAATATTTACCTCCCCTAGTGGGATATTATGAAGATTAATTAGTTATGTTTATAAAACACTTTGAAGATTAATGGGGCTATGCAGTATATGTGTTAAGTATTGTTATTGTACCTTGAAAGGGAAATGTTAAATGTCATTTTATGATTTAGTTGAAAGTTGGTTCCTTAAGGAGGATTGGCATTTTCTCTGCAAAGGATACCCTTTCCTATTGTCTTTACTTAACCTGAAGAGCTACATGTGCAGTGGCATTCCTCCCATGTCAGAGAGGCGGGATGGCACTCTCATTGGAACCCTTAAATACAATTTGTAGATGTCCCATAGTGAGGGTTTCTTTGCCTCTACTTTTATCAACTTCTGTTAGACCAGGAAATGAGAGCAGCCTTGAGAAGGAAACTTGAATCTAGTGCAGCATTGACCCAGCATGTTGTTCAAAACATTTGGTCACAAATAAAAAAACTAAGCTGTTACAACTGTGTTGTTCAAAGATGAACAACGAACGGAGGCTGGTGTATTAAGCAGCTAAGTGGCATCACTATTTATTAACAATTTGTTAAATCTTACTGCTGCTTTCTATATCCTTTATCTATAAACAAATTTTATGTTATCCTCCCCTTCTAAAAGGGTATTGGAGGTAACCAATTACTGTCTGCTATATGTTACTTTGAGAGATGGGTCTAATGTAATCTCCAAACTGAACTCCCTTGAATTTCTGGGCTGGTGACCTTCAGATTAGAATCCCCAGATCCAGATCTGCCCTTAGGGCTTTGGTCTTGATTTGGATTCTTTAAAAACGAAGGCCTGTTTTCCAGTTCTGACTCATCAGAAATATCTACAGTTTTCATAAGATTTCTCCCCATATGGCGGCAATCTTACGAGGTCATCTAATTTTGGAGATTTCTATGACAACTCGTGCAAATAGCTTCGGGGATTTAAGTGTCAACTAATCCATACTCAACTCCGACTTCAAATTTAAACCTTATTCAGATCTGACCCCCTGCCACCTTCTCCTGTCTCTAATTAATTTGTAAAAATAAGGTTTGTGATATAAAAAATAGAGTTAATCATTGAATTTAATGGAAGCAGGAGCTAGAGAACAGAGGTAGACTGTATAAACAGGGTGAGGAACTAACAACCAGGCAAAAATGCCACTAGAGTAGCATACCATTCTGAATATTGTGTTAGTGAAAATTGGTCTTTTCTAAACTTCCCAGGCACATTGTATATTCAATATTTTAATGTAGTCTTTGTCCTTTGAGCTGGCACACTATCAATGTCCCCAACTATCTAACTGGTCTGTCCAGTAAATCTGAGAAACCTGTTCCCTGAATACTCTGCTTAACTTTCCTAAGTTTCCTTAACTTTTCTTAAGTAACAGCAGTCTACTTTGACAGCTATAACTTCATTTTTGCCCATTAATTTCATTGGCATAGTTTATAGCCATCTACTGTAGTTCTCTCTATTATCCTGATGGTTACATCTGTAGCCTTAATATAGAAGTTCCTGGGGTTGTTTTCCTCTTGTTATCTTTGAGTTTCTATACACTCTGTAGATTTCAGTATCAGATTACATTTCCATTTAGAATAGATTTCCCCCCACCCTTCCCCATTTTTCTAGCATTTTGTACCTAGTAATGGAAAAGAAACAGCTTGAGGATTGATTTTAAATCTTCTTCCATTCCTGTTCTCCTATTTCAAGGAATTTGCCCTAGAAATGGGCTCTACTAGAAACCCAAATATGAACATCCCTTGAATCTGGGAAAGGGAGAATTTGAAATCTGGACCCAAACGCAGATTCAGAGTTTGTGGTTTAGACCCAATCCTACTTCAGAACCTTCACTGGATTTGTGCAGCCAAAAAGGCACAGGGTCAGAATCAAGTAAATGTGTTCATTTTAGATATTTGTGGAAAATGTAACACTTAGATATCTTCTGTTGATTTATTCATGCAATTCCATTTAACAAATAATGGTAGTTATTCTCTCTCACTTTTTGAGGAGACTGAAACTCCTGCTTCCCTATATTTTACCATTTAAAAAAAATCAGAAAATACAAACTATTGGCTTAAGTGTCCTTTGTTCCTAATTCTTTGATTTAAACAAATATTTAACATTCTATAGAAGTCACAATTCTCAAACAAATCAGAAACACTGCAAAATGGCTGGGCAGACCTACTTATAAAATCTCCCTTGTGGCTGCAGCAGCTGCTTCTTGAAAAGCACCCTGTTTTTGATAGGGCCCTACCAAATTTATGGCCATGGAAAAAACACGTCACAGACCATAAAATCTGATTCCCCCGCTCCCCCGTGAATTCGGGCCTTTTCTGTGCTTTTACCCTATGCTATACAGATTTCACAGGGCAGACCAGTGTTTCTCAAATTGGGGGTCCTGTCCCAAAAGGGAGTTGCAGGGTGGTCACAAGGTTATTTTAGGGGGGTTCACGGTATTGCCACCCTTACTTCGGTGCTGCCTTTAGAGCTAAGCGGCTGGGAACCCAGCTCTGAAGGCAGCGCCTTGCCAGCAGCCGCGCAGAAGTAAAGGTAGAAGTACTGCAACCCCACCATACAATAACCTTGCGAACCCCCCCCCCCACAACTCCTTTTTGAGTCAGAACCCCTACAATTACAACACCGTGAAATTTCAGATTTAAATAACTGAAATTATTAAATTTATGCTTTTTAAAATCCTATGACCATGAAATTGACCAAAATGGACTGTGAATTTGGTAGGGCCCAAGATATAGCAGTGTCTTCTCTAAAGACACCATCTACCAGGATTCTGATTCCTGAATCTTTGAGCCTTAGCACAAGACAAGCAAAGCATCTGCAGCAGTTAAAGAATTATGACCCCTATGGCAGTGGGACAGGGTGTAATAAGCCAATGCCTCTCTGAATATTCTGGTTATTTTCCTCTAGACCTCAACTGATGAAGGAGCTTCTTGTTTGCTGCGCTTCCGCATCACTCCACATCACCCCAGCCCTTGTAACGGTATCATTTTACTTTGTATTTCCTTCCTTTCAGTTGGTTAAGTATTTCAGCTTGTTTGCGTGTTTAAGCTTCTTGGCTTTGTGATTTTTGGAGGGAGTGTGCTCAACCATTTTGCAGGTTTTCTGAAAGCGTTTCCATAAATAATAGAAAGTCACCCTCTATTTACTGTATGTACACTGTAAGATAACAAGAGTACAAATGAAAACTCTTGTGTCACCATCATAACCTCCTGAAAGCACCACATGAAACTATTGCAGATGAACAGAGGTTTTTGCTAAAGCAGATTCCTAATGGAAATTACGCAAACATCCTTTAGTCTCCATTTCACAGAGTTAAAGGTCTGTGCCAGTGTTGTCAAATGACATAGTGCAGAACGGTACGGTTGAGTACTTCTGAGAAACAGAACTACAAAACCATATTTTCAGTCTACTTTAAGGCACTGAAGCTCCACACAGGTGATATTAGAATGACTCATTATTGGCAAACATATTGAGATTCCCTTAGTCTGATGGGCCATACTCTTTAAGTTATAGGTTTGGAAGAACTTAATTTACTTCTGAAGTACAATAAAAAAATAAACTTTGGTCCAACATGTTTAATTGTCAGACAATCAATGTGATTGAATCAAATCTTTGGATGCAGATTTTTTTTTCTTTGCACTTCTTCCCCCAGTAAGATGGCAACAGGGATAAAGTAGGGATAAATGTCTCCTGAATCAACCAAAATCAGGAGGACCCAAACCTCTCTTATTTTTTGAGGGGAGGAAAAATATCATGCACATGTTCTGTTGAATAGGAAACCTCCCCTATTTTCCAGAAGCTACTCTAATTTACACCCGCTAAGGATATGGTATGACTACCACAGCTCCTTACCTGGCCAAACCAGGCAATCTGGGTCCCATAGTTGAACCAGCAAATTTTGAGCTCTGTAGTTTAACTCCAGATGAAGTTAGGCTCCAAAAAGTTGGAATCAAGATTCTGGAAAACAGGAGAGGTTTCCTTTGTCAGCAGAACATTAATTAACATTAATTTAAAATGATTGATTAAAATGATATGTGATTAATTAATTGAAAATAATCTTTTAATTATTTTCCATTGATTATGCCAGTGGTAAAACTAGTATTTGTAGTACCCTCTTAAATTCATCACTTTTAGTACAGAACCCTTTATCTCTGCATGGAACGAGGGTTAGTATGGGCATTATAAAGATATGAATATAAAAAGCTTTATAATATAAAAACCTCACACTATGGTAGGCAGGTTATCTAGGGACTCATTAGAACAGAGATACAAAGAAAAACCTGGAAACAAAAAAGTTAACACTTCTACAGTCATAAGACAAAAAGAGCGGATTAGTGGGTTACAGATTGTTGTAATAAGCCTAAATCCAGGGTCTCTGTTCAGTTAAAGACTACTCGCCATTTCACCATCATTTGGTTCTGCTTATTTTTCTGGATGATGCAGCAGAAAGCCCCAGTCCTGACTCCTTGGAGGCTGGGCCAAGGCAGAGAAATTCTATATGCTGATTTGCCAGTGCCCCAAAATGAGAGATTTCCATATTTTGTTTCTTTCCCTCAGCCGCTTTCCTGTTAACCTGAGGCTATAGCCTGGGCCACTTATGGGCAGAGCTCTTCTCGAGTGTATACAGAGCAATGCTTTTTCAAATTGCCCAGCTATTGACTCCAAGCATGGATGGGAGGATAGAATATGATGGGGAAAATATGAAGGAGCAGGAGTCTGGTAAAGAGCAAGGAGGACTAGGGGTAGGGAGAATGGATAGCAGGAATTAGGGTTGCCAGATGTCTGGTTTTCAACTGGAACGCTTGCTTGAAAAGGGCCCCTGGTGGCTCCAGTTAGCACCGCTGACCAAGCCGCTAAAAGTCCGGTCAGCGGCACAGCGGGGCTAAGGCAGCTCCCTGCCTGCCCTGGCTCCACACGGCTCCCAGAAGCCGCCAGCATGTCCGGTCCTAGGTGACGGGCCACCCCAAGCACCGGTTCCACAGCTCCCATTGGTTGGGAACTGCGGCCAATGGGAGCTGTGGGGGTGGCGCCTGTGGGTGCGGGCAGTGTGCAGAGGCCCCTAGCCCCTCTGCCTAGGAACCGGATATGCCAGCTGCTTCCGGGAGCTGCCTGAGGTAAGCGGCGCCTGGCCGGAGCCCGCACCCCAAACCCCCTCTTGCACCCCAACCCCTTGCTCCAGGTTGGAACCCCCTCCTGCACCCCAACTCTCTCCCAGAGCCTGCACCCTTCCCCCCCACACACCTCAACCTCCTGCCCCAGCCCTGAGCCTCCTCCCGCACCCCTTCCCACACCCCAGCCCTGAGCCCCTTCCTGCACTCCAAACCCCACATCCCTGGCCCCATCCCAGAGCCCACAGCCCCAGTCGGAGCCTGCACCCTCTACCACACACCAACTCCCTGCCCCAGCCCTGAGCCCCTTCCTGTACCCCAAACTCCTCGGCCCCAGCCAGGAGTCCCCTCCTGCAACCCAAACCCCTCATTCACGGCCACACCCCGTCCAGAGCCATCACCCCCTCCCACACCCCAACCTGGAGACCCCTCCTGCCTCCTGAACCTCTCATTTATGGCCCCGCTCCAGAGCCCTCATACCGTCCCGGAGCCCTCACCCCCTCCTGCACTCCAACCCCCTGCCCCCGGCCTGGTGAAAGTGAGTGAGGATGGAGGAGAGCGAGTGTTGGAGGCAGGGGGCATGGAGTGAGCAGGAAGCAGGGCCTTGGAGAAGGGGTGGGGCATGGGGTGGGGCAAGGGTGTTCGGTTTTGTGCACTTAGAAAGTTGACAACCGTAGCTGGAATTTAAATGAGGGGGTCTTGGGAGAGGCAGGAGGAGGGAGCTTTTAAATGGGAGACAGGAGACTGGCGGGGCATGAAGGGAAGATGTAAGGGCTAGGGGTCATGGAAGGAGGGATGAAGAGGGTTAGAGGGATAGATCCTGGCAATTGGATGAGATGGAGAGAGGGACATCAAAAGATATATATACATTAAACAGTCAGTGCTTATACTTTTCTAGGTATAAAACTTTTGAAAGTTTTCAGGGTGAATAAAATCCTCCACAACACTCCCCCTCCTTTCCTCTCCACTGACCCAAACATACCCACACCCACATTTTACCTATGGACATAGTAAATCTGTAGGAGGTGAGGCCTCTTTTGAAGCCCTGTCGGTGCAGGCCTCGCCTCCTATAGACTTTGTACACCAGTTTAAACTTTTGCTGCTCATTCAAAAAACTGGGAAATTTACAAATAAAACAGTTCTTAATAAGAGTGAAAGTTAATAGATTCTTAAATTCTAAGAACGATTCATTAATTCATAGATTTTAAGGCCAGAAGGGATGTTATGATCTTTTCATGCATAATGTAGACTATAGAACCTCACCCTGTAATTTCTTCATGAAGCCCCCGTAACTTTTTTGGAGCTATAGCATGTCTTTTATATATCCAGTTTTGATTTAAAGACTTTGAGTGATGGTGAATCCACCACATCCCTAGATAAGTTGTTCCACTGATTAAGTTACATTCACTATTTAAAAATTACATCTTACTTCTAGTCGGAATCTATTTAGCTTCAACTTCTGGCATTTGGATCTCATATCTTTTTCACTAGATTAAAATGTAATGTACTATCAGAAATGGCTTTCTCTTGTAGGTATCCGTATAGACCATAATCAAGTCACCTTTTAACTGTCTGTTGGATAATTAAATAAATTGAACTGAAGTCTGTCACTATAAGACATGTTTTCCAGATCTCAAATCATTCTTGTAGTACTTTTCAAAACCTTTTCCCAATTTTTACCATTCTTTCTGAAGTGTGGATGCCATAACTGGACACAGTATTCCAGTAATGGTCTCGCCAAGCTATATACAAAAGCAATACCACCTCCATACTCCTACTTGATATTCCTCCACTTATGCCTCCAAGTTGTGGTGATAATGAGCAATGAAGGATTATATGGGAGTGGGGGAACTGGCAGGATCTCTTATCTATTCTTTTCCAAGCTTCATTTATGGCATTAGAATTTTTGGAAGGAAATAGGATATTGGTTTAGGAGATAGTTGGCCTCCATTCAAATACACTTTCAACCCTCTCGCTTTTATAACAGAGATTTTTGTTTATGAATATAGCTTAATTCACTAATGGGGGCTTAGGCTCTGCCGTAAGCAAAACTTGTTTTATTTCTTCATAAACCTATTCTTTCACTAGTGTCGTGCTTCAGTGATTTCATGATAAGTAAACATTTAATAATACTTGGGCTGAAAGTGTTGAGTTCTAGATATGAATTCTTAAACAATTTGCAGACTTTGTCCTCTTTGAGCTTCTTGGTGAAAAGATTGCTCTCACTACTTCTAGCTGGTCTAGAGCCTTGAGAGCTTAACACAGCCTGAAAACAGAGTTACTGGTTTCAATACTTCCTAGAAAGACATTTGTTGCTATTGTCAATATTATTGCATGCCGCTGTCCCTTCCAGACTAAATAATGCTGGATCTTATATTGATCTAAAGCTACAGTTCATGTATTGCTGGTGCACAAAGAGATGACTTTGTAGAGTAAAGTGTTTTTAAAGTTACTCTAAACCACTTTTTCATTTCACAATAGGTTTAAATGTAAGTTTGAATTTATCGCATTGCCCAAACAGGTGGCCCAGTTCATAAGCCCTCTGCAGAGTTGTGAGGAAGACAGAACAGACCAACTAAAAGATTACAGTCACACTATGATACGTTCATTGAGTGCTTAGGAGGTGTTCTCATAAAAACTTGTGCCCCAATACAGCAAAAGAAGGTAGTGAGTGGGGGAGGCTAGGGAAGTTTGTTACACACATGAAATTCCTCTCAAGAAGACTGTTGTCAGTGTTTCCATCACTTACTATTAGCCCCAAAACAGTTTTTCTTCCCACTCCAAATGTTTACTCTGTTTCTGATGGAATTATGTTGGTCTTACATTTCAACCTAATTCATGCGCTCTTTATTCTATGTGTCCTAACTTCTGAAAGAGATTATATCATATATGCAGCAGTCTCTTGTTAAATCTTAATGAGAAGCAAAACTGGCTTGAATTAACCAGATCTGACCATATCAATATTTTAGCAATGTAATTTATGAGTACATGTAAAAAAAAGACCTGTAATTCTGAGGAACATCTACTGTTTTGTAAGGTGAAAAAAATCTCATCATAACATTTAACACCTTTTAGGACTTTCTAAATTTGAGCTCCCTCTTGGTTAGGTTTGCAGCTAGAATGATCTTTATTTTTATATCTCATACATCTCAATCCTTTATGGAAAAGTCCTGTAGAATTTTTATTAGGGAAGAAACCAAAAGGATTCTCTGGAATTCATGGGCCGGATGGTGACTCTTGCTGTATGTCTGTACAGGAGAGTAAGAAGTCATAAAGTGTTCTCTTACTCCCCTGAGCTTGCCACTCATATAATGGGTAGGACCATGGGAGGAAAGCAGCCTCTGCTGGGCCACTAATCCCCATATCACAGGTATGCAGAGAGTGGGGAGTTGGTGGAGCCCTGAGTCTACCCCTTCTCTCCCCTCCCCCAGGGAAATTATCTATGACAGATAGAGGCTGGTGCAGATTAATTCACTCCAACAGCAAACCGAGAAGCGGGGACCAGGCTGACTGAGTCACCATATGTGTTTGGTCCTATGGAGCTTTTCTAATCCTCCTGTAATATGAATTGTTCAGTATTTGCACAGTGTTACTGGAAAAGATCTCTGCAGAAAATCCTCAAAGGCACATCTGCATCCACCATCTTGTCCTCTAAGATCTACCAAAGAGACTGTTGTTTACAGCCGTGCTGTCAAGATTTGACAAACTAGCGACAAAAGAAGAAACCTAGTTAAATGAAAGTATTTACTGATTGTTTTGTTCAGTGAGGATATCTGCTCCACATAATGTTCAAAGATAAATTCATTAGGTTAATACAGTACCAAGAAAAAAGGAATAAGATCAATGAGTGACAAAATTAATTCTTTTTTGGTTGTTTTTCATTCTGCATTCCTCACTGTGAAAAAGCTTTCTTAAGAAAAGCTATCTATTCGTTGTTAATTCAGAATGACTTCAGAAAGCAAGTGCTAAAACTCCATTTCTCTTCAACATCATAATCTCTACAGGTTGTAAATAAACATTTCATTAATCAGCCTGTCATCACTTCTAGCTATCACCATTGTAGCTCATTACCTTTGACCATTTCAGTACAAAAGACAAAATATTTAGGAAAAGCCTTGAAACCTTTTTCCTCTCCCGCCACCCCCCCCGCACACACACACACACTCCACTCCTTCTGAACACAAACCAAAACAAACCTAAAACAAAACAAAACAAAAACCCCACACCCTATTTTTACAACCAAACTGTTGAAAAAAAGGTCTGAGTCATATGGGTGTCTATTTTCCACATCATTTTTTCCAACTTTGCACTTCTAGTCTTTGATAGGAATGGGTCCAAAAGTGCTGCAAGAAAATTGCGTTTCTCAACTGATTTTCATACTGAACCTGCAGTGGAAGGGACAGAAATCTTGTGTGAATTGCAGCCTAATTCTACAGAGTTTCAGGTACAAACTTCTGTGTACTTACCCAAACTAAATCCCAACTCTCAGTCTTCTGAGTTGCACTATTTGAAAAGGTAGATGCATGCTTGTAATATTGAACAGGGGTCATTGGTTTCAGTTTGGAGGGGCTTCAATGAACCCTTTGTTCCAGTTTCGGTTCACAAGATTTTCGTACCTGATTCATTCATTTCACTTTTGAGTTTTAGCCTAGAATGAACCAAAAACTTGAGTGAAACTTGTCTATACCAGAACTATAGGCCACAAGAATCACTTTCCCTGATGCCTTCTGCTTCCTTTTCGGGTGGACCTCCTGGTCTGTAGCATGTTTAACCCCTGACTTTTAGGGCAGCTATGTGATTCCTCTTGCTCCTGGACTAATTAATCAGGATGGCCTGCTTGCCTATTCCCACCATCTGACAACTTAAAGGAAGCTAGCTAAATAAATACAAAGCTGTTTTAAAAAAAAAAAAAACCACACAACCTTTTGGTGAATAGACTGGCTGCCTACCCTGTTCAGCCACTGCAGGACCTAAAAGGCTCTTCCACAACCGTGGTTCTGATGCACCCCAGAATGTACCATGCACAGCCATATAATTGACCAAATTATGCAGCTTGAATTTCAGAGTACATGCTTCTCATTTATATGGCTATCCATTATGTGTTGTTTAAATTAGTTGGAATCTCTGGATAAATAAAACTACAAACAAAAGTGCACCTTTAAATCAGTTAGTCATCTTGGTTGCTCATGCCAAGTTACTGGCCAGGTAACCTGGGCATGAGGGTGAAGCCAAGTCTTTGTCAGATGCGCATCTGATGCTCCTGGAGGTTGGGTGCAGAACCAGACTCAGACCTTAGTCTTTAGGGCCTATTTTTATAGGAGTTTATTCCTATACCCGTCTATGGAGGTGGCTTCATTGTGCTGTTGACAGCTCTGTGATGGCTGCCAGATGTTCTCTTGTTCTTTGGTTCTCCCATTCTTGGGGCTGTTGGGTGGATTCCAGTCTGCCTCCCGGGGGTTATCTCCACTTAGCGCATTCTTCAGCCGATCCATACTGAAGTTGTAACTCTTAGGCTGGCACTCCTAACCATTCATCTTCTATTTACACATAACGTCCATTCACATGCATTTCCTAGCTTTATTTCAACGTAGATCTCTTTTGACTTTAACCACTCGTAGGGTGTAACGAAACTGTTTAACCCCCTTCCCATATAACATACATAACAAGCAAGATCAGTAATGCGAGAAGGGTGGGAGTCTCCGTGTGCTGTTCTGAGGAACAATTGTTTTTGCAAGATCGCCTCTTTTCTGAGAGCAGACTCTCTGACCCAGGATGTGCTGACACAGTTAGCAGTTTGGCCTTATAAACTGCTCATAGGGCGAAGAAGAAAAAGACCTTCTAATTAACACTACGTTGGGATCTCTAAACTATGGGGGGGTTACATTCAATCTATCTACCATACATCTCCTTATGGCATTAATACAGAAATCATACAGAAATCCTTTGGTATAGTCCAACACCAGTCCAGTCTTATGTATTAATAGCTTTAACAACAAAATTTCTTTTACAAGACAAAATAAATAATTTTCTTTGCCAGTGAGTAGATTGGAATAGTTTATATGGCAATTGACCATCTGCCAGAGGTATGGCGTGGTATTGACTAGCTATGTCAATAATTGTAAATACTGTTCTAGATTTTAAAAAGACTATGTACTGTTAAGTTCAATTAACATTGCATTGTTAGTGGTCTCCCTGTAATCACAGAGCTTATTAGCGGCTGCTTAATGTCAGAACAAGACACTTCCTTAAATTTTTTGAGTAGAGAATGTTAATCTATGAATCTTTGCATGTTGACCACTATACTGTGGTGTGCAATCTCTCTACTAGTATAATTAATAAATGTTCATAGATTCATTCAGAGAGAGCAAAATTAGTGCTTTAATAAAATAATTTATTACTGCATGAAACTCCGAATCATCATTTCTTCAACCTGATTAATCCCTTACCATGTAAATTAAGGAATTCCTTTTGTTATAGGTTATTCTATGGTAAATTGGATATTTCTCTTATTAACGTGTTTTCATTGAACTGTGTGGGTGTTTTCATTTTATTTTGTTGGTTTTTGTCCCTTTCCACTTCCCCCAGTTAGTTCTTCAGGATATTGCAGTTTTTAAGTGTGAGAGATTGGGTAGTTGTATTTTTTTTTTATTTCATGTTTTAAACATATTGTTTCCACTTTTCTCAGAGTACTGAAACATTCCTCTCCTCCCCCCCAAAAGTTAATAACTTTTATCCAACACTGTCTCAATGAATAATATTTTTAAAATGTTATTCATATTATCTGTATGTCTTTCAGACTTTGAACTTTTTTAAAAAAATGAGTTGTTTACAGCAGAAGTAACCCAGACCCTGTACTAAAAGTTATACAAGTTTCTATAATAACCCCTAATTTTCAGTTGTTTATAACTATCTGAAATGTCTACCTTTGAGACTGAACATTTTCAGGATAGGTCTCTATCTAAAGGTGAATTACTTTTACAATGTTTGAATGAAAACAGTTTAGTCATTTCCGAGTATGAGGAGAGATTGATAAGACTGGGACTTTCAGCTTGGAAAAAAGAAAACTAAGGGAACATATGATAGAGGTCTTTAAAATCATGACTGGTGTAGAGAAAGAAAATGAGGAAGTGTTATTTATTCCTTCTCATAACACAAGAATTAGGTTTCAGAGTGGTAGCTGTGTTAGTCTGTATCAGCAAAAACAACAAGGAGTCCTTGTGGCACCTTAGAGACTAACAAATTTATTTGAGCATAAGCTTTCGTGGGCTAGAACCCACTGATGAAGTTGTGAAGGCCAAGACTATAACAGGGTTCAAAAAAGAACTAGATAAGTACATGGAGGATATGTCCATCAATGGCTATTAGCCAGGATGGGAAAGGATGCAAAAAATGCTCTGAAGTGTCCCTAGCCTCTGTTTACCGGAAGCTGGGAATGGGCGAGGGGATGGATCACTTGATGATTATCTGTTTTGTTCATTCCCTCTGAAGCACCTGGTCACTGTCAGAAGACAGGATACCGGGCTATATAGACCATTGGTCTAACCCAGTATAGCCATTGTTATGTTCATTGAGGTGGTTTTATTTTGTCAGCAAAGCAGGAGAGTTTGCTTGGCGGGATTTGCCAATGAAAGTTGACTTTTGTCGACAAAACTCTATTGTGTAGACAAGGCGTAAAATATGTTAAGAAAGTTGAGATATCAAGATGAGCTTCAAGGACAGCAGAGCTCAGAGGAGAAAGTATTTTTGATAGTTTATGTTTTCATTTTTGCAATTTTCACCTCTCAATTTTTTAATTTGAGGTGCCCCATTTTGTCGGTTGGTGCTATGGAGTGAATGAGACATATCGTACAAATTTAAAGAGCATTCTTTTTAAAATTGAGTCACAACAGAAGTGAATGTTCTTGAAAAAGCTCTAAATTGTTGCAAGAGACTAGCTTGATGTAGGTAAATCATAAGTGTATCATGTATTCTCCTGCATATATCTGAAAATTGTTCAGTTTAATTAGGTCATAGCTCATGCTGATTGTTTTCCTTCTGCTGTATCTGATTTTTTCTTTTCTATTATTTCCATGTTTCGTTTACTGTTTAAAGGTGTGTGGAAGTTAAAGAACGCTCTAATTTTTTAAGAGCCCTAAAGGGAAGTGTGTTTTTGTTAATAATTCCTGTGAACACCTGTGGACTGTTGAGTTTAATTGTAGTACAGCTGGTGGCGATGATGTATGGAGACAGTGTTGCTTTGCAGACTGACAGGAAATTGTCTCTCTCTCTCTCTCTCTCTCTCTTTTTTTTGCATCAATTTCCTTATGTGGTTTGTAAGGCATTTTAATATGATATTCTTTTGATCAGTAGAGTAGAAGTGGTGTTTCATGGTTGAAGACTTTAGACGGGATACAGAGTAATGCATAATACTCCTGCTAAGCTCCTACAGAGTAAAGATTCCGATCAGGAAAATTAGCTGATCATCTTATGTACACAGTAGTGAGGAATATGCTGAGGGACTTTCTCATACACAAGAAAGGGAATGAATTGCCATAGACTTTAAAGAAATTGTGATTGGAACTAACTGAGATAGGAAATGCTAGAGGAATTGTATGTGGAGTAAATTCAGTATGGTGGTAAATGAAAGGTAATGTAGGAGAAGTGGATAAGTTGAAATAAAGAGGGTTTTTGGAAATATGTTAAAATTGGCATATTTAGTGTGGGACTTATTAAATGGAACTGTCATAAATCAAGTAATTAAGTTCAACAGGAAATTTTCTGATTCTGGACTCCCATAGCTCCTGCCCCCCTGGTCCAACCCTCTCAACTCTATTAAGGCTTGCTAGAAAGTATGGTAACCTCCATAGAGTATTTTTCATGGTTATAAGGGAGTGCCCAGCAATCTGGGACATGGAGAGCGGCTAACTGGGAGAAGCAATGAAGTCTAGTGGATATGGCACTGATTCAAGACTTAGAAGACCTTGGTTCTATTCCTGGTTTTGCTACTAAATTGCTATGTTACCTAGGGCCAGTCACTTCATCTCTGTTTCTCCTCTCCACCTTTGTCTCACTTGTCTGTTGAAACTGTATGCTGTATAGGTAGGGGCTGCTATCCCTTGCTGTGTATTTGTATATTGCCTGGCACAAAGGGACTCTGTTCTTGGTTGTAGATTATTAGCACTACATTAGTAAGGAATTAAAATGATCTTTTTAAGAAAGTGTTTTCTGTTTTAGCATGGAGAGTCAAACGGGTAGCAAATTTTGTACCACCGAAGAACCTAGAAATGAAATTAAAACTATTATTTTATATTGCTTCCACTTCAGTATATATTTCACTTTCTTTGTAGCATACCAAAATAATAAATAAATGCTGCAGTTAATTAAATGCAAAAGTGTGGTTGAAGTATTCCTTAAATTGTAAAAAATATATATATATATATATATTGTACAAACTATAAAGGAATGGAAGTCATAAACTGCATATTATTAGCAAATAGAGGAAAGAAAATTCATTGTATCCTTGCTTTCCTCTCTGAGAGTTTGAAACTAGCAAGCTAGCCGCTTCTTGAACTTCTGAGTGATAATGTCAGCCTAGCTAGAACAAAAGAGCAGAGGGCAATGAAGGTCTTTACAGTGAATAAATCACCAAAGGAGTGACTTGTGTCATATGGGGAAAAAGTGCTGTGATAAGACGTGCAGTAATCTCAATAAGGGTTTCTAGGCAGCTTTAAGATATTGTTTTTACTTAATTTATGAGACCTTCCATGTAATCAGAAGGCAATACATGTGCTAAAAGCAGTATTACAAGTTCAGAAACAGTTCAGTAGGATGCCTAAACAAACTAACTAAATAAATTTTATATTGAAATGCATATATTTATATAGACACTGGAACTTAATATGAAGAGCTGTTGTATATTTTCTTGGTGCATGTGACAAAAGTTCAGCTAATATAATTCCAGATATCTGAGTGAAGTGATCTGTTTAAAACTTATGAGTCTCTGCACCCTGCAGTTTGTCTTCCACATGAGGCTCACTCTGCTGGTGTCCCCATCAGCTTCTTCTGAGCCAAAGCTTTAATTTAAAAAAAAAAAAGGTTTTATCCGTAATGGTTGGAAAGATGACCTTCTATATGTGTAAGTATATATGCAGTAATGTCTTTCTGATTCTGCAAAAGGCTTGAAATAAGAGCTCTAAGAGAGGGTCTAACTGCTTCAATCAGATCAGTGATGTGAAACCTGGTGACATTTAAAATATCAGCATCGTTAAGTATTTTATTGCTGGTGATTTTAAAGGAAGTACCCAGCAATAATACTTCTACATACTTCCCAAGTTTTTCTTTGGATGATAATAACCATCAATGACTACTTATGTCTTGTGAACAGTAGCTGGAGTTCACAAAACAGCTGGAGGTGAGAAAATGGCTACTTAGGCTCAATCTGGTCTTTTAAATCTCAACCAAGAACATGTACAGCTCTGTTCACAGATCTCTCAATGCCCTAAATGTCACTGTTTTGTGCACAATACAAGCAGATTTATCTTCCTTTCTCCTACTTGACGTTAACTATAGCCACTAGCCTGTCACATTTCCTTGAAGAATCGAAAAGAGTAGTAAATGAAGAAATGGTCCATTAGAACAGGAGCCAGATGAAAAAAGAGTGGAAAGGCTAGGGTCTGAATAATTATTGAAATAAACTACAGTTGAAATGAAGCAGCAGGAAGAGCAGGAATCACAGGGTCTCCAGAGGCTGATGATGACACTGGGGGAAGAAAGAACATTCAAGAGGGAAAGAGATGTTAGAAATAGAAGATTCCACTAATGATTTTTCAGATGAGACCACAGATGACAGAAGATATAGCAGAAGCTTAGGGCAAGGGTTAGGTTAAGTTAATACAAGGTGAAATCAAAGAGATTCAGAATAAGCAGACAGGAAGTGGACAGATACAGGCATTTTAAGATTGTTGTAAATATTCTGGCTTCTGGATTTGTGAGAAAAATAACACATTAATAAACGTCAACGCAGTATGCATTCTCCTATAAATTGTTTGCTAACAAATTTCACCAACTATTTCAATGCACTGCTTTCATTTATGTGTGAGCTCATCAGTTTTAATGTCTCATGCTCACTGAGTATTTAGTTTTAACTAACGACAAGTAATTCTGTGTATAACTATCATGCCACAAAATGTAATTGGTTAAAAATTGGTTAGTGTCCATTTTCCTTTAACAATTCTTTTTTGGTTGTTTAAATCAATATCTCAAGACATACCTAGCAATGAAATATATCCTCTCAGTTATCCATCAATGAGGAATAAATTCTGCGACTGCAGAGGGACCTGGCCCAGCTGAACTTGTGCAGTTCTACTCTGGTATAGATTAGGAGATCCCAGGACACTACAGAGGGTTGTGCATCGTTGGTGTGCATCAGAGTATCTGCTGATGAGGATGCAGGGGAACAAGGCTAATCCATCTGTCTCTATGTCGTCCCACTAGCTATAACTCTTCTCACCTCCATCATACAGAGCAGGCCTGTTTTGTGCTATACCTCTGAAGCAGTAGTAGAGACTGTGGAGCAGTTTTGCAACCTGTGAGGGAAGTTTCTTTCCTACTACTTCCCACAGAACTAGAGTATGGTCTGTTTATTTGGTCAGATTATCTTGAGTGCCAGATGAGTGTTTCTTGGAAAATATGAATAAATATTGAGGGTGTGTGCTTGTGTGAGGAGTTGATTTTAAGTGTACAATTGGTAACACGTCATTACAATGGCCTATATTGATCCCGTCCTCCCTCCACAGATCTGCCCATGAAGGTGGACCTCAATGAGCAGATCTATCTTTCCCCACCATTCCTGGGACCCACAGAGGCCTCTCTGAGATGTGTGGATCCTAAGGAGTTGAGAGGGGACTAGGAAGAAGCTGATCTGGGATGGTTACAGGAGAGGAGGCATAATCCTTCAACCAGCTCCCCACGACAATTAGACCAATAAAGCCAAATTTTAGTTTTGATTTTCATAGACTTTCTCACCTTTACATGATCTTTTTAAATGAGAAAAAAAACTTTAGTGACTATTTAAAATTCTGAACTCTGTAGTCCAAGTTCTCCCCATTATGATGCGACAATATTTAGAATGTTCCTGGCTTCCCCTTATATATGGACTCCTGCATAGGTGGCTCCTGTCCCTGATATCTTGGTTTATTGGAATATTTACATTTGTAGTTTGAGGTCATCTCCCAAACAGAGATTAAGGGTGTCCCTAATATGAGCATTAGTTTAAGGGCATCCCAGACTGAATCTTGATTATGAGGGTATGGCTAATCTGAAAGTTTACTGTGACCCTGATTCACGATAGCATGCCAATTCAGGATAGCACTTAATCACATGCTGAATTCTAAAATCAAGCACATGCTTATGTGCTGTTCTGAATAGAGATGAACTTAAGCATGTGTTTAAGTGCTTTCCTGAATCAAGGCCTCTGTGTTGCCAGCACTCTCTTCTGCTCGGTTTAATGTAGGCTAAAAATGGATAGAAATATTTTGTGTATAGTCAAATTCTGAGCCTCAAATATTTATTTAATCTAATTTGGCTCTAAATTAGATCTTTGGTTCGTAGTAAGATCTACAAAAGAAGCCAGGTATGAAGCCTCAAGTTATTTGAACACGCTATTTGTTGTTGGAGCATATGAGTAAAATGTGTACTTTTAAATCTTCAACAGCTCAAAAACAATGGAACCAGTTTTGCTGAGGAATTTGTTTGAGAAAGTTAGCAACTGGAAAAATAGGATTTGAATGGAAGCTTGAACTCAAATATAATGGCTTGCACATGCTATAATATTTATAGTTCAGGTGTTTGTATAATTTACACTTAGGTTTTATTAATGTGACTATTTTTATTCCAATATTGCAGCTATTTGATAACAGTGGCTTCTCTTTTTATCACATTATATTGTCATCTGTTTTTTCCATTCCCTTTATACTGACTACAGTAGATGCAGCTTTTGGGACTCTATACTAAATAAAACAAAATACCCATTTCTATTGTGCATCTCTGTAAATAACATTCTTATTGTGTTTTCCCTGAGAATTACTAATGAAAAAAAAAAAAAAAGCTCTGTTTATTGTAATGTTCTCATAACATGATTCTTGGAACATCTATTTTCTTTTGTGTGTGCACCACACACCTACTGTTGCAAAACAGGCATTCCTCACTCTAAGTGTTATTTGTTGATGTTTAAAGGTTCAATGAATTATTCAGCCCGTTTACCCTTCTTGCTTTGCTGCACACCTATTGAGCTCTCAGAGCAGTTTCATATCAATAAATTCTGACTTGCTCTGCAGCTCCAATTTCATGCTTGGTCTTTCCTTAGCTACATACAAGTAAAAAATAAATAACTGAAAGAAATAAAATATGTATACAAATTGCTTTAAGTAACCACATATCCTATTCTTTAAGCCCTCCCCAAAATTTCAGAAATTAGACAAGATAGCAAGACCTTTAAAAACAATCTGCAAAACATGATCAGATCTTGTTAACGACAAATACGATGGTGGAAATTTAAAAGTCTTTTATGAGCAGAGTTTCAATGCATTCTTGACAAATCTCTCAAAGGTCATGAGTGCACTGCTGTACACAAACCTGCACAGCAGCAATGGCACATAAGGTAGGAGTTTGATCAATTTTATTAATCATTTAGGGGTCTATTTCTACTACCATTACTCAAGGTGATTTGATTTCAATGGAACTACTGAAATAGTACAAAATACTACAAAATAATTGTAAGAACGTGCAGGGCTCGAACCTGGAGGTATGGAGAGTCAGGGCTGCTGATACCTCTGCATCGCCACTAGGGGCTTAAGCAGGGCATCCCCAGAAGGACCCTGCAAAGCTAGGTTTGGCAGGAAGTACTGCCCCCTGGGGCTTGAGTCATGGCCCCTCACAGCTCAGTGGTTGGCCAATACCAGTATATAAACTAGGAAGCCATGGTAAGAAGCTGTCTGAGCAACAACACAGACTGCCTGCTGGCTTCTGCTCCAGGCCCTGCCTATGACAGACCCTAGATTCCAATCCTTTTTCATCCTCAATCTCACTCTTCAGTGGCTGTCTGTAACCTAGTGCCCAACCACAATCTCCTGGTAACCTGACTCTGCCTGCCTCTTAGGCTGCCCTCTGGCCTATGTCAGACTCTTGCCTCCTGGCATTTGACCTGGCCTGACTCCTGCTCTAACCAGTAGATTGGCCTGCGCACATCCCAGTCGTGACAAGAATAGTGTGAGTGGAAAGGTGGCCAAATTGAACCCTCATCTGGTTAGATCTTTCTGGAATTTCTCACACTCCCCTATACTCTGCACAAATCTCAAAAAAGAATGTGACTTGTCAACACTTTTTGCCACGTCTCTGTTCACACACACTTTCATATAAATAAATAAAAATTATAAATATGTGGAATAACAAAGCTGTATTACTCATCAGCTACTATTAACCTTTTTCCACTATAAGGACTTGTCTGCATTGGGAAACTGAAATGGTGTTTACTAAACAAATGTTTGCTACATTAACGTAGACAAGGATACAAAGTAGAGAGAGACTGTCATGTTTCACCTTGTATCAGTTGGTTGTGAATAATTCTAAGATGCATTGACTCAGAAGGGGTGGTCTGTAGGGTTAACCACCCAGCTGGTACACTTTGAAACAAGATAGTATATTTCTACATTAAGTGCTAAATTGTGTTTAACATCATATTACTTAACATGGGTTTATAACATGATGTCAATTCCCAATGTTAGCCTTGAGAAATTACTTTCAAGAGTTAAAATTTTAGAGAATAATATTCATACCCTGGTAAAAACTGTCTAAAACATCTTTCCCACCAGCTCTTTTGCTTATTAATTTTGTTTCAGCGGAGTATAAATGCACAGCAGGCATTTGGACGCTTTAGAAGCCTAAAAACTGTGGGAATTTAAACAGAAACCTCCACTTCCTCCCAACTACTCACAGACTTGTCAGACAAATCTTTTAAAATTGGAGTTACTCAAGGGGGAAAAGAGCTGGTCCTTTCAGAAGTGCCAGTGTTTGTGAAGAATAAAATTTAGCTCGGGTTGAGTGAAAAAATAGCAAAGTACTCAAAACTTGTCTCAAAACAGAATTTTTTCTTTATATGCCAGAATTTCTAAAGAGTCACTGCTCATAAATGAGTTGCAGGTTTGGATTCAAATGTTTTTCCCACAAAGTCAGCACATTTCAGGGTAGATGAATTTTTCTCCTGAATGCTGTTACAATTTTTAGGTTACTACTGCCATAGGATGTATTTGAATTCCATTTTTACTTATAATTTTTGTGTGTGAAGTTAGTGCTGGGGAAAGGTGCTGGACTGATAGCTATGGAGATTGAAGCCCTCTTTACATACATATTGTTGAGCAAAGTGACTTTATGCATCAGTCATGCTATCCTATTATATTTCGCTGTTTTCATCTCATTGAGTATGCAGGTTGTTGGGGGCATCAATTGCCACATTGTAGCAGATGGAAGTCACTATTTTTATAACTATAAATAGTAAATCTACTGTCATTCTATATCTATGAAGAGGTAGATGAAAGGAAATATTTAGACATAGTAAGTAAATAAAGAGAAAGTTATGGAGGGATAAATACAGGGAAATGTGGACAGATTTTGTACCAGACTCCTTATGACATGTTAGCAATTTTTTTTTTATCATTTTGGAAGAATGGTCCCTCTGTTGAAAGAATTGTTTAAACTAATTATTCTGAAAATTACTACCAGCCTTTTGTGTAATGAAATGTTCATTATTATGATGATCTATATCCTGCTATTGATCCTTGCTCAGGTCTCTCATTGATGTCAGTGTGAGGTATATGTGTGGAATGAGAACAGGAGACTATGTGGGTATGACTATACCACTTACATTGATATAACTTTGGTCCCCTTTCCGTAAAGGAATAAGCTATACTGATGTAAACACTTTTATACTGATGTAACGGCATCCACATTGAAGTTTTACCAGTATAACTATATCAGTATAGTTAAAGCGGTACAACTTTTGAGTATACACAAGAATTAAAAGAAGGGTGAATTGTGCTATCACTAATATGGTATTTCAGCTCCCATTTTGTTTAACACTTTTTTCCATCATTCGTGCCCATTGACCAGCATGGTCATTTACCAGCAGTTATCACGCTGGTTAACTGAGCCTCCATTTATATTAGGACAATGATCCTTCACTGTGAATGGTTGACAGCCACAGGTGCCTGTGGTTATGAAGGTAGTTTAGTGTCTAGTGTGGATGGAATAAACTTTTTTTTCAGCACTGTTAGTAAAAGTATAATCGGGAACTTGGTGTCTGTGGTACTTTCTGTAACAGTGTTGAGAACAGATTTGTCTCATCTACACTACTAGCAGTTAAACCATTTCAGAAACAAATATGGTGGAGAGGGTTGAGTGAGTAGGGCCCAGTTGATGTGACACACATTGACAGAAACAATCAATTTTCCATGTCTAGATGGACACTGTGATACCACAGTTACTTCATATTGTAAGAATATGCAGCATTTTCTCAGATATCTGGATATGGTAATGTGTGGTACATATTGATGTTTTAGAGGTGAGTACAGCATGTCTGAACATGTCCAGAATACACGCAGGGCAAATAATTATTAATTACTTCCAATAGATGCATTGTTTGATGCTCGAGATAAAATTCATATAGCTAAATCCTGATGGGCCTAGTCAGTTTTTACACATCCAAAGGGAGTTGAGTTTTTGTAAGGAATAAGTAAAAACTGGGTAAAGGGTTTAGGATTGAATCTGTGCTTTCCAAGTATCTATTCTTGATATACAAACCCTTCATTCAGGTTTATTATAAGCTACTTTAGGAACACATCCTTACACAGATAGTATAAAACCTTACTCTATGATTAGTTGGGGTATCAAGATATGGCCCTTAGTAAATGTGCCAGTTTCCCAGTGCAATCTGCCCACCCCTACCTTTTTCCTACTAAAATGGATCACACAAGAATACAGAATTTTTTTAATATGTTTAATTTATCGCCGATTAAGAAGAGGCCTTACTAATTAAATTTAAGCCTTTATTTACTTAACAGTAAAATACAGCAAAAGATTGATTTGAGGGCCAAAAAGAAAGTATTATAATGGTCTTAGCAGTACCAGTTCATTAACTAGCACACTGTATCAAATATGTGAGGCTACATTGACCTGCCACTGTAGTAGCTTTAGCTTGAAATGAAGCTATTACTCTGACTTGGTAATCCATATTGTCCATAGGAACAATGTTACGGTAATGATACTAATTTTGAAACATGCTGTTTTGTATCGTTAGCTTCAGAAATGCTGTTTATTTCACTGGACCCAATGTAGCATTGAACATTATTTTGTAAGTACCTTTTTTCAGCTTTCTGTGACAAATCTATTAGTTACTCTGACCAACATTCCTTATGATAGTAGGTAAAATACTTGGGTGATCTGTTCATGTGATCAGTCCTCAAAGTTGAACAATCTAGTGAGAAGAAACTAAATATGAAATCAAGAAGTTCTTCATCTTGTTACAGTGGTAGGTTTAGTATGAGTGTTTAAAGTTCCTGTGATATTAAGCATTTTTAGTTAACAATGATTAAAGTAGTTTAAGCAGCATAGAAGGGCAAATTTTAAAGGTTAACAACTTCTGGTTGCAATTTTGATGTCAACTTTTCCTGAGATAGTGTATTCAAAGAAATGATCGCTACTAAATTAGGTTCACAGGTGGGTGAGGGTGGATTCTACAAAATTGGGAGAGAATAAAAGTTTTTGCTGCTATTGCTTTTTTTCCTAGACTCTTTACTGAGTCTGATTATGGATAATTAGGTCGGGATCTTTAAAATTGCTCAGCATGGCCTACTTCTGTTTCCATTAAAATCAATGTGAGCTTTACCATTTGACTTCAACAGAATGAGAATTTAGGTTCACCCTTAAAATCTACCGTGGGTTTCTTAGTGCAATGAATGTATCTCATAGATTTGATTACTTTCACGCACACACACTGACATATATATATAATTCTTTAAATTAAAGCACACAACCTATCATGTAGAATAGCACTAACAAGACCAGCATAATTCCAATTAGTAAAGAAGGTACTGAATGCACCTTATAAGAAGTTATGGTGTTGACAACCTTTGCTTTTCTTCTGTATCTCTTTGAGATGCTGTTAACCCTTCATGTGAATCCTGGACTCCAGGACTAATTCTCAGTTGCCTATTGGAGGCAGATATCTTTTGTGAACTTTACATGGAATCCAAAACAATGAACAAGTCCTTCACAAAATAAGAATGTACAGTAAAGGCCAGGTTGTAATCCCCTTACTCACTTGAATAGTGCCTTATTCTACGGTGCTCCCATTGAAGTCAATGGGATCAATTGAGAAGTAAATTACTATTCAAAGTAAATAAGGTTATTAAAATCTAGTGAGGAAGAATAATGTTTTCTAGTAATTTTATATTATTTACAGCTGGTAGAAACCTTACAGATCTCAAAAGGTGCTAAATTTAATTTGGATAAGTCTCCAAAGTTTAGACTTATCCAACTCTGCTCTGGTTAGGCCTCAGCTGGAGTATTGTGTCCAGTTCTGGGCGCCGCATTTTAAAAAAGATGTGGAGAAATTGGAAAGGGTCCAGAGAAGAGCAACAAGAATGATTAAAGGTCTTGAGAACATGACCTATGAAGGAAGGCTGAAAGAATTGGGTTTGTTTAGTTTGGAAAAGAGAAGACTGAGAGGGGACATGATAGCAGTTTTCAGGTATCTAAAAGGGTGTCATAAGGAGGAGGGAGAAAACTTGTTCACCTTAGCCTCTAAGGATAGAACCAGAAGCAATGGGTTTAAACTGCAGCAAGGGAGGTCTAGGTTGGACATTAGGAAAAAGTTCCTAACTGTCAGGGTGGTTAAACACTGGAATAAATTGCCTAGGGAGGTTGTGGAATCTCCATCTCTGGAGATATTTAAGAGTAGGTTAGATAAATGTCTATCAGGGATGGTCTAGACAGTATTTGGTCCTGCCATGCGGGCAGGGGACTGGACTCGATGACCTCTCGAGGTCCCTTCCAGTCCTAGAATCTATGAATCTATGAAAAAAAAAACTTACCTGAGCAGTTTGGGGTCATTTTCTTCCTTTTGTTCCCATCCCAACAAAATTATTCCTTCTCTCTCCAAATCCTTCCCTTTGATCACAAATAGCCCCTCAAATTCCTTCCTACTCTATGAACTTGAACAGTTTACAACATGTTCCCATATTATTTTCAGCATGTCTGGCAGTCTTTATGCTAGGCCCGACATGTTGTTGTATTCAACTCTCACACATGCCAAGATTTCCTTTTACTAGCAGTGCTCCTGAGTGCATTGTGTGCTTCTGGGGGAAAGTAGAGGAAGCCCCAGATCTTGTGAGAGTGGAATACAGAAATGCATGGAGAGGGATGAAACCAGAATATCATACAGTATTTGGAGAGATGTCTCTCAGCTAATTCAGATCTTAGTGTGGTACTGAGGTATGAGCACTGTACTTAAGTCTGTCCTAACTAGTCAAAAATTGGTTGGGGGAGTGTCACGGGTCCTTGTGAGTCCTCCCTGCTGGAGAATTGCTGTTAGGTGAATCCAAGTCTCAGTGCTTTGGATTCCTGGGGGTGTGTGAATCTTCTAGAGCCTGACTCACCAGCTGCAGCACTGGTTCCTACCTTGGAGACACTGTTACATTTGCTGGGCATGACTTTGTCACTTACCCCTTCTCCGAAATGGGATCTTCATCCCACCTGCCTTAGGCTTCGGGACCAGTGCTGACACCAAGATACCTCAGTTACTCCCATAGGTGTGAAGTTTCTACTTGACAATTTAACTCTCTCAGAGACATGAACTAGTAATTCAGTCAACGCTTTGCACAGCTTAACACTTTTATGCTCTTTTATACTTAATTACTTAAAACGGTGTTTCCCAAACTTGGGATGCCGCTTGTGTAGGGAAAGCCCCTGGCGGGCTGGGCCGGTTTGTTTACCTGCCCCGTCTGCAGGTCCGGCCGATCGCAGCTCCCAGTGGCTGCAGTTCGCTGCTCCAGGCCAATGGGAGCTGCTGGAAACAGCGGCCAGTACGTCCCTCGACCCATGCCGCTTCCAGCAGCTCCCATTGGCCTAGAGCAGCTAACCACAGCCAGTGGGAGCCGCGATTGGCCGGACCTGCGGATGTGGCGGGTAAACAAACCGGCCCGGCCTGCCAGGGGCTTTCCCTACACAAACAGTGTCCCAAGTTTGGGAAACACTGACTTAAAACACAGGAGAGTACAGATCATACAAAACAAACATTACATACATGTCCTTTCTATCTCACCCTTCCCTTGGGAGTGTTTGGGGAACATCAGCGTCCAAGGTGGCTAGCAGACAGGATGTCCCCTCCTCGTGCAGGCTGTTGCACACCAGCTGATCTTTCTCCTTCACTGAGCCCCTTATCCAACTTTTGTCATTGTGACCTTGCACTCTCGAGTCCCACACTTTCCCTTCCTGTCCCACTCCTATTCCTGTCACTGTTTCTTTCTTTAACCCCCTCCTGGTTACCTGGTCTCTTTTGTTCTGTTTCTGGTAAGACTGCTGGTATCCTTCTCCCTTCTCAGGGAAATCAGCTAAACTGTTTCTTCTAAGGATGCAGCTGTTTTGTTTTTTGTTTTTATTTTTATTTTTTGGCATAAAATTTGGGAGGTTTAAGTAGCACCATTAACCATAAGTATTTCCTATACGCCTTATCTGGTGTGTATCTGCTACAGAGCCTGTCGGCAATCCTGGATCCACAAACATGTAGCCTCTCAAAATACAGCAGGTTTTTTTTTCCTAATACAATTTCTTCACTATCTTCTTCAGTATCAATCAATATTCATAAATTGTACAGACACAGCACCCAGTTCGTCTGAGAGTTTCTGTGGAAAATGTCTTTTTGTCAAAAAAACGAAAACAAACTCTAAAATGCCCCCAAAATGTAGCTTTTGGCCAAAAATTTTTGGTTTGCAGTTTTCCAGTGAAAAACTAAAGATATTCAAGAAAAGCCAGAACTTTCCACAAAATGTTTCATTTTGTCAAAAACCCAATTTGCCATCAGAAAAAAGTTTCTATAGAACAAATTCAATCCGCTTTCATTCTAATTCCTGTTTAGCCAGTGACTCACTCCATGGCCTTCAGCAAGTTAACTTGGTCTCTCTTTGTCTATTTCCCCCTCTGTAAAAATCAGATAATAATACATAACTCACCTTTGTTAGGTGGGGTAAGTAGCGTGTTAAGAGATGAAGTGCTTATATAGCACTTCAAAAGGTAAAGTTGCTTATAGAGTGTTTTAAAAGATAAGGTGCTATAGAAGGACTAAGAAATACTATTAATTTTAAATGTTTTTGTTGTTAATCATCAAGAAGAAAGATTCAAGTTTCATTGAGGGAAATGGATTTCATTTCAGATTGGTTCTTCTGTCTTCAAATCTTGTGGGCCCATTTCAAGTACATACCCCAGGATGTGGCATGAGGGTGGTATGAATGGAACAAAATAATAGTGCAGTTTAGGAGCATGAATGGAGAGAATGCATACTGGCTGAATTAACTGAAGCATTCGGTGTCATGGACTGTACCCCTATCACCCTAACAGGATATGCTGAAGTAAATGATAAGACAGCATGGTTCTAGTGGTTGTAGTTTTGCTAATTAGCTACATTCAATGTTTAATGATGCTACAAAGAAACTGTACAATCACCCTCCCTGTGCGCAGTAAAATACATCTAACTGACACTTAAGCCAGCGCTACACTCAGCAGAGAACCAACCGACAGTGAGCTTTGTTTATACTGCTTTGCAAATGATTGCAGCTTTGTTAACCTTTGAAAATCCTTAAGGAGTAGGGATCTGTTAATCTCTTGATTCAAGTGTATAACTCCTGGTAACATTACTGAGAGATATGCATCAAAGAGAGAATTACTGTAGGCCCAAATAAAGCTGAGTCTCTTTCGATGTTAGATTCCATACTGCAGATTGTTAGGCAGCAGCAGCTAAAAGATCTGTCATTAGCACTGAGAATACTAATACTGCATTAATTACTTTTCCCTAACCCCATCATTCATTACCCTATTGCAGTTGATATTCTAGCTACAGCCTGCCCTCCCTACACACCAAATAGCAACACAGAAGGAAATGGAATCTGTTCCCTCTTAAAAGGGTGGTACGTTAGCTATCCTCCCCTTGCTCTCTTTGGAGTTCAGGGGAGACAGTGCCTCTTAGAGTTTCCATGGAGGCAATACATCTTCTCTTTGGCCCCAGCAATCCGGCAGTCTTCTAAGCATTGCCAGTTGATTGCACTCTTTCCTTTTCCCACTTCTGTGTGTGTATTTCATCATATTGCTAGAGGTGTTTTCAGTAATCACAGTCATTGTGCTCACAAGTTATTACGTTACCAGAGGCAGCAGCAGCAGTGTTATAATAGTGCACAGAGCCTGCAGTCAGCATCCCTACATAGTAAGCAACTTACAAACACATAGGAAGCCAGACTTCCTGCCTAAGATGTTTACAACCTGAGAATCAAGCTCAGTGTTGCACAAGAATTTATGTACACAAAGCTGAGTGCACATTTTTGAACATCATTTTTTTTTATTATTATTGGGCACTTTGGGGAAGGAAATCTGAGGTCTTCTCTCACTATTTACTCTGTCCTGTCTTTATTTGGCAATTTCTCATTGGCTTCACTGGGAATTTGAGCAAGTAAAGACAAAGTAAAAACTAAGTAAGACTGTCAAGGCCCGGGCGCCAACTTTCCAAAGTGCCAGGGGGTGCTCGACCTGGCTCTGCCCCAGACCCCGCTCCCACTCCACCCCTTCCCCAAGGCCCTGCCCCGTCTCTTCCCGCCCAGTTATGTCCCCTCCCTTCCCCCAAGCGTGCCATGTTCTCATTCCTCCCCCCTCCCTCCCAGCCTCCTGCATGCCGCGAAACAGCTGTTTGCCGCAGGCAGTAGGCATGGGGAGGTAGAGGGAGGTGCTGATCAGCAGGGCCTGTCGACAGGCGGGAGGCACTGGGGGGAATAAGGGGAGCTGATGGAGGGCTGCCGATGGGTGCTCAGTACCCACCATTTTTTTCCCCGTGGGTGCTCATGTGTCAGGGTTCGGCTCTTTGATAAAATACCTCCACCTTGATTTGTTTACTGGTGTCGGCGTGTGTTTGTGATGGATAGAAACTTTTGACAGTCCATTTGAAGGGTGAGAAATTACTCCATATTTGCATTTTTAATATTCATTATGGAGAAGCTAGATGCCTGTGGTTTTCAATTGTCTTTCTAGCAGTGGTCAGATGATGAAGACAATCTGTTTAACAAACTGGCATTTAAGATAGCTTTCTCCATATGTTGCACATTTGCCACTCCATCTGTTGTGTAATAAAGCCAGCAAAAACCCAGCCTGACCAGCCCCTTAGGTGATCTTGTTATTCGTTTAAATAAATAAACAAACTCTTTAACCCATTTTATTTTATTTAGGGTTCAGTATAGCTCTTGCAATGTAGAGCAGATTGATGGAAACAGATGAAGTTCTTTAAAAGTATATTAAACAGGCTGGCATTCTCTTTGACTCTTCGTCCTTCACCCCATGTATTCACTCCCATCAATGTGTGTAATGTATATTACTAATGACTTGTAATACGTACAGTTAGCTAGTGCCTTTTTCATTTAAAAAATGTTTAAGTGAATTACTGCTGGTAAGAGATGCCAGACTGAGAGCACTGCAGAGAGAAGCACTCTATCCATGAACAGTGGCAAAGGAAGCTTCTCCCAGGCTGCCTCTACTAAAAAAAGAGAGCTTTTTGCCAGTCTGTAAGTTGGCGCCACTTCTAGAGAGAAGTTGAGACTTCCTGCATGTCTTGGCTCACCAATATTCTTTTCTAATAAAACCAGATGTGATTTATGACAACTGATTTGAGCATCTTTTAGTGGCTACCCAAACAGATTAACTTGGTAGGTTTCTACAGAGCCTGCAGTTCATGTTATGACATTTTAAGATCTGCTTAAAATATAGCACAGTCCTTCTTTTATAATATCTCCTTTTATGACTTTCCATAGAAGTTGGTATTGTTATTGAGTGCTGTATGCTGGTAGGCTTAAGCCAAAACCAAACAAAATTTTATTTTGTTGTGCTGTTCCAAAATGAACAATGACTTTAAGCTGACAATGACTTTGTCTATATTTTATTTATATTCAACATTTATGTTGCAATTAAGAAAATGACCAAGTAAAAAGTTCCTGTTCTGCCTAGTGCTGCTAGTACAGATGCTTTCTACCCCTGGCATCAAGTAAACATGATCTTAAGTTGGTGTTTTCCTGAACTTATTAGTTATGACCTAATTACAAACCTGTGCAAGCACATCAGTAAAACAAAGGTTTGGTTCATAGAATTATTCAGGAAAAAAATAATGCTGTTAGACTGCATGGTTGAAACTCATGTTCTAATTAAAAGTCGGTGGGATTAGTCTATTAGCTGGATAGAAATTCTGTTTAAAAATTTACATCCAGTACCTTTGTAAAGCAGTTGAAAACCCTCAGATGAAAGCTGTTATATAAGATCAAATCATTATTGTTTATTAGATATATAGACAGCAAACCGTTCTGAGATTATCTCCCACTAATATTTTTTCTCAAATTATGAAAAGAATTGTGTATGCAATTAGAAGACAGATATTTTTTAATGCTAACAAAAACAAAATGAAGTTTCTCGTTCATGCATGCCAACTCATGGTCATTTCTGATGAAGTGAATGGGAAGCAGGAGCTGCAAACTCTACTGAGTGGGTGTCATCTTTCTGAGTGGCATAAGAACATAAGAATGGCTGTACTGGGTCAGACCAAAGGTCCATCCAGCCCAGTATCCTGTCTACTGACAGTGGCCAATACCAGATGCCCCAGAGGGAGTGAACCTAACAGGTAATGATCAAGTATCAGAGGGGTAGCCGTGTTAGTCTGAATCTGTAAAAAGCAACAGAGGGTCCTGTGGCACCTTTAAGACTAACAGAAGTATTGGGAGCATAAGCTTTCGTGGGTAAGAACCTCACTTCTTCAGATGCAAGACTTCTTGCATCTGAAGAAGTGAGGTTCTTACCCACGAAAGCTTATGCTCCCAATACTTCTGTTAGTCTTAAAGGTGCCACAGGACCCTCTGTTGCTTTTTACAGGTAATGATCAAGTGATCTCTCTCCTGCCGTCCATCACCACCCTCTGACAAACAGGGGCTAGGGACACCATTCCTTACCCATACTGGCTAATAGCCATTAATGGACTTAACCTCCATGAATTTATCCAATTCTCTTTAAAACCCTGTTGTAGTCCTAGCCTTCACAACCTCCTCAGGCAAGGAGTTCCACAAGTTGACTGTGCGCTGTGTGAAGAAGAACTTCCTTTTATTTGTTTTAAACCTGCTGCTCATTAATTTCATTTGGTGGCCCCTAGTTCTTATATTATGGGAACAAGTAAATAACTTTTCCTTATTCACTTTCTCCACATCACTCATGATTTTATATATCTCTATCATATCCCTCCTTAGTCTCCTCTTTTCCAAGCTGAAAAGAACTAGCTTCTTTAATCTCTCCTCATATGGAACCCGTTCCAAACTCCTAAGCATTTTAGTTGCCTTCTCTGAACCTTTTCTAATGCCAGTATATCTTTTTTGAGATGAGGAGATCACATCTGTACGCAGTATTCAAGATGTGGGCGTACCATGGATTTATATAAGGGCAATAAGATATTCTCCGTCTTATTCTCTATCCCCTTTTTAATGATTCCTAACATCCTGTTTGCTTTTTTGATTGCCGCTGCACACTGCATGGACGTCTTCAGAGAACTATCCACGATGGCTTCAAGATCTATTTCCCGATTAGTTGCAGCTAAATTAGCCCCCATCATATTGTATGTATAGTTGGGGTTATTTTTCCCAATGTGTATTACTTTACATTTATCCACGTTAAATTTCATTTGTCATTTTGTTGCCCAATCACTTAGTTTTGTGCAATCTTTTTGATCTCACGTCTGTACAAAGTGTTACCTAACTGTCGTTTCCAGAATCCAAACTGTTGGGTATATCTTGGGCAAATTAGATTTATTTTTTTTGTGCCTTGGTTTTTGCTTCCGCAAATTGGAAAGTCCCCCAATGATTTGAATGGACTTTGAATCAGACAGAAAGATTAACAGTGTCTCAGTTCTCAACCTGCAACATTGCAATAATACTTCTCCAAGTCAAAAGTGTGTCATGAAGATAAATGCATTATTATATGAAAGTTACTTGTATGTTACTGTGATGGGGATAAGAATCTAGTAAAGAGTGTTGGAGTCATCAGAAGAAAGTCACATAGAAAGAGCAGTGTATTATGATTTCTTCCTGAGCTGTTTATTTCTCATGGAAGAAGAAAGAATAGATTTTTGAGCTTCCATGAGACTCCATTCCTGAAATGGATTCACTTATGTTGAATTTTATATTTTATTTTTATTTTTTTAATGTACTGATACTCCATTTATGAACAGATAGAATTGTAGTCATGTTGAAATATTAAATGATAGCCTTCTGTCTTTGACTAAAATACTTGAAACTTAACTTTTATTGAGCATGGTGAAAGAATGGGAATTGGTTTTCTCAGGGGTTGACAGCAGATTTACTGAAAAAGGATGTTATAAATCAGGATGGATATCACTGTGATGAGAGCAGAATAAATGCACAGATAACATGATCAAGTACTACTTCTGAAGGGAATAACAGAATGCATTGAATACAATGAATTAAAATGTGGTTACTATTGTACTGCAGGCCCAAGATATAGCAACTCTATTTTGTACCAAGTGTTAAATAAACAAATACCTGGGACAAGCATTAAATAAACACTCATATTTAAGTATCTACAATGCAAATTCTGGTTACAATTCAGCACGTAGCTAACATTAAGAACATTAGTATTCCCAGTGGGAATGGGTTGTGTGTGACAAATGTATGCCAGTGAAACTGAAAGCCCAACTGTATAAAACAATGGCACACCCTGTAATGCTTTATGGTGCAGAAGTATGGGCAATAAAGAGACAGCAGGTTCAATGCATACAGGTGTTTGAGATGAGATGTCTTTGCATCATAAGACTAGTTACACGAAGAGACAGATTTCAAAATGAAAGCATTAAGATGGGAGTCAAAGTCTGTGAAGTGGCTGACAGAATCCAGGAAGCACAACTTTGCTGGTTTGGCTGCATGCAGAGGATGAATGAAGGCATGATGATAGTATGACAGGACAGGGTGTTCAGAAAGCAATCCCAAAGAAAGCTAAGGATGCAATGGATGGACCGCATCAAAGAATTTAGTAAGTAGGTGGACCTTAGTACTGCCTTGGACAGATAAAGGTGGCTGGTGCTTGCACAATGACCTGCCCTGTCCCCAGTAGATGGGAGAAGAAGGGGTATTCCCAGTGGGAGAGTACTCCAAGCGGGACTACTCGTGCTTAAAGTTAGGCATGGCCTAACTTAAAGTATGTTGTTGAATCAGGGCCTCTGTTATTATTACCCTGCTATGCTTCATTATAAAAGTAGCCTCCATATACAGTAAAGCCCACTTTAAAATTTATTATTTACTAAGCTTTTTCAGTCCTCTTATACCAAACCAGAACAAGTATAGGTACAACATAGAGAACTATTACAAAAGTACTATACATCCGAAATGAGAAAAGACTAACATATTTACATAGGGCTTGGATTCCTATGTATTAAATGCTAAATTCCCAGCACATGGATTTTTATGATGTCACTCTGACTGCCTACCTCAGGCCAGACTGTCAAAAACAGAGTAGACCCCTCAAACTGGTGATAAGTTCTATAATTCATTTTCACCAACCCAGTAACAAATGTGAATTCCTAGATCACTATGAGTCTCACCATGGAGTCCTAGACAGTGCCCTTAGACTCTCCACTGCCCTTTTAAAATTACTTGCCAAGCCAAGTAAAAAGACCCAACTCAGGTTGGTTTTTTAAAAACCGACTTTTACTTTGTTTTACCCATTTCTCTAAAATGTTCAAGTTCTGGTTTGATATATTTGGAATAAAACTTTCAAATCATGGATTGGTTTACTCCCAGATCAGTTTCTTGAAGTGGTTAGTCTACTTGCATTCAGAGAATGGTCTCTCAGATCATCGTGTTTTGTTAGCTATTTTACTATTTACTATTTTACTACTTTGTGCCTGCAGAACATTCATGGGGTGGGGCTGTGGGTTGTTCACTATCTTATGAGATGAGTCAGTTTCTGACTAATGTGCTGTATTCCTGTGGAAAGGATGATCTAAAACCTCAGACTTCCACATGATCTTGCTCTCTCAGCAACATTATTATGTACTGATTAGTTGTTTTAACAAATGGTTACTCGTAAATTCACTGTCTCGTTGCTATTCAATCTATCTACCTTCAATATCTAGCAGCTAAAAGTTTTTAAAAAAGGAAAAGTAAATTTTAATCAAGATTTGTACATTACAAAATCAGGTAACTGGATTATGTTATATGTACGCTTTTCCCATTTCCCACTCTCTGCCCCTCCCCCAATTCTTTACTTTTATGTGTAATCCTAGGCCTTGATCATGCAATGAACTCTGGGTAGGTGGTTCTGCAGGTATTTAAGTCACCAGTGCTCATAGTTGGTGCACAGGCTCATCGTGGGATCATGGCCTTACATTGCAAACACTCCAAGGCAGGCACTAGATGTTTTGGGGTTGTTCAGTATGGCATTTAGCATACTTTGGGCACTAGGTAGATAATTATAGAGCTTCACATGTCCGTACAGACATGAATTTATCACAGCACCTTCTTTTGGTAGATGAATATTATTGTCCTTATTTTACAGAGGGATAAACTTGTTTCAGGCCAGATAGTGATTACGGCCTTGTCTACACTACCACAGCAGCATCGATCCCCAGTAAGTGTAGACATGGCCTAAGTGACAGAGCCAGAAAAAAAAATTGAGGAGTTTCTGGCCCTCATTCCCATGTTTAGAGCATTAGACCATATTGCCTCTACACATATGATTTGAAAATTTAAGTTGGTACTCCCCACACACCCACAGAGCAAACATTTTGAAGTGAATGACAGAAGCATCTGAAAGTTTTCTGCTACTTGAATAATTTTTAGTGATCAATGTTCTGAATTTTAAAACTTTTTTTTTTTTATTCATGAGTTTGAAAGGAGGGCATAGACTCTGATGGGAGACCCTCATAGCTAAAGATTTCACAGGGAACTAATGCTAATACTGAAGATAAATACTATGTACAGTTTTCTAAATTTTCCATGCTGTTTATTAGCTCAGTTTACCTGAATATACAGCTGAATTCTTAATGTGTTTGAGATACAATACAGCACTGAGGAAGTTAAGATTTACTAACATGAGTTTAACTAAGTGGAAAAAATTAAATCAAAGTGAAGTGTGACAAGGTTTTGACAGGTTTTGTGATATAGTTTTTTTTACAAGAAATATTTAAAGAATTTCCTCTAGGAAAAATATCTTCACTTACTTGAGAATGTTTTGTTTTCCTGAACCTTAATGTTTCTTTTGCTTATCTCAGTTCTTCGTTATCCCCAAAACTGTGCGCCATATTTCTCATAGCTTGTTCAAAAGAAAATGTTATGCTAGATTATCATTTCTTCCCTTTTCCCGGAAGAAAGGAAGCTGGGTATATGTATGCACCCTATACATGTGTTTGCATTTATATAGATCTATAATTTATAATATATACACACACACACACATTGTGCATATACCTACCTTCTAATTCCTCGGGGCTCTATTGTAATTTCAAACATATTAAGAATACAGCCGTGCACTCTGNTATATATATATATATATATATATATATATATATATATATATATTATATATACACATACACACACACACACACACACACACACACATTGTGCATATACCTACCTTCTAATTCCTCGGGGCTCTATTGTAATTTCAAACATATTAAGAATACAGCCGTGCACTCTGGTAAAATGCAGCTGAATTAAAGATATCTCCTCCTTTTCAATTCCATTTCAGTGCCACAATCAGTTTTGAGATACTGATGCATATATACATGGAACCCACATGTGAGTTGATTTGTAGAGGTAAGAAAAAAAATTTGTTGGCTTCACTAGTACCATTAGGTGCTTAAACAGCAATACTGCTAATATGCTTGTAGTTCTGCAGGAGTGCTCAACACCTAAATTCAAAATACCACTATGCTCTTGACTTACCTTGCATGAGGCCATAGCAGACCATTAAATATTTAAGCAGAACTCTCCAGAGAAAGCAATGAGGAGTTCTGCTTAAATACTACTGGACTGATATGACCCATGTTGAGAAGTGTGCTCAGAATGTGATCCATATTCTTATTGAAAGACGACACAGACCTTTTTTATGCTAAAGAGGATTTCCACCTGTTCATAGGAAGCTTAGGTATCCTCCTTTTCACTCCCGTTTCAATGCCAGGATCAGTTTTGAGGATCTAATAGACATAAGTTCTTTCTAGGTTTTATGCAAATACCATACACAGGAGCCATAGTGTATGACCCAGTTGCATTCATATTTCATATTTTGTGTTTGCATTGAATTTATATGTGCTATGGACTGTTGGCAGTTTTATGGGCAGAACTGATCAGGACATCTATAGATAAGATTGTTACTTACCTCTTCTTTCTTCCCCCTCTCCCCTTTCTCCTTGTAATTAATGATTTTTTTTCCCCAGCAGGCTGACATAATTTTAATGATGTTTCTTCTTTGCAAGCTTTAATTATATTTTATCATTTATGATACATTATTTCCCCCTTCCCTGTGCTAACAGGGTGATAATCTGGAAAAATGATATTTCTCTCTAGGCTTCCTTGGATGAGGAGTGATGAGGAATCTATGTACAAGCTGTTTGTCTCTGGGAAAAAAATCCCAACCATTAATACAATTTTATTTTCACTAAAGCTTAAGGTATTTTTAAGCAGAAGAACTTAATTGTTTCAAGAAGCATGTTCAGGAGTAAATGGGAGATATTTTTATAAATGCTGAAGAGGTTAATATTTTTTATTATGTAACTGTAAATGGTGATAAAATGAAATGATGGAACATTTTATGTGCAAACTGAGCAAGAAGCTTATAAGTGCTTTTTTGTTGTTAGCTAATGGGCCACTGTGAGAAAACTGCCAAATGAGGTAGAAAACATTCATTTGTACTTACTTTGTTTACCACTGTGTATTTTCATTAGCAGAATTTCACAATTCATTCTGCTGTGAAGCCAATAGTTCTTTTATCATGTTGTGACTGAGAAGCCACTCAGACTCATTGGGTCACAATGGGAGTTCTGCCATTGACTTCAATGGGGCCAGGATTTCATTTGTAGACTAATTCCATTCACTCATAGGCTTATTCTGAGATATTGTGTTGTTCAAAATGTCATGGCATGGACATCAATATTTTACAAAATCATAGAGCTAGATTGTTCCAGAAGGGTAGAGTTTACTAAGGGACAGTGCATCCCTCTACTGCCTCAGGAGCAGTCCTAGGAAGGATATATGGTTCCAATCTTTCCCTGCTTTCCCCTTGCCTCAATGGGCAGTAATTTATAGCTGGTCTATACTAGCAGTAATGCAACCCTCTTCCCACCCTGTGCAAGCTAAGCTGTGTTGGCCAGTGTGGGGAAGAGCCAAGGTTCTACCCATTCCTCAGCTACTTTCTATCCATTCACTCCGCGGGGGACAGTATGTGGGTGCACAATGCCTCTTACTTCTACATGGCTGGACCCAAAGGGAGGGTAGCCCATACAGAGGCATGGTGTATTTGTGCATCATTTCTCCTTCCAACCTTATGCATGTGTGCGTGCAGCCTAAGCAAAAATCTAGCCTGTAACAAAGGTTGCTTAATATCAAAGCATTGTTATTGGAAGCTAATTTCTGGTTTTCAGAAACTAGGCAGTTGGCACAGTGTTGGATCCAAATTGTTAAATGTCTTTTGCTTCAAGGGCTATGCAGGGTAACTTAAAATTAGGTCACCTTCATCTTTTATTTAATTTTTTAAAAAATCAGTACACTTGTACACATGGGAGTTCTGAGACCAAAAATAAAAGGAAAGGAACGTGTCAAATTTTACTTATGCAGATAGAAGATAGAGCTAGGGAAAGAGAATTTAAAAAGATAAATGTAATGTTATATACATAAACATATACAATAATTATTTGTTCTTGTAATTTTTCCTACAGCATTGTAGCAGTTAGTTCCCTCCTTCTCCCCCCCCCCACTATATAGATTAAGGGGCTAGAAGTGAGGATCTGGAGTTCCAAAAAGGTTGCATTATACACTATTCCTTGCCCCCTTACCCTCAGGTATAATGGACCTCCTGTTGTTATCAGTGGATGTTTTGCACACAGATCAAGATTAGACTATGACATTTGTAGTAGTAACTAAACATTTTAGGGCCTAACCCTGCAAGTACTTATTAATGGAAAGTAGTATGTGTTTGCAGACCCATAGTAAAGTTTGTAAGCTGCTATTTTCAGCATCACTAAGTGGAAAAATTATATTGGCATTTGCTATGAGCATCATTCTTTGCTCTATATTTCTCTTTCTCTCCTATCCTTTTTGACTTTTCTTCCCTTGCCCTTGCTTATTTTCTCTATGTACTTCTCCTTCTTTGTTATCTATGTTTAACTTTCATTTTCTTTCTGTCTTCCCTCTCCTTTCTCTTTCCCTTTCCCCCATTTTTGTGCTCTTTGTATTTTTCTTGCATCCCCTCACTACCAGTGCATGTACACATCATATGCCTTTGTGCAAGTCAGCAGAATGTTTTATGCAGAGCTGTCTGGAAAACTGAATATCTGGTCCCTGGGATATTCCAGAATTTTGAGATTTCTTTTCATTGCAAATTGGAACAAAAAGTCACATTTTGAAATTTTCCAAGGAATAGAAATTATGAAAAAAATCAATTAGGAAAAATTGAAATGTTTCATTTTTGATAACATCAATTGTATTATAACTTTAATACTGTATGCAAATAATATTTACATTATTTTAAATATAATAAAATATATAAAAGTAAAAATAGAAGTGAATCAAAATTTAAAAAGTATAAATGAAAAGAAATAACCTTATCATTGAAATGACCTTATCAAAACAAGGAAGTCCAAATAAATAAGTTTGACACTTTGACAGAGAAAATAGCATTTAAATCGAGACGTTTTTGTGAAACAGTTCAGTTTTGACCAATCTGCATTTTCCGATAGAAAGCCATTCTGCCAAAAAAAATCTAGCCTGCTCTAGTGCTTTACAAATGAAAGAACTGTGAGAAGAAAAGTGATTAGCATTTTAATTGGTGTCCCTAAGCTGTCCTTCCTTGTGTAACATACTTCAGAGGGAACCAGTTTAGTAGTGAAAAAATTAAAGATGGGAAAGACTTGTTGGGTCTTATGGGTCATTCGCTTGCCAAAGCAGGATGAGTCCTTAGAGTATATTTTCAAGTGCTTTAGTTAGTCTGTTTTTAAAAGTGGATCTTAGTAAATTTTGCCTTTCAGTTAGATGCAGAAAATCTAATTCTAGTTTCCTCCTCAAATTCTTTGCAGGCAAAGCTGATAGAAAAGGGAAAGAGATCAGCCTCGCATTATGTGGTCAGTTTCCCTTTGTACCATCTTCATTCTGCAAAGCACTGGAATGATGCATTTGCTATTGCTGACATCACATTGAATTATTATTTTATGATTACATTCTCTCACACCAGTGTTGGTGTGCGGAGGGGAAACCATTTTCTTCCATCCTTCTCTGTCATTAGCTACTGCGTCTATCTGCTCTATGGTAGAGATCAACTGTTCTGCCTTCCCTGCTAAGGGTTCTTCTGAAGATTTCTTTTGGGTGACCTCATTTCCTCACAGCAGTTGGTTTCCCCTTGATAGCATCATGTGGGAGTCTATATGTTGGCATCCAGAGTATGTCCCCCAGATATGTCTAATGCTTCCTTCTGATTCTAGTGGAGTTGAGCTGCTGGTTGATAATTTCTCAGATCTCTTCATTGGTAATAAAGTCTCTCCATCTAATGATCAGAATCTTTCATAGGCACTTATTTTCAAAGGCATCTGTTTTTCCAACTAACATTGTAATAGCTCACCAGTTCTCACAGCCATATCTTAGCACTGAGATTTGAGTGAAAGTCTGAGTTGAGTTTGAATTCAAAATTCTCAGTTTTGTTTTGTGCTGTATATCTTTGATTTCCATACACTGTTCAGTTAATGAACGTTGAGGATGCTTTTCCTATCCTTGATATCTTTTACTTGAGGTCTCTGTTGGCTAGCTGCCTAGGTAAATTAACTGTTCTACTTTCTTGATGTTATTGCCTTCTAATATGATGTTACTTCTTGACATCTGGGTTTCCAGGATTTTTTGTGTGTGAATGATTTTGAGCCCTTCTTGGCATGCTGTTTTTGCAAAGTGTCTGTCTTTGTAGCTTTTTGAGGGTGTCACTCAATAAGGCAATATCATCAGCAAAATGTTTGTCTGCAAGCCATTTGCCATCTCCTCATGCTATGCCAGGGTGGGGTTGCTAATACACTTCATCGTTATCTAGTCTATGGCAATGCCAAACAACAGCGGAAATCAAAAGCAGCCCTGTTTCATGCCAGTGTCCATGCTGAAACTTTCTGATGTCTAGTTGTTCATCCTTTCAGCTCACTTTGCATCGCTTGATGATGTTGATGACTTTCGGTGGAATTCCATGAAATTGAAGAATATTCCACAAGTATGCCCATACAGACTGTTGAATGCCTTTTGAAAAAATTAATAAAATTGATAAGGGGAGCCTGCCATTCTATACATTCTTCTATGATGGTCTTGAGCGTGAATATCTAATCCACACATGATCTCTTGGGCCTGAATCCAGCCTGTTCTTCCCTAGGCATTGCATCCATTCCTTCTTTCATCCTATGTAGTATCTCATTTCAGAAGACTTTCTCTATAACAGAGAGTAGCCTGACTCCTCTCCAGTTGTTATAGTCAGTAAGATCAACCCTTTTGGATATTATGCCATTATTCCATGTTTCTCCTGGTCAGGAGGGGGTCTCTTTTTCCAGGACTTCATTGAATACCTCTGCCAGTTTCATTAGAGTGGTAGTGTCAAGTGCTGTTAGCATTTCTGTTGTGATTTGATCATCTCATAGTGTTTTGTTGTTTTTCAGCATCTTGATTGCAGCCTGTACTTATGGCATGTCTTTTAGATTGATATTCATAACAAGTTGATCAGCTTCATGTGTTTCATCAAACTCTGATGCTTAGGTAGGGTTGGTTCTGTTGAAGACTTTTTGGAAATGCTCTGCCAATCTGTTGTTCTGTTCTACCTCAATTGTAAGCAGTTTTCCACCATTTCCCTTTACTCATAGAATCATAGAATTATAGAATATCAGGGTTGGAAGGGACCTCAAGAGGTCATCTAGTCCAACCCCCTGCTCAAAGCAGGACCAATTCCCAACTAAATCATCCCAGCCAGGGCTTTGTCAAGCCAGGCCTTAAAAACCTCCAAGGAAGGAGACTCCACCACCTCCCTAGGTAACGCATTCCAGTGCTTCACCACCCTCCTAGTGAAATAGTGTTTCAACCTGGACCTCCCCCACAGCAAATTGAGACCATTGCTCCTTGTTCTGTCATCTGCCACCACTGAGAACAGCCGAGCTCCATCCTCTTTAGAACCCCCCTTCAGGTAGTTGAAGGCTGCTATCAAATCCCCCCTCATTCTTCTCTTCTGGAGACTAAACAATCCCAGTTCCCTCAGCCTCTCTTCATAAGTCATGTGCTCCAGACCCCTAATTATTTTTGTTGCCCTCTGCTGGACTCTTTCCAATTTTTCCACATCCTTCTTGTAGTGTGGAGCCCAAAACCGGACACAGTATTCTAGATGAGGCCTCACCAATGTCGAATAAAGGGGAACGATCACGTTCCTCGATCTGCTGGCAATGCCCCTACTTATACAGTCCAAAATGCCGTTAGTCTTCTTGGCAACAAGAGCACACTGTTGACTCATATCCAGCTTCTCGTCCACTGTGACCCCTAGGTCCTATTCTGTAGAACTGCTACCTAGCCATTCGGTCCCTAGTCTGTAGCAGTGCATGGGATTCTTCCGTCCTAAGTGCAGGACTCTGCACTTGTCCTTGTTGAACCTCATCAGGTTTTTTTTGGCCCAATCCTCTAATTTGTCTAGGTCCCTCTGTATCCAATCCCTACCCTCTAGTTTATCTACCACGCCTCCTAGTTTAGTGTCATCTGCAAACTTGCTGAGAGTGCAGTCCACACCATCCTCCAGATCATTAATAAAGATATTAAACAAAACCGGCCCCAGGACCGACCCTTGGGGCACTCCGCTTGAAACCGGCTGCCATCTAGACATGGAGCCATTGATCACTACCCGTTGAGCCCGACGATCTAGCCAGCTTTCTATCCACCTTTCAGTCCATTCATCCAGCCCATACTTCTTTAACTTGGCGGCAAGAATACTGTGGGAGACCGTATCAAAAGCTTTGCTAAAGTCAAGGAATAACACATCCACTGCTTTCCCCTCATCCACAGAGCCAGTTATCTCATCATAGAAGGCAATTAGGTTAGTCAGGCACGACTTCCCCTTCGTGAATCCATGCTGACTGTTCCTGATCACTTTCCTCTCCTCTAAATGTTTCATAATTGATTCCTTGAGGACCTGCTCCATGATTTTTCCAGGGACTGAGGTGAGGCTGACTGGCCTGTAGTTCCCCGGATCCTCCTCCTTCTCTTTTTTAAAGATGGGCACTACATTAGCCTTTTTCCAGTCATCAGGGACCTCCCCCGATCGCCATGAGTTTTCAAAAATAATGGCTAATGGCTCTGCAATCTCATCTGTCAACTCCTTTAGCACCCTCGGATGCAGCGCATCCGGCCCCATGGACTTGTGCACGTCCAGTTTTTCTAAATAGTCCCGAACCACTTCTTTCTCCACAGAGGGCTGGTCACCTTCTCCCCATATTGTGCTGCCCAGTGCAGCAGTCTGGGAGCTGACCTTGTTCGTGAAGACAGAGGCAAAAAAATTATTGAGTACATTAGCTTTTTCCACATCCTTGGTCACTAGGTTGCCTCCCTCATTCAGTAAGGGGCCCACACTTTCCTTGACTTTCTTCTTGTTGCTAACATACCTGAAGAAACCGTTCTTGTTACTCTTAACATCTCTTGCTAGCTGCAACTCCAAGTGTGATTTGGCCTTCCTGATTTCACTCCTGCATGCCTGAGCAATATTTTTATACTCCTCCCTGGTCATTTGTCCAATCTTCCACTTCTTGTAAGCTTCTTTTTTGCGTTTAAGATCAGCAAGGATTTCACTGTTTAGCCAAGCTGGTCGCCTGCCATATTTACTATTCTTTCTACACATCGGGATGGTTTGTTCCTGCAACCGCAATAAGGATTCTTTAAAATACAGCCAGCTCTCCTGGACCCCTTTGCCCTTCATGTTATTCTCCCAGGGGATCCTGCCCATCTGTTCCCTGAGGGAGTCAAAGTCTGCTTTTCTGAAGTCCAGGGTCCGTATTCTGCTGCTCTCCTTTCTTCCTTGTGTCAAGATCCTGAACTCAGCCATCTCATGGTCACTGCCTCCCAGGTTCCCATCCACTTTTGCTTCCCCTACTAATTCTTCCCTGTTTATAAGCAGCAGGTCAAGAAAAGCTCTGCCCCTAGTTGGTTCCTCCAGCACTTGCACCAGGAAATTGTCCCCTACACTTTCCAAAAACTTCCTGGATTGTCTGTGCACCGCTGTATTGCTCTCCCAGCAGATATCAGGGTGATTAAAGTCTCCCATGAGAACCAGGGCCTGCGATCTAGCAACTTCTGCTAGTTGCCAGAAGAAAGCCTCATCTGGGAGGCTGACCCATTGTTTCCCCAAGGGTTTTCGTCAGTTGGTAAATGTCTCTGCTGTGGTTTTGTATCATAGTTTCAGCTGCTAGGTCTTCCACATATCTCCATTTATCTTTCCTTGTGTTGCTTTTCACTGCTTTGTCTGCTTTCTTATACGCTTCCTTTTCTTTTTCCAATATTTCATTGCTCTTAGCATTCAGAAGTTTTCCTATTAGTGCCTTTCTTTCTTCAGTAGGATGCCACATCTCTTGGCTTATCCAATCCTTGCTCTGTCTGTCTCTATCAACAGTGTCTGCTGCAGCTTGAATCACATTGTCTCTGAGCACTGCCCATTTTTCAGCATATCCAGTCATTCTCACATTTACTTCACGTAATTTCTCACAGTACTCTTTTTGTTTTCAATTCTGTTCTCTTGATTTTCTTTGCCGCTTTCTTTTTAAACATGGTCTTTCTCCATTTTAATTTCAGCCTGGCAATGCAAAGTTTATGGTTCTTATTGATATTTGTTGCTTCATATGCCTTTGCATCTTGGGCAGATGATCTGTATCTCAAGATTATGCAGAAGTGATTGATCTATGGTTTTGTTTTGCCATCTGGTGAATTCCATGTTTCTTTACGTATGTGTTTATAAGGGAACAGAATACTTGCAAGGCCTGGTCAGACACCAAGCACAATTCAATGAGGCTCTTGCCATTTTGGTTACTGATTCCCAACGTATGCTTTCCCATTGCTCTTTCTGGTCCTTGGTTATCTCATCCTACTTGAGTGTTAGTTGCCCATTGCAAGGAGTAAATAATATTTTGGAATTCTATCAATCCCACTTTGGAGTCAATTGTAGAAATTATCTTTATCCTCATCACTATGTTCCTCTGTCAGAGCACAGCACTGTATGGCTGATATTTTTAGGACTCGGGTTTGGAATCTGGCATATATGTTGCATTGATTGATAGGTTCCCGGTTAAGTGATTTTTCCACAGAATCTGTCATAAGGAGTGCTATTCCTTCTGAGTGTACATTATCACTGTGACCTAAATATATGAGATATTGCTTCTCTTGCTTGCAGTGCTTCTTATCCATATCTTTCAGTCTGCTCTTAGGGGTGCCCAAGATTTCAGGTCCACAGTTGTCCATCTCTGTCATGATCTGTCAGATTGTTGATGTTTGAAACATTGTTCTCGTGTTACAGTAACCAATCTGAAGTGTGTTCTTGCTTCCAGCATCAAACGTTTTCAGGTCCTGGCTTCTGGAGTCTTGCTCTCACCAGGAACATTCATGCAGCATGAGTGGTTTGCAGTATTCTGTATTGAGCAGCAATTTTTACAGGAATGGTAGCCTGGTTCCATTTCTATAACCAAGGAGGGTTTGTTTAGAAGGCTAGTGGGTGAGTCATGAGTTCCACCCTACCGACTTTGTCTCGGTGTGGGACTGGCAGCCATGCCAATGTGCAGCAGGCAGGGTTACTGAATTGTAGTGGGATCTTAAATTGACTTGTGGGCCCAGTTAATAAACAGAATCATTCAGTGTTGACTCTCCTGTGTCAGTTTGAAGTAATATTCACCTAACTTCATAGCTTATTGTCTTAAATCCCCCAAATCTAACTAATAGGCTTTGACTGCCATCATAACAACATCCACTGGAAGTAACTGATTATGTATTTTTGACACTGATTTAGGCAGTTTGTGCTTTTAAATCAAGAAATTGTATCTTAATTACATAAAATAGACCAGATTCTCATCTCAGTAACACTGGTATGCATCTGAAGTAACTCCACTTAAGGCATTTTTTGTTTGTTTGCTTTAAATAACCAGCCTTCATTTTCAGTTTTGCCATTGTTTTCTTTTCATGATGGATTTCAAGAATGCTACATTTGACAGTTTCACTATTTTTATAATGGTACATATTTGTAATTTCAGCTGACTGTAGTGTTCCATATAGAGACCCATCCTCTGCAAATCATGACAGACCGGGAGAGCCTTTCAATCCATCTGTTAACTCTGCCTGGGTGAGGAAGCTATAATATTCATTTCTTGAAGTGGTTTTCTTTGCTCCACTGTATTTGGAAATTAGACTCTCTCCCAGGTCATTCGTATATAAAGAATACACACACAAATCTAAGACTGAGCCTTGTGGCATTGGCAAGCCCACTTATCTTCCTTTACTACTAATAATGACTTTTTACAGAGACTCTATTTTTATGTATAAGCAGGTTTTTAATTCATTTTAATAACTCTCCTCCTCTGTGGTGCTTTCTGACATTTGCAATCAAAACCCTGCTGCAGTGCACAGATTTCATGGCCTGAGCCTCTTTTTCAATTTAGACAAATTATATCCATTACTTCGCCTTTTTCCTTCCAGTTCAATAATATGCTCAAAGGAACTCAAGCATGTCTGACAGCTGTGATCCTCCTTTCATGAATCTAGGCTGACTGGTCCTTACCTCACTGCATGTTGTATGTAATCCTTTCCCTTATTAATGTTTTCTGTGTCTCCTCACAACTGAAGATAAAATGCTATTTTGATCCCATCTTCATTATGGGGATAGCTTTACATGTTAGCGATCTCTGGGAACTTTCTCCACCCTTCCAAAGGCCTTCTGTTTTCCTTGTGGTTTCTGACATCATCCCATCTTGGTATGAATCTGATCACCCTTAAATCGTTCTATTCTGGGATAATGGTAACACTTAATAATCTGCTTTTCCAAGCAGGAGAGTACCTCTGGCTCCTGGATGGTGACCTTCAGCAGCCTCTGTTAAAAAATTAGGCAGAGGATTCATGCAGGCTGTCAGCAGTATCAACCTCATTTGTCACTAAGGCCTTGTCTACACTGCCACTTACAGAGCTGAAACTTTCTTCACTCAGAGGTGTGAAAAAACACCCCCATGACCGATGCAAGTTTCAGCGCTGTAAAGTGGCAGTGTAGCTCCCAGTGCTGATAGCTACTCCCCTCACAGAGGTGGTTTTGTTACAGCACTGGGAGAGTTCTCTCCCATCGCTGGAGCCGCAACTACACAAACATGGCAGTGCTTTAACATCGTCTGCGTAGACATACCCTAACTTGCCTTAATGGCCATATCCCTTAATGGCCACATTGATGCCTCATCTAGCTGTTTATCTCTTGTGTATTTAAAGGACCTGCCTGATATTCATCTTCATTTTCTTTGCTCTTTTTATTTCAGTGACTGCTCTAACCCCCTTTATTAGTGTTTAGATCCTGATTTAAGTTTTGTTTGTATACCTTTCTGTCAGCCTCCTTCCCTGATATTTATAATTTCCAGTAAGACTTTTCTCCTCAAATCCTTTTGTCAATCTCTCTTTCCAGACAAATGTCACAGAGCTATTCTGGTTCCAACAATATATATTACTAACTCGTGTAAACAACCTTATTGCCAAGAGTAATTTTTGTTAAGTATCCTCCATTTCTCCTCTCATTCTTTCTCTTTCCCCTGCCTTATCCCATTTGGTTTTACTTGGGAAGGCCTGTGCTGTTAACTGGACTTAACTATCGCAAGCATATGCAATGTCTTATTTCTGCCTGTAACTCACTTTTTAGCTTAATCATGCTTCCAAGATCCTCCTGTGTCTTGAATCATATCTTCTTTATACTAGATTTCAATATCATATCGTTTCCTTTCTTGTCACTTGATGCATGTACTGAATTCAGTCACGTCCCAGATATGCTAGCACATTGTATCCCCCAGTCTTATTATTTCCACTAGATGTAATCTAGGGTCTATCTGGATAATTTAATTTTTACATTACTATCACCCTAGCCTTTTTAAATGCTATTTTATTAGTACAATTGTTTAATAGTTTAGTTCCTTCTGGTGAGGAGAAAGTCTGTCCCTATAACTAATTTGCTGTCTGAAGCATATTCAGTTTCAATTCATAATGGTTTTATATCATTTGTATTTTCTTCCCGTCCACTTTTCAAGGACTTCCAAACCCTCCTTGACAAAGCAGGCTCTGTGCTTCTCTTTAACAGTGTACTGAATATCCTTATTCTCCCAGTTACTGTAATCTCCCAGCAAATTGTGAGTTATCATTCATACATAGAGAAAAGATGTTCAGGTCCATAAATTAATTGAGAGGTCAGGTCCCCAAATCAATCAATCAGTATTCTGGGGAAAATCTTCAAAGGTCATCTTGTTTAGTCAGAATGGATGTGTTAGTTAGAAGGCCCTCAGCCAAGATCATCTTTCACTCCAAGGTATAGCTAAGATACCGATCAACTCGCTACGCCACAGGTATACTTTTCTTAGAAAATAAAATGCTAGGAAAATAAAAAATCATGAAAGACAATCATCCATTTCCAAGTCAACTACAGGACCATCCATTCAAATATTTCCCTCTGCAATATGCATTTATCACCTGATCCAGTGCCTACTGGAGTCAATTGGAATTATTCCACCTGAATCAGGTCCATGTCGTTCAAATTCTAAGCTGTTTTTATTTGCAGTTGTAAGTGAACTTCAGAAGATCTTCAGCTTCAGATCAGATGTTTATTTGGAGCATTGCTGCAGTGTCTAAATCTTTTATGACCCTCCTTCTTCAACGTTTCTTCCCCAACACCCTTGATCTTTACATTGGAGACATTACCTTCCTGTGGAAGCAGCTGCTGCATTAGTCTATATAAAATTAAGCCACTGCTACCGTCTTCATCCAAAAATCAAACTAACCCCAACCTCAACATTTTCTGAGGTTCTGGTGATTTTTTTTAAAAAGTATTTCCCCTCATTGTGTATTTTCTGTATCTCACCCACAGAGCCCCACAGTACATTGTATCTTCATGTTATAATGTATTTCACCACCGCCTTTACTCTACTGGCAACACCAGCCCTGATCACCTGCTTCTGCACTTTTTTCCCCCAAGCACCTTCATGCTTTCTCCTATGTCTGTTTGAAAGAGGACATTTTAATTCACATCAGCAACCTCCACATGGGGCAGTTGGCGCACGACTGCAATTCGCACCCATGCAGTTTGCCTTGCAGCATGTTACAGACAAGTCCTAGGAATGTCTGTAGACAAGAAAGGTCTGTTGAACTAGGGCCTGGGCTACACTTGCGAATGTACAGCGCTGTGAGTTAAACCTGACTTCGTACAGTTGAGTAGGGAAAGCGCTGCAGTCTGTCCACACTGACAGCTGCCCAGCGCACTGTCGTGGCCACATTTGCAGCATTTGCTGCGCCATTGGGAGCGGTGCATTGTGGGCAGCTAACCTACAGAGCACCTCTTCCCATTCTGGTGCCGTGGGCTGCGGGAAGGGGACGTGGGTGTGGAGCATTCTGGGTCCTGTCCCAACGCCCCGTGATGCATCACTTCGCATCCCAGAAATCCCTTTGTTTCCGTCCACCTTTGGCGCCATCTTTCAATGGTTTCTGTGCAGCGCGATCTGTTGTCTGCAGGAAATGGAGCCCAAACTGCTAAGGCGTATGCTGACTTATCTTGCCAGCACGTCACGTTTGGCTGTCGAACTATTCCTTAAGATCCAAAGTGACAGTGAGAGTGAGGAGTCTGATGATGCTATCGAGCTGCGTAATGTGTACGACACGAAATTGCTTGTGGCATTCACGGACATGCTCAGTACCGTGGAATGCCGCTTTGGGGCTCGAGAAACAAGCACCGAGTGGTGGGATCACATCGTCATGGAAGTCTGGGATGACGAGCAGTGGCTGCAGAACTTTCGGATGAGAAAAGCCACTTTCATGGGACTGTGTGAGGAGCTCGCCCCCACCCTGCGACGCAAGAACACGAGATTGAGAGCTGCCCTGCCAGTGGAGAAGCAGATGGCTATTGCAATCTGGAAGCTGACAACTCCAGACAGCTACCGGTCGGTCACAAACCAGTTTGGAATGTGAAAGTCGACCGTTGGAATCGTGTTGATGCAAGTTTGCAGGGCCATTAATCGCATCATTAATCAGAAGAACCGTGACTCTGGGTAACGTGCAGGAAATAGTGGATGGCTTTGCACATATGGGGTTCCCTAACTGTGGAGGGGCGATAGATGGGACGCACATTCTTATTCTGGCACCACCCCACCTAGCCTCCGAGTACATTAATTGGAAGGGGTATTTCTCTATGGTTCTCCAGGCGCTTGTGGATCACCATGGGCGTTTCATTGACATTAACACAGGCTGGCCTGGAAAGGTGCATGACACACGCATCTTTCGGAACACTTGGCTGTTCAGGAAGATGCAGGCCGGGACTTTTTTCCCAGAGCGGAAGATCACGATAGGGGAAGTCGAAATGCCTATTGTGATCCTTGGAGATCCCGCTTACCCGTTAATGCCGTCGCTCATGAAACCCTAAACAGGGAGCCTTGACAGCAACAAGGAACGGTTCAACTACAGGCTGAGCAGGTGCCGAATGACTGTGGAGTGTGCCTTTGGCTGTTTAAAGGGCCGCTGGCAATCTCTGTATGGGAAGCTGGACTTGGCCGAAAACAGCATCCCCGCGGTTATATCCGCGTGCTGTGCCCTCCATAATATTTGTGAAGGGAGGGTGAAAGCTTCACTCAGGCTTGGACCTCCGAGGTTGAACACCTGGAGGCTGAATTTGCACAGCCAGAGAGCAGGGCTATTACAGGGGCCCAGTCCGGGGCTGCAAGGATTAGGGATGCCTTGAGGGAGCAATTTGAGGCTGAAAACCAGCAGTGATATCTGGTGCCCTTCACGGGAGTGAAGTGCAGTAGTTCCAATCTTTAGGAATCAGTGTTTGCTAAGCATACTAGCAGACTTGCAGTGCCTGTTTATTTCCTGGGCTAAGGAGTCTTTTACTTTATGCAATAATAAAGAATGTTTTCAAAACCAAAAAATCCATTTATTGAAAAGAAAAAAAAATTATTTATTGAAAAGAAACAAGGGGGTGGAGTGGGGAACGGTACAATCAGAGATTCGCATATGTCCTGGCTGGTGTGCTGTGCGGTGATGGGGGTTGAGTGCAGCGGGTAAGGGTCATGGTTTTCAGGGCTGGGTGGTGAAGATACTGGTGTTGGAGGCAGTTGGTGATATGAAGAACATGGAAGTTGGGGAAAGTGGGTTGGAGGTGACAGTGGGGCACAACGGAAAGAGTTTTGGGACAAGGGCTGGGGGGGGGGCGGTGTGGCGTTTGCGCTTGCGGTACTGCTCCTTCTGCATGGCTATGAGCTCCTGGATAGCGTCTGCTTGGCGCTCCAGGATGCTTATGAGCCAATCCGTGCTTTGCTGCCGGTGCTCCGTGCTTTGCCGCCGGTGTGCTGCGTTTTCCTGGCGGATCCTGCTTTCTCTCTCCCTCCAGTTCTGTGCTTTCTCATTCTCTTTAATAGATTGCCTCATCACTTCTTGCAGCATGTCTTCTTTGCTTTTTCACGGTCTCTTCCTGAGTCTTTGCAGTCTCTGAGCAGGCGATAAGAGGGACGGCTGAGGTCTCAAGGTTGATGCAGCTGTATAGGCAAAATGCAACATTTAACAGAGGCAGCATTGTTTATACCAGACAGAGTAATGATTCCCCCTGCACTTAAGGAGTAGAAAACACACAGGGTCTACACAATAGCATAATTTTCCCGTCTGAAACAGAGCGCACATATCCTACGGGAGCCTCAAAATGGTGAGTAAGGGGGACTGATTGTTTCAGGGCTGCGCAGTCCTCTGGGTTTCTGTGCCTTGGGGAGAGCCAACAGCTTCAGGCGGCACCTACACTGAATACTGTCCCAACATTTTCCACAAGAGTTCGTCCTGGACGATATCTTGCTGCTGAGGGTGACCTGGGAAGCAAGGGAGGGTCTTCTACTGCAATGCGGCTTCCACCCTGGCCCATATGCAGCTTGCCTGTATGCAGCAATGGTCCCCTCACGGCACAGTGGCGCGGACACATTAGCCTGGCTGGGACAAGGACCACAGCGGCTCTCCCGATAAACCTGCGCAAGCGCATTGCACACATTCTGGATGAGACATTCGAGGAGATTACTGAGGCCGATTACCGCAATGTGATAAACCACTTCAATGCACTATTCCGCATCTAGGCACGCATGCCTGCTCTCCCGAAGAGCCCGCACCGAAAAAACTCCTTCCTGAAAAAAAAACCTCTTACCAGGAACCTGCTCTCCTGGTTGCATGGCTCCAGGGATTCTGGGGTGTCTCCATCCGGCCCACCACCCTCACTCCCGTTTTCCTCCTCCTCCTCCTCACCCCAGCCCCCACTGGCTCTGAAGTGTCCATGGTGGTGCTCAGAGTGGAGGTGGTATCGCATCCAGCTCTTTATAGAATCAGCAGGTCGTGGGGGGAGCACCCGAGCGGCCATTTGCGTCGCGGGCTTTGTGGTAAGTACTCCGCAGCTCCTTCACTTTAATCCTGCACTGCAGGGTGTCCCGGTCATGACCCCTTTCCATCATGTCCTTTGATACCTTCCCGAAGGTATCGTAATTCCTACGGCTGGAGCGCAGCTGGGACTGGTCAGCTTCCTCCCCCCAAACACTGATGAGGTCCAGCAACTCACCATTGCTCCATGCTGGGGCTCGCTTGGCGCGTGGAGGCATAGTCACCTAGAAAGATTCGCTGATAGCACTCCACGCCACACCGGGCTGAGCAAACAGGAAGGGGATTTTTAAAATTCCCGGGGAATGTAAAGGGTGGGTCACATGGTTGGTTACCTGAGGCCAGGGCAGTAGAGTTTGAAATGATGACCAGAGTGGCTAGAACAGGCATTGTGGGATCCTGCCGAATACTTCTGGAGGCCAGTCACAGCGCATTGGGCGGCCACACTGGCGCTGCAGCGGCAGTGCAATACACGCTATTCCTCTCAGGGAGGTGGACTACATGCAGCGCTGCAACCACGGAGATACAGCGCTGCAAATGCCTTGTCAGTGTGGACGGGTAGTAAGTTACAGCACTAGGGGTGGCTTTACAGCGCTGCAACTCGCAAGTGTAGCCAAGGCCTTAGTCAGATAATAAAACAGATTTGATGAACGGGACGCTTGACAGACAGACTGACTTGAGTAGTAAAAAAAAATCAAAAGGTAAGTTTGATTCTATGGAAACTGATCAGTTAAAATAAAATCAGCTGTTGATTTTGATTCCTTTTATGCTCCTGATTACACTGATGGTTTCATAACTTTTTGTAAAGCTTACTGTTTTTGAAGGAGTGTTGACAAATCGTAGTTACTAACTATTACATCTTCTCCTGAATGTAGCAGTGGATATACTTGGAGGTATGATATTAAGGTCTATAGGGAGAATAAATTCTAGACAAGACTCAGAGACAGACATATCTTGCTATCTTTACTGTGACTGGTTTAGCTGAAAATGAGCACTTTATGTTTGGGGACTTATAAACCAAGCAGAATCATCTCTGTTTAAACTAAGAGTAGTATGTATTTTGAGTGTAATTTTAGAATTAAGTTTCCTTCTGAATCATTCAGATGGAGTGGTCAGAATAAAAGAAGCAGAAAGTTTATAGGGTTTCTAAGGTTTTCTTTTTAGTACTCTTTTTTTATTGCCTATAAAACTGGCTTACCTTTTCTGCAAACATCCTTGTTCCAACAGCGCTACTGATGTTGTATCATTCCATTGCATGCTAGGGCATTTCAGGATCAGCAGGAAGTGAGTGACTTAAAAAGTTAGGAAAACATTAATTAAATGTAAACATTTGCTGGAAGGCCTGCTAATGTTTATTTGGTCTGCTTGTGGAAAGATGGGGTCAGCTTTTAGAAATGATGTTTCTGTTCGTCTTTGTAATGAGGATGCTATTCTCTCACTTGCATGAGCACTAAATGTATTGACACAAATATGCCAGTTTCAGTCCCCAGCCCCATAACCTCTTTAATAGAAATAAGCGTGTCAGTAATAAAGGGCCAGATTCTGATACCCTTACTCCATTTAGTAGCACCTTACTCTATATTAAAGTCCATTGGAATCAGAATCTGTTTTTTTATTATTGATAATGCATCAGACACATCAGTCAGATCAACCCAAAGTGGCAGAAACAAACTTTTACAAAACCTAAGATGATCTGAAGTGTTTCCATTTTTTTATGAGACATCCAGGAGAAAGTTTTTGTTGTTGAACTACTATGGGGAAGTTCATGTGTTGCAGATGGTGCCCTCCTTTACTCCCCTGCCTGGACTACCCACATCATGGGGTCTGGAGGAGGGAAGGGTAGCCTATATGGGGCCACTACTCCCCCTCCCACAAAGGTGGATAGTCTGGGGGCAGGGAATGGGCTCATCCTTCTGAGATTGAACTGCTCCCCTGTTTCCTCCTGTGAAGAACGTGGGGGAGATCTGTATTTTTTTACATGAATATTGTGTGTATGTCTGTTAGTTTGATGGTTCTTGTGCTGTTTTCTAAAGAATTAAATTCTGCAGGAGCTCATCTCTCATGTCCACAGGAAAGGATTACAGTGGCTTCAGATAGGCAGCCATCTATCAACACTTAAGAGACACTGTCTGGGCTGCTCTCTTTGATAATCTTCTTCCACTGCCCTGATATGCTCATCAGACAAGTCTGGCAAGGGGAGGGACGGCCCCAGAGTACAGACATAGAGAACGAAAGGGTCTGCCTAGTTCTAAAAAGATAAGATGTATGGGGTAATACCTTTTATTGGACCAATTTCTGTTGGTCAAAGAGACAAGCTTACAAGAAGAGCTCTTCTTCAGGTCTGGGAAAGATATTAAGATAAATACAAGGTAGAACAGATTGTATAGCGCAAGGAGTTAAAACATATTGTAAATGACTATTCAAGATGAAATAGGCAGTTAACATCTCTGCAGTCATATGACAAAAAAGAGGGGTTAGTGGGCTACAGAATATTGTAATAAGCCAAAATCCAATGTCTTTATTAAGTCCATGATTTTTAGTGCCTAGCAAAGTTCTGAAATTAAGCTCCCAGACTTGTCTTTTTAAGGTGTTGTGCATGTTTTTGGAAGACACTTTCAGAAGCTGAGGGGAGATGGGGAAAGACAGTGTGAGGAGGAAGCAGACTGTAGTTCATCCTCAATTATTGGAATGTTTGGGAGTAATCTGGGCATACCTAACCTGTGGGATAAGACTAAAATGTCTTGCAGACCTTTTGTAGTTTTAACCCTTTTCTCCGATATGTTCTTATGGATAAATAAATAATACTATGTTTTGAAGAAGCCATTTGGAGTCCCTGCATTTCCTACCGATTGCAGCTCCGGAACGGAAGTCTCTTATAGGTGCCAGAGCTACTTGAGCCTGCCAAGTAAACATGGTTGGTAAAGAGGAATGTTGTAGCCTTGAGACCTAGTCTAAAAGTGGATATGAATTTTGAGATTCCACTCTGAGAGAAATACAGGCGCTGGTCTGTCACTTTTCCACTGTATATATATGTAGCTCCTTACATATTGTCCGTACATCCATTTCACAACTATGTTAATGACTGGTGTGATCCTGGCCTCCATTTAAGATCTCACATGACATTCTTTATAGATAAATACACGTGACATTCTTTATAGATAAATACGATGAAAGCAGTGTACCTGGTATAGTGAGTTTGTTAGGCCTGATGGGAGTTGTTGTTTTGGAACAGTCAACTCTTTGCCAGTTGGCATTGAGGGGTTCCTAGGGTCACACCAAATCCTGCCCAAATGCATGTGTTCCACACTTGCAGGTGTCTCTCTTTAAGGGAAAAATATCTGCCCAGGCGTGTAGTGCTTGCTGTAACTTCAGAAGCTTTTTGTTCTTCCTAGAGAATGAGTCTCCTGGGGACTAGAGAGTAAAGCAGTGATCTTTTCCCTTTAGGAGTCTAGCTTCTGTGTAAAGCACAGTGAGCTGGAAATACAGTCAGAGTTGTATCTACAGTTTCTATCCTTGCAGGGAGAGGGAGAGAGAAATCACTTTTTCAAGCACCTAGAAATCGTTCAGTTTCAGCAGTGCTTAAGCCCCCACAGAAAGTCAAATGATTCATTGGAGACAGAGCTGCAGTGACACAAATTACACTAGCCAAAAATGAGGATTTATTTTAACTGCAGATTCTGCTAAAGTTAATAATAGTTTGAAAGGGGGCGGGGGGATTCTCTTCCAGTGACTAACCTGTTCTTTGAAATAGTTGACATTGGGCTAGAGAGAATAGTTAGCTGGGTATGTGGAAGCCTATGGACAAGATTTTAATTTGCTTCTCTGGGAGCTCCTGAAAACTAGGCTATTTATTTAGGTGCCAAAATGTGGATTTATGAGCCTAAGTGTAGGCTTCTGTTTTGGAAAGTCTTAACCTACATTTAAGGCTATTTTATCATTTTCAGGCCCTTAATTTTTTCTGGTGTAGATTTTGCCAGCTGGAATCTAAAGTTCTCAGGAACTGGGTAAATACAGCTTTGGAAAACCCAGTTATGGGATATTTCAATAAATATTACAGATAGGTGATAGGTTTGCGTAAGTAGCTGTTACCGGAAGGATTATCCTTTAGCTCAAGTTCACAAATGAGAGTAAAAATACTGGTTCCATTCCCAGCTATCACAGACTTCTTTGATGTCACTGGGCAAATTACTTAACCTCTCTATAAATTCTTATTTGTATTATAATAAAACCAGGGCCCCATGGAGTTAGCTGCCATATAGACAAAAGTTTCTCCATCTGTAATATGGAGGAAAAGATGCTTTCCCATCTCACCATGTTAGTACAAGGCTTTACTAATGTTTGTAAAGCATGTGGAACTCATCAGATGGAAGGAGCTTTGTAAGCGTTTACTATTAATGATTGGTCTTACTTTATTTTTTTCATATGGAGCCTAATCCTGCTCCCACTAAAGTGCGTGAGAATTTTGGCATTGACATGATGGGAGTGAGTGCAAAGGTTGACCATTATATATATTGCTATACATGGGTTAGATTGTAATATCCTTACAAACACAACTTCACTTAACTTCAAAGGGACCACTTATTGTGTAGAGTATTGCTGAATTTGAGTAATTGTGTCACAATCAGGCTGTTTGCAAAATCAATGTAATTCTTTATGGGATGGTCGTTTTTTAAACTGGGCCAGTGCTTTTTTTATTTGTCCTTAAAATAAATGTTATTACTTGAGAATTCTCAAACTAACCTGCAATAACAATTAAATGAAATAGTAGGTTTCAGTTTCAAGATTCAAAGGGACTTACTCAACAGAACAAAATACAACAAATAGACCAGATTGTGCATATAAGTTGAAGATCTGCACTTGCAGATATGGATCTGTGTTTGTGGGCATGTGGAACCTGGCCTTGAATGACCATGTGTAATTCCTGTACAAAAGTCAGGTGCATGCACATTTGCACATGCACTTTTGAAAATGTTGGCTTATGTGATAACCTTTATGGCCGGATTCTACATTGACTTATGTCCTGTGCAATTCTCTTGAAGCCAGTTACTTGAGGCTTCAGTCAGCATGGAATTTTGCTGTTTGTATAAAAGCACACACATTTATTAGAAAGACATAACTCCATTGTGACTCAATATTTACTCTTTGTGCACTGTTAATGGATTAATTTGAAATGGTCTGGAAGTTTGGTTTGGTGAAATAGGAAAATGGTAGACTTTTTTGTATACATATATAGGTAACTGAACTTTTTCAAATCTCCTAGAAATGTTTGGTTTTGGATTCAGGGATTTTAGGGAATAGACTCATGTAAAACTTATCAAGGGAATTCAAATCCCCGATTTTAACTGACTTTGCCTTTCGTTCCAGACCTGAAACTCAGGCCAGGTTTACCAGCCTTTGAGTGAGTAAGGGGAAAGTTTGCGGTGTACCTGTGCTGATTTATGATTTCATATGGGAACTAAGGGCCTGATCCATCACCCATTTCACTGAGACATTCTCATATACTTAATTGAGTGTTGGTTTGGGCCTTCATTGACCCTCAATGGTTTTATCTGACTTTCCCTTGGAGTTCTTCAGTTTGGTAAAAGGGATGTAAACTGAGATAAGGATTTGTATTAATTCACAGATGGAAGCTGCTGCTGAGATTTACACAGCCACATTGAGTAGGCTGTTTTATCTCAACTAGTTTGCCCATCCTTAAAATATCACCAAGTATCTTTCTTTTTTGCAAAGAATCTTAAGATAAGGGAGTAAAACAAAAGCATTTACATTTAGTGCATCATATTGACTCTGTGTTTTGCAGAGTTCTAATTGTAAAACCCGTCTTTGTCTTTGGGCAAGGATAAACTTTGTAATCTGGCAACATTAATTATAGGGCTGGTGTTCCAACTGAGGCACCCTGCTGATCTCGTATAAACTGAGGTTAAAATAATGTATTGCATGTTTAAGAGAGTAATCGCTTTAACATGGTGTATCAAAAGAAATGAAACACATTGAAATTCAGTGTGTCTAGGAACAAGCGGCATTGGGTGCAAGCCATTATATAGCAAGCATTTGAGACAATGAAGAGAGATATAGCATAAATGACATAGAAGAAGAATTATCAAGTTGCAATGAGCCATCATTTAGAAAGAATGAATTTGGCATGTATATTTTATATAATTTTAAGGCACTAGTGGAAGGAAATTGGTTCATATACAATAGTTCACAATCATCTTAAATAGCTCTACCTTTCCTCTGGGTGTAATCAATTTGCTGCATTACAATTAATCTAACCTTCTGCAGTAAGGAATTGTTCATTTGGACCATTCCTTGCACTTAACACCTACAGCCTAATTTATATTACAAAAGAACACTTTGATTCACTAGGAATCGAACATTACAGCTGGAACAGGCAAAGCTAAGCCCAAGTTTGCCTTTTGCTTAAAGCTGGCTTGCTAAAAACCCAAAGCAGGAATTCCTTACTAAAAAACTGAATCACAGAACCAGTGTGTGTTCCCTGCAATTGAACAGATTTTGGTAAGAACAAACAGAATTGCATTTATTCATGGTAGCATCTGTGGTGTTCAGTGATGACTCAGTGCTTAAGGAGCTTGCTAGAGATGTGCTTTATTCTGTGTGAGAACCTAATACAACTAGAGGGCAACCTCTTGAGACATCACTGCTGTTTGTGACCACTGTTTCCCATCACAGAGATGCATAGCATCGTTTTCAGAAAGTGGAGGCAAGTGCCAGGACCCCAAATAGTTGTTTTTTTTGCCTTCTCTCTCTCTTCAAATGTCTGCAAGTTCCCAGTGACTCTGCCATCAGTTTCTAATAGCCTAGGCATCTTGTTTTCATTTTTTTGTTGAACAGAATATAAGCAGGTGACAATGCATGTTTCACTGGTGTCACTCCATAATTTAATGATGCTAGATATGGATCAGAATCTCACTGCAAAATTTCTCAGTAGTTGCTTTATTAAATTGACACCATTTTCCCTAATCCTTTGGACTGGGAATAATAGGGATTAAGGGTTACATGTCAACTCATATTTTGTTGCAAATGTCTTAAACTCATGTCCACTAAACTATGCCCCATTGTTAGGTGTTTCTGTGTCAGGTATACCATGTCTAGCAAAATAGATTTGATATGCACAATAACTTGTTTAGCTGTAGTAAGGGAATCTCAGGGAAGTGACAAGTACATAGCATTTTCCAGCCAATGTAAACAAATATAAATTGCCTGCTTTGCTCTTGGGGGTTATTATTTCCTGTGGCCACCATGTAGACTCTCTCACTTGACTTAACTTTTATTTTTGGCATATGCAACAAGCCTTAATAGCTTCCTCAATGTTGCTGTTCATTTGAGGCCACTATAAAACAGCTCTGCCCTTCTCTTGTGATTTTTCTGTTCCAAAATGACCTTCATGTGTACTCCTTAACATATTTTTCTCTAATACCGTCCTGGTGCCTTTAAGGAAAATCACATCTAGTACTGAGATTTCCCCCTTAAATTGATAATAGCAGCTGGGAATATACTGTACCAGACACCCCTTGCTAATAGCTGTCATTACTTTCTGCGGGATCTCATCCTGAGCAGTAGCTCTGGCAATCACAGTCCATGTTTTGTCTGAGACCGGACAAGCATGTTTTGTTTTGTTTTGAATCTGATTGACATGTACAAAATCTAGCTCTGGATTTTGCTCCACTGCATTTTTGTCATTATGCTCTAGTCTAGAGTATGTGTCTGCATTTACCAAATCTCTCAGAGGGCAGGGCTGCCCGGCGGGGAGGGGGGAAGGCGGAGGGGGGCAAGTGGGGCAATTTGTCCCAGGCCCCGGGCCCCGAAGGGGCACCCACGAGAGTTTTTGGGGCCCCTGGAGCGGGGTCCTTCACTTGCTCCGGGGGCCCCGGAAAACTCTCGCGGGGCCCGGGCCCCCGGAGCTTCTTCCGCTCCAGGTCTTCAGCGGCAATTTGCGTCGGGGGGTCCTTCCACTCCAGGACCCACCGCTGAAGTGCCCTGAAGACCCACGGCGGGGGGTCCTTCCGTCCCGGGACCCGCCGCCGAAGTGCCGGGTCTTCGGCGGCAATTCGGAGGCGGGGGCCCCCTGCCGCCGAAGACTCCAGGTCCCCTGAATCCTCTGGGCGGCCCTGTCAGAGGGTTGCATTCTATTTGCAAATCATATATTTTTGGCAGAAAAAATCATCTCTGCATTCTCAAGTGGGTGTTTGTCAGAACACTTTAAGCAGTGGCATTAAACTATGGTCAGTTTCAGCTAACACACGCCTTCCAGGAATAAAGACATGAAAGTAGGACTAAGCACTAATCTTTCTCTGGTTGAGTTTACTGACAGTTTCCCTGGCTGGGACGCTCAGTCCTTAAAGGCACAGTCCCCAATATCACAGCATCTAAGGTGAAGACAGCTGAGGGCCAGATTGTGGTGCCATACTCTTATTAAAAAACACTGTACTGCATGAATTGTCCCATGGATTTCAGTTGGACTAGTTGCAGAGTTGGGCATTATTCAAGGTCAGAGGAGTATCAGAATTTAGGCTGATGGGATTACAATAACTTGGATTAATTCTTTACATATTGCATTTACAAGTTTGATGCTTAGTTTCTCACATCATTTTCCAAGGGCAACTACCCACACAACAGGTGCTTTAAAGGGATACTATCAACTTACATTACATATTTTAAATTCATTTCCATACCTGCATTACTAAAACAGGTTAGATTTTTGCATGTAAATATTTTAAAAATCACATTTACTACTCAGTGTTTGTTCCGATATTTTTATTTATTTCAGTTTTGTTTTGTTTTTTTAATCCTTTCCTATTTCATAGGGTGGACAATGAAAATCAGTTAAGTCAGTATTATATTTGTTTATGAAGAGTTTAAATTTTACGTCATCCATTCTGCAATAGTTGGGTTGCAGACAATAAAGGGAATGATTATTTTTAATTTCTTAACACAAATTTTTATTTTTTATTCATGATGTTTTAAAAACAGAAAACATAGGAAAAATTCTATACTGGTGTTATCTTATTCCTGGCCAATAAGAATACAGAAAAATAGAATAAATAAAAATATTGATTACACGATATCTGGGAACAATTCTCTGCGCATCAAAACCAACTTTAAAAGTCTACTTAATGTTATAGCTAAAATGTGGGTCTGTGGTGTATTGGTTCCAACAAAAAGATTTTCATTAGCTTTGAAAATTCACCCCTAGGCATGATATCAACAGTGAGTGAAAATTCCAGGGGAACCCTTCTGTAATTGTAATGGTTTTTGTGTTTTTGCCAAAGGTTGTAGTGAAATCAGTAAGTGAATAAAGGAGAACAATTTCATAGAATCATAGAATATCAGGGTTGGGAGGGACCTCAGGAGGTCATCTAGTCCAATCCCCTGCTCAAAGCAGGACCAATCCCCAACTAAATCATCCCAGCCAGGGCTTTGTCAAACCTAACCTTAAAAACGTCTAAGGAAGGAGATTTCACCACCTCCCGAGGTAACCCATTCCAGTGCTTCACCATCCTCCTAGTGAAAAAGTTTTTCCTAATATCCAACCTAAACCTCCCCCCTTGCAACTTGAGACCATTACTCCTTGTTCTGTCATCTGGTACCACTGAGAACAGTCTAGATCCATCCTCTTTGGAACCCCCTTTCAGATAGTTGAAAGCAGCTAGCAAATCCCCCCCTCATTCTTCTCTTCTGCAGACTAAACAATCCCAATTCCCTCAGCCTCTCCTCCTAAGTCATGTGCTCCAGCCGCCTAATCATTTTTGTTGCCCTCCGCTGGACTCTTTCCAATTTTTCCACATCCCTCTTGCAGTGTGGGGCCAAAAACTGGACACAGTACTCCAGATGAGGTCTCACCAATGTCGAATAGAGGGGAATGATCACGTCCCTCGATCTGCTGGCAGTCACAGTCAAAAACAGGTGTTTTTCCCCTCAACCCTATATGGATTTGCACTAGCCTCTGTCATAGAACTTTTATTTCTTTACTCACCGTGCTCCAACCCTTACCTGGCAGCAGCTTTCTCTCTTTCCTTTCCCACAATCACAGAGACTTTTCCTCCTCAACTCTTGCCTTCTAGACTTGCCTTCTCTCTGTTTCACCAATGGCCAGAGCTACAGTCCATTGTGGTCTTTCTTTTGACTTCAATGTGCTTTGCTTCAGACTCCAACTATCCTTCTCTTTTCAAATTTAATCTGAAATCCTGTCTTTTCAGCCTTGCCTATACCTCCCTCCCCTTCATTTTTCTCTGTTATTCATTGTGTGTTTAACTTCATCATTGTCCATTTCACTCTGTAAAGTGTTCTAGGATACACCTTTTATGAAAAATTCTATAGGAAATAAGGCTGAATTATAAGTATAGACAGGCTTTTCTGATGCAACTAATGCATATCAACGTTGCAATTCATCAAACTCAGTTCTCCCTTATTTTCCCAGAGAAATAAATCTGTAATCAGTTGTAGTAATCCTCATTATTCCCAGTAAACACTTTCACAGGCGATGATCAATATACTGTCCCTCAATTAATGGAGTAGGTTATTTTTTTCTTAGTGTTTAGGGAAATAAAAAGTGAGAACAATCAGAGTTAAATGGAGTTACTGTGTGATGAGACTGCAGGTGGCTGGCATAGGCAAAATTATGATGTGTGGATACCTGCAGTAGAGTCTCATCTTTACTTCTAATGTTGCGGGGCTGACTAGATGGAGAGTACAAAGCTGTCAGATACAACATCGGGGAATTGAAGAGTGGGGAAAAATAAAATAATATGAGCACTCATAGTAAAAGAGTATGTACACTGATCACCCTCTTTCTGTCAAACATACTGTCACGGACTCACAGATTGTGCCCACTCTTGGCCCCGTGCGGTCCGTGGGGGGTGCCCCTTTCAGTGCGACAGCCCTTCTCGGGGGTCCACTCTCTCTCGGGGTCAGGCCCCTCCACCTCCTGGAGCCGCACCTCTCTGAGCCTTAGCACGTCTGTCTCTGCCGTGGGCCCCCTCAGGGAGTCCACTCGCTCTAGGCCCCCGGGGCCTCCACCCCCGAAGGGGTTGATGCAACCCTGTTCTGTAGACCAGAGTGACTCTCAGCCAGCATAAAACAGGAGGATTTATTGAGAGTTGAACACAGCACAGGAAACTCTTAGGGCCTCAGGCCTGGCCTCCCTCAGCCCAGCACATTCCAGTCTCTCTGCATCCAGGTGGGCTCTGCCTGCTCCCCCTCTCCAGCCCAGAGCCCCCCTGCTTCCCAGCTGGACATCTGAGATCCCCGGCCCCAAGCCCCGCCTCTGTCCATTGTCTTCTCTCCAGGTAAACAGGGTTGTAAACCGGGGCCTCCTCTCCTCGCTTCTGTCCTCTGGCTGGAACCGGCTGGTTAGGTCACTGGCTCCTCACTCTGCAAGCCATTGTCCTCCCACTGGCCAGAACTGGCTGCGATTCCTGAGCTGGGTCTCCGGGTCCGGTCACTGGGGTATCCATCCTCCATTGGCTGGGGTCCCACGTTCCCTCTCCGGTCCTCTGTAACAACAAACTCCCTCTCCCCTCACCTCGTGAAACCAGTAAAACCCAGGGAAACTGAGTCCCACCCCCTCCGCATGCAAACCATTGAAACCCCACTGAAAACAAGAAAACAAACAAGAAAATCCCCCACTTCTTCACACATACTAACTCAGTGCCATCCCTGGAGGTCTTTATTCATGCACTCACTTCGGTGACCACTGTTCAGTGGTTGAGTGTTTTGACCATTATTGCTGTGGGCTTGTATGAACCAGTTATGGAGGCTTGAGTCTTTAGATTGAGTTGGTGTTGGATTCTCTGAGAGGGTATACAATACAGATGGTGTATCACTATATCTGTGGCATTGTAGGGTTCATCTTCAGACCTCAACAATAAAAACAGTGGCTCCTAAATCCTCTGTCATTTTGAACCATCCTTACCTCATGGTATAGACATGTAAGGCTGGAGCACCACTGGTAGAATGTACTTTGAATGTGACTAGTTGTGACATAATGACATTTTGAAATCTCATGACACTGCTATGAGGAGACAAAGATTTTCTTTTTCTCCACAATAATAGGTGGATGTTCTGACTCGAGAAACTCTTTTTGGTGATGAACAGTGTGGTAAATCCAAGCTACCATCATTCTAAAATGGAATATGATCTTTTCTTCTTGAGGAGCTTTCTGTTTACTTAGTACAGGTGGTTGACTGGACTGGCTGCCTTAGTAATGGAACTTTGTTGAAAAAGGAACAAGCAGAGTATTTTTAAAATAAATGAATATTTCATAACTTTGCATTTATTGCAGCTGCTCTTGTAAATAACCAGGTAGGTCACTGACTGTTCATTTGTGCAAATTGTGGACTTTTTGCCCTTAGCAGAAAATGAAGTTTGTGCTAAATGATGAGGTAATGTAATATCCAACATGCTAATGAAAACTTTAAATGTCTGGGCCCAGAGGGACCGGTTTCTGTTGCACAAGAGACATGCCTGGCTGGTGTATATAACAGAGTTGCAGAGAATAACAGATTGAAGCCCTCCATTAACTAGGAAACTGGGACTAGAGCATCTTATGATGTGGGCACTGGGAAAGTCATAAACTGTGACGGATTTGAGGTGTAGTTACAAGTTTCACAAAAGAATGCTTTAAGGTGGACGTAGAAGTTCTTTGGTACGTGAGAAGTGGAAGGCAGCTGCTGGCATAAGTAGTATCATGGAGGAAGGTGGTTAGAACTGAAAAATACAAAGGGAACTTGGTTGTGGGGAGAGAGCAGTATGTGTGGAGTGAAATAGGATGAAGACAGAAAGTTGTGCAGGACCATGGAAGCAAGTACAAGGAGCTTGAACTCAGTGCAGAGAAAATAGAGGAAGCCACTGAAATTATTTGAGGGGATGGGCCACTATGGTATAATATAACAATTACTTTAGCTTCACAGAGGTGAGAGAGAGCTTCATAGCTGTGGTATTTTGAAGAGACCAAAAGCAATAATTGTTGTTATTATATAGAGTTGGACTTGATTGATATTGAGTGATAAAGGAATGTTTCAAAAAATCCTTCAGGAACATAGGGTTTGTTTCAGAGCTTGTACAACTGAATATCTGCTCAGGTTTCCAACTGTTTCAAAAAAAAATCTTTTTTTGTTTGTTTCATTTTTGTTTTGTTAACTTAGCTAATTTCCTTTTGGTTGTACTTGGCCAATGTGTAATTTCACCCAACTAGTGTGTTTTCATTGTAGAGCTTCTCAGAGTTTATCTTGAGGCAGATTTTGATGATTGCCTATTTATTAGGACTGTGATATTTCAAGTTTTCACGTAAGAAGTAAAACAATTATCAATGCTACTAAAATGCCTCCACTAGAATTGATGCTACAATTAACAAAGGGTCCTTCTGAGGTTAAAATGTTATATTCTGAATTTGTGGTAGTTGTGATAGATATTTAACAGCTTCGAGGATAGCCGCATATGTGCAAATTTCAAATATTGACTGACAGGAGATAATTGGACACCACATTTTAGAGGCAGAATTTCACATCTGCTATATGGTATTTAAAAGCACAATCAACAATTTGAAATGTAGAAATAAAGCATTTTTTGTGCATTGCCCAGGTTAATGTTTTACTACTAGCTTTCTGTGTGATTATCCATAAGGCAAATCCACCCTGATGCAAAAGACCAACACAAAGCCTTCTAATGCACTTAAGTCCCACAATGCACCTGACTGGGAAACTTAGTGGAGCAGCCACATAACATAATCCCAGCATCCCCATGTATACTGGAGGAAGTCTTGTCCCAGTCTTACATGGGTGGGAACAGAGGGAGTCACAATACTGATAACATGAAGTGTTAAACAATTGTAAGTCAAGCCTCCAAAATTATGAGGTCTTAAAAATCATGAGATTTAAAAAATAATACAGTTTGGGTTCTTTTTGTCTTCTGGGTTTTGAACCTTTATAGGACATGTTCTTAAACTTTTTCTACCCAACCATGAGGGCTAGAGTCTTACTTCTTTAAAAATGAAACTTGAGTTTCTCTTGTAATAACATGATTTCAGGAAGAGAGCTGTCAGGAAAATCACCAAATATTGCAAGATTTGAAAATTCCAGGGCTGGACTTAGGGGTGGCTGATCAGTGCAGTTGCCCTGAACACCAACTTGTTGGAGTGGCACTCAGCTGTTATAGATTGCGGGGGGGGGGTGTTTTTGATTTGTTTTGTTGTTTGCTTTTTACTCAGCTGTTTAGGGGGCACTCCTGGGTAGCAAAACACTTAGGGCTCACCCTGGGCAATACTAGATTGAGGTGGGCTGAGGAGGGCTACAGGATCCACAAGTATTTGGATTCAGTGCCTCTAACAGTCCAGGCAAATGGAATAGGAGCTGCACTGCAGCCCCACAATTTGGTCTTCAGTTGTTGTGAGGGGGGAGATTTCACTTCCCTAACCTCCCACTCTGACAACATCACCCTCATAATGCGTGACTGCTAAGTTAATTTCATTCCATCAACGCTCTTTTGTACAGTAGGAAATGGGCAATGTGGATAGAGCACTAGACTGGGACTCAGGAAACCTTGGTTCTATTCCCAGCTCTCTCCTACTGGCCTGCCAGGTGATTGGGGGGAAATCATTTCCCTATTTGTAATATGAAGATGATACTTCCCTTCTTTGTAAACCGTTTTGAGGTCTACTGATGAAAAACATTATATAAGAGCAGGATATTATTATTATTTGTAAGAAATGTTAATGCATGATTTTGTGGCTGAACACTCAAAACCATTTAGTAAGTAATCTCTGTATACGACTTCACTTGCTGGTTTTTAATTTTACTAAAATATAGTAGAACTATAGTAGAATTGACTTACTCATCAACTTGTGGTGCCCATAGACAGCAGAATATCTCATTCCTGATCCTGCACCCACTGAAGTCAATGGGACTTGCACAGATTTCAATAGGTGTTGGATCCGGCCCTTAAGGAAGAAGCTGTGAAGAACAAATAGACATTACTCTATTTCAATTGCCAGCTACGTACATCACCTTCCAAAAAGTAGTTCTAATGTTGCAATTATATATCTTTTTTTAATAATACACTGAAATACAAGATATGGTGCACAGATACAGCTCAAAATATTATTTGGCATGAAGAACTGGCACCAAGGAGCCCTCTCATGTTAACTGTCAGGAAAAGCTTTTCCTCTCATTAATCTACAGAATGCCGAAAGAGAGGAAAATAGAAAGAAACAACACTTGCACAATCCACTTGGATTTCTCTCTTCACTTAGACAGAGGGAATAGGGATCAGTAGTTAACAAATGTCTTGTAAGTGTTAAGAAAGGATCTCAGAGACTTTGACAATGTAGCCTGGTGCACCGAAGTTCCCATTTCTAATTGTGTGCCAAATATAATGGAACCCTTCCCTTCCCTCCTCCCTCCCTGCCAACAATGACAATTAACTGGACAGTTTCTAGAAAGGAAATTTTTCCACATGATATTTAGCAAATAGGGAATACTACAGACTGCTGAAAGGAGTTTGTATGTGTGATGGGGGGGTGGTAGGGATGAAAAACAGAAACGTGGAAGAGAACACCAGGTACTTATACTTTTTGACTGTATGTATGCAATGTGCATTGGGGGAAATTTTGGCCCCCACTGAAGTCAATGGCAAAACTCACATCAATGTCACTGAGACCAGAATTTTACCCATTGTATTTTGGTGACAGCATTATTCATGAGTGGAACAGTTACAGGCATATTTTGTGCAAATGGAGAAAACAGATCTGTATGGCCCATTCCATCTTTTTGGTGCACAGATGCCAGTGTGCAATGGGGGTGGTGCAATGCACATCCATATGTCTACAGTAGGAGGAGAATTGAATTATGGGAAACGTTTACACCCTGTCATGTGCCAGAGTCAAATTCAACCAGGAACTTTATTAGAATAAAGAAAACCATATTAGCCATAAAGTTAGAGATGTAACTTGGTTATTCACAAAAATAAAAGGATTGGTCTATGCACTTGGACCAGAGTTCAGGCTAGGGCTAGGGCTAGGTGAAATGACTGAGCAGTGTAGGCATAGGAAGAGAGAACTCTGAATAATTGTTATGAGGGGCCCACAGTTCAGGGTTAAAATACTGTCCTCTGTCAAACCTTCAGGTGCAAATTCAAGATTTATTTTTTCATGTTCTAGAAAATATTTTGCATGTTGTGGTGCCATTTTTACTATGACACTTGACACATCTTATTTCCACCTGCTGCAGAAGGTAATTTTCTTTCTCCCATTTCCTTGCAGCTGTATCAAAAAGTAGAGCATTTGTTGTAATTTTCTAGGCACAAAATTGATCAAAATGATATTTTAAAACTCATTTGTAGCACTCTCTAACAGAACAGTTACAAACCACGTCGCTTATGAGATCAGTTAGAAAGTAGGTACTTAGCTTTCTAAATAAGGGCCTGATTTGATATCCTACAGAACTGTACCTTACTCCATCGTTAGTCCCATTTGAAGTCAATGGTGCTACAGCATCACAGTAAGGATATCAGAATTTGGCCCTAACTGAAAAAGAAGACCTCTTTTTCTATTTAAGCACTTGATCTTGCTTCCTCAGAAGACAACAGAAGTTTTGCCATTGACTTCAATGGAAGCACAGCTGAGGTCTCATCCACGTAGTAGTGTCTGCTTTTCTGTATACTGACACTGGTGTTTTAGCACTTACATATTAAGAGGTAAAACACAGTGGTTTATATTTAAAAAAAAATTCTCAAACTGGAATATTTGCTCTGTGGGGACATTTCAGACTCCTAGCGATGCTATGTGACATCTACAGAATGTTCAAAAATACCATCTGTAGAGTATTAGTTTTTAGAGGAATTGTTGAGTGCCATCCCAAATACTGGGAGGTGAATGTTACATTATAAGTGAGATAATCCATCTTTATTTTTTCTTACCGAATGGTACACAGTAGCACAATCTATTACTCTGTGTGATTTTAAAAAACATTTTATTGTAAATGAAAGAGTAAAGTCAGTTCATGGCAGTGCCATCCTGGATACATTTTAGCTTGGAAATGACCCAGTTATATTGAGAGGGAAATTACATGGAAGACTATTCTCTCCCTCCCCCCTCCCCCCCCCCCGCTTTTTACAGTGCAGACACAACCCTATTCCTTATTCCAATTGGAGGAGAAAAATAGGAAACAATAGTAACCCAATAATCAGTTTATCAGCTTTGCTGTCATCACTTAAATGTCTCTGCCATCAGGAGATATTGTTCCAGAATGCTTTTAGAGGACAAAAGGATGATTTGGCAAGCTCAGTAAAACTGTGAAACGTGGGGGGAGAGAGGAGGGTGAAACATTTACATTCCAAAATCGTGACAGATTTATATTTGTTTGAAATTCAAGTAATACATTTTGCCCTCTTTCGCCTGGTCTCTTTGTTACATAATGATAGTTTCATATTTTCCCCCATCTTCCTATCCTCTAGAATTTGTGGACAGTTATGACAAAGGCATTGTCTTTTATCTTTATAACAATATTTTATATTAGTTAAAAGAAAGTATGAGACAGTAAGGGGCTGCTTACTTGATACCCTGCTGCTTTTTATTTGTGCTCTGATCTTGCATGTGTTCCAGTTGCCCAATAAACAATGCTGGTATTACTGTACTATTTGGAAGTGATTTCAGTTGTCAAAACATTCTTGCTCAGTGGAACCCTGCACTGAAAAACAGATACAATTATAAGCACATTAAAGAACATCTCTTTTGTTACAAATAGAGATACTGCTTTCACCCCTTGGTAATTCATCAAGAGAGAACTTCAATTGTCCACCCATGCCAGAAGAAAGATAGGAGACAATGAAAGTGGTTTAATTAGGCCACAACTTCATTCACTTAAAATATTTGGTAGTACCAGTCAACAGATTGTTCAGTGCAGGTCATCATCCTTTCCTTAATCATTTCAAACAACCCTAACCTGGCCAGCCATCCTTTTACTGGGACCCCACCACCCTCCTCTCAAATGAGGTGAAAGGGAGCTTTAAAAGGAGTGGGATGTGCTCCCCACTGTTGCAGTCATAGGAACCCCAAATTCCCTGCTTCAACTCTCTTAAAGGAGACTAGGAAAAGGAGACTTAGGACAGAGCCCAACCCTCTCCTCTCCCCCCCTTCCTCAGCTCCCTTAAGGGATGCTTTCTTCAAACCCTTTTCCAATCCATTTTATCTGATAACTGTATCCCTTCCATACCGAGTATCTGCAGTGGACATCTGCCATAAGGAGGCACCAGCAAAACATTTGGCTGCTACTCCCCAACTCTGCCGGGTCTCAAATATTCACTGATTCCTTTTCTTTGTTTGTTCGTTTTACTGAGGTGAGTAATAGATGCACCTATTGTCTGCTCCCAGGCTGCCAAACAATGTAGCAAGGGGCATTAACTGATCCCATAGCACGCCACTCCTCCCTCCATGGCACCTACCATGCCACGCTCCCTAGGCTCAGATGTGAACTGCCCAATGACCCAGAAGTCCTGCCTGTGTGCCCCAAAGTCCACAGCACTGCTTGCTTGGCCTCTTTATGTTACCTGAACGTGGATACACGAGAAAATATAGCTCAGAATCTCTACCCGGGGTCTGACTGATGTCCTGTATGCACTTGACTGCCATTACCCAATTGCCTGAATTGCTGTGGTCTCTAGCACTAGTTGGGCTGCAGCCTGTAGCTGTTGCAGCCCCTATCTTGAAAGAGTGGGAACCAAATTCCTGTGCCTGGTAGCCTCTATTTTGTAACCCCTTTTTTGAAAACCATAACAAATTGGTATGTTGTGAGGGGTTTTTCATCACCATGAATAAAGAGGGGCCCTCTCCAATAGATTTCATTTCTGTATCAATCATTACCCTTACTGGATAAATCTTTTCCTTATCCCACCTCCTGTAGCATTATGGAAGTTGGTGTGCACTGTGCCCAGAAATGGTCCTCAGATTGGATTTAGCTCTGCAGCTCTCTTTTTCCCACTGGTTGTAAGGGACCTCTTAAATGGGCAGTGCCCCTTTTTTCCAACAAGCTGGGTAAAGGACCCTCCACACACACAATGCGGTGAGAACATTCTCATGTCCTCAGGTCTCTGTTGGTTTTACCTTTTTTTTTTTTCTTGCTCTAAATAATGACTAGGCCTGTTTTTAATGACAAGAAAATAGAGACCCAGGTAAGTATTTGGACCTGAAAGCATGAATCACAGACTAAAGCTTAATGGGGAAGCTAAAGAAGAAGGAATCCATGCACTTTCTTTATAGCAGGGAGACCTGAGCATTTGTATTCATGAGTAGTTTTCATTTTCCTACCTTAGATTTGAGATGATTTGTCTTGAGTTCCAGGTCTCTGTTTTTATGAATAGCTTGAGCTCAGAATACTAAGTTTGTTTTGTAGCACAAATTAATGTCATGATATTGATGCTGAAGTGCGTCAAAACTTTATTCAGAGCAGATTCTGTCAGCCAGCTTTATATTAAACTTTTAAAAATAGCTATTTAAAGATCTCCCATCTTTATACAGACTCCCAGCCATGTCTATGACAAAGATTACTTGGCTATTAATGAGACTCAGATTCTCATCTCTTTGTTGTTATCCTCTGAGCTCTGTTTTACTTTGTAGCAGAAGTTAAATAGCGACTTTGGCTTCTTATAGTAGTTTTCCAGTAATGCATAAGAGAATTTTGGTTACTAGTTACAGTGGATTTTAAAAATGCCAGAGGGAAACTTGGAAACTAAGGATACAATATTGGTAAATCCACTGTAATCATTAGACACTGAAATTCTGATTTTGTGAATAAGACATGAAAATGTTCCCATATAGTGTCCATGCAAGCCAGTAAATATACATGGAGAGGGAAAAGCCATAGGTAGACTGTTCTGAAGTGATAAGTGAATGGTTTATTACCTTAATACATTTTAACAAACGGTGTTTTAGTACATTTGATTTGGCTCTTTTTTTTCCCTAGCTCTGTTTCACAAAAAAGGAGGCTCACTAATCATGAATGAGAAAATAATTTTAAGCAGCAAAACAACTAAGCCCTCTTTCAAAACAGTAGAACTAAATGGGACATATGTGTCCATAGGTAACACATTGACCAGCTAAGAAAAATTATCTGACTTACTACAGGGACTATGGAAAACTGCCTATGATAGCAATACTGTACATAGCTCAGAGGTTTGATGTTATCCCATTGAACAGGGCCAATCTGGTACAACTCACCATTTACCTGGAGCAGTCACAAGGGGTGGGGATATGGTATGTGGGATGGTGGGAGGTATCAGAAAATTCCACAGATAGTATGTAAAATTATAAATTCCTCAGCCAAACCATCATAACTTTGCACAAAAAAATCCAAAAACCTAGCTTCTGCTTTACATTCCTGTGTACCCTAATTCTCCAGGATATAAACATTAGCCTTCGGAGCACACAATGATGTCCTTGTACATGGTACAGCTATATAAAGATCATCTCTGATTTCCCTGAGCTCTAGGTTATTTCATGCCTGATGGTGTTTTCTAGATCCTTTCTCCCTTGGCAAATACCACAGCTCGATGTGACATCCACAGTTTTGCAACTCTGTACAGTATGTTTTGTGATGTTGTATTGCATGCAGATGAGTGTATACTAAAACAAAAAATAATTCATTTTTGGCATTCATTTTAATGGATTTCACTTTTGTGTAGCTATATGTAAGGCAATTATATAGCTCATACAGTTCATGTAATACAAGCAATAATACATGATTGCCAACTGTGAGGTAGGTGTGATTAACAACTTAAGCATAAATCAAGTTATGAAAATTGATAGGATTAGATATGCTTCTTTTGCACAGAATACATGATGTCGATTAATAGTAACAATGCCAATGTACCTTTATGAATGGTGGGTCAGAACTATAATATTTGTAACAGATATCCCCATTCCACTCTGTCAGTCTCCTTCTTTGCATTCAGCAATGTCCTAGCAAGAGTAGGTTGAGCTAAACATTCTCTCTGGTTGGTGTACCAAAACTCTTATTCTAGAGGCCAAGAATTTCCCCCTTATGAAATCTAATCATGATGGTATTTGAGTACATCTCCATCCTGTGCACCAGTATCTTGGCACATATTATAATTTCTACATTAAACAGAGAGATGGCTCAGGTTACACAGTTGTGGCCTTTTTATCTTGGGTATCAGGCAGGTGTGTTTTGTCCTCACCTCCTGAAACACTATTTTTAGCACCAGAGCTAGATGATCACACAATAGTTTATAAAACTCTACTGTAAAGCTATCCTCTCCAGGTGTTGCTATCCATATTTAATGACTTAAATGGCCTATTTGTTTCTTCAAAGGAGACAGGTCCCTCTATTTCATGTTCTTCATTGTTCATTAACTTTGACAAACTAATTTTTCTACAAAGGTTGTAAGAGTACTGAGATTATTGTAAAACTGAAGATTCCAGTCAGATACAGACATGCCTCCATAAAAGCTGTGGAATTCATTGGCTCTTTCTTCTGGGTTATAAATTGTGTTTACTCGTTGTATTATTAACCTAAGTATCTGTGCCTCTGTTATTTATTCAAGTATGCTGCCGGCGGCAGCTTGCCTGCTCTTTCACCTTGTTCATAATGCCTCTCTCTTAAAAGTGGGGAAAGACCACATTTAATCTTCCTGTAGCCATGAAGCCTCCCTCCTGTTCACTGGCCCAGGATGAGGTTGTTCAAGATATAGGGGCAGCCTGCCTTGCGACATTTTACACAACTTTGGGAAAGTGGGCCTGAAGCTCCTTGGTGTGCTCTGTGTTGTGTGTCAGTATGTGTTCACCTCCGACCAGACCCACTCAGACAAGCTACAAGGCCCAAGGCTTTATTCTGTAAAGAACGTAGAACAGAATTATAGTCCAGCAGCCTTCTCTCTGCTTGCCTGCTCCCAGCTCAATCAGTGCTGAGACCTCCTGCTGGGGGAGAAGAGGGTACATCCTGGCAGGAACCAGGAAGTTCTCCCAACATGCCGCAGGTTGTAGACTACAACTTGTAGTTCCCACAGCTGCTGTGGAAGCACACTGGACCTTGGGCTACATTCCCATTAAACAGCAGGTTTATTAGTTTGTGTTAACTTTCTTAATAATTTGTCTGATGGTACTTCACTGTGAGAGATAGCAGATGCTAAAACAGGTTGGCATAGGTTAGCTCTGGCTCAGTCTTCCCAAATAATATTTGGAGATTGTAGGGAACCTACATTTTGAAGTATAAAAGCTTCACTTTCATTTTCTGTGTAAGCTTTATTTTTAAGATCTTATAGTAGGAATGGATTCAATCTACATCTGGTTTTGCGGGACATATTTTCTGACAGTACCATTGTGAACAGAGATTGGTTTGATATTCTTGGTAAAATTTTATACTCCCCTACCAGTTGTAAGAGCTCAGGGAAAGCTCGGGAGAGCTAAGCTCAGCATTTGGAAATTAAAAGTAACTGCAGAACTTTTGCATTCTAAATGTAATAAAGATTTAGAGTAACTTACCAGGAAAGTTATTGAATTGAATCAATGAGTTCAAAAGATATGTAAATATATTTATGGATGAATATAGTGAAAAGGCAGGGAGGATAGGATTAATATTCACCAAGAGAGGGCACTACTGGAACCTGCATATTTATTCATTGGATCCCATCTCTCTGCTGCATGCTCTGTTGTCTCTCTATCTCCATATTCAAACTTCTCCAAGTTCTGTTTAAATGCTTACCAAGTATTCCACTAATTCAATCTAATGCTTAATATGCTCCAAATGGGCTTTGTTTTTCTGTATTATTTCCAATCATTTTAACCCTATATTTCTTAGTGGAGCCATGGTTCTACTCATTTACATAACATACTATTTCAGTTCTTCCTTTGTTCTTTGAATCAATTCATATCATCATAAACTCCCTTTGAAATTAATGGGATAGCTCTTCATATCATAGCACTGGCTCCTGTAAGAAGAGATTGCATCTCTTAATGTTACCCCCAAATTAATAGTTTTTTAAAGTACTGTACAAGAGATAACATAGCTGTGATTTATGAAACCCCTGCAAAAGCACTGTACATTTGATAGGGCACTCTGGGAACACACTGTAGATTGAAGCTAGATTTCATCCTTGTTATCCATGTTGTGTAACTGGATACACTACTGAATCAGATTGCGGCTGGCTTGCTATCACATTAGGCCTTTATGGATGCACAGTATTTCAATGTGGAATTTATTCATAGAAGAAACCACACTAACATATTTAGTAATACATACTTTTCTTTTTAATTATAATGTGATCAATGCATTTTTCAATGTACAATAAAATATTTATGTAAGTGGAACTTAAGGCAGGAGAATTTGTATAAAAATACTTGTAAATGCAGACGATTTGAAGCACCTATAGTTATAACTTAAATTGGAAGTCCATCTCAAATGAAGTCATTTAACTACAAATAAACTTGTTCTACAAGTCATTTAACTACAAATAAACAATTATTAAATATCTGTTTTTCCAGTCAGAATTTATAGAATATGTTAAGTTAAACTAAAAATTAAATTGTACTAGTGAAGACAAATGGTGTCAATTAAAAACTGTAATTGTTTCTCCTCAATGTAAGAAAAGCAGATTTCCAGATAGAGAGAAATTTTAAATGCATTGTACAAGCAAGAAGTACAGTGTGGTGGGTAACATGACTTATGCAGCCTTCAGATAGTCTAACTACATTGTGTGAAGGCAGTTTCCAAAAGGCAGTATGGGAATATGAATAGATGGTGTACAGTTTCTTACTTAAATCCACCTTAGACTATGCTGTTTAAAATCACTCCTAGTGGAAGGCTGTTAGTCATGGGATGAATGATTTAAGCCCTTTTTACAGTGCACAGTATAATAGCATATCAACTTGGCATTTATTAGGTCATGAACAATATTACTTGGAAACCTACCACAGTTTTGACCTAGTAAATATCTGCTTTGATCTGACTACCATTCATTGTTCTAATGCTTGCTTATGGACGTTAAGCCAATATTAGGCCATTCTTAACTACAAAAGAAAATTATGGAGTGGTAGATAGGATAATTCCACATAATATTGTTTTCTGCAAACTTCGCATTACTAACAAAAAAGTGTTAAATACTTCTTCTTGCAATAAACATTCATAGACTACAAGATTACAGTAATAATTTTCAATTGTTTTTCAATTACCTTTATGGACTTCATTTTTTTGTCATTTTAGTTGCTCGGAGCTTTGAAATGTGACCCTGAAGTAGTCTTTTCATTCAAATGTCAATAGTAGGCCATTTAATTCATGGTGGAGGATAAAAAAAGTTATTTGCTGGTTGCATAGAAAGCATACGTAAAAACCTGGAACTTGAATCCCGTAGTATATCATCAAAACAAGTCCATGATATAGCTGAAGAGTGTGTGCGCGCGAGAGAGTGTGTCTATCTATCTCACAAGAAAGAGAGTCATATGGCATCAGCAGATTATTTGTCTCAGTCACAAGGGAAAGGTGAGTTAGTACCACTTTGACCTTTTTGTTTTCTTGTCCGCGGGGTTGAAAAGTAGACTCTCCAGTCAACCAAACTTATGTATATAATATTTTGAAGGTTAAAATATCACAGTGTAAGGGTGCTTTATTGGACCTCACAAAGCATTAAAATTGTGATTTTGTTACCAAGATTTAAACAAGAACAAAAAATGCCACACCCATCCATGGACATCAGAGTTACTGTTTATACCTAGGGCTGGAGAGTGTGTATACAAAACATAAGCTGTGTGGGAGGGTGAGAAAGCTGGGATGAAGAGAGAGGGAGCACAGGTGATAGCTACACCTCAGAAGGGAAGGCCTGGGGAGGAGAAAAATTGTATGGGGTTTCCTGAGTGGAGTTTTCATCAAATCGTTCTATTCATGGGGTGGGGATTGCTCTTCTGTCTCCCCAGACTTGTTGTAAATTTAGACATCAAATTGAGCCAGCAAATCAAGAGCTTAGACATCTAAATTAGCTAAATTAGTGCTGGCCAAAAAAATGTGATCTGAAAACTGCAGGCTCAAAAGGTAGAGTTTGTGAAGGCCAGGCTGCAAATCAGAGGCTATATAGTACATTATTTTTTCTGAAACAGTAAAACAAAGGATTCTAGGATTGGGAGCAAATGTTTCAGAGTTATATTGGGAAACTCATGAGAAATGGGTGGATTGAAGGTCAGAGGTTGTGGTTGGTGAGAATCCTGTGAAATAAAGAGAGCCTAGTTGAGACTGTTCTTGGGACTACGATAATGATATAAGGATGGGTGCCCTTTTTAGACTTCACTCAATTAAACAAATGCATGTGCTGAGTCACTACTTTTTTTTTAAAGCAGGTGAGGGCACAGGGCTTCTTGGTAGTGGAACCAATCTGGTCTGTGGTGTGAGGTTTGGGAGAGCTATGAAGGGGCTGTGCATCCCCTGTGCAACACAGACCTCAGCTCTTTATGCTCCTTTCTATTGCAGTACACTGGGTGAAGAAGGAGGGCTGAGGAAGGGAATGGCTTGGAGGAAATATGCAGCCAGAGGATGCCCTACACGGTTGACCCTCTCATCCTTCCTGTAAGTCAAGAGTGGAGGGCACGTGTCCAAATAGGCTACTCCAGCAACTGGTTGGAAGTAGGCTCTGAAGAGTGAGTTTGCAATTTGGGGGGAAGGAATTCCTCCCACCTCCCTCCACAAATGTGCCTGGCATGGCCCTATCCATTGGGCTCTGGGTTCCCCTTTAGAGAAGCAACAGGTAGAGCCCTGCAAATGCAGATATCCACTTTATATCCATGGATGTGGATGCTCGCGGATCATTTTTGTGGATTGTGGATCAGATGCAGATACAAATTTTGTATCCACGAAGGACTCTAGCAACAGGGTTTCAGAAATTGAAATTATTATAGTTTTTTTAGCTAGGGGACCTCTCTTTCTTTCTATCATGTTCCCATATATTTAAAAACATAAAACAGCAAAACAAATTGTGCTTGCTTGTTCTTGTTAGCACATATATAAACTAACATGAAAATGTGCAAGCATAGATATGAACCAACCAAAATACAATGAGAATATACAGAAAGATCAAAAGGAACTCGTTGAAACTTAGAGGACTGCAGAAAAGGTGCAACCGAATGAACATCTGCAGTGTTAAAGAAAAGAAAAAAAAGGGAAAAGAGATGACTATCTAGGATCTTCTCCTGTAACATTACTGGCACATTACATTTATATTTCTTCCTTATATTGTACCAATTATTTATTTCCAAAAGCTCTTTCCATATCATCTGAAACTTTGTTATGTTTATCTTTCAGTACAATACACCAGTTTCTGACAAAAAGCTATATTCCCCATGTACTGTAACCAGAGTTTTAACATTTATGGATTTGAATTTTGCCATTACATAATACCAGCCTCTTCACACATGACTGTAAGTGCAGTCTGCTTCTTTGATTGTGGAAGGTTTCTAATTTTAATGAAATCATACAAGAGCCATGAGCAGCTGGATGGAGAAATTACTACTCCTCCACTACAACATTATTTGTAGTATTTGATTCCAAACAGGCTGTGACTGTGGGAAGACACATCCACAAGATTTGCTCCAAATCAGAAACCTCTGAAAGGTTTAGCATCTTACCTCAAGGTCTTGGTTACCTTGCTGTCCTGATTTTCTTTCTGTTTTCCATTCATTCATCTTGTGTGATCAACAATGCTAGATCCTCTTCTTTCAGATCAATCCATTATGGTGTTCTCCCGACTTTGTCTCCTGTTCTCTGTTGGTTTCATCCTCCAGGGATACTACAGTTGTGAATTGAATGATATGCACTCACAAATACACACACTTCTTTCACTTTCTCTGATCTTTCCTCGCTTTCTACCTGTCTTATCTTCAGCAACACCTTAGACTTTTTCAGCTCATTGTATCCAAAATTGATATCCCAAAGTGCCAACTAATTAAAGGAGCATTCTCAGCTGAATCTCCACCAGCGTTCTCTCCCTCTTGAGCACAAGTTTTATATTCATCCTTCTTGTCATGACTGTCAACTCTTTTGTGACTTCCATGCTACCCAGGTCTATTATCACTCCTCTTTTTTCTTTCTTTTGAGGAAAAGGCTTTCAGCTATTTTCCAACGAGAGGAGAGTAGGGGAAAGTAGATACTTTCCTCATTATAAAAAAAAAAAAAGCAACAGCTCTAGCACCTGACTACCTGTAAGTAGAAAGTTGAAACTTGAGTCCCAATCCTGCAAATGAGTTTGCATCGGTAAATTATTGCAGCTGCCTGGACTCCATTGAAGTCATCCACACATAATCATCTATAGGACCAGGGCCTTAGTCCTCAATGATGACAAGCGCCTTTGATTTTTCTTGTGAAATGTGGTATAGTTTGACAGAGTATTAGATGGGGTTGAAAATCTCACTATACTCATGTAAAACCCTCTGAGTTTTATTTTTATTAGCACTTTTATCCATGTTTGAAGGAAGGTTGCCACTGCATGTGCAACGCCGAAAGACCCTGGTCGTCGGCAGGCAGAATCGAACCAGGGACCTCTGGAGCTTAGTCCATGAGTCTCTATCACATGAGCTAAAAGCCAACCGGCTGTTAGTTAAGGCTGTAGAGGAAACCCTTTAATCTTTCTCTCTCAGTGGTCTTGGTTACACTCGATGGGACAGAACACCACACCCAGGAGGTGTGTGGCTAACTCGGTTGCGTGCTGAATGTGTGCAACCTCATTGTTATCTTAATATGGTTCTTTTATGAAATTTTAACAGAGTTTGTTTAAAATTTTGTGCAAATGCAGCTTATATAATATATGGAAAGCACACCTTTTGCCAATTCTGCCACTCACTACAGCGTTATAAAATGCAATCAGTGTTTCAAGGCCTGTGTTAATTATTGGTATTTGTCAAGGAGTGTGTGTGTGTCACCAAGCACACTTTTACACTAGGCTCCTGCAATTTGACAGCCTGTCCTTACCAATATGTCTGAAATATATACTGTTTCAGAGCCATCACTCTTGGATAATTCCCTATCTTGCTGTGTAATAGCAGTAGGTGTATTCTGTTTCTGTTGTTGGTACTCTCTTTTAAATAATGACCATCATTGTGAGAAACATAACTGAAATAAATACATTAACATACATACTCAACTAAAGGTGAAGTGAGATGGTTTCTTGGAGAGAAATTTCCCAAATAATTTTAGATCTATTGCCCATAATGAATACAAAAACCTATTAATTGTATAGGTATGATACTGTACATGTGTTTCAAGACCAAAAAAAGCAAATGTGTCCCAAAAAGAATATAACTCAAAGTCAAGCTGTTGTTTCAGCATGATCTCTCAAATGGTTATACTCTTTCTTTGTATGAACTCAGTTAGGCCTGGTCCACACTAACCCCCCACTTCGAACTAAGGTATGCAAATTCAGCTACGTTAATAACGTAGCTGAATTCGAAGTACCTTAGTTCGAACTTACCGTGGGTCCAGACGCGGCAGGCAGGCTCCCCTGTCGATGCCACGTACTCCTCTCGCTGAGCTGGAGTACTGGCATCGACGGCGAGCACTTCTGGGATCGATTTATCGTGTCTAGACAAGACGCGATAAATCGATCCCAGAAGATCGATTGCTTACTGCCGGACCTGGAGGTAAGTTTAGACCTACCCTTAGTTTACAAAGTAGGTATGAGATGGGGCATTACTGGACAGAGCAATGCTGAAGCTGTGCTTTTATGCGTGATAATACAGTTCTTAATTTCAGATCACAACTGTTTTATAAGAAGTGCTGGGTCTGAGCTCCAGGAACAAAAAATTTTGATACATGCACCAAAGCATCAATCCAGCAAAATATTGAGACTCTTAAGCACATGAATTATCCTTTTTCCTGCAGTGGGGTCATATACATGCTGAAGAGCTTTGCTGGATCAGAGCCAAAGTTTCTTTCTCTATTCTTTGATTGAATATAAGACTTGTAGTAACTTTCCCCTGTTCTAGCCCCCATTCCTTTGATTGTGTGTGTGTGTGTGTGTGTGTGTGTGTAAAGAACAAAAAAAGGTCTGTGCACGTTGAACTATTCTTTCAATTGCAAGATATTTTTGCCAACTCAAGATAAGAGTGGTTGTTCATTATCTTACCCGAAGAAGAGAAACAAGGTGACCGTAACTGCTTGACTATAGCCTCTTCAGTGTTGATTTCATAAAATGTATGTGATCATAGATGGGATCCAGCTTTCTTTATGGAGCTTCTGAGAATGATGAATCTTCTCCTTTGGAACTTTCCCAGCCACTGGGGAGAGAATCACATATGCACGCATGCGTCTCACATGCAGAACGAGCCTAAAAAAGGGATACTCAAAAAAAAAAAAAAAAAAAAAAAAAGAGGGGGGTAAGGAGGAAACCTTTCCCTTCAAAAGCTTATATAGTGCAGTGCATCATATCAGTCGGCCGACATCCTTTATCTGCTGTGTTATGTTGGCTATTAAAGGAGAAACTGACAACATCAAGAAAACTCCAGGAATGTTAACAGTAATTTTAGCAGTTCAGTTAATTAAACTAATACTTAGAATGGTGATCTGCATAGATAAATTTAACTACTTTCCATCACAGCATTTCCTTTTCATTGTTTGATTTGTAGCATACTAGTTTGCAGCAGTAGGCAGCCCATGGTGGGAGGAGAATTTAAAACATTCATTTATAAATCTAAAATGAGATAATATGTCTGTGGAATTGTACCTAAACTGTTTCAAACAATTATTATTGCCATTTCATTCCATGTCTCAGTCCCTGTCACAGCCAAGAATTCCACATTTAGTCACTGGTTACCTTGCAATTGATCCCCCGGGGGGGAAATTAACCACAGCCCAGAAGACTGACACATGGCCCTGTGCATTACTTAATTCTCACAACCTGCATAAAAGGATTAAGTGAGGTTTAAGTGGTGCCCTGGGATGACTTTCTCTGTGGTGAATACTGAAATATCTTTCTAGAATTTGCCTTGAGCCATCGTTATCTTCCCTTCCTCTTTTGGGGCCTGTTTCTACCTTCCATCAAAGTCAATGGCAGAATTTCCAGTGACTTCAGTGGGATCAAGACAAAGCCTTGGTGAAATATTTCAGCAGCTGCTGAGACTTGAAATCAAATCAATATTGGTTAATACAGGAAAAAGCTGGGCTGTGTTTAATTTAGTTTGCCCCTGCAAATTATGAAAAGGAGAGCATTAAATTTCATATTTATGGAAAGGTATCATCACTGTATGTTGCAGGGTTACTGAAGAATTCCTCAGTCAAAGATACTTAGACTTAATATTGAAGTAGACAATGAGCTTTTTTGATTGTTTGTACTGTATAAGTAGCCACACAGCATGGAGCAGGCACCCAAAGTCCTTTCCTCCCAATATGTTGTGGGTTAACTGTAAATCTTGAGAAAAATTCTCCTTGAAACAATCAAAGAAGACACGCTGCCCCATGCCCTTGCCTGTAAGCTATAGGCAATGTCCTCAGAACATTATGGATCAGCTCCTCAGCTGCTGTAAATTGTTGAAGAATCATGGAAGTTGATGGAGATATGTCCGTTTACCTCTGCTGAGTAACTGGTCTTCTATAGCTCAGGAATTTTAAATGGACATTTCAAAATGAATGGTGCATACTGTAGAAAGTAGTTTTAAATAATTAAACATTATTCATTTTTACATTTAAGTAAATGGATAAAGTTTCTTGGTCTATTGTAAACCTAATTCTCCACCAGGCCCTGGCTACCCCACTCCAAACTACCTCTAACATTGCTTCCAACTCTGGAAGGGAGGAGAAAGTTTGCAGATATAAGAAAGGGTCCTCGGGGGTCCTTGTTTTGGTTAAAAGGATGTCCCATGTCAGGTGTTTGATGGTAGATGTTGCCCAAATGCAGGCTTCTGGGTGGATATGCTGGTTGGAGGGAGAATTTGGCACTGCATGTAGCTCTGTGTGTGGATAAATCCCACAGGGCCTGTCAACGTTGGCTGAAGGGTGAACCTGAGGGAAAGTGCTGAGGTAGAGAGAGATGGTGGTGACTTACCCCTGAATCTTTCTAGACGAATGAAGAAGACAGTTGCTCCTCTTGCACATGTCCTAAGATGACACCATAGGTAGAAAAAGAATATTTCGTGGGGCAATTACAGACACGGCCTTTCAGTGGGAGAGGTATAGAATTGGACATGTGGGAATGAAAGGCTGGGTGATACACAGTTGAAAGTCAGGGTGCAACAGATCCTTGTTGCAAAGGGCTTACAATCTAGACTCTAATACAAGTATCATATAACTAAAGAAAGGGTAAAATCCTGACTGCCATGAAGTCAGTGGCAAAACTCCCATCGATTTCAGTCAGGCAAGGATTTTACCCAGGCATGATTGAAATGTAAATGTTTGATGAAAGGACGGTCCTCAGGAATTCACTGAAGGCTTTCATAAATAGTTCTGCAATTCTGACTCTAGCTTACTGTATTTTTTTGCAATTCCTGAAGCAGGCCAAAAATTAGGAAGGTGAAAAGACCATTATTGCAGTGTGAGAGAGACAGATAATCAGAGGACAAATGTGAAATACACCCAAAACTAAGGTGTCTTTTGCAAAAACTGAATCACCACAAATGAGATTTTGCCAAAGGCAAAATCCAAACTGCCTGGCTTGTCACAATGTCTGTATAAAGTTGTGTAGTTACCAGTTTGTTTATCCTGTCCAATGCATTACAACCCATCCCATCCTTCATTAAACAATCTCTCATGGTAAACATTACATTACATACACTGTTATCACCAATGAAGAGGGCGTAATGAGAAATGCATGTTTTCTGATGGAAAACAGTCAATGTAAGAGGTGTTGTCCTGGGGTAAATAAAATCTGCATGATATGACATACATGTCATATGGTGTCTAAATCCACAGACCCTACAGTAATTTAGTTCTCTGCCACATTGACCTTGCTCCTATTAATATTTTCAATGCACAAATAAAATGTATGCTTCCTCTCTTATCTGCAGCATTATTATTTCATTGTTGCGAACAGCATGTGTGATAAGTCATAAAGCGCTTTCGACAGATTTTGACAAAGTCTGCACATAACCATCTAGTTTGTATCTCAGCTTTTGTGACCAATGTTTCAAGTTTCACAGCTCTCTGCCAGTAAAACTTTATCTCATGGTTGCAAGCTAGATCACTGTTGACAAGAAACATTGTTGACATTTGCTTGAGTTATTACTGTCAGAGCTGACTGAGTACTGTTTTTCATTTTTCTGGGGAAGAAAAAGTGCAGTGTTTTCAGATAGAAAACTGAAGAATTTCCTAAATGATAGACCTTGTCCTCTTTCTCCATTCCAAAGCACTCAATCACTAAATGTACCTGTAGATTAAAAGTAATTTGCCTACTTGTTTTGTTACTGGGTTCTCTTCCTGTATGTGGAGAGAGAATTGCATTAGATGAATTCTCAAGATTTGTTTTTTTCTTGGATTATTGAAAAAATTGCAGGGGTTTCTGAAAAATATGAATACATTTTGTTTTCTAGACGTGTTTTGTAAATGATGTAGACGTGGTTTCTATTGGGCTATCTATTTTGTGGTCCAATCTCTGGCATTAACCACTACATATGTATAAGACTCAAGTGTCTCTTTCTCCTTGTTTTTCTTGTTTAATGTGAAAAAACTTCCACAAACAATTCATTCAAAACAGCTTGTCAAAAACAGGCTGCATTCGGTTTAATTTTTTTTTAAAAGATTTTGTAGGTGACACACAACACAGAAAAGGAGGCAAATTAATTCAACTTCAAAAACTCCTAATGAATCTTCTTCATGGTCTAAAAAGAATAAATTGAGTAAACCTAGATAATGGAAATCCCTAGCCTATATAAAGAGGTACACTGTGCCCAGTCTCCATTTCTGCCATATATATGTAGATTTAAAAAGGGGAGGGGAAGAAAGTAGTACTTCCAGCTAATTTCCTTCTGTAGTCAGATAAGAGTTGAAAAATGTCCATTTAAAAACATAAATTATATATATTTTAAAGGATCGCTGAAGCTAATATATTTCTCATGTTTTTAAATGCATTCTTACCTTTTTAATAAAGCATGAATGAGTCGTCTTCTGACAGATTTGTAGCAGTAGCTTTTCTCCCAAATGTGCCCACCTGATGACTCCACTGCATTGCCTAGCTAGTCCGTGCAAATCCTCGCTTTGGGATTTGATTCCAGACCATGAAAAAAACAGATGTAGATTTAATTAAAAAGAGGGGGGAGGGGAATCTTGCATGACCGGAACATTAGGGCTTTATGGTTAAAAATTGAAATAAGTTAAGAAATGAATAAATTAATAATATCTTTCACTTGGCTGCATTTCACTTGGAGTGCCTCAAGGTTCGGTTTTGGGACCCATTTTATTTAATCTATTTATAACTGACCTCGGGACCGATTGCAAGAGTGGGCTGATAAAGTTTGCGGATGATACGAAGGTGGGAGGAGTTGCAAACTCGGAGGAGGATAGGGATATTCTGCAGGGAGACTTGAATGAGCTTGTGAATTGGAGTGTCAGAAATAGGATGAAATTTAATAGTGAAAAGTGTAAGGTGATGCACTTGGGGATGACTAATAAAAATTTTAGTTACAAGATGGGGACGCATTGGTTAGAAGTAACGGAAGAGGAGAAAGACCTAGGGGTCCTTGTGGACCGCAGGATGACTATGAGTCGACAATGTGACGTGGCGGTGAAAAAAGCCAATGCGGTCTTGGGATGTATTAGGCGAGGTATATCTAGTAGGGATAGGGAGGTCCTGCTTCCGTTGTATAAGGCGCTGGTGAGACCTCATTTGGAGTACTGTGTGCAGTTCTGGTCTCCAATGTTTAAAAAAGATGAACTCAAACTGGAACAGGTGCAGAGAAGGGCGACTAAGATGATCAGAGGAATGGAAAACCTGTCGTATGAAAAGAGATTAGAGGAGCTTGGGTTGTTTAGTCTGACAAAGCGAAGGCTGAGGGGGGATATGATTGCTATCTTCAAATATATCAGAGGGGTTAATACAAGGGAGGGAGAAGAATTATTCCAGCTTAGTACTAATGTGGACACGAGAACGAATGGATACAAACTGGCCGGGGGGAAGTTCAGGCTTGAAATTAGACGAAGGTTTCTGACCGTCAGAGGGGTGAAATATTGGAACGGCCTTCCGAGGGAAACGGTGGGGGCGACGGACCTGTCTGGTTTTAAGATTAAGTTGGATAAGTTTATGGAGGGAATGGTTTAATGGTAAAACATAGTAGACGAGGAAAACCAAGCAATGGTACGTGAATAGCATAATGACCAACAAGGGTCAGGCTAGAGACTCTTGCCTATATGCTCGGGGTATTACTGATCGCCATATTTGGGGTCGGGAAGGAATTTTCCTCCAGGGTAGATTGGCTGAGCCTCTGGAGGTTTTTCACCTTCCTCCGCAGCATGGGGCAGGGATCGCTAGCAGGAGGGTATCAGCCGATTGAAGTCACTAAAACACAGGATTGGGGACTTCAACAGCAGAGTCCAGGGAAGGGTCTTGCGGCCTGCAGCATGCAGGGGGTCAGACCAGATGATCATAATGGTCCCTTCTGACCTTAAAGTCTATGAGTCTATGAGTCTATTTCACATCCTGTAAATTTTAATGTTATATATTTTGTAACATAAAACAGCAATATGTTAAGCTATACATTTAGCAAGAAAAATGCAAAATAGAAAATTCTACATACTGCAGCTCAGTTCTACCTGGTATTTCCTTTTTCTGTGTCTCCTTCCTCTCTGTTTCTTCCATGTTCACTCCCCAAGACACACACAACTGTGGAAGCAATAGGCCCTTCTACAGACCTAGCATGGCTCAGCTTCATTGGGCAGCGGGACCCAGTCGTTATTATAGTTGGAAAGCGCCACACAAACACTTTTTTGAATATAGTGCAGGCCTAAACCAATTCTTTGTGCCAGAATCTAAGATCATTTACTCCAGTGTCTATTGGGAGTTAGTCGATTCATTACCCCAGATTACACGATGTGAGTTCTAAATCTGCCCCTCGTATTAACTCACTCAGATTTATTAAGGTTTAGCTCTTCTTTTTATTTCTAGAATTGCACTGTTTGTAAAATCTTGTCAGATATGGGGGCATCACATAATTATCATGCTATATAGCAAATACACATCACAATCAAATTCTATAATTCTAGCTCTTCTGGATAAAAGCCATTGTATCAATCAGATTAACCCATGCTACTAATATGGTAAAGTGATTTTCCCATTTCAATACCATTTTTCCTAGGGTCCAGGAAGGAACTGTGAAAAATGACTAATATTGATAAACATTGTGTATATAAAAAAGAATATTTAGGGCTGCATCCTAATAACCTTACTCCCACTGAGTGGTACCTATTTCCAGGGCCGGTGCAAGGAAGTTTCGCACCCTAGGCGAAACTTCCACCTTGCGCCCACCCCCCCTCACCGCCCAGCTCTGAGGCAGCTCCCCGCCCCCCGGGAAGCCGTGTGGCAGTTCCCCACCCCAGCTCACCTCTGCTCCGCCTCCTCTCCAAGCACACCGCCCCCACTCTAATTCTCCTCCCCTCCCAGGCTTGCAGCATCAAACAGCTGTTTGGCGCCGCAAGCCTGGGAGGCGGGAGAAGTGATGCAGCGACCGCGCGCTCGGGGAGGGGGCGTAGCAGAGATGAGCTGGGGTGAGGAGCTGCCGCATGACTCCCCGGACCGGGGGGCTAGGGAGCTGCCACGGGGGGGGAGGGTGGTGCCTCAGGGCGGGGGGAGCTGCCGCAGGTCTCCCCACCCCAGCTCACCTCTGCTACACCCCCTCGCCGAGCACGCCGCCCCCGTCGGCAATGACAATAATTGCATGGAGCGGCCGCTGCGCTGGGAAAGGGAGTCTGAGCCACACGTTTCGGCGCGCTGCTTTCAGCCCAACCCAGGAATGCTGTAAAAAAAAATTGGGGGCACTGCTTTTTGGCGCCCTCAAATCTTGGAACCCTAGGCAACCGCCTAGTTTGCCTTAATGGTAGCACCGGCCCTGCTTATTTCACAGGTGGTCCCATTACACTTAATGGGACTCTTTGTAGACTAAGATGTTACAGAATTAGAATAAAGGTCACAGAATGTGGCCCATAGTAGGGTTAGAGGTATGGATGATAGAAGTTTGTGAGAAATAAGCTCAAACATTAGTAGACAATAAGTTTCTATGCTCATGGAGTGAAACAACTGTAAGTCAACACAGCTCTGAATGGAACCACTTTGAATTTATTTTGCAACATTGACAATAACAGCCCCAGTAGTGGTACTTCAGGTGGATGTTGCTGTGGGACACTAAAATGATCTCTCCTTTTACATATTTATCTCCAGCAAAATAAGGACGTTGACAGGGCTACACAGCTGGCATTTAATACAAGTTATTGCTCTATTAGATTAATAGAATGGGAAAATAATTTTCTGAGGTCTTTCCTAACCTGTCGATAGTGTGCCCCATTTATTTTCGGGTCCTTCAGCACTCCTGAATTGGCGCAAAAGGGGCAGTTTAAAGTGTATGTTTTATTGTGTAGATGGTAAGAACTTCTATGCATCCTAAAGCAACATATACCAATTATGCAAATAATCTTTGAACAGGTAATAAACTTGAGAAGATAGTTGTAGCACAGACCTCAAAGCTCAGGTGGCATATGCTAATCAAAACTCATCACAAGGTTAGAATCTGACAAAGTGACTAGACTTGTTGCTCCAAAATGAGGGGGCTGCGGGTACTGCCTAATAAAGAAGAAAATAAAGCTGTTGAAAGAATTATTCAGAGAGGATCCCCATTTCAATCATTCAAATCATTCCAAGGTAACTTTCAACACATAAAGGGCAAAGGCTTTTACACTGTTGTTATTTATATTACAGTAGCATGCAGTGGTCTCGATTGATTTCCCATTGTGCTAGGCTCTGTACATACATATACTAGAGACAGCCTCCACCCCAAAGAGTTTACAAATGTAAATGGGTAAGACGAGAAAGGGAAGGAAAAAAGAAAGTGTTATTGACCTCATTATACAGATGGGGCACGGAGACACAGAGAGTAAGGGACTTGCCCAAGGACACACAGGAGGGCTGGCACAGTCTGGAATTCAATGTAGTTATCCTATATTGCAGTCTAGTGCCTTAATCACAAGATCAAACTTCCTTCCCCTATTAAGAATTATTGTCCTCTGCACCATTGCTCTTTCCCTTTCCCTCCCCCGTCATTTGAACATTTTCATGTCATTTTATTGCTTTATCCTTCTGTCTGACTTTTCCTCACTCTTAACTTCTCTTCTTGCCTTCCCGTTTCATTGCCTTTTTAACATTCCCTTCCAGTCTCCTCTTTTCCCCTTCTTGCACTTCCTATTTGTTTTGAAGGGTAACTTTATTTGAGTCCTGTCATTTTGTGTATTACGACAGATGGTCTGATGTTTTAAGGTGTGGAGACAAGTTACCTATTATATTATTTCCTGTCATACAAAACATACTTGTAGTGGGTAACTTTGTCTTATATTTTTAGCTCCCTCCTATCGGATGGTGACTCAAAAATGGAATGTTAAAATATGTGCCTAATATTACTACTAAAATGTTTTGCTGCATCACTACAGTGAAATAGAGCTATACTAAGCAGTTTCAGTAGATCTGATGGACAAACATTGTCAAAAGGAATCATAAATTAAAAAAATAAAATAATCAGAAGTTGATGGCAAAGATTACACACCGAATGCTTAAACTCAAACAGAGGCAGTGTTGGTATTACAGTTTTGCATTTCCCCCATAAGGCTAAATGGAAATCATGCATCTAAACCCCAATTTGGCTCACTGAAAATGTAGTTGGACATTAATAGTAAAACCAACATTCCATGTGAATGGCGAGAACTAATATTTTCCATAACAATGAGGAAACTGAGGAAGATCACCTCTGGAATTTAGAACCACACCTGGATCCCTTCTTTGGAATGTCTGTGAACATTCTTTGTTTTGTGGTGTTTATATTTCACAATTCACTTGTCCATAATGCTTCCCTTCTCTCTGCCAACATGTTACTCACCACAGCTATGCTGATCAAGAGGGAGAAAGTACAAAGCACTAGATGAATGTTTGATAGTTCTTTCTAAAAATAGGTGGTCTCTATGGCAATATTTCTCTGCGCCCTTGAAGGTGAACATTCATTTTTACTAAGCAAAAACATTTCAGCAGAAATGCTGGGTCTTACTAGCATGATGAGACTACCATTGTCAAAGCTGTGTACTATGAACAGGCACAGGACTTTAGACAAAGATGTCTTTTGAAACAAATGTAAAAGTTGCAACAAGCTCATTTCTGAAAACCATTACATATCATTGTTTCTTTATCTTAATATCATTGTGTTCCCTTGTGTCATAGACAATTCAGCAGAAACCTGTGCATTTTTTCTATGCAATTTTGGCAAAGAACGCTATCCAGTGACAGAACAGATGGCACTTGACCTTTCCCTGATCACTTCATGAGTTGATTGACTCCAAATATTAAAATGTGAATTTAGAAATTCAGTCAACACTGAGAACGGTAGATGGCAGTTTTTGTAATGAATACCGTTATATATATTTTAATCAAAAGCAATTTCAATTTAACAGGACCCAATTCTGTAGTCCTGACTCACTGAAGGAAATTAATTTTGCCTGAATTAGGACTGAAAGATTTGATCCTTAATTTGAATTCAAAATAAAATATCCCTTTGTCTAATACTTTATGCAATTATATTTGGAAAGGGGTACAAGAAGAATTCTGTTCCATAAGTGCATCTTCTATAGACCCTTTAACATCACCCAGTGATAAATGCACAGGTTAAGCCAGTTTTTTAAAATCAGGTTCACATAATTGCGCATATATATTTGCATGCCATTCATTCATATAAGCATAGATCTGATAGGCATATGCAATTCAAGTACTTTCATGCATGTATGACCACCTAGATACCCAACTGGCCATGTGTGCGTCCAATTACCGATTTGTACACATACACACTGTCTGTCTGCATGTATACATTACCTGTACAGAAATGCATGTGGCAGTTGTAAAAAACAAAAACACAAAAAACAAAAAACCACACACACCTGAGCTCTCAAAATTTGGCCTGGGACGCAAGGAGTTGGTGGCCAAAATGTGGTGGTGTTTTTTCCTGATTCTGTTTATGTATTGAAATTTCAAACATAAAACAGTGTGCAAAATAGGAATAAAGGAATTAAAAATTTCGAAGAAAGATTCTGTAGTATCCAGCTATCTTCTAAATGTACAAATCTGTCATTTAAAAATACCTTCTTTGTGGAATGGCTATTTAGAACAAAAGAAATTAAAAATACAGAATTAAAATATATACAGATATGGAAACCTATTACACTTATGCAAGTTATTCTGGAAGTCAATAATCTCAAGCATCAAAGCTTCAAGTTTTGTGATGCTTCAAAGGCTGGCTTTAGTGTTGCAGCTGGAAAACATGAAGCCTTGAGATGATCTTAATGTATAAACTTTGACACTCAGGAGCATCCTCTGAATGGAGTAAATTCATCTTTTCAATATTTTTAGTCCTACTAAAATATACTAATAGCTGTGTGTGCAGGCCACAAGTGAGCTTCAGAGAAGTAGGTGAACATGTGCTTATGACAACAGTTCTGTGTACAAAATCATATGTCCCAAGGTGCCCTTTTGCATCTTTTTGTAGATGCAGAGTACAGCCTTTGTAGTTTAGATGCAGCCAAAGGAGTCAGAGGATGAAATTCATTGCTGGGTATAAGGCCTCTGAAATCGCGGGTGGTATTCCACGAATGACCTGCTCCCGTTGACTATATGTATGTTATGCCTGTTAGGAAATAAGTGCACAAACATCTAACTTTGTTTAAGATGTATTCTTAAAAGAAATGGAATTGCCAAGATGACGTTCAATGGTTTTTTAAAAATAGTATATCTGGAGTTTTGTAGCCTGCTACGTAAAGTTACATTCATAGACCATTTTTTTGTGGTTTAATGTATGTAAGAAGTGCAATTGCAATGCAAGAGCTACAAAGTAATAGAACCATGACACTAATTCCAAAATTCTCTTGTATGAGTTTCATGACTGAAGAAGTACATCAATAAATTAATGTCACCCAGAACACAATCATTTATCGTGTTTTCAAAACTTCAATCCTCACTAGGCTTCATGCAACGGGGCATTTGAAGTGGAAAAAAACTGAATTATCTGCTGATATGCATTGCACAATACTGGCTCAGTCTGTGCAGCAGCAATGAAGTTGTTACATCACAACTTCAATCCTACATTCTTTCTGAATCCTGGGATCCTTCCTTCCTGGTAATCAGGAATAGTCCCATTGAGAAAATTCTAAAAAGTATTACACGATTTTCCCTATCAGTTTGTATCAAGTCCTTGTCTATTACTCTCCCAAAGTTGCAATACACTCTATTTGCAGTTTGTCCCTGATTCAGCAAAGCACTTAAGCACAAGCTTAACTTTAAGCATGTGAGCAATTCCATCTTTATTTCATCAGCAAAGTATTTTAACCATGTGCCATTGAAGATCATGATACTTAAGCCTGTGTTTAAAATAAATTTTCCTGAGTCAGGGGCTAAAATCAATTGCTCCTTGGTACTTTCAGTGGTTTAGATTTATTTTCAAACAAGTAGCATTGTGTGTTGTGATGGCATTTATCCCTAAAATTGTAAGGCATCAGAAAATAAGCATTTGTGTCTCACTTCAGAATCCTGTCCTTTCTATTTCTTTGGCTCAGAAATAGGATAAAAAGCAGTTTCTCACCTATGCTATAGAAAACCACGTTGGACTGAGTATCTACCAGAGGGACACTGGAATTTCTTACCTTGCTTGTGAGGAAATCATTGCTTGATTGCTTTGGCCTGGGTTAAACAGAGAATGTTTAATAGATATTGTTTCCGAACATTCTCTTCTATATCACACCCTAGATAAATGTTCTGAACATTAGTATTGACAGAACAGGTTGTAGATATTTACTAGAATTCACAACAGGGGGTAGATGGAAGGATATTTTTTTTTTTTTACTTTCTGCCTGTATATTACATCTCATCATTGCAGCAGTTTTGTATCCCAGGAGTGTTTCCTCTCCATTATGAAACATTTTCATATCTGCTGAACACTGAAATTGTTCTGCGGATTACGAAAGGAAAATAGAGTGTTGAAGTAATAAACATAGTATTTTTGAAGGCAACAAACCTGGAGAACAAAGACTATGTACAGTACTTAACCTGATGAATCACTGCAAGATTTTCTCCTTCACCGGGTATGAAAAAATAAAAACAAGGAAGAGTTGTCTTTGGTTTATCAGTGCAGATAATATAGGAAAACTGAGCTTTTAAGAGAGCTTCTATTCATTGTTTTGTGGTGCTAGCATCAAACCCATCAGACATAAAAGGGAATGTTTTTCTAGAAAATACACTTAGGTTGACTTGATTGGCTCCGTTTCTAAATTTATAAATGTGAAGAGAGGTGTGAATGTTTAACAAAAGCTGAACAAGGGAGCTACTTCAGGCTAATGCTCTGCTGCTAATTTTGTGGAATGACTTTCCCTTCCCGCTCTCAAACAATTTACTAAAAGTCAATTCCTCCCCTGGGTGTGTTACTGTATGCAATAAAAAGAAATATAATTCGCAAGAAAACCAACTGATACTACTGTATTTTATAAGTGGTCCTTAGTAGATGCTTTGATTACCTTGCTTTATACAACATGTTTCACAGCTATCTACCTAACTTTGTAAGCCCTTTTTGATGACTATCAATGGCAAACCCATTTATGTGGGAGTGTACCTCCATCATTCAACTGTTGGGTTTGCCATACACTTTGCTGTTTGCAGAGGTGAAAAATACACACTCCACAGAGTCTGTCTCACTTCTGTCTGCCCGTGGTGGTAGTTGTGGTTTATTTATTTATTGTCTTTTTGTCATGAGAGATATTGGAATTAATAGGAATGGCAATTTTTTTAAACTGTATGCATAGGTTGAAAGTATTTCAGTTTTCTTTGTATCAAGTAATACATTCCACTTTCATCTTCAGTTGCCTAAAACAATACATTCTGAGTTAACCATCTTTCTGTTTTTGTTTCACCGTATATTCTGCAGCTCAGCAGAGCACTATGTGGCACATGTTTTGTGATCAGCCGAGTTCTACTCTGAGACATGAAGGTGTACACATGGTATCTCTCTTTCTCGCCTGCTATTATAGAATCATAGAAATGCAGGTCTGAAAGTCGACCTCGACAGGTCAACAAGCCCAGTTCCCTGTGCTAAGGCAGGACCAAGTAAACCTAGACTATCCATGACAGGTGTTGGTCCAACTTGTTCTTAAAGACCTCCAAGGATAGGTATTCCACAACCTCCGTTAGGACTTAACAATCCATATAGTTACAAAGTTTTTCCTAATTTCTACCTAAATCTCCCTTGCTGCATATTAAGCCCATTACTTCTTGTCCTACCTTCAGTGGACATGGAGAATAATTGAAAACCACTGATGACAGTTGTCACCAGTATTATCAAAGCTTGACCTATTTGAAGACTGTTATCAGGTCTCCCCTCAGTCTTCTTTTCTCAAGACTGAATATGCCCAGGTTTTTTTTAACCTTTCTCATAGGTCAGGTTTTCTAAATCTTTTTTTTTTTTTCATTTTGATTGCTCTCTGCTGGACTCTCTTCAGTTTATCCACATCTTTCCCAAAGTGTGCTGCCCAGAAATGGGCACAGTATTCCAGCTCAAGTCTCATCACTTCTGAGTAGGGCTGGACATAGGGCTCCTTGTCTTACATATTTCATTCTTGTTAATACACCAATGAATGATATTAGCCATTTTCACAACCGCATCGCATTTTTGACTGATAGTCAATTTTTGATCCATTATAACCCCCAGGCCCCTTTTTAGCAGTACTACCACCTAGCCAGTTACTCCCCATTTTGTAGTTGTGCATGTGATTTTTCCTTCCTAAGTGAAGTACTTTGCACTTTATTGAATTTCATTGTGTTGATATCAGACCACTTCTCTAATTTGACAAAGTGCTTGCAACCCTTCCCAGCTTCGGGTCTTGTTTATATTTTATAAGCCTACTCTGCACGCCATTATCCAAGTCCTTAATGAAAATGTTGAATAGTACTGGACCCAGGACTGACCCCTATGGGACGCCACTAGATATTCCCTCTCAGGTTGACAGGGAACCATTGATAACTACTTTTTCACTATGGTCTTTCAACCAGTTGTGCACCTACCTTATAGTAATTTTTTGTAGGTCCCATTTCTCCAGTTTGCTTATGAGAATGTGATGTGGGAATCTGTTAAAAGACTTAGTGAAGTCAAGCTAGAACACATTTACTGCTTCTCTCCTATCCACTAGGCCTGTAACCTTGTCAAAGAGTGAAACTAGGGTTTGGCATGATTTGTTCTTGACAAATTCATGCTGGGTATTCATTATAACCCTATTAGCCTCTAGGTGCTTACAAACTGATTGTTTTAATTATTTGTTGTAGTATCTTTCCTGATATCAAAGTTTGGCTGACTGATCTGTAATTCCCTAGGTCCTCTTTGTTCCCCTTTTTAAAGATAGGTTCTATGTCTGCCCTCCTTCAGTTCCTCTGGGGCCTTACCTATACTTTGTGAGTTCCCAAAGTTAATTGCCAATGTTTCCAAGATTGCTTCAGCTAGTTCCTTAAGTACCCTAGGATGAATTTTGTCAGGCCCTGCCAACTTTAATACATCAAATCTATCTAAATATTCTTTAACTAACCTTTTCCTATTTTATCTTGTCTTTCTTCCCCCATATTGTTAATATTAATTTTGTTGAGTATCTGGTCACCATTAACCTTTTGAGTGAAGACTGAGGCAAAGGCATTAAACACCTCAGTCTTCTTGATGTCCTCAGTTATTAGCTCTGCTTCCCTACTAATAGTGGACCTATACTTTCTTTCACCTTTCTCTTGCTAATGTACATAAAGAACTTTTTCTTGTTGCCTATTATGTCCCTTGCTCTGTGTAACTCATTTTGTTCCATAGCCTTTCTGATTTTGTCCCTACGTGGTTATGCTATTCTTTTGTTCTCCTGCTTAGCAATTTGTCCATACTTCCATTTTTTGTAGGATTCCTTTTTGATTTTCAGGTCATTAAAGAGCTCCTGAGGGAGCCATGTTGTCTTCTTACTATCCTTCCTATATTTCCTTTGTATTGGTATAGTTTTACAGTTGTGCGTTTAATATGATCTCCTAGAGAAATTGTCAGCATTTCTGAACTCCTTTTTCCCTTAGATTTACTTCCTATGAGACTTTATCTACCAGTTCTCTGAGTTTAAGGTCTGCTTTTTTTTAAAGTGCATTGCCCTCTGTCCACCTTCCTTTCATGATCACTTTCACCCCAATTGCCTTCCACCTTCAGATGTGCTACCAATTCTTCGCTGTTGGTCAGAATCAAGTCTAAAATGGCTGTCCCCCTTGTTATTTTCTCCACTTTCTGAAACAAAAAGTGCTCCTCAGTACATTCAATTTTGTGTTTTGCTGTGCAGTATACTCCCGATTATCCGAATAGCACAGGGGGCATGGCTATTTTCTGGATGATTGGGAGTTTACATAATCAAGATGGTAGGAACCATTCAGCAGTGGGGTGGTCTTTCCTCTGGCCAGGAGCATGTCATCCTCCTCTTTACAGTCCTGGGAAAGGTTCCCTGCTCTGCCTGTTCCCTTACTCCCATGCCAGCAGGGCTGCAGAGGTCTCCCTGTGCTGCTGCAGGGCCCATGACAACCATGGGCTAGGATTCTTCTCTGCCCAACCAGGACCTCAGTTTTCCCTGTGCCTTGAGCCTGTAATGAGTTTTCATTAAAGCAGTACAGTGGCGCAGCTGTTCTGAAGCATCATTTTAAGTGTAGACTTGCCTAAAGTCTCAATGAAAGTCAATGGGATTTGGTCTACTTAGGGCCAGATTTTGAAAGATATTTAGGTGTACCACATGGTAGGAATTTCAAAAGCAACCTAAGCAGGTTAGGTGCCTAAATCCCACTGATTTCTCTCCATCCCTCTAGATGTAGTTCTAGATAAACATAAGTTTCATAGTGATGCACACTTATTAGCTAGTATCAAGCCTACTCACTATCAGTAGAGAACATTAAAACAGTTTGGGGCTTGTTGATTCACAGATAAATATACCCTTAATAGATTATTAATAAAGGTAATAGTTACTAATGTTTTTTTTCTCATTAACATATTATTTTAGCACCAAAGACATGGAACAGCTTGTATCGGACAAACTGTCCATTTTATAATCTGGCATAAGGTGACTGGGACCTCCTTTCCTTGCTAGAAGCTTTTCTAGACAAAACTATTAGAGAATATTGATTAATCACAGTAATTACAGTATGTAGCTCATTATCATTATTTGGTCTTGGTCTTCCTTGAGAATACAACAGGCTATTTTTAAAGTATATTTTCTTAATCTTTCACTTGGCCTTGTGGCTGCAGTTTGAAGAAGGATGCTGAAATAGAAATGGTAATACTGCTTCTTAACAAGGGGTCTTTTGGGTGAGAGATGGACTTGGACCCAAGCACCTCTCAATTTTCAGGACGTTCAGATTTAGGGTATGTCTATACTTACCTCCGGGTTCGGCGGTAAGCAATCGATCTTCTGGGATCAATTTATCGCGTCTTGTCAACACTGGTACTCCTGCTCCGTGAGAGGAGTACACGGAGTCGACAGGGGAGCCTGCCTGCTGCATGTGGACCCGCAGTAAGTACCTTGTAGTTCAAACTAAGATACTTTGACTTCAGTTACGTTATTCACGTAGCTGAAGCTGCATATCTTAGTTAGTGTGGAGCAGCCCCCAGATTCAGACATCTCAGCTCAGGCTAGGTAGTAGCTTTGTTGTTGTTTAATACCCAATACATTTTTATGGACTGATAGTGATACTCACATCTGAAGCAATACTCATTCCTTCAAGGACTGTTCACAAAGCTTCCATAAAACACCATCATCAGTGGAATTGAACACCTAGTACGTTCTCCAAATAAAAAGATCAGCTGAAGCAGATATTCTACATGATAACAAAAACTGAGTTAAATATTACCTATTAACTTACACTTCTACAGTAAATAAATCTTAGCGTTTTATAAAATGGATTTTAATGACATTTTTATGATACTGCATTTTAAACTTAACAATTTATCAATGATTCTGCAGTTTATCACACGACTGTCATCGCCACATGAGAGTGCTTCACTTGTATTCTTCCCATTGATCCTGTTCTACCGGGACTATTCCTAACATTTCAAATTTCTGAGCGGTTTTAAATAGTCACTACTTTTCTTAAAATATATATACCCACACACCCATATACACACACACACATACTTTTTCCTACCTCCTCTCAAGTTACAGTGGCCTGGGGTGCAGGATGGGCAATATTCAATCTTAAAACAATGATAGATTTTAGTTCTGGTGTTCCCAGGGTCTAAAAAAAGTTCCCTAATTCTCAGATGTAGTAGAGAGTGGTGGCCACAGAGAGCTGGTTGTGGGTCCCTGATCCCTGGCTGTCTGGCCTCAGCAGAGATTACAGCGGCAGGGGGGCTACTCTAACTTCTATGACTGAATAACAGTATTATGAAAGCAACAGAGAGTCCTGTGGCACCTTTAAGACTAACAGATGTATTGGAGCATAAGCTTTCGTGGGTGAATACCCACTTTGTCAGACACATGTAATGGAAATTTCCCATTATTATGAAGTTCTGCTCCCCTACAACCCTTCTGGCCCTTGCCCTTCCCCAGGAGCACCTGAGACATTCTCTTTCCTTTCATGTGGACAGACAGGCTGGAACAGTAGGCTCATGAATACATTTCAGACAAAGGACATGTTTCTATGTGACTAATTAATTAACTTTGCTATTACATTAAAAAAAAATCCCCAAACTATGAGCATCAAAAAAGTTCATAGAGCTTAATTGCTAAAAAGAAATGAATTAGAATTCTAGTATGCTACTTGCCACCAGCTTGGAGTTCAGGTATGCAAAGATAATTCTCCACTGGCTCTTTCCAGCTGTTTTGATGCCATCTTGTAGCTTTAGCAGGCTAGAGATTATGCCTCAGGCTCTTAATATTTCACCATTAGAAAGTTGAGATTCCCTGCTTTCTAGCAGGGCAAAGCATTTGCTTCTGGCCCAGAAAGATCTGTGTGATTTCAGAACTTAAAACTGCAATATTATTATTAGTGGTAAAGCTAACTTGGTTTTTTTTTTTTTTTTAAGAGATTTCTAATTTATTTTACTTTATAATACATATAAGTTCATGAAAATGTGGCCTTTCACAAAACCATGATGACCACTTTCTACAGTCCTACCTCATACTATATATATATATATATATATAATGACACTCATCACAATACTATAGTACTGGGGAGGGAGGAGGTCGGGTGGCGAATTGTATGGTCTCGTGGTGTCCATGCTCTAGGAATATTTAGAGCATGGGGGCCCAGCTCCACTTATGTTTGGGGCTCGGTCTCTCCCCCTCCCTGACTTCCTTGTGCGCCTCCCCCGGGTGCTTTTAAAAGGGCCCAGGGGCCCATGGCGCCACCACTGGCAGCGCAGCGGGGCTAAAGCAGCTTCCTGCCCACCCTCGCTCCTGGAAGCGGACGGCATATGATCCAATACTTTCTATTGCTTCATGAATAGATTTCAGACAAAGAAAGTGTTTCTTTGTAACCAATTAATTAACTTTAGTATTCCATTTTTTGTAAATAAAAAAAAACCTGTACACCTAATAAGTTCATAGAACTGAACTGCTAAAATGAATTGAATTAGAAATCTACTTTCATTGGAGGCCTTTTTTTTTTTCTCTCCCCATTTTTCAAAAGCGTATTTAAACTGTGAGCTCCCTCTCAAAAGAAGGCCAATTGGAATTGTACAGAATCTTACTGGAATTGCACAAGGCCTTTTATAATTCTTCCAGACATTTTTGTAAGGGCTGATTCAAAACATTAAATCAGAGGTTTCACAAGATGAAGCCCAAACCTCAGCCATAAGCAGAATTTTTTAAGGTTCTCCCACTTTTGTGTGATTTCTTTCCGTGGGAATGCCACAGCTATTCGATTTCAGACTGCTGTCCTCCCTCATGAACCTGATATGTTTTACCAATAAGCATCAAAAGCCACTGAGTATATTTTGAGGGAATTTGGATGTTTTTTTCTTGTTTTGTATCTCTAAAACTTTTTCAAATTAATAAAAAAATGTGTTAGACTTACACAGGAAAAAGCTAGTATCTGATCCTTCAGTGTGCTCTATATAGACAGACTCCCACTGAAGCCAGTGAGGCTTTGTGACAGTACAAGGGTCTGCCTTTGGACAGATCATTGCAGGATCAGGGCATTCACTATTGAAATTCACTATTCAGATAATACAGTATTAACACACAAGCGTTTTCAACAGCAGGGTCCAAATCTGCCAAGGATTGAAGAATAATATAGAAGTAATGGGGCATACTGAGGGCCTGATCCCAAAGCCCATTTAAGTCAATGGGAGTTATTCCTTTGACTCAGTGGGGTTTAGATCAGGCTCTGAGTTTCTAAGCAAACTTCCACTGAGTTCAAGTGAGAATTGAATTAGAATCTGATAATTGGCTCAGGAATTGTATACAATGCAACCTTATTTCCTATAACATCTTTCATGTGAATTGTATTTTTCCTTAATGTTTTTCAACGAATTCACAATTTATGTGAAAGATTTTATAAAAAAATATTAATAGTAAGCAAACATGGAAAAACAGAGCAATTTAAAGGGTTAGGCAATGATAGAAAAACACAGATTTTTTCAGATCAGATCAGATCTTTTGAGGAAGAGTGAGCATATCTTATGTAAAGGGAAATCATGCCTCACCAATCTACTAGAATTCTTTGTGGGGGGTCAACAGTCATGTGGACCAAGGGGATCCATTGGATATAGTGTACTTAGATTTTCAGAAAGCTTTTAATAAGGTCCCTCACCAAAGGCTCTTATGCAAAATAAACTGCCCCAGGGTAAGAGGGAAGGCGCTCTCATGGATTGGTAACTGGTTAAAAGATAGGAAACAAAGGGTAGATATAAATGGTCAGTTTTTAGAATGCAGAAAAGTAAATGGTGGTGTCCCCCAGGGGTCTGTTCTGGGACCAGTACTATTCAAATGATCTGGAAAAAGGGGTAAACAGTGAGGTGGCGAAATTTGCAGACGATATACAATTACTAAAGATAGTTAAGACCCAGGCAGACTGCGAAGAGCTACAAAAGGATCTTTCAAAACTGGGTGAATAGGCAACAAAATGGCAGATGAAAGTTAATGTTGATAAATGCAAAGTAATGCACATTGGAAAGCATAATCCCAACTATATGTATAAAATGATGGGGTCTAAATTAGTTGTTACCACTCAAGAAAGAGACCTTGGAGTCATTGTGGCTAATTCTCTGAAACATCCACTCAATGTGCAGTGGCAGACAAAAAAGTGAACAGAATGCTGGGAATAATTAAGAAAGGTATAGATAATAGAACAGAAAATATCATGTTGCCTCTATATAAATCAATGATATGCCCACATCTTGAATACTGTGTGCAGATGTGGTTGCCCCATCTCAAAAAAGATATATTGGAAAAGGTTCAGAAAAGGGCAACAAAAATGATTAGGGGTATGAGGAGAGATTAAAAAGATTGGGACTTTTCAGTTTGGAAAAGAGGCGGCTAAGGGGAGATATGATTGAGGCCTATAAAATCATGACTGGTGTAGAGAAAGTAGATAAGGAAGTGTTGTTTACTCCTTCTCATAATACAAGAACTAGGGGGCACCAAATGAAATTAATAGGCAGCATGTTTAAAACAAATAAAAGGAAGTATTTCTTCACACAATGCAGTGTCAACCTGTGGAACTCCTTGCCAGAGAATGTTGTGAAAGCCAAGACCATAACAGAGTTCAAAAAAGAACTAGATAAATTCATGGAGGATAGGTCCATCAATGGCTATTAGCCAGGATGGTCAGGAATGGTGTCCCCAGCCTCTGTTTGCCAGAAGCTGGGAATGAGCGACAGGGATGGATCACTTGATTACCTGTTCTGTTCATTCCCTGTGGGGCACCTGGCATTGGTCACTGTCGGAAGACACGATACTGGGCTAGATGGACCTTTGGGCTGACCCAGTCGGGCCATTCTTATGTTCTTATCTGAAATTAGTAGAAACAGCAAGGTGTAAAGATGGAAGATGTCTTTTCCAAATGGCAGAGGAGAAGACTCACGTGAACAGTGGCAAGATTCTGGGATTAAGGAAAGAAGAAGCGTGGAGGTAGCCAAGAGAAAGTAGGTCTGTGTATTACGCTGGGGCAAGACCATGAAAGGTTTTGAAAACAAGAAGGACAATTGTGAACTTGTATCCTAAAATGAATGGGGAAGTAGAGACATACATGAATTTAAATGAACCATTAAACAAAGTAAAATGTAGAGTACTATCCACAGAAATGAGTACAGTGAGTAAAAAAATGTTACCACCATTTTAACTGTTTCTACTTGTTTGATCAGTATTCTCCATTTAGAGACTGATGCAAAGCACATTGAAGTCAACAGGAGTCTTTGCCTTGACTTCAATGGGCTATGGATCATTGCCCAATTTTTTTATTTGTGTGTGTGTGTGTTTGTTGTGCTGCCATCAGCCCTGAGAAACCATTTTGGCACTGTCTGCACATGACTGAGAGATTTAGAGCTGAACAGTGAGCCTTAGAAGTCTTGTATTATAAAAGCGTCTTCACTTTTGAGTGTCTGAATATCTATCATTAAATAGAGTGTGGGTGGTGAGAAGGGTTCCCTTTACACAGTCTTGTTTAAAAGCACCAGAAATACAACCATATATTTAAAGAACTGCTTTAAGGTGCATTAAGATAAAAACACAAGAATCTGAGCACATACTTTTTTACTGTGTATAATGGAGGGGGGAAACCTTTTCTTTCTCCTAAGTAATGTAACCTGCTATCCCCAAAGTCAGGGGTAGTAAATTCGCACCTAGCCTGGCATTTTGGGGAGTCAGCAATTCTCATGTTTCCTATTATGCAAAAAAACAGAAGAAAAAACTTTTTTTATTCCCCAAGGTCCCAATCCTGCAATTCCTTGCATCTACATGGAACCCCAATAGCCTCTGACCCTTTGCAGAAAGCCAGAACAATGTATATGTAAGACTTAAATCCCACAAAAGCCCCGTTTTCCGGGGTTAAGTGTTGCATAGACCTTATTCTGACCCTCTGCATGGGGTGAATTTCACACAAAATCCAGAACCATTGTTCCTTTTTATGTTCTACTTTTTATCACTATGTGAATTTGACGAAATTCAACATATCCTCCTGGAAATCTGGAAGGAAAATACTATGTGTATGGTTTATCAAATTGTAAAGAAAAGCTTTTGGTTGTGTGCTTATATCCCAGGAGTGGCTGTAGGATAATTGGGGGAGAATAAAAATACTTCCTTGAGCCACAGGTTAAGAGATCTCCCATGGGTTTGGAAGCTATCAAATATTCCGGAGAAATACTTCACATATACATTATGCAACATAAAATTCCTGTGATGCTAATTGATTTCCAGTGTTATATACTAGTAAAGTGTACTCCTGAGTGAGAATTTTATATATAGTGCTTCTGAATGACCTATCAAATTTTGAACCTGAGATACCAAAGCTGCATATCCAACAGCTAAAAAAACCCAAACAAACCCTAGAGCAGGGATCGGCAACCTTTAGCACACAGCCCGTCAGGGAAATCCACTGACGGGACGGGACGGTTTGTTTACCAGCAGCATTCGCAGGTTTGCCCGATCGCGGCTCCCACTGGCCAGAGTTCACCATTCCAGGCCAATGGGGGTGCGGGAAGCGGCATGGGCCAAGCGACATGCTGGCTTAGAGAGACAAGATGGATGAGGTAATATCTTTTATTGGGCCAGCTTCTATCGGTGAGAGAGACAAGCTTTTGAGCTACACAGAGCTTTTCCTCATGTCTGGGAAACTAACTTAGGCCAGGTCTACACTACAAACTTACATCAGTATAACTACGTTGCTCAAAGGGGTCTGAAAAATCCACCCCCTTGAGCACTGTAATTATACTGACCTACCCCCTGGTGTAGACAGCGCTATGCCAACATGAGCGCTTCTCCCATTGACATAACTACCACCTCTTGCAGAGGTGGATTAACTATGCCAAAGGCCAAAGCTCTCCCTTCGGCATAGTAGCATCTTCATTAAAGTGCTATAGTGAAGCAGCTGCACCCCTGCAGAGCTGTACATGTAGACAAGCTCTCAGAGTCTCATTGCTAAATACAAGATGGAACAAATTGTTTAGCGTAAGTAGTTAACAAATATTTCAAGGGATCATTTAACCTCTTTATGCCTCATTATGTCTCATTTTCCCATGGTGGCAATACTTTCCTACTTCCCTCCCCCTACTGGGATATCACGAGGATAAACACATTAATGTTTCAAAGACATTCAGGTACTGTGGGGATGGGGACTATATAAGTATATAGGGCGAAGGAAATGGAAGGAGAAATTCAAATAGAAAAATGATCAAAGCTGAACAGCCTAAAGATGAGACACTGCAGAGCAAGTGTATTAATGACATTATCCTTGCAAAGTGACATATCCATAATAAGGAGAAGAGGGTTTTACAGCAGCTAGGAGGTTTTCATCACAGCATCTACTGAAATTAAATCAAATAAAATTTATTTTTCTACGTATTGCTTTTTGTTGTTGGGGATGGAGGGATTCTGGTGGGAAGTCCATTGCCAACATTGACATCATTACAGTTTCTCAATAAAACCTGTAAAATATAAAAGCCCTATGCTGTTTGCCTGATTTGTTTTTAAAGGGACCAAGTTAATATATCTGTTTCTGAGCAGATATTATGAAACCATGCAGTCTAATCTCAGACTAGAAATCAATATTTGTTCTTCCCTCTACAGAGTGTTCCAAAAAAATCCACCCAAACATTTTTATGTCAATACAAATTGTTCATTACTAGCATGCTGCTAAGTAAACAGGGTGTTTTAACAGAAGGAAATTTACTATGGAGATGATGGCTAGCATACAGAGGCCTACTAAGACCAAAAATAGCTTCACATACAAGGCATTTTTCTCAATGAATAAACGAATCATAGAAAACAACAACAAAATGATGAGTTAGACAGTGACCCTTTGAAAGTACAAAGCTGACAACTGGCATGGATGCCACATACAGTAGAGAGCTTAGTGAACACCAAAATACTTAAGGCAAATCTCAAACAATGACTCGGAGAGAACAGAATTAAAAACAGAAATGTATCTGTCATCCTAAAGATGAATTCATTAAACCCTGAACCTGCTAGTGACTGCCATTGGATGCACCTAAGTGCCTATGTGGAGATTCCTACTTCATATAGGATGTGTGTTTAAAAAAAAGACATGGGGAAATTGTTTTTAAAAACTCTTCCCCTTCCCCAGCCCAGTAAAATGTGTCAGAGAAGGTCTAACATGACAGTGTGATACTATTTATCAAGTATCACCTCCAAAAAGCAATATCATTCTGAGTGATACCATAGTAGTAGCCGTTTTAATTTGTGCCCTCATCTCTTTCAAAAGTGTTGTTTCCAGGAATGATAGTAAAGAAACAGAGACACCAACCACAATCCAAAAACAACATGTTTAGAAAATTACGCATCCTCCCTAATAACCTCAACACACTTTGTTTTAGGAGCTAACTACTTCCATTTCCCTCAAATGATTCAGTCTCTCCCTAAACAAAAAGCAGTCACCAAGGAAATAGGGCAGCATAATTTGCAGAAAGTTAAACTGCTAAATGATTTGGTGAAGATGATAGAACTACTAGTGAAATAACAATTGCTAGGTGTTAAGCAAGGGAACATTTCCTCCACAAATATAAAAGGATTTTAATAATCTCCTGAGTGAACTATGTGAAAGTTGCATCATGTTTCTGAGGGTACATCTACATTGCAATTGGAGGTATGATTGTAGCATAGGTAGGCATATCTCATTTCCTTCACTTCCACTGACAATCATAACTGGTGGACATCATCTATAATTAACTAAGAGTATCTAGTTACAAATTTTGCTGACACCATAAACGATAAAGGGAAAAGGCACATTTTTTCTGTTATAAGTTTTTTTCTTATCTAGCATTCTGCATACTATTGTTAATTTCTATCAGAGATAGCCATAAATGTTAGGTGTGAATTGCAAATTACGATCTTTTTTCCCCCCAAGAGTACAATGAAGTATAATATTCATAATGTCTTTAAATTGGTACAGTAGTTAAATTTTGAAGTCTGTGTGTGTGTGTGTGTGTGTCTAAAGTTTAGGTGTATATGGATGCTGTTTTAGCATGGACCATCCTTGCTTTTAAATTTCAGCTACTCCCCCGCTCCCTTCCTGCTACTTGGTCTTCATACAATGTTTTTCTCTTTCTGCTTATGTGAGATTAATTATAACCAACTCTGTATAGTAAAATCAGATTAAAAAGCTTTACAGAGGGAGGTAGAACAGAGAGGATTTCTTATATGAAAATGCTAAATAAAAATAAAACAAATCATGTGTCTGTATATGCATATATAGCACACAGAGAGTGCATGTGTGTATATCTGTATATATCATTTCAGGTTTTATTTTCCTTTGTACAGGCACATATTCTTCCTTGAACTCTTTTTAAAGATGATATTGTGAGATTTAAATCCTATTAAGCTTAATGGGTGTTATAAGGTAAAAATGAAAAGATTAAAAACCTTTATCAGTGCTTTCAGGAGGACACGGTGTAATATTAATAAGAACTTGTAATGAGACTGCTCCATACTGGTTACAGATTCCAGTAGCTATCTGCATTGAGCTCATGACATACATTTTGTTAAATCCAGTATCAAGACTTCAAAGCTGTGGCACTTCATTTTGGAAATGAAAGGTGTTAAATGTGGACTAATTTTCAATTAGTTTCCTTTTTAGTGACAGGTACAGCCCAGAGAACATGAATATCTAGTGCTTTAGTCCAGTTTGATTTTTTGCATTCAGATTCACTTTAGCATTCAGCTTTGGCTACTAAAAAGGGAGTGCTTTTCACCAATTTGGTTAATTTAACATACCCTCTCTACACACAGGCACATCATACATTGTTTGAAAGCTTATTATGTTTACTTTAAGATGAGGTCTCAGGTACGATGTGGAGCTGTCAAGTGGTGCCATTACCATAGAAAGGGGGATAAACAATGACAGCATCAACACCTTGTAGAAATATATACTTCAACCTTTTGCGTGTATCCAAGAAAGTGAGACAGGAAAGAAACAAAGGAAGACTGTTTTCAAAGTAATATGGTCATTACAAGTGGTACTTTTACATTTTTGTAAACATGTAGCATTCCCACTCTGTTACAGCGTGTACACACAGCGCATCATTCTCCTTTGTCCTGCACTTCACACAGTCATTTACATCAGTGCAAAGTGAGCATAAAATGCTACAAATTAGAACACTGGTGTAACTGACTACACAAGATGCAAACAACAGAATTAGGCTTGTATATTATATATAATTTTTTAAAATATGATTTATATATATAGTTCAGATTACAAAATTAAACTTTTTCTCCAAGTTTGGCTGTTCCAAAAGCATCCCAACCCCTAGTTCCCTCTATCCCATAGGAGCACTCCAAATCTCGTTATATACTGGTTGGATTTAACAACATCTCTTTGTCAACGTAAGTCAGCAGAAATTACTTTGTATCTTTATCCTGAATGTAGAGGGATACAAGAGAGTAGTTCTGCATTCCTATTTGGGGCCTAGAGGGTAGTTAACTAGTGGAACAGATTACCAAGCCATGTAATAATTTCTTCATTACTTTGAGCCTTTTAGATCAAGGTAGGCTTAAGTTCAACCACAAGCTCTTGGGCTACATGCAGAAAACATCAGGTGAAATCTGTGGCCCGAGCAAAACTTGCTCCATATTGACATAATGTCATATTGACATGCATAAGGTTTCTGGTCAGCTTTACTGTACAGAAAAAGGTTTGGTGTTATGGACTTAGCTGTCTAAGTTTTGATCTCTGCATTGTATTATTCCCCTTCCTCATTTTGGCTCTGCACTGTGGATGATGTCGGTGCTTTTTTTGGTCCTTGCTCTATTTGTAAGTATCATCAGGATCCAAGAAAGCTCAAACAGTTTTATTTGGCACAGATTTACAGATTTCAGAGTTAATGATAGATTTTAAGAGAGGATAGCTTAAGAGAAATCTTCTCATCATAACCATAGTCCTCTTCATTGACTATCAGTGCTATAATACAAGGCTTTTGCAATCTTTTATAAAATCTTTTCTGAGCAGATACTACAGGCTAAGATTTGGTATCGTTCTTCAACACCATGCTTCATCTTGCTTTTTATCCAGTTAAGACTGGAGATTGACTCTAATGTTATGATACTTCAATCTAACAAGATTAGAAGGCTTAAACCCAGCGTCTTATTTTAGGAATGAGAAAATCTGACTATTGTATTTCACTCATGAAACAGGTGCCCCAAAAGATAAAATATCCAGATTATTTTCTGTTTTTCTTCAGGGATGTCTCAGTCTTCTGATTATAAAGATTTGAGTCAATTCAAGGATAATTAGGATTTTTTTTTCTTCCTCATCATCAGCAGCATACAACTTGCCCTTTTTGTAAGTCCTTTGATTTCTCCTTTGCAGAATTGTATACAGAGCTGCGGGAGAGCTCCACTGATTAACATGACAGCAGCTGAACGCTCTTTGCCAGTGTATGCAATTCCCCTGCTGCCATCATAGGTTCATTGTCCAATGCTGACAAAATTAAGGATGCTAATCTGTGGAACTCAGTAACAAAGGGATTATTTTAAAGAGAAAAACCATAATATACAAGTGTATTGGTTTCATGCAATTCTGCTCTATTTTTGAGATAGTAGCTCTTTTTTAAAAGGCACACTTTGAACAGATTTAGAAATTTAGTTAATGGCATGAACTAATTGAAACTAGGTTAATAAAGCCCTCCAGTCAAGAAAAAGAGAAAAAAGATAAGTGTGTGTGACCATTCTCTTGTGCTTGGTGTGCTGATAAATTAGGATGGTAAAAATATACAAAGAGATGATGGAATGAGATTTGAATTCCTGTATGCCTGACTGCTAAAGGAAGAACCTTGTAAATCAAAGGATTGCTTATGAAGATTTTCATCTTGTATTTAACCAAAATACATCTTTGTTGTATACTGTTAACCAAATGCATCTGTTTAGATTTACTTTAAAATCTTTGTTACACGATGCAGAATTTCTGTTGAATTCATTTGATCACTGACTCTAGGTTTTTTTTAATTCTGTCCCTAAAGTGTTTCTCAGATATGTAGCCCATGGAGAATTATTCTAGCGCGGACTCTAAAATATTTAGGAGGTTATTCCCTGTATGGCTACCTCTGAAATCAGATTACTGCATCCTGATCCCGCTCTTCATTGAAATGTATTGAAATTACATGAACTTCGCTTTAATATGTGGAAGGTCAAAAAAAGCCTTGTATAAAGGGAACACCATAACAGCACTAATATAGGAGACAAATAATTCAGATGAAAACAATAATAACTTTGCTTGTTTATCTGCCATATACTTCCAATCTGGAATCTCAACAGCCTGTATTAATTAAAAGTAGATTTGTTAGTAATTTGAAATACTGGTTTGTTATATTGACATAAAACTCAAGTTGCATTTGCTATTTAATTTGTGTCAGATCTGGATGCAAAATAGCTATATTTACAGCAAAATTATCTTCTATGGCTACTCTGTACATGAAATGATGACAGGATATTTAATAGTGATCCACACTGCATAAGAGATTGGAGTGGAGAATAACTGTTATAATTAAATAATACTTAGCACATATGCAGCATAGCAGTTTTCATTTTCATAGCACTTTGCAAAATGATAACTCTCTAACTTTCACAGTACCCCTTTAAGGTAAGTTGATACCATCATAGTTTACTGGTGAGGAAACCAAACCATGTTGAGGCTGATATTCATAACTGCTGACCTACCGCAAGTCAATGTGAGTCGCACATGCTTTGCAGCTCAGAAAATGAGGCCCTAAGTGATCTCACTGCGGCTTCAGAGATAGGCAGTGTCAGAACTGGAATAAGAACTCTGGAGTTTCTGACTCAGGCCTGTGGTCAGATCACTTAACCGTGTCTCTTTTGTCACCTGCCTTTTGAAATAAACCTGCTGTTCCAAGGAATTTATTTTTCTATTTTCCAGAAATTAGGCTTCAGTCCTGTAAAGGGATCCCTTTCCAGGATTGTGAGGCCTTTAGTTACTTAAAACTGGATATGTAAGTGTCCCATGCATCTTCCTTTCCTTCTGTTCTCAACATCAGAAATAAATGAAAAAACCCTTCTGCTAAGAAATGATCTTCTCTGGGTTTACTTCCCAACCTGGGAGACCTCTTACATATGGTCTGTCTAAATCATGCTTGGTTATATCAGGTAGTATATTCTACATGCATGGCACAAATGGATTTAAGAGGCACTGTGACTTTATAATACCTCCCTGGTATTTTTAGGGTTATTGAGTTTAAACTCATAGCGACAGACAAGAAATATTGTGTATCTACACTGATTTTTCATCATAATGGAGGAATCAACTCTGCTGCTCAATTGCAAAGCAATGTGAAGAGTTGCAAAAACTTTAATTTGAAAGGTGATGACAAATAGCTGTAATAACTTATGCAAAATGTTCCATTTGCTTCACACAGTGGAAGTAGTGGGCAAGGCTTTCAGTTAACTGTAGAAAGACAGTGTACAGTATCCAGAAGGCAGACAGCCATGATTGACTTTAAGTTACTGCAGGATAACGGGACATTTTTCATTGTTCTCTTCCTACTTTATAAAACCTTCAGCATTAAATCTTTTACACCTTGCCTGCTTGTAGCTGTGCTTTATTAGTTACAGCAATGAACTTATTCAGGGATAATTTAGCTTAGCAAATTGAATGGATAGCTTCATTCCTGCCTTAAATGTCCATATCTTGCTGCAAAGCATGGCCATTTTCTGAAGCCTCCTCTTGAAATGAGGATGCTGGATGCTTCAATTCTCTGACACTCTGCTGGACTACTCCTTAAAAGGACACTATGGGGGTGGGGGTGTGCATTTAACATATACTATATCTTTTTTTATTAGTAAGTTAATAAAGGTGGTAGGGAAATTGGAGAGGGAGAAAATAAATTCCTTTGATTTATGGTTACTTAGTCCATTTTGTGCCTGGTGATACTACAGGTGACAAATTCACCAGTTTCTGGCTCTTTTCAAGACACTACTGGAGGTTTCCCATTCATTATTTCTGTGTATTGGGCTTTGTTTCTGTAGCATAGTGGATGTTGCCCTTGCCAGAAGGCAGCATTAGTTGATCGCTAGGAGCCGATTCAGGTTATTGTAAAAACTATAGTGTTGATTCCGGTGCAGCCGGAAATCAATAAAGAAGAGTGCTTTTTAACCGACTAAAATGAAGAACAATTACCTACGGTAGATAAATTACATTCTGAATTGGATCATTCCCTACACTGGGAGCTGGTGGGCACAAAACTGAGGTGTTGTAGAAATTAAGCAGTTGACATGGTGACAGATGGGGTATACCAAAGAACCGATTTAACCTGTGTTGGTAAATTAGATGGGTGGTTATATAAATTGTCAGAGCTAAGAAAGTTCTTCAAAGCAAGTTGGGAGGGCTTCATTTTTTTATTTTTTTATTTTTTATTTTTTTTTGGAGAAGGGTTTATCATGTTCACCCTTTTGTTTTTTACTCTTGGCTTCCTTACATAGCCTTGTTGTCTATGAACTTTTGGGCCAAGGGTGATTAAAGTGTAGTTGTGACATGAACAGGGGAGTGCAAAGTAAGCTGTGCTTCAGCATTTGTATTACATTAACAGACTCATCCTGCCTTCTTTGCATGCCCACAACTCCAGTCCCACTGAAGTAAATGGGAGTTATGGGTCTTCAAGGAACATGGAATCAGTCTTCAGGCCCCTGCCAGATTAATATTTGTCTCTGGAATGACTTCTCCTCAGCACCTCCACAACACAAATATCCATAGAGTCCTTAGGCCGAGACTTCTTGTTTTGGTTTCATTCTTAGGTAGCATTTTTATTTTGGGTTTTATTTGGATGTCCGTGTGTACTGGGGAGGGGGACTTTTTTCTGCTCTATCAGAATTATGTATTTGGGAAAGTTGCTCTATTTGTAAGAATAATATTTTAGTAATTTTAAAGCACCCAGAAGCCTTTGGGCATAAGTGCCTTAAAATTGATTTTTTCGTTAGCTCTCTGCTATTATTTTATATAATTACGTTACCACAAACCAGTCAACAGTAATATCCATTTTCAAACGCCCTCCAGCACAATTGTTTTTCCGTTAACCATTGTCACATTTCACTCATTGGATTTGAAAATGGAAAATGATGAATGGCTCCAGTGTTTTTTATGGCATGTTCCATTTCTAAGCTTTCTGCAGGGATATTCAAATCTCATTTATTTAAGATTTTTTTACTACACAAGATAAATTTACCCTTTTAAGAATCTGTTTGCCCCCTAAGATGCCTGTAAAACACCTCCCGCTCTCACACAGGAGCTCTCTAAACAATCCCCAGGACTACGCATATTCAAAGAATAATTTCAATGAGAATTCTTTATGGCAGGCTTAAGAACCAGTTCAGTCTTTACCATTTCAGTCTGAACTGATTTAGTGCCAGCGTGGATAGTTCTAAAACAGCTGAGAACCATCTCACAGAACTGGTCAAAAAATTTTAACTGGAAATCCCTATGAAATATGTCATTTCATTGAAATAAAAATTTTCATTAGGAAAATGTCAATTTTGATATTTTTTTATTTTCTGACCAGAAAATTTAAAACAACTCATCTGTTTGTTTCAAATTGACATTTCAGATTGAAATGAAAATGTACATTTCCTTTTGGCTGAAAATGTCATTGTGTGTCAGTCTTTGGAAACTAAAAAATGTTTACAGCATGCAATTTATAGGAGACGTATATATTTTATTCTATATATTCAAAAAGGGTCTAAGGTTGTGGGAAACATTATAGGCTACACTATTTCTCATGCTAAAGCCCCCTTTGCTGATCTAGAGGGCAAAGTATCCACAAAGGGGGTAGATGCAGTCAGTTGGGAATTCCCGTGGCATGGAGGAGATTGTAGATGGTGCAGGGAGTATGACTTAAAGAAAGGGAGCATGGCTGGACTTCTGCAGCTCTTCAGCAAACATCAGTTGGCATACTGGCTTCCTGGAACTCATCAAGCAGGGCCAGCTCCAGGCACCAGGTGCTTGGGGCAGCCAATGGAAAAGGGCAGCACATCCGGCAATTCGGCGGCAGGTCCCTTGGTCCCTCTGGGCTGGAAGGACCTGCCGCTGAAGTGCCACTGATTGCGACTCCCCCGCCCCCGCCGCTTGGGGCGGCAAAAACCCGGAGCTGGCCCTGTCAGCAAGCTAGCAAAGTTTAGGGCAGCTTTGAGGCTTCTCTAAGCTATGCAGGAGACCACGATGGTATGGATTGGGGTCCTGCCTCTCAGCAGCATCTAGTGTATATTGGGTGCAGCCGAGACTCAAGCCCCAAATGCTGAGGGTTTAGCATGAAAATACTGCAGAACATGTCTCCTGGAAACTGATCCATTAGCAAGTAAAAACCAGCAACATTTCAGCAACTTTTCTTAAAACTGGGACATGATTTTTTTCCCTCCCACAGGGGTATTCTTACAGTCCATTCTGGATTTTTCACACACCTCTTATTGCGAGTGGCTGGTTCAAAAAATTCAGAGTAATGGCAAATCTGACTAATTTTTTTTGTTAAGTCAGCCTCAATCACATGTCAACAAAAATGTACAATAACATTTTGAAACTATTTGCCTTATGATTTTTTTATGTGGCTGCTTAAATGATGTTTAAATATCGTTAATGTTAGGGCAGTGTGGCCAATAGATATTTTCTCTTTGTATCCACCCAATTTTCCTGTTAGGCCAATACCATGTGCTTTTGAAAATCCCTCTTCAATGTCTAAGACAGCTTCTGGTACATAATGCCTCCAAAAGAATCTGAACCTGTGCATCAGTATAATCTGCCCATGCCTTGACAAGCCCTTCATAAAGAAGTATATAAATCACATTCGCTGTATTTGTTCTACCCTTCATTTGGGATGAATACAAAATTAATAGAAAACTATGTGAACTGATTCAGTTTGTCATGGAAAAAATATACAAATCTCATTATGGATTCATTGAAATATCTCAAAATACCATTTAGCAAACTCAGAGTATAAGGCTTGGGAGTAGATTTCGTTCCCCTGGCTCCCAGTTGCAATGCTTGAGCACATAAAAGAAAATGGCAGTATAAATGTCAAAAGGTAATCACTATGTCCTGGCAGCATTCAGTGGCACCAACATTATAGTGTGATATTGGTCTTTTAGCACAAGAGAACGACAGAACTAGGTTGCTGAACAGTACCAAGAAAGTGAGACATAGATATAAAACAGAGGGGAAATTATGTTCCAAAATAACTTTTAAAATAGGGTGCAATTGATGCTATTATAACCTGTTTCTCAAATAATAACTGGAGCTTGGTAACCTTACTACTTATTGAAAGAAAAGCAAAATATAAAATGCACTGAAAGTTATAAAATACCTTTTAAAGAACTCCCTGGAAACATCACAATGTCTGTGTGTCTCCCTCTCATGCATACACATTTTTGGTCATTAAAAGGAATGAATTTTCAGTGTTTTTGACTTCTTCCATGGAGAATTTGCTTTCCAAATTCACTTAAATGTGGCATTGGAATTTTTTTTTTTCAGGCAACTTGGAGTTAGACATTTGATATTAAAATATACAGACATGAAGTTTTGTTATGAATACATATGAGCCTAAATTTCAAGTTCTGAAAGCTTATCAGGAACATAGTCAGTAGTTGCTGCCGCTGGCCTTCAGTGTAAGGGAGACATAGTTATGGTAACTATAAATTATCTCACACATTTAAAGTTAAGCATGTTCTAAGTTGAACTGAAACAAAGTAACTCAGAACTGGTTTTCTAGATATTAATTACTATTATGATAAAGATGGGCTCAAAAAATCTGTTCTGAGTCATGGGACCTCTCTGTGTATCTTTTGTTTCATTAAAGAATTTGACTTTTCAATGTAACCAGATTTTTAATAAAAAATTCCCAAATTCTACATATTTAAATATGTTTTTTCAAAGTTTTTTTAAAAATATAAATAAGTAATATTTTCATTTTATAGTGACAGTACCCTGAGTTCTCCTAGTGCTTGAGATACGTCTCTTACTTTAATCAGCCAACACTGAATGCCTAGCCCAGGCAGCCACCACTGAGAGTGTTTTGCATGTGCTGTCTCATTTTGCTCTTAATATGTGCTTTTGCTAATGCCTTTTTTCCCCATTTCTGTTTCCCCCCCAGGCTACATATCTAAACAAAGTTGTGAGCCAAAACCTCAACACAAGGGACAGAAAGTCAGCACATACTCCCACCGAGGACCCTTTTAGATATTCATTGGGCAACCAAGCAACTGCCTACGAAAGCAAAAGCTGTCAGCTGTCAAGTCTGTGTCTGAGTAACCTCCTGAAAGATAAAGAAATAGTGGAAGTCATCAAGCACACAAGAGACACATATGAGACCCTCACTTCAGAGGTCACCCAGAATGTTTTGGCCAGCGCTACACAAAATACAACCAAGCCAACACCCAAGACGGAGAGCTTCCCAGGGTTGGCTGGGGCGCCGAAGGATCAGACTGCTGTACCCCGGCAGCATTCCACTTTCACGGGGAGATTTGGACAGCCTCCGAGGGGACCCATCTCCTTACACATGTACAGCAGGAAAAATGTTTTCCTCCACCACAACTTACACACGGCAGAGCTGCAGACTTTAGGCCAAAAAGATGGCTAACTGAGTCCTCATATTCTTGGTGTAGAAAGAGATACAGTCAGTTAAGGGGGAACATTGCTCATCTAGAGCTCAGTCTTAAGTTCTCATCTGCTGCTACCTTTAATTTTTTAACTTTTAGCATTGTACATGGGCTCCATATTTTCCCTGTTTAGGGAGGGTGGGGATGGGGTGGACTAGCATGTTAACTTAAGTAACTAGATTGAATTGTCTTGCCGAAGTCACCATATGTATAATAAATGGGACCATCTTGCTGGGATCTCTAGTCCAAAATAGGCCCAATATTTTTCTCATCTTTTTGCCTCTGTAAACCACTGACAACATTGAAGTTTTCCAGCAGGTGATCTCAAATAGCAATGTATTTATTTAATAATGTTACTGTGAAAGTAGATGTGAGGAATGAGTAGGTAAGTAACTAGTAAACACTCCTGAATTGTATAGAGATAAGGAAGATAATGAGACTGAAGTCTTTGAGGCACTCTCTTTGTATCATGTTTTTTGTTTCTTTGAACAATGACATTTGCTCACATATAAACTAGAGATTCACTGGCTTCTGTTGTGTGAATTTTGAGAATGCCTCATCACACCAGTAGAGGAAGAGACTGCTTTTAATTTTCTTCTAAATGTTCAGTTCACACAGGTTCACCAAGGATTTCAGACAGAGTAATTGGAATTCAAATTGAGAGTGACAGCTTTGATCCTCCAAAAACTTTGTGTTTTACTATTTTTGTTGTATTATGATGTCACATTTTAGTGATATTTGTTGTACTTTCACAGATGAACAGTACAGACTATCAGGCTGTGTCATCATCTAATGTCATGCCACATTCCAGTGTATCAAACTGAAAATGGATGAAAGACTAAAGTAATTCCATTGTCTTATCCAGTCCTTATCGGCTGATGTCCAAATTACTCTAATGTAAATCATCATCAGAGGGGTAGCCGTGTTAGTCTGGATCTGTAAAAAGCAACAGAGAGTCCTGTGGCATCTTTAAGACTAACAGATGTATTGGAGCATAAGCTTTCATGGGTGAATACCCATGCATCTGACGAAGTGGGTATTCACCCACGAAAGCTTATGCTCTAATACTTCTGCTAGACTTAAAGGTGCCACAGGCCTCTGTCGCTTTTTGTAAATCAGCATGTCTCCAAGGCTACATCTGTGGTTAATGATCTGGAATAGTTGATGACTTGGACTAACTCTGCATGTTTGGTAGTCTACTGTCATATTACACACCTGCTGAAACCCATATATTCCTAGCTGACCTACAGCATTCTAGTCTCAGAGGAACTTGAAGTAATCTGATCACACTGAAGAGCTTGCAAACATGCCAATGACACACAATCCTGTTTGCCCCTTCCAACAGACTTGAAACTGAGTGGCTAAGACAAGATATGCTAAACATGTGGCATATACAAAACTTGATTCTTAGCCTAACATGTCTCTGATGGCAGGTAATCTGTTTGAATAATAAACCATATAATAGTTTGCTCTTGAATAACAAGAATCTCCTGCATTTCAGGGCATAAGAAGCGGACCAAAAAATCTGAATAAGGTCACCTCTCTTTTTATTTATGAGAAAGTATGGAGGAGGAAGAAGAAGGGGTTCAGCAGATCCTTACTCAAAGATTCAAGTAGCTAACATACCCTACCAACAAATAGAAAATGAAACTCCTAAAGGTCAGCAGTCAAGTAATGCACACAATACCATGTACTAGGATAACAATTACCTACAAGTAAGCATAACATCTGCCTAGCCACACAATCCAAGCAGTCTTTCATAGTTATCAGATTTGTGTAAAGACTGCTTGGGGGAAGAAACACGTGGATTACAGGCCTTGGAAAATGTGCTGCAGAGCCATTTTAGTAGCCTTGAATCACCAGGCTTCTGTTTATTGAGGCTTCCAATTAGGGCTAATTTTGAGACATCATCTGCTGTTGAAGACACCAAGGTTGATCTGAATATGCTATAGTGGTAACTTTGGATTTGCAGAGCTGTGAATCAAGGTGAATATATACAAACATACTCACTTTGTTTCTCTTTGTGTGGTGTTACTGCCAAAATGGAACAATGCAAAAACAGCTTTGCTGAATGCAGTATGGCTGTTCAAGACTCCTAATGTTGCTTTGATACACGTAAAGTCTACAGACTTAAAAAACAAAATAGTAGTACCATGATTTCACTATTCAGATCCATGTTTTCATCTGAGCAACTTCTTAAGGTTATTGTAGATTGAAAAAGACAACAATGATTATTAATTACAGATTTCAGCCTGGCCTTTCTCAAGAGTTGATGTATGCAATTATATTTCAAATCTGTAAATAAATTAAAATATTGTAACCAAGGGCATTTTTTCCCCAGGACACAAATGTACTATACTACATAAAAACCTCTTCAATTTTAACTGATCTACTGTATTTATAGTTGATTTTTTTCCTGGAAAAATGGACTTTTGGATTACACTTTATTTTAAAAAAAAAAACTGTCTACACATTTCAAAAAACATCTCAGATTCTACTATTTTCTTGGAAAATCTTTTTAAAAGCTGAAACTTTCAAAAGACTGGAGAAAACCGATCAATTAAAGTGAGGGATATTTTTAAAAAATATCTGGAAGCTGTTTTGTATCAGTATTTTCAGCATTGTTATAATATTATTTGTAATACTAAATGTAAAGCTGGCCCTGAGATGGGAGTAAGCCACATGTTAATGTACAATACAGCAGTATCTGTAAAACAGGGTCCTTTGTGTGATCCTCTTGTATGTATAGTAACTCATAAAGCAACAGCATGTGGACATTCTTTCAGTGAATTGATTCCTTTGTACTAAAATCTCAGTTTTCTAAGACAGTTCCATGTATAAAAATGATTTATACATATCTTCAAGGCTGTACATAACCAAAAACATGACACCAGGGGGAAAAAGGACGTATTATTTTTGCCACAGATTTTTCTTCTCTTTGTGTCTGTAAAACATAAAGCTTAACTCTTGTAAAAATTTCTATTGCAAATTGCTTCTTGTGAGTTTCAGATCTGTTGGTGTACGAAAGGACATTTTAAGGAGAAGGAAATCCCTTAGGAAAAGCTGTTTCCATTTGAAACAAATGTCCCATTTTTTCTTCAAAATCATCATTTGGAACGGGAAGCATTATTTCCATGCCCTAAATATTTTTTATAATGTAATGGAGCCACATCTGAAAGGCTGTATCATCTTTGTAATTATTGTTACCTACCTAGGTTGTATGCTTCCACATAACTGTTTCAATACGTTATGGTATGCTATCTAATTTGGACATTGGGGCCCAAATTTTGTTCTTTGTAGATCAGGAATGAAATTCACCCCTTGTTCAGAAGGCCAGCAAAGGGTCTATGTACCATTTAATCCTTGACAGTGCTTCATAGACATTGTGTGGGCCCTCTGCCCATGATGACTGTGCAACTAGGCTATGCATTAAAGAGATCTCTGTGAGGGCTCAGCAGGCCACTTATAGCTCTGAAGCTGTTTCACAGGCACGATTAAAGCAATAGGGCAACTGTCCTCTCACATGTAGACCACCCCTCTCCCCCAACCTGGGGAGAAATGTCTGGGGAGGGATCTGTATAGTTGCATATCCACCAACTGCAGTCCACTTTCACCCTGCCCTCACCACAACCCTGCACACCGGTGCTATGCTCGCTAGCACAGCAGTGCATTTGGACTCTAAGTGCTCCTTCCAGGGATCCAGGACACGCCATTCCTGAAGCAAAACTTCATTGCTGCTGCATCTAGGGCTGTCTACACCTGGGTAGGGAGACAGGATTTTCCCCCTGAGTTTCATTTAAATTCTTTGCTTGTCATTCTGACATTTATCCACCCTTCGGCTCATGCACTTTCAGGGTCTGGCTTCCTCTTTACTGGAAGTCTTACAAGAGAATATTCCGTGGCGGTGTCAAGGTTTGGTTCCAGACTGAAGATGTTCAGATGAGTTCAGGTAAGCATCTGAACATTTGAATGCTTAGCTGAAACTTTTCTGACCCTCTCACAATTACATTATAATAGTAGTCATATCATCTTTTGTATTTATTAAATAAGCAATAAACAGATCTGCTATTTTCCACCAATTTGAAAATATTGATGTCTGGCTGCTGTATCCTCACCACTACGATCATCACTCTCTTATATAGGACTTACCTCTTGTGCTATACCCTCAGCTGGTGTAGCATGGTTGATTTCAATAGAGCTATGCTGATTTACAGCATCTCAAGATCTGGCCTATGGTTTTTAATCTAAGCCATGCAATATACGTGAATGGGCTAGCTAACTACTGTAATACTTTCCAGGATACATCTGATAAGGAGCACATATGGAATTTAAAACTCTACTAGATTTATGCAAGTCCCCGGCCATCATCAAACCTGCCAATGCCTCTTCAGTTTTAAATGGAAAATGTAAGATATGTGAAAATGGCATTTAGTTCATAAACAAAAGCTTCTGATTTTACCATAGAGCAGCACAATGTCCTTTGCCAAAACTCTGAGTAGACTTTTAACATAAATACGTTAAGTGCAGTATGAATGAGTGCACTTAAGTGGAACTCTCTTATTGGTGTTTACAGGGCTGTTAGTGACGTTATCTGAGTTCTGGTGTCTTTCAAATACGGATACCACACATGTCTGTATTTTCATCTCCTCCAGCCCAACCACTGGTTTGGTTTGATTTACTCAGTCTTTCATTGAATGGTGTGTGGATGATGACTAGCTCATCCCACAGAAAATAGATATGCAGCTTATAGGATGGGAAAAGCAATAGGAAGGAATGGCAGAGATTATTTGATGTGCAGGCTCTCAACCTCAAGCTCATGGCTGATCCCACCTGCTTCTAGGAAGACAGGTAGCATCAGTTCACAATAGAAATTTTTATAATCTGTGACCAGAAAGAAGTTTGCAGCCTTTTCCTTCAGGTGAGGCCTGCACTACATCCAGACCTTTATCATCTCTAAATGGGATGTACTGTAATGTGCCCTACAAGAAAGTTCAGCCCCTGCAGAATGCATCTGCCTAGTTATTAAGATTATTTCCTGTTGGGAGGCTAATAAACTGGCTATCACCTAATTTTGAGATGAAATATGGTGTTGGTTTTAACCCATGAAGCCCACCTCAGCGATTGCCTGCCCCTTTGTGTGAGTCCATCAATCAAGATTCTCACATTTAGTAACCCCCCTGGATTAAATTAGAAAGGGTTGGCAGAAGGGTGTCTTCTGTTAGGGGTTTTACCTCAAGGATTTGTTTTCTGCCTACGCTAACTGCTTGGATTTAATACTCTTCAGTGCATGCTGCAAGTTCTGTTGACTCAGGAATGATGGTGAGAGTGTCCTTTTGTTCGTATTGTACAGTAGAACCTCAAAGTTACAAACACCTCAGGAATGGAGGTTGCTCGTAACTCTGAAATGTTTGTAACTCTGAACAAAATGTTATCACTGTTCTTTCAAAGGTTTACAACTGAACATTGACTAAATACACTTTTGAAACTTTACTGTGAAGAAGAAAAATGCTGCTTGCCCTTTATTTTAGTACTGTAGTTTACACTGAACACAGTACTGTACTGTATTTCCTTTTTTTGGGGAGGGGGGGAGGGAAGAGGAGGTCTCTGCTGCTGCCTAACTGCGTACTTCCAGTTCCAAATGAGGTGTGTGATTGACTGGTCAGTTCGTAACTCTGAAGTTCTATGGTACTACTTTGTAAATTTTTGGGGGTTAATTATTTTAATGTGTTTTAGAATGTGATTACATTATCAATCAGCAGAACAATTTTTTTTTTAAATCTAAACATGACATTTTCCCTCACAACTTCATTTTAAGCCAGAGGTTCTTTAATACCAGAATTGCAATTTGCACACTGCAATGCATTGAAACAGTTTGGAAGTTGGTACTTTTTACTACTTCATTATAGAGAAAGTTTCAATGCAGTCATGTTCACGATGTCCCAGCTCCTATATCTCCACCACACTGCTCAAGCCAGGGGGCAAGCTCTGCCTTGAAATACTCCTCAGGTGAACATAGAGCAGCAGTAAAGCCACTCCAAGGTCACTACTCCAGCCTCAGGCACAGAGAAGCCACTGATGCTTCTTGCACCAACTTATCCAAGAATGTGTGAATAGCTGGTGGATCTGAAAAGCATTATATCTATTGGCCCTTCTCTTGGGTGATAACACAGAGAGCGCTCATGGAATTGCGCTTCCTGGTGTAGATGGGATATCTGTAAGTTTTCATAGTTTCTTGGCCAGTCCAAATCCTACCCTCCTGTGAACATAAGCACTTTATTGGTTATGCAAGCAGTGCCCTGCAGATCCACAGAGGAGTGAGCAAGATTTACCGCTATAAGTAGGTTCCACTACATTTGTGATATTCAGCTAAAATGTTCAGTGATGACTGAACATACATGAATATTCTTCCCTAGCAATACTGTTTCTTAGGATTCTACAGAGCCCTTAAATTGAAGTTGCAATTTACAGTGTATCACACACTTCATTAACTTTCCAAGAAGGCCATGTTAATAATTAAGAACGTTATAGAATATTGTTAAGGATTTTTAAAGTTGTATTTAACAGCCTCTCCCTTTCCCCACAAACACATACTTATGCACAAATGCACACAGAAATAAAGCTGCTAGTTTTAAAATAAAGGTTCTAAGACTGGTTTCACACCTGCATAACTCCAATGACTTCAGTGGAATTACTTCTCATTTATACCCATGCAAGAGTATAATCAGGCCAAAACACTTCAAGAAACTGGTGTACTGCCCGGATTTGCACCTATCATTTTCCTGTTGAAAAAGTTCACAAGCCTAGAAATAGGGTAATCTTCAGCTTTATTACAAAATATAACATTGTTTCCATTGTGTCAACAGCATAAGCAAAATTTTGATTTCCTTTATTTTCCATTATGAAAATTGAAATGAGGACTCAATATGAAGTAAGAACAGGTTTTGTTTCTCAGTACCAAAGCCTCAATACAGAATCCAGTGCTTAACTACGTGAGTTGTCAGACTTATAAAATCTCAGCCATGATCATTTAAAAAACAAAACGTCAGCATGTGTAAAGAATCTGTAGAAATAGCAGCCAGGTGGAGACAGTACAAATGACTCTCCTTTGACCAACTAAACTGTCAGATTTTGTTTGCCAACCCATCATTTTTTTTCCCATTCACTGCTTTTTCTTTTCATGGTTAAGAGTGCAAAAAATTGCATTTTAATACCATCTCTGCACCTTGCCACATAGATTTCTCTGTCTTTCATATTATATGTTGAAAATAAGGAAGAAATCAAAATGCCTAACCTTTGATGTAGCCAATGTTTAAACAAAAGGATCGTCAGAACATGATGATCCACATAAATGGAGAACAGATGTTTTGTAACTCAGAAAAAAATGATGGAAGGAAAAAGAGTGACAGATTGATAGTTCTTGTTCTGTTCTGAAAGCGGTGGTGCATAGCTGTTCTCAGTGAAACAAATTGAAGTAATATTTATAAAATAAACCTCTTGGAGAACAAATAAGAGATGGATGGATGATAATATGACCCAGAAATCATGGGAAATGGCACACTTCAATATTTTTGTCAAATACCTCCAAACATGAATTTGTGTACAACTGTAGATTAGATTTAGTGAGCTTAAGGTACTGCAATTGAGATGATGGTGATTAATAATAGAAATATAATTGGCTGTTCCCTTTTGGCCATGCCACAAATGAAAATCAGAACAGACTTACATTAAAGGCCTGAATATCTTCAAATTTGCACCGTGGTAGTCATTTCTATCTGTATGAAATGAGCATAAAATGCTACCATTTGGTGATACCTTTCATAGTGTAAGTGACGATGCAAAGCCCTGGAGAATCAGGCCCTAACTTTATAGGTCCATTTTTTTAAAACACATAGGCATACTTGTGTGGCTTTTATTTTTCAATGAAAGACTAAGATTCTTGTAAAAAAATCTTTAAGGTGGGATTTTCAAAAGCTCACATCACTGACCTACCTTTGCTCCCATTGAAGTCAATGCTGAAAGCCCAACTGATTGCAGTGAGAACAGAGTTAAGTCAATGCTGAGCACTTCTGAAAATCTCATTTTTCAATAGTACTTTGAATAGAAAATTACTTACTAGCAGGTTCAGGCAATTTTTAAAAATGTAGAACATTTTACTTTCTATATTAAAAATCAGGATGGTTATATCTGATCATTTTTCCCTTGCACTTTTGTTTTTACTGTTGCTGTTTAGGATACTATCTCCCATAATCTGCTGACTGATATAAAAATTAGAGTAATATATTTTATTGAGTTTATATTGTATGGTGCTATACATTTATTTTGTTTCAGTAACTGATTAAAGGTCTAGAAAACATGACATCTGAGGGAAGATTAAAAAAATTGGGTTTGTTTAGTCTGGAGAAGACAAGACTGTGAGGGGACATAATAGTTTTCAAGTACATAAAAGGTTGTTACAAGGAGAAGGGAGAAAAATTGTTCTCCTTAATCTCGGAGGATAGGACAAGAAGCAATGGGCTTAAATTGCAGCAAGGGTGGTTTAGGTTGGACATTAGTTGGACATCCTGTCAGGGTAGTTAAACACTGCAATAAATTGCCTAGGGATGTTGTGGAATGTCTGTCATTGGAAATTTTTAAGAGCAGGCTAGACAAACACCTGTCAGGGATCATCTAGATAATACAAGTCATGAGTTCAGGGGACTGGACTAGATGACCTCTCGAGATCCCTTCTAGTCCTACGATTCTATGATTCTAATATCTAACCAGGCTTGTATAGGTCAGTTTTCACTTGCAAAATGGTCACTATAGATTTCACTATTTTTTAGTTTTATTGACTGCAATGCACACAGCCTTTGACCTCAGTGCTTTAAGACCGTCACAAACTTGAGAAACAGGGGAAAACATTAATATAAAATTCAATATACATAAGTGCATTTTAGAACCGTAATGAAAATATTATGGGTGAAATTCTGGCTCTTGAAGTCAAGGAGAGTTTTGCCATTGACTTAGCGGGGCCAGGATTTCACCCTAGGGATCTGGATTTTCAAAATCAGCTGAGAAATAATGTATCTGAGAACAGATGACTGAACTGAAATTATCCCCTTTTCCTTAAAAAGATAAGTTCTAACGATTTTGAAGAAAAGTTTGGAAACACTATGAGGAATTTAGCCATACAGCGACCACTGTCATGCAAAATTCCCCATAGAAAGCTTTAACGTATGTCACAGATCTCGTGGGACAAATTTACTGCTGGTCTGATTTTTTCACTCAGTGCAGTTACACCAGAGTGGAATTTGAGCTCTTATTTAATATTTAAAATCATTGAAGTTGTCGCCCTAACCTCTGGATTGCAGTGTCATAGGGCACTCAAGTCTTCTGACTGATAGTTTGTTGCTATGAGTTTTTAAATTATAACAATCGCTCCTTGGCTCAATGAAACAATGAGATTTTGAATAAAGTAAAGGGAGGGGAAAAGCCGTCTTTAAAAATATGCGCACACTGCATAATCATACTCATTACTATTCTAGGACTCTAGGAAGTTTCCTGCATTTCAATACCAGAATGCAGTATATGAAAGCATGCCTTATTGCTGCATTGCCAAAATGCTGGAGGATTGTTTTTTTATATCCTAATGATAGATGTTCAGCTGGACTGAACAGCACTTGCAAATTGTTCCATAGGTTAGTTTAGACAGATTTTCCCACTCTGTGGATGCTGGAAATCCCTCCCTTAATTTCTCATACATGGCACAGGGATTTTATGAAACAGCATGGCAGGAGTTCAGTCCCCACCACGTAAGTTCTTCACAAGCTACTGAATACTTGGAGAAAAATCATATCCAAAGTAGTTTCTCAGTCTCTTCAGCTACCTAACTCTCACTTAAAGCACAAATGAGCCGCTACAAAGATATTTGGGAAGACAGTTCTGTTGCATGTGGGTACAGCAGTTGTTGAGCAAAATTTCAGTTATAAATATTGGCTTGGTTACTGAGGGAGATACAAGTAAAGTGTTAATGAGAGGAATATCAGAAGCATCAGTAACGGACATAGAAATCAGTCAATATTTTTAATCTCACTGTATGTGCCATACTGGTTTGATACCACTATGTATATAAAGTTCAGAATGCACCCCTCCATTAGCTCTAGATGTCCTAGACATAAGTTAAAATACAATTATGCAAATGTATGTTAATTATAACTAAGCAGCAATTATGTCTTGTGGGACTCCTCAACCAGTAAGCTATGCAATTTAAAGATTGAAACAATCCACCCTTTCCAATGCCTGAATATCTTCGTAGTTCTCCCATTGTTTCAAATTCACGAGGGGAACTATATAGCATGCCCTGAAGATAATCTGATACTAGGCCAAACCCTGCAAAATATTTTCTATAAATATTCTAATATTTAAATGAACTTGATTTGGTCACGAGAGGGATTGAGTTTTACTGGAGCGAATGTTTGAGAAACTGTGTTATGTAGCTACAAGGGCAACTCTTTGTGGAAAAAAGAAGTTTATATTCACACAGGCAAATATTTGCAGTAGAGGTATATACATGTGACGTTAATTGGGGAACAAACAGTACCATATGACTAACCAAGCCAACCACAACTAACTTACGCAGCTCATGTAGCGAATGTTAAATACCAAATACTTATTATTGTTATTTATAACGTGTATTACAATTGCATCTAGAAACCACAAGTGAGATTTTGGCTGTGCTGTTCTTGGCATTGTACAAGCCTATAGGATGAGATAGTCGTGCCTAAAACTTAATTAACTGTCTGTGATAAAAAAATAGCATTAGCATTTGTCAATGAATGAGTTCAATGAAACAGATCTGCTCAAAGATATCCCTAGAACAGAAAAAGATACTAAATTCATCATACATTATTCCTTGTGAATTATTTGCTCATTTCTACTTAAAACAAACATGTTCAAAACCAGCAAGTTCCTGTGCTAGCATTGCAATTTAAATTATTTGCAAAGAAATTAATCAATTACAATATCCCCCAATATTACTGTATCAAACAGGTATCAATTTATCACTATTTGTATCTACAGAATATGTACCTTAGAACTCTGGATATGTACATCATTCTTCACCGTCTCCTCATAAAAAGGACATCTACTGTTGATGCCAGTTTACTGCTACTCCACAAAGACTCAAGGCCTCATAATGCAGGGACGGCATGTGAGCAACTCCCACTAAAGTCATTTTAAACTTTCTCTTTATCTGTTTTTCTTATGTGCTTTATCACAAATCTTTGCCCTTATTGCATAGGGAATCGGTCCCTTTACAGAAATTTGGGCTCACTCTCACCTGTGCCTGATTTACTTCCCAGAGCATCAGCACAAGACCCAGGCCAGCTGGGATAGCTTGCACTTTGGAGGAGGAGAGAGCTGTAGGGAGTCAGAGTTTCTCCAGCAGCAGAGACCTGTTTTAGGACTGTGGGTCTCTCTGTAGAAAGAGTTGCTCCCTGTGGAGCTGAATCTGTGAGAGAGTTGGCTGAAGAGGCCTGAGGAAGGCCTAAAATGTCAGTATAGGAAGTGGGTCCAGGGAGGAGTGACGCTGGGTATGGTTCATGAAGAAGATCTGCTCTTTCACGGTATTAGGATATCCTGGCCAGAACCTGGAGCTGAGGGAGGGACTGGGCTCCTTTATGCCTCAGCTGTGCCACCAGCAGGGGTCAAGCTGACAACCCCACCAGAAGGGAAAAAGGGCTCCTGACTCAAAGAACCTTGAGAGGACTGGAAGAAAGACTCTGGGCGCATGGCTGTGGAGAACTCTGAACCAAGGGCTAAAGGACTGCTCTGAGAGAGATATATTGCTCTGGGATCATTTGCTTATCCCTGAAAGGGAAAGGACTCTAACAGAAGTTTATCTGTAAGGCTAAAACCCAAATCATCTGGCTGCCTGGGCAACCCTATAAACAACCAGCTGGAAGAGAGGAAACTAAGGCACAGACGTATGACTACACAGCGGGTGAGGTAAGGATTGGCTACAGTCCTGCATTTGAGCATTGACAGGGCGAGGATGTGTTTGTCATGGCAGAATGAATAATGGCTTTTTTATCTCTTTTAAAACAAGAAGGGTAGAATAAGGATGAAGTTCATTATTTTCATTTCATTTTATCTTTTCCCCCTTCAAAGCATAAAATGCACTGTTCCTCTGTCTATAATTATCTTAGCTGTTTATGTAGTGTGACTAATTTAACATTGTTATTCAGCTTTAACAAATAACAAAGTGGTTCATTTTTCATCATTCACAGCTATAAACAAAACTAGCACATTTCAGACCCTCACAAATACACCTACAGCAAATGACAGAGCACACTGAACTTACTCTTGGGAAATAGGTCTCTGCTATTTAGCCAGTTATTGGATTGGCTGTGTAACGAAGTAAAACTTGTTTTCTTCTTCATGCTTTAACCAGTTCATTAAGGTTGTTGCCCTGCCAGTTGTTGTTTACTTTTGCTTTATTAAAAATGTAACTCTTTGTTTTTAACATTAATCTGCAGCCTGGGCCTGATCAATGAGTTAATGGGAGTCTCTCCTCAAGGTCGCATGGGCTGATTCGGCACTGGGCTAGGAATCAAAAGATCTGTGTTCTAGTCCTGGTTATACCACTGACCTCTTGTAGGGCCTTGGAAAAGTTATTTCATCTCTGTGCCTGAGGGTTCCCTTCCATCCTCTGTCTTGTCTATTTAAATAGTCTTTGTCCTAAATTAATTACTATCATTTACTCTGCATTTGTGCAGAGTCTAGCACAATGGAACACCAATCTCAGTTAGGCCCTTCAGGTGCTACTGTAACACAAATAAAACAATTCCATTGACTTTAAGTAATTGAGTCAGGCCCTACATGAGTGGTATAGATGGGTACCTATGTACCTGCTATTACTGTATTTTCTGTTCTATTAAGCCTAGAAAGGAGATATTTTACTGAGACTTAACTTGCACTATCTCAGAGTAAAAACGAAACCAGGACAAACATGGTGATATGTCGCTGTGCAATGTCTCACCTTGCTTTTTAAATAATAATAATAATTAAAAAAAAGACCTTGCAGAAGAATACTGACATCTTATTCCATTTTTTTTCTCCCAAAAGGCTGAGTGGAGGAGTAAAACATTCTGTCAACATCTTGCATTTTCCATTTGCATTGAGAATACCTTCTTGTCTCACCGGAGCGAACGCTAGGGTGTAGTACGTGGCAGCCATGTGGATCAAGGCAGCAGTGGCCATGATAATCCACTTCTAAATCCAATAGACTAGTGAGAAATAACCCTTTCAATGGCTTTAGTATAAATACTATATCTGCTAAGTTCTCCTTAGGTCCTGTTCTACTTCTCTGTAACACCAAACTCAGTCTAATCAAATGCACCATCTCATGCAGTGAGACAAGGTTTTGTTTGAAGGGACCTATTCCTATGTGAGTCTGGAGTTCAGATGCTATATGAAGAGGGCCAAATAAGCTAGACCCCCTGCTTTCCCAGCAAATGACCAGAGCAATCTTTAAAAAACACTTTGCTCTCTGTCTTCAGCCATAGTCATAGTGACACTAAGTTTGGACTATGCAATGTGTACTAACAAAGCCAAGTATCACTTCATACAAATGAAGTACACATGAGTTATCTTTACTCGATTATAACTAAGCACTAAGAGCTGAATTTGGCTCTGGTGTTATGTGCTATTCCTATTGATTTCAGTGAAAATTGTATCTGACAATTAAAGGCCAAATATAGTCCTGATCAGAGCACACTGGTATAACATACCAGTTCCATATTAGCACTCATTAGTGTCGATGCTGCAGTTGGCACTGTCAGTTCCAAATACAGTCCTTAAACAGGCAGATTAAATTGGATGAATCCCTGGAGCCTACAATTATATAAGAGTGTCATTCAGATAGAGAATAGGGAGAGAGAAGTATTCAAGCTCAGCCCCTCAGAAGGAGCCCAAACCTTTAAGTTTCTGCCTCCTGCTAGTGAGCCTAAGGGTACATCTACACTACAGGGGGGAGTCGATTTAAGATACGCAAATTCAGATACGTGAATACCGTAGCTGAATTCGACGTATCGCAGCCGACTTACCCCGCTGTGAGGACGGCGGCAAAATCGACTTCTGCGGCTTTCTGTCGACGGCACTTATTCCCACCTCCGCTGGTGGAGTAAGAGCGTCAATTCGGGGATCGATTGTCGCGTCCCAACGGGACGCGATAAATCGATCCCCGAGAGGTCGATTTCTACCCGCCGATTGAGGCGGGTAGTGTAGACCTAGCCTAAGTTTGTGAAGTTGAAGATACAAGGAGTTGAGGGTTCTCATCACCTTTGCAGGATCGGACCATAAGAAATTAGAATAGGGAAGTATCAGATAAGGTGCATATCAACAAATAATGTAGTTCCTTTACCAGTTTCCATGGTAACATTTGCCACTATATACAACTAGGAAAAAAATAGATTTACAAAACACAGGGTCTGATTTTCACTGTGATCATTGCTACTGGCTATGTGGTGTTCAAAGCAATCAAATAATTTGAAACATACAGAATCAGAGCAATCCAATCAGAGAATGCTAAAAGCTTTAATTCTGGAATATCCAATACAGTAACTGTCTCTTACAAAGATGAATGATGAAATGCTATCTGTATGAAAGAGTGAAACCAACTGCAGAAACTGTGGCTTTTTAAGGGTATTCAAACACCTGTGTTGGTTGCACCGGGATCCTCTGAAGACCGTTCCTTTTGGCTTTACAGGAATTCCTGAGTTAACACTTAGAATGAACAGCCTGTCCAAATTGTGTCTGCTGCATCTGTATCTGCAACAACCTTAAAAACCCTTTAAGGCTCTACCTTGAAGACGCTTCACTTTAAATGACTGGAATTCCTTGCAGTTGTGGAAAGGTTGAATACTGACTCATGGATACTTGGCAGTTTCTTCTAAGACTGAAAACTTTTGTATGAACACTCTCTCACACCAGCCATCTTCCTAGTAGTGGATACCTCTCACTCCTTGAATTTACCTTGCTTGATTCAAAAAACATTTTTTTTAAAATCCAGATTCTAACTTACTCTTTAGCATTACTGATAATGAAAGCTCTATTTATAGCTTTAATAGATGGCTAGTGGAAACCAGGTTTACTTCTGCACTTATCATGATGCCATTGCATTGCTGCCTCTTAAGAGTATTTTTTTTAATTCTTGTTTTGTTCACAAATAGAATCGAATTTGTAGAGCTGGAAATTCTGCAGAAGCAGCTTGTTAACCCGCTTCAGGAAAGGAGTGCTTTAGTTTGGCTCATCAAGGAGAGAGAGACCAGCCACAAAGATCAGTTTTTAAATGCAAGCTTTCTTAAAACTTGAATGCATTTGGATGCAAGATTTTAGTTCAAGCGCCATATCACTTAGCCCTGCTCTGAATGGGGTAGTAGCAATCACTTATGGCAGCCCAACTCCATTAGGATGTCCAACATAATACCAGTAAAGCTCTACTGGTATTTGCAACAGAAGGAAACTTTTGTAAAATGACGTTAATGTACACAAAAAGGGCAGAGGAGAAGGAGAAAACATTAAAAATCATGGACTGAATAGATACACTGGATTTATGGCTTATTACAACATCCCCTTTCCCCCCTTCCCCCCCCCAGCAGCTTCCTTCCACCCCTTTTCTTCCTCCCAATGACTGGGTGGTAACAGACCACTTCACTTTGACTGGTCCCTTGCTAAACAGTCTGTTCCATGCTGTATTTGGCTGCAGTGCTCTGAGTAAGTTTTCCAGACCCAAAGAAGAGCTCTGTGTGAGCGAAGTTGATCCAGTAAGAGATATTAGTTCATCCACCTTGCCTCTCCAGCAAAGTCAGACATTTCACATTGCTCTAGCATATGTGTGTACACACACACACAATCTTTTGAAGTATCCTTTGCAATCCGTGCTGCTTAAGAAAGGTGAATAATTAGAGGAACATTTCTATCAGCTGGCTAGGCCCTCCAATCCAATTCCTTCCTAGCTCCTTTAGATTAAGTCCACAATGATAAGGGTACAATTTTAAATTGGCATGAGGAAGGTACCATCACAAAATAGCCTAACTATCCTTGGGGACTTTTTCACGGATTCCAAATCAGCGATCTCAGAGAAAAACTAAATTTTCCTTCAAGGTGTTTTCTTTATTTCCTAGAAGTTCAGGAAGATACAAGCAAGCAAACACACATAAAAACCTAGAGCATTAAATAGAAAAGGCTCCAAGTTATTTCTGAAAGTCCGGCAGGTTTAATGAGCTTGGACCAGAATTTACATGTTGAATCTTCATGAGAAACCTGGATTCAGTTCCACATGTAAACTTTGTGACTGGCTCACATCGCTCCTTTTGATTGAACGAGGGCCATTTTGTATTGTAAGTCTTGCAGAAATTCACCATTTATGCTGGCCTTAAAGCAAAAGCAGGTGAAGTTGTGCTTCAACTTGTGAATGAAGTCATGTACTGAGTTACAAAAAAACTCATAGCAAAACTCCTTCATAGAAGAAAGGATCTGAGAGCCTTCCTAGAGCAAAACTTTACTTTAATTGCCTGTTTCATGTTACAGAATAAAATTCTATTTTTGGAACAAAATTCATACTCTGGCTGGTGCTGAGCAGGTCTAACAGCTACCAATTTCCTGTTACTGCTCTGTCACACAACCCATAAAGTCATTCACAAACAATATTAAAAGTGCATTGACAACATTATCTTCCTACATACACAGCAATCACGACAAGACTGATGCCTGGCCACAAAAGAGCAAGGCCACGGAGATCACACTACATCAACACTACTCTGGTTCACTATTAAAATGGTCTACCAAAGCCGCCTTGATCTGTACAGCATCATGCTGAACTCTTCTATCTGGCTATTAGACCTTGCATCTGGCTGTGCAAGTTCAGCAGAAAGCTGCTCCGCCTCCACGGAAACTTTCCCCCTTTTGCTTCATAGATATTATGTAGTAACCAGTATTTAGCTAGAACCATTAGGATATTTTTCTCACTGAGGTCCAATCTAGAGAGTAAACACCACCAGCGACCCTTCAAATGACCAAAGGCACATTCAATAGTCATTCTGCAGCTCCTGAGCCTATAGTTGAAGCACTCCTTGGTGCTGTCAGGGTGGCAGATGCATGGCTTCATGAGCCATGGGAGCAAAGGGTAGGCTGAGTCGCCCAGGATCACTGTTGGCATTTCAACATTCCCAATGGTAATCTTCTGGGTGGGGGGAAAAATGTCCCTGCTTGCAACTTTCTGAACAGTCCTGTGTACTTAAAGATACACGTGTCATGCATCTTCCCTAACTAGCCCACACTGATGTCGGTAAAGAGTTCCTGGTGATCCAGCAGTGCTTGCACATCCACTAAAAACTAGCCCCTTCTGTTGATGTACTCCATGGCAAGGTGGTCTGGTACCAAAATAGCGATATGCATACCATCTATCGCCCCACTGCAGTTTGGACCTAACATAATTTTGTAGCTTAAATGCCACTGGAAAGTGACTTCAGAGCACAGTAGGATGCAGATGCACTTTCTCTCCAAAGTAGATATTAAATTATACTTTACGTTCTCCTAAGTCCTATGCTTTGCAGTCAGGTATGGTGATGTCATTTTACAGGGTAAGTAAAATGCTATTCTAAGGAACAAGCTTCCTCCAACCTGAGTGCTGTGGGAGTTCTTTGCAGGGCTCTATAATAGCTCTGCTTGTCTAAATTGTCATTTTAACAACCGTATAAAACACGCTTCTTCTGCCCCCCAAACCTTCCCCACCCACTGGCTTTCTAAGTGGCAGTGGGTTTTTGTTGTTAATAATCTCTTTGCGAGCAAGTGAACCTACTCCAGCCATCATTTTATAGCATCAAAATATCCAACAATCACAAAATACTGTATAATATTTGAAATAGCATCTAGTTGTACTTTGCTTTGCTCACTCAAAGCATACCTTAATTGCCCAGAAATGTACAGAGACAGGAGAGAATGAAGTCATATCTTTTATTGGACCAACTTCTGTTCTGAAGAAGCGCTCTCTGTGGCTCGAAAGCTCTCTCACAAACAGAATCATGAGCAGCGGGTATAATAGGCCAGGGAAGGCTTTCCTGCACAGCTACCCACAAGGGACACCTGGACCATGGTGGCCCCACACCCTCCCTGAGCCCCTGCCGCCAACCACCTGCTGCTGCTGGCTGACTGCGTACCTGCACTCCACCTTCCCACCCTCGCCCCCGCAGGTCCTCGCTGCACGCCAGGTTGCTTTTCCTTGGAGGGTAGGGGAGTGAGGAGGGATGCTGCGAGCAAATGGTGGGCCCTGGGGTGTGGCGGGGGAGTGAGGCGGCTCAGCCGGGCACTGGGGCCACCGGCTCAGATGGGTGGGCACCGGCTATGCCCAGCGCTTGTGCAAGGGGCATCTCAGCCTGGCGCTCAGGCAGGAGGGAGTGGCTCAGCCTGGCGTGGTACTCTGGGTGGGGGGCTGGACGTACCTCAGCCCGGCATTGGGGGAGGGGAGCAGCTCAGATCGGTGCTCAGGCGGAAGGCAGGGGTCAGGGGGTAGCGGCTTGTACCAGCGCTAGGAGGGGCAGCTCGGACCAGTGCTGGGGGGGTGCAGGGGGCAGGGAGTAGTTGCTTGGACCATCGCTTGGGGGGAGCAGCTCAGACTAGCGCTCAGGTGGGGGTCGGCGTGGGGGAGCGGCACTCAGCTAGGGTTGAGGGAGGCTGGCCTGGGGGTACCTTAGGGGTCAAACCATGACTCTTTTGGTCATGGGGGGGGCTCAGTGCTCCTCCTGTTATGGAGGGGTGGGTTTCGGGACTCTGGCATGTGGGGGGCAGGACCTTGGGCAGAAGGGGCAGGGCCAACAGGTTAGCCTCCTCAAATTGGGGGTTCACCCACCGCCCATGAACAAAAGTTAGACCAATAAAAGATATTACCTTACCCACCTCGTCTCTCTCATATCCTGGGTCCAACACAGCTACAACTACATTGCATACAGAAATGTTTAGACAGGTATGCTTTGTTGTCTAACTTCTTGAAGCCTTGTTGTGTCTTTAGGCAGAGCTCTGGCTGTACGGCAGAGCCAGACTGCCACAGAGACTCACACAGTAGAGGATCACAGCTTCTGCTCTTCCCCTGGAAGTTTCTTTCTCTTTCTGAACAGTGGCTCTTTAAAATACTGTGACAACAACTGTGGAGTGCTATAGTCACTGGACAATAACTTTCCAAACAAATAAGCAAGTAAACAAGCTGTTTTCAACAGCCCTACAAACTTAGTCTAAAAGTCAAGCAATGATCTTCCCACTAATCCCTAAGTATCTGCAATCAGAACTTTAACTCTCTTGTTGAGTATGCAGAAGCCGGAATACAATCTACCTCATCCCCCCAATAACTGTATTGGCTCTGCTATGCTAACAGGTGTAAAAAGAAGTCCAAGCTTCCTTTAGTTAGTAAAATCCACAGACTTCTCTCTGATTAAGCAGACTGTACAGCTGTAGCGTAAGAAGGTTCTATTTTTTATTATTTTTTTACACAGTCTCTTTTCAGAGCAGAACTTGCAGCATGTGCTACCTTGACTAGTGTACGGACTATGGGCTTGTCTCCATGGCATGGCAAAACATGCCAGAGGAGTATGATTTGTAACGCACACTAACTTGTGGTGCTCTAAATGCTCTGTGCAGACCGCACTGGCTCACTCTAAAAGGTACCTAGTTCACATTAATATAATCCAGAGCACACCAACTGTGTCTACATGGGGCAGTTAGAGCACAACAAATCACACCTGTCTGGTGTGCTTTTCCAGTGCTGTGTAGACAAGCCCTAGGAAAGTGATATGGCTTTGCCTTTTCTCCATCCTCTTTGGGGTGGCTAGCGATGCTCCCCCCATGTTGTTCTTGCATTCAGCTGAGTCCTTTGCATCCAGCCCCTGCATGGGCACTCAACATGGAGATAAAAGGCTCCTCCTGTATTCTGCTGAGATCACTTTCAAACCTACTCACATCTCAATGTATGCCACTCGATAGCTTTTAAAATGGAATAGGCTTTCTTTTTGGGTTGCCTCTGGTGGAAATGTTATCCAATAATTTCATATCCTTTATCTATTTGCCTTGATGCCAATAATGTGGCAAACCCGCAGAGGTTTTTCTACAGTCAATAACTTCAGGATGGCTTGCATTGAATGTATGTTCTATGCTAATTTATGGAGACGACTCTGAAGCCAATAAATCTGCACGGCTTAAGAACAAACTAGTTCTCTCTGATTTACTCTGCTCAATAAGTTGAGAAGTCTTAGCCTCCGAGGGTTGATTGTGAACTACTTGCAGTACCTGATTTCGAATGTTCTTCTGTCTTTCCAGAATTATCAACCCTGAGTTTAAATACTTTGGATTATTCAAGCAAGACCTCCTGTAGCTGATCACTGAGGGCTCTTCTGCTACTGTTACTCATGTTGAGTATTGCCTTAGTCTGCAAGTAATCTCAGTGAAAGGATGTCACTATCAAGCCTCTGTTCTTATAGATTTCCCCCCCTGTCTTTTTTTGAGATAGCCAAGTGACAGCTGGGTTGTCCGTAGTGGCAATTTCTGCTCTAATTGTAACAGAGTGGTTACAATTAAACAAAACAGTACATATTGCTTCACAATTGGACTATTGCATTTGTGTTATTTCCTACACTCCAATTGGAAAAAAAAACACTATATGTTTAACTACCATTGGTAGCTAATGCAGAAGTTTTTAAAATGGCATTATTGTAATTACTTCAAATTTCTCAGTGCAGTTCCTGTAAGTGTTGATCCACCACAAATCCTGTTGCCATTTCTAGTTCTTTATGCAGATTTAGAACACTTCTGAGAAAAGGATTCACACATCATTTGATCAACATCTCACTGCCAGTGAAATATTGAAATGCCCCGTATAAATGGTAAAGACCCAGATATATGGAGGGGCTGCAGGCAGCCATCTGTGCTCACCACCTCCCTATGCTGTAGGCTGACATTTTCAAAAAGGGGAAAACTGGGGCACTGTGGTTGGAGGTATTGCTGGGAATCTTTCTGCTAAGGAAGTTCAGTGGGCAAGTGGGAAGAAAAAGGAGCACTCCCTCCCCCATTTCATCGTGAAAAACTAGGATGCTTTACTTTAAAGGGCAGAGTGGGAGAAAACAGTAAATATTCCTTTTTGACGCCTTTACTATTAGCCCCAACATCTCCCCCTCCAGTCTACCCTGCCCTCACCCCCCAACACACACTACCAAATGACTTCCTTCCTCCTTTAACATTTCCTCCTGCACTCAGCTCTGCCAGCCCAACCCTTCCCCTCATCTCCCTATAACCCAATCTGCCCTATGCTCAGTCTTCTTTCTCTGCCCCACACACCTATTTTCCTAGCTGAGAGCCCCCCTCTTCCCACAGATCAGAACCACTTCAGCTATGAACAGGTCTGTCATCTGAGAACTCCAAGTTCAGAACACCCCCCACCCCCTTTCTGCCTTTCTACATATACAATCCCCCAGGCTCAGAAAATCCACCCCACGTTCAGAACCTCTTACCCCCTATTTCCTGCCTCTTATTGGTAGGTATGGAAAAGCAGGAACAGCGGTAGCAGTGAGCACCTGAAGGCAGTCATATTCTCTGCCTCCCTGGGGCTGAACAAAAATAGTCCCACAGAAATTTGTATTCCCTGCTCTATCTCCTCTCTGCTCCCTGCAAGGGACAGAAGTCTCCCAGGGGTAGCACGGTGGTGCTTTGCAGCCCCATCCGTTGTTGCAGTGGCAGCAGGTGGTACTGCAAGATGAATTATCTTAGCCACAATACATAGTTTATATTATGGGGGATTATGCACACTAACCACACTACCAGCCTCTCCGATTATCTGGGTTGTTTCCTCCTTTTCCTAAAGTATCAACAGCAGCTGCATTTTCCAAGTTGCCCATTTTAGCACCAAGCATTTAACTGTTGAGCTCATTTATAATTTCTGCTTCTGGAAATAACTGCAGTCTGTTCTACAGCAATGTGGGCATGCTGCCAGTGGATAGCTCCCAATTGTTCAGAGTTCCCATATGGATGTTTAATTTATCCAGGTGTTTTTGGCCTTATGTCTTATGACATAAAGAAATATCATTACAATTTTGGAAGTGAGGCTTGGGAACAAGCATAGCACATAACATAACTTCCCACACCCAAATCTAACAACCTACAACCCTAACTAAACTCCAGATTTAAGTCACTAAAATGTTGATCTGTTTCCAGGAGATCTATTTCTATCACCAATGCCAGTGGTAGGAATTCAACATATTGCCATTAGGAATGTCCATGGACAGGTGGATTTTTCTTCTTATTTTGCTGCTCTCAAATATTGTACCGAGTATTTCTAGTCTAGCATATTTGGAAAACGAGAGCTAGTACAATTTCCAGTACAGGAGTTCTGCTATAAAGATCAGTTTGGCATTCCTCATTTTGATATATGAAGAGTCACTATGTCCATATTGACAAGAGTGAATGCCTAAAAAGAGATGTATCAGGCTTCCTCATGCCAGCACAGATTGAGTTCTGTCAGATACTGTATTGCCATACGAGGCTAGTCATGTTAAAAATGGTAGTAATCATCACTTCACTCCAAAGAGCTGTAACACTTTCTACTTGCAGCAGAGTAGCACTCTGGAAGGTGCAACACATTTTCCTACCTCTGAATTTATATATAGTCACTTGTGACCTAATCCTTGCAACCAAATGCCCACTGGACAAAATAAGCAAGACACCAACAAGAAATGGCTTTTGGAAAGAAAGATCGGAGTCATAGAGGTGAGTAATCTCTTCAAGCAGTGATCACTCACCACAAATTCCACTGTATTTTGATCCCTTAAGAAATTGCCAAGACAATTTGGGTTCCTCAGCAAATTCCCACTGCTTCAGAAAAAGGGACGTTATTAGGACATAACTACTACTATATTATTCCTATTTCTTAGTCAAAAACAGAACCCAACCCTACAGTGTGATGCGCCTGTCCTAGAACTGTCGGATCATTGCCACTACCTGTCATACAGTCTGAATCATTATTATTGGTATTGGAGGGTCTGAGACAGACTGGGAAACTTCAGCACTTTCTTAGAGGGATTAGAGAATTAGAGGAATTCAGCAGTCCCTGGAAGAGATGTCCTGAGGATCACCATTAGATACATTTTTTTTCCAGTAGCTCTGCTAATGCATTCTAAATGCATGTTGAAGGACTAGCAGCTGTGTATGTATCTGGGTTTAGCTCAGCCATCTAATAGCATTGCTTTTTTTTATTAGCAGAAATCAGTACAATCCTTCAAAGCAAATATCTGAGAATCATTTATGTAAGTTCTGAAAATACCTCAGGCCGTTTGGCCTCACATTTTTCTTTTCACTTAGAGCTTGGTTTCCTTGATGAATTAGTGTCACCCAAATTGATACTATAGTCTTAGTGCTGGAGTCCTTCCTCTTCTATTAGTTTCAGAGTAGCAGCCGTGTTAGTCTGTATCCGCAAAAAGAAGAACAGGAGTACTCCTTCTATCTGTGTCTTCACTTTCAGGAAGGATGGTTGCTATATTGGGCATTCTAATGCCCTCTCATCAGTGTGATGGTGAAAATGCAAGAATTTAACATTTCATTGTGGTATATGGGAGATAAAGCAGCATGGCAAGACTGGCACTGCTGTTAGCTAAAATTTAAAATCCTTTTCCTAATTTTATCCTGAGATAATAAAGATTTATTCAGTCTGGCACAATGCACCCACAATCACACCTATTTTTTTCAAGTGGGTCAAATTTGAGATAGATACAGCTTACACTGTACAAACACATAGTGAGAGGCAGTCCCTGACCTGAAAAGTTTACAGACGAATTAGACAAGACAGTAGAAGAAAAGCAATAGTATCGCCATTTTACAGATGGGAAGCTGAGACAGAGAAACTTCCAGGCAGCAGAGTGCTTAAGCACATGCCCAACTAAGTATGTGAATAGTCCCATTGTAGTCAGTGGAACCATTCATGTGCAGGGATAGGCAAAGGCTGAAGTATCCCACTAATCAGGGCCAGAGAGTTTAAGTGACTTTTCCAAGTCTCTGACAGAACGAGGAATTAAACCCAGATCTCTTGAGACTCAATCCAGTGCCTTAGCCAAAAGACCATCCAGTCTCTCAACTAGTTAGTAAAAATTCCTACATTATGTTTGCTAAACAGGAAAGTATCTGGGCAGAAATTGCCACATTTTTTAAGCAACCCAGTGTTACACAGAAGAGAAAAATTGTAATTCCTCTGTACAGATTTACTTCAATATATTTTTTCTCCATTTTTGGGGGGTTTATTTATTTATTTATTTATTTTTAAAGAGAGGGGATCCTCCCTGAAAAATCCAAAAATTGAAAACTGAAAATTTCATCTTCAAAAACAGAACCAAAACAAAATACAAGAACTTTGATTTCATTTTTAAATTTCTCATTAAAACAATTTTTATAGAACTCCATTTTTAGCAGGAAAATTTGCTTGGTCAATATATTTTTGACCAACTCTAATACAAATAGCTCCCATATTAAATGACAGTTTTTCAGCAGAGCTTTAGATACACCATTTTCTGTAAAATCATGGGCACAAATAACTAAGTTGAATTTTTGTGTTTAATTTTTCTGTATACCCAATTTAGGACTTTTTGATGTGCAATCTTTCACTAATGCTACTGTTTACTGCAATGACTGAGTTCGGTTTCAGACTATTCCGGTGTGGGAAGAAGAAAAGAAAAGCTTTTGTGAAATGTATCCATTGTTACAAGGTGCAATTCAGTATCTCACAAGCAATGCAGCAGTGAGATATTGATCAAATGATGTGTGAATCCTTTTTAAAGAAATGTTCTGACTTTGTATAAAGAACTAGAAATGGCAACAGGCTTTTCAGGCCAGGATTTGTGGTAGATCCACACTGGCAGGAATTGCATTGAGGATTTGGAGTAATTAAGATAATCACATTTTAAAAACATTAGCATTAGCTACCAATGGTAGTTGAATGTATAGTGTTTTTCCCAGTTGATGGGTAGGAAATAAACACCAGCATTACCATAGTCAGAGTTCAGAGTAACAGCCGTGTTAGTCTGTATCCGCAAAAAGAAGAACAGGAGTACTTGTGGCACCTTAGAGACTAACAAATTTATTAGAGCATAAGCTTTCGTGGACTACAGCCCACTTCTTCGGATGCATATCAGAGTGTGACCCCTATTGTCACAATTAGGGTAGGGATGTCCCCATAATACAGTAGTCTGAACATCACTACATTTGGAAACATTTGAATGTATCTATGGTACTTATACCATTATCATAATATCTGAGTGCCTCACAGTCATTTAATGTACTTTTACTCACAGCACCCATGTGAGGTAGAGAAGTACTACTGTCCGCTCATGACAGATGAGGAAGACTGGCTCTTGCAGAGAGACTGAACTGTACCCCCAACTCTTGGAAAGAGAGTTAGGAACCCTTCCGCAACTGACTTGAGATTGGGGCCTGGAGGGCCAGTATGTACCTGAGGACTGAATAAAGTGGACTGTAGCTGGGGAAATGTTTTAATTTCCTTTGGGCTGTGTTGAGGAGGAGCCCTCAATAAGAGGAAAGCAAAAGAAAGGGTCCATAGAGCGACCTTTGGCCATGAGGGGCCAGTCGGGTGGTGCCCGACCCAGATACAGAGCCCCAATCTTAGCTGGGACCTTTAGGAGCTTCTATAACAAAAATAAACTACAAAAGGTAGTGGCAATTTAATTCAATTGTATTCCTTTAAAGAGTAAGGTATAACTTGGAGACTGAAAAGTAACTTTGACCTTTAGTGTAGCTGATCAGTTTTGAACTAGGTTTGTATATATCCTAGGTCACTAGTTTTCCTGCCCCCCACGTTTCTTATTGATTTCAGTGTTGAGTACCATGCCCGCCCCCCCTCCCCATTGGGCATGAGGAGTGGTCAAGTCATTTTATGTGAAGAAATTATGTTATGACTGAATAGCAGGATGGTGCCCTAATTTGTGCTATTATCTGGGTCAGGAAATAAAGCTGAATCTATGCAGCAAGAAGCAGGGTTATAAAATATTTTAATGTAGCAGGAGCAAAAGAGGCATAAGGGTTGACAGCTCAGTCAGTGCACTCAGGGTGGGGTGTCCATCACTGCAATCTCCAATGTTTTCCCATCTCTGAAATACCCATGATACAATCTAAATATCAGATAGTTTGCATTTTGGAGAATATATAGGAGTTGGCTCATCCCCAGTAGCAGATTGTAGTTGCAGCAGGAAGTTAATTTCCTTGTGATAAGTAAAAGTTTAATAGAAGCAAGAGAGAAGTCAATGGAAGCTTTATCTAGGAATTCAGTGGGAGTAAGAGCTGACCAAATTATGCAGTCTAAAATCTAGAAGAGTTTGATTTATATCCATTAACTATACTGTGAAGTTATGGGTTACCTAGGTAATCATTTTACTCAATCCAAATCCATGTCTCTTGTATGGCTTGGGATTCAGACAGTGTAGGATTTTTGTATTCATTTTGCAATGTAACTTATTTTTATGGCTTTTATATCCAGAAGAAACATACAAGAGAATGTCTCCATTTTAAAAAAGCAAAACAAAACAGCATAACAACTAAAGCAGAGTAGATAGGAATCAAATTGCATAAATATAAATAATGTTTTTACAGGCTCTGTGATGTACAGCTAACCATATCCGATCCGGATCACAGAATTCCAATCCAACATTTAGCATTAATCTGTATATAATAAATATAAGTATTTTAGTAAAAACGCTCCGAAAAGCACAAGAATCCAGGGACAGAGATTTCACCCTTGCATTATGTCTCAGAATAGATAAGTGTCCAGATAACAAAATTTGTTTAATAGTTTCCGTAATTAAACTATTATAAGATTATCCCACATTACCATGAAGAACTTTTCAATAGATGGTACCTCTATGAATACCAGTGCACAACTATCATTGTTCTAGTTACTAATAATAAAGAGCCAGCTCATCTTGTCCTGCAGAAAAACCTACAGGAATCTCAAGAGGAGGAAAACGCCATGAGACTTCTCTTGTCATTTCCTCTAATCCCCAATATTACGGCAGGAGGCAGCATTTGCCTCCCATTGGAATTAGCATTGGAGATGGTTTGTAAGGAGATTAAGGAAGTGGGGGACACGCATCAGGTCCCTAGTTGTGCCCTGAGTGATCACCACTTTCCACCACCCAACACAGATGTAATGAGGTTGAGTAGTGCCCGTATAAGAAAAAATTAAAACTACTGATTATTCCTCAAAAAAGGTTTTTAAATGACTTTAAACTATAAAGGCAACACAGACAAAATACGAAAAGCAAGAATAAAGACCAACACTGAATAAGGATGAATATAAATGGCAAGTTATACTGAAGACAAGCACAAGTACATGTAAAATTATTAACAAGGAGTGCAGTGGCACCTTAAAGACTAAAAGATTTATTTGGGCATAAGCACAGGTTCTTTTACCCAAGAAAGCTTATGCCCAAATAAATCTGTTAGTCTTTAAGGTGCCACCAGATTCCTTGTTGTTTTTGTGGATACAGACTAACAAGGCTACCTCCTGATACTTGTAAAGTTATTATTCTTCAGCTACTTACTACAATTCTTAACACTATAGTATCAATACAGACTTGAGATCTATTCAGCTCGAGCAACCAGACTTCTTTAGTCCATAAGCTTATACTGCATGCAACCAGACTTCTTTACTCCATAAACTTACCCTGCATTTGTCCGAAAATACGTTACCCTTCAGTCGGCCATTTTCCGCACTGGCCAGGTACAGACAGTTGAGAAGTGCACGTCCCTTTGGTTTAGGTGGTGTAGGTCCCTTATGACCGACATACACACACAGTTCTGTGCCTTCGTTCTTTTTATCTTATCTGCCGGGCTGTGTTTTAAAACTGACCAACCAATCAGGGTAGGCCAAATTCTCAGTGTGGTTAGTGTTGTTGCTTTGACTGTATAATTTATGCTTACTTATCTTCTTGTGTCGCTTCGACTGTATAAATTATGCTTACTTATCTCCTTGTAGCCAATTGTTTTAAATGTGGTTAATGTGGATTAGACAAGCTGTGCCCGGGGGCACAACTTATCTCACTTTATAGGAGTCAGCATAATGGGTTATTTGGTTGCAGTGCGTTTTGACCACAAGTCTTAGTTTCCTTTTGCAAAGCTTATTTTTTTTAAAGCTTCGGGAAGTTTGAAGCCTAACCTTGACAATACTTTTGTTCAGTTCAAGCTGGATAATACAATTGTTCAAATTATTCAGTTTGGTGTCAAGATCCCGCAAGGTTCTCTGGAGGCCAAAGCTACCTGCACAGGGGCCCTATGCCAATTCTGGGGTCCACCTCCCTATCCTGGAGTCTCTGGCAATGAGCGTGGTTCCAAATGTCTTCCATTCACCACTGCCCCCGGAACTTCTTTCTCCCCTTCCCAAGGAAGATTATACACTGCAGAAAAGGCTGAAGCTACCTATTCACTGTTCAGTAGATTCCCTCACTGATCATTAAGGGAATAATGAACATAGCAAACCCATCCCCATTACCATGTGAGGATTTGCAGCCCAAAAAGGAATCTTCGTTGGGCAGCAGCCTTTACCCTTTCTCTTAGTGCTGGGGGAAATCTGCTCCCAGATCCCTGCAAAATGATCCATGACAAAAGGTTTTAATTCTCTTTTTTTAAACAAGTTTCTTTCTAGCATATATAGAGATCTTCACCTATAATTCAGTGAATACATCCTTAACCGTGTCCCAGTTTTCCTTTGTTTTTTCTTATTTTGTTATTTCTAATGCAGAAGTTTCTAGAAAAAGGATCAAAGACAAGAAGTGATTTATTTTTGTCAGAGACAGTCATGGAAAAGACTTAGTTCCATATTTAGTACATATAAAAAAGAGTATATAAATGATAAAAGTGCTTTACACTACTAAAAATAATCCTTAAATACAGGTTTCTCTAGTAGGAGTAAAGTGATGCTTTCAGTTAGTGGAAAAGATGTTTAACCTAACAGAAGAAGGATGTGATCTTGCCGACAAGTATAGAGAAATCAATGAGATTACTCAGGGTGGTAAGCACTGTGGCCCCAATCCTGCAATTAGCACCATGCAAGCAGAGGTCGAGCAACATAGAGCTTTCTGTGAGGTTGGGGCTTATGCTAGGAACTAAGCGTTTGCAATATTGGTCTTAAAGTATAAATATGGGTGTGTACTGAAAACAAATCAGTTTTTATATAGTCAAGTGTGAGACTGTTTCACTCCCTTGATCAAAACTTTGCCTGGTTCTAAACACATCCCCAAACAGCACATCATTATTCAATGATTTATATCAGCTACTGAGTTTCTTCATCTGCCTACATTCACTACAGAAAAGTCACTATTCAATGTGCGGCCTGTCTGAAAGTTCTGCAGTGATGCAAAATAACTTCCTGTCTTGCATTGCTTTGCTCTGCACCAAAGTGCCCACTGCATCTTTTTGTGTGGGTCCCATGGCATGCTGAATCTCTGCAGCTCTGACAGGTTGTAAGCAGGGCCGGCTCTGGCTTTTTTGCCGCCCCAGGCAAAAAAGCCTCCGGCAGCCCCCCCCCCCCCCCCGCGTGGCAGGGGAGGGCGCGGGGGGGGGGAAGGGCGGCCGGAGGCTGGGGGGAGGGCGCTGGGGGGGGGGCGGAGTGCCCGGCTGGGGCTCCGCTCTCCCTGGCGGCCAGAGCGCTGGCGGGAGGGCGGTGAGTCCCGGTCGGGGTTCCACTCTCCCTGGCGGCCAGAGTGCCAGGGGGAGGCCGGCGAGCCCCAGCCGGAGCTCCGCTCTCCCCAGCGGCCGGAGCCCTGGGAGGAGGGCGGAGTGCCCGGCCGGGGCTCCGCTCTCCCCGGCGGCCAGAGTGCCAGGGGGAGGGCAGCGAGTCCCGGTTGGGGCTCTGCTCTCCCCGGCGGCCAGAGCGCCGGGGGGAGGGCGGCGAGCCCGGACGTGGCCCCGCTCTCTCCGGCGGCCGGAGCGCCACACTGCGCCGCCCCCCTCCAGGTGCCGCCCCAAGCACAAGCTTGGTGGGCTGGTGCCTGGAGCCGGCCCTGGTTGTAAGTCTTTTGCTTTTGAGTGCCCCACCATTGTCATTCCATACATCTTACAGTAACTCCTCACTTAATGTTGTAGTTATGTTCCTGAAAAATGCGACTTTAAGCGAAACGATGTTAAGCAAATCCAATTTCCCTATAAGAATTAATGTAAATGGGCGGGGGGGCGGTTAGGTTCCAGGGAATTTTTTTTCCCCAGACAAGAGTATTTAAACACACACACACACACCTCTACCCAGATATAACGCTGTCCTCGGGAGCCAAAAAATCTTACCGTATTATAATTGAAACCGTGTTATATCGAACTTGCTTTGATCCGCCGGAGTGCGCAGCCCTGCCCCCGCCCCCGAAGCACTACTTTACTGCGTTATATCCGAATTTATGTTACATCGGGTCGTGTTATATCGGGGTAGAGGTGTGTATATATATATACACACACACACACACACAGTATAAGTGTTAAACAATTTAATACTATACACAGCAATGATGATGGTGAAGCTTCGTTGATGGGGTGAAGCCAAAGGGTGGGATATTTCCCAGGAAATGCCTTACTGCTAAATGATGAACTAGAACAGCTGAGCCCTCAAGGATTAACACATTGTTGTTAATGTAGCCTCACACTCTACAAGGCAGCACAAATGGAGGGAGGGGAGACTCTCACCTGTGACTGTGAGAGAGAGAGAGAGAGATGCGCGTTGTTCCTTTAAATACGCTGACCCCACTCTAAGTACATTGCCATTTTAAGTAGATCAGCAAGTTGAGACAGCCCCTGCTTCCAGCAAGCTCCCCCCATCCTGAGCACTGTTGTGTCCCCCCCTCCCCCGCTCCATGGAGATGGGGTAAGCGGGGGGCAAGAGCAGGAGGGAGGGGCACACACTGAATTAGTCCCCCTCTTTCCCCCCGCCTTGTACAGCAAGCAGGAGGCTCCCAGGAGCAGCTCCAAGGCATAGGGCAGGAGCAGCACATGGCAGTGGGGGGAGGGACAGCTGAACTCCCCTGCAATTGATAGCCTGCTGGGAGGCTGCCGCACAGGGATCTGATGGGAGGGGGCGGGGCTTTCAGTCCACAGTGGTTCCAAGCCTCCACCAGCTAGCTCCAATGGGCTGCTCTTCCTGCAAGTGGACAAAGCAAGCAGCTGCCAAACAACATTATAAGGGAGCATTGCACTAGTTTAAATGGGCATGTTCTCTACTTGATCAGCAACAAAACAACGTTAACCGGGATGACTTTAAGGGAGGAGTTACTGTAATTTGGATAATTTGGATTAATTCAAAATCCAAATTAAGAGTATGGAAGTAGCAGCCACAACTGCTTCTTTCCTCACTTTCTGACTCTTCCTGAGCACTGATTACTGGCTGGACTGCACTATTTAAAATCATTGATTAGACAGTCTTCCTGGACACAGGCAGAGGACAGGAAAATGCTGCTGCTTCTCATACAGGCAACCCTCACTAGCTAATGCACCAGCTCCAGAACGAAACATCATCCTTTTCAACCCCGACTGGCCACTGGCTGACTATCTTTACTGACTGCCATCTATTAACTCAATGACGCAACAAGGGAGCAGTAGTCTTATTGAGACACAAGCTTAGGAACCCCTTTATATGGCAAAGTGATGGGACCATTGACCAGATTTCTCCTTATCTGATCCCATTCTCTGTGCTTGATTGTGCTAAAGGGAGTGAGCAGTTGCCTTTCCTGACTTCCTCTAAAGCACAGTCTACGTGGAGTCAAAACTCATCAACCCTTCTTGGAGTTCAGCTGTTTTAACAAAAGAATTAGTAGAGCCACTCAAAAATGTTCTAATAAAATAGTTTTCCATTGGAAAATACTGATTCATTGAATGTAAAATGTTTTGCAGGAACAAATCAATGTGAAATTATTGAAACTTTTTTGTCTGACTTATTACACACACACACAAAAAAAAGCCCTATCCTTTAGGATATTTTGTTTTGCAAAACATGTACAAGATTTGGACTTTTGACTTGAATCAGGACAAAACCAAACTCTGAAATCAGTTTCCTATGGGACAGAAATGACTTTTTTCAGCCAGCCTTATGGATTAACAATAAAGTAGTAGCAAAATTAATCTCAAACCTTCTCCCCAGGATTGGCCACTCCCAAAACTGCCTTGAGGGAGAAACTCTAGCCTACATCCTAGATCCTCTTTAAGAGAGGATCTCATTCTCATTTGCATATGGGTAAGGTGGGAAACAGCCACTTGTCTCATTTAGACAAAAGAAACCACTTAACTCTCTGCCAGCAGGATCAATACCTGCTAACAGGGTGAGGTGATTGTGGCAAACTTTGCCAGCCTGCTACAAGGGGTTCTCCAGCCAACTTTGTGGAAAACCACCTGAGAGAGCTCATTATCTCTTTACATCTGTGATATGGATTTCACACCACAGCTTTGGCTCCTGACAGGCTGGTTTGATTCACACACCTGTCGGAAAGCAATCTTTGCTTCTAAAAAGGGGCCATGCAGCACCTTTCAAGATCAGACCCAAAGGGAGTTGACGCATCATTCGTCACATTCCCTTTGACTTCCACTAAAGAGCACTGAGACCTTAGAAACAGTGGTCCCAACCTGCTTACTATCGTCCTCACCTATTATAATTTAAGCTGAGTTCTGACGGGGCACTAATTGACAGCTATTCTGAATTTTTAAGCAGTCTGTTTTCCCTAGACCCAGCAGGAGAGCTAGAAAATTCTGCTCTATGTCACTCAGGAGAGCACTCCTGTGCCCATTTCCAAGCTGCAGCTTCTGTTCACTTTTATTACATACCCCGTGTCTTGCATGCCAAAGATGTGCTTGCCAACAGAGGGTGGATTCTAGGCAAACACATATGGTATTTTGAACAAACTTGTTGGCTTTCATCACATTTTCTTACACTTTCAGGCATAATGGGAAAGAAAACAACTGTCATACAGGTAAGATGGGGAGAAGAAGGGAAGCTAATCCAGAGCTGGAAATCCACCCTGCTGTTGATATTGCAGCAGTGCTTAGGACCCTCATTGATGGACAAGTATCCCATTGTGTTAAGGGACGTATAGACAACAAAAAGGTCCCTACCCCATAGTGTTTACAGTCTAAGACCGTGGATTTCAAACTTTTTTTCTGAGGACCCAGTTGAAGAAAATTGTTGATGCCTGTGACCCAATGGAGCTGGGGATGAGGGGTTTGGGGTGTGGGAGGGGCTCGGGACTGGGGCAGAGAGTTGGGGTGCAGGGGTGAGGGCTGTGGGGTGGGGCCCGGAATGAGGGGTTCAGTGTGTGGGAGGGGGCTCTGGGTTGGGGCAGGGTGTTGGGGTGCAGGAGGGGGTCAGGGCTCTGGGCTGGGGGTGCAGGCTCTGGGGTGCATCTGGGGATGAGAGGTTTTGGGATGCAGGAGCGGGCTCCGGGTTTGGAGGGGTTCAGAGCTGGGGCAGGGCATTGGGGTGCAGGCTTGCATCAGGTGGCTCACGGTCCGTGATGCAGCGGGGTTGCAAAGGCAGGCTTCCCACCTGTCCTGGCACCATGGACAGCACCACGCCCTGGAAGTGGCCAGCAGCAGGTCCGGCTCCTAGGCGGAGGTGTGGAAGTGGCTCTGCACAGCTCTTGCCCACAGCCACACACCGCCCAGCTCCCATTGGCCAGTTCCCAGCCAATGGGAGTGCAGAGCTGGTGCTTGGGGTGGGGGCAGTGCATGGAGCACTGTGCTGCCCCCCCACAACCTTGGAGCCGGACCAGCTGCTGGCCATTTCCGGGGCACAGTGCAGTGTCAGAACAGGTAGGGACTAGCCTGCCTTAGTTGGTGGTGCTGACCAGAGCCACCATGACCCAGTACTGGATCGTGACCTGCAGTTTGAAAACCACTGGTCTAAAATATTGGTTTAAGACCCTCAAGTCATATAGCTACACTAAGATGATGCCTAATAGCCACTTTCCAGTGGAAAATAAATCAAGCACTCCAACCTGTAGTAGTAGAGCAAACAGGAAGAAAAATACAGAAATGAAACCAAACAAATGAACCTGTGCATTGAGTATTCAGCTGGACCCTAATACAGACAAATGTCTCCATACGAAAATCCACTAGAGGGCTGTTTTCCGCTCTATGTCTTAGGCTGCTAAGAGAAGCATATGCTTCCCAATTAGAAAGCGTTAACTTAAAGATAAAACCCAGGAGGAAAATAAAAAGCAAGAACCACTCTGCTATCATCAAGGTTCCGTGAGAAGGAAGTGCTATACCACCAGATGCTCTTTCACAAGAGAAAACAGGAAGATAGTAATAAATTAATGCAGACCAGTGGGCCAATAGCAACTTAGGGCAATTATGAGGCCATTGCAAGTAACAGGGAGACTATAAATAAGACTAGATTCATTAATGGGGTATTAATGAAATGTACTGGGATATACTTAATGTAAATTCATCTAAATATTATTCTTAAATTTTAAATATAATCCTAATCAGTCTGAAATATATTGTACTATATTTTTTACATGCAATGAATGTTATGATACACATCAAATCTATATAAACTATAAGATATTTAGTTACTAGAGATGAGACTGAAGCAGAAGTAATGGCTAGTTTGCTCAGATATGCTCCAACAATGTTGGGATTAGAAGAGGAGGAGGATTGTGTATCTGCCTGGAGTCAGCATGAGACTGAGATGAAAGGGCACTCAAGCCAATGTTTTAAGAAGTGGTCACTGATTTGGGGTGCATAACTTTAGGACATTGAGCTCGATTTTTTTTTCAGAGGTGCTGAACACCCATGATTTCAACTGAGGCTGAACCATGGAGACACCCAAAATCAGTGGCCATGTCTGGAAATGTCTGGAGACAACTGTGTAATTGTCCTGAAGCTGAGAACCACATGGGACTAACAGACATTTAGTTCAAGCAACCTAATGAAAAAAAAATAATGAACCTGGAAAGCCATATACTGTTGCCTTGTCTGCAAGTCCTGTTAATAAACCTTAAACAGCAAAATTAAGGCAAAGGGGTTGTGGAAATGTTCTAATTATATACAATATACATATGGATTTTTAAAAAAAAAAAATTAATAGCAAGAATGGATTAAACTTGGGCCACAAGACAAATTCATTTTCCAAACTCAGTTTTCCTTTAAAACTCTGTGATAGGGAAAAAAGGACCATATATTTAAAAATAAGACAATCAATTTAAGTTACAAATTCTAGCAAGAGAGTTAATCCATTAATCCAATTTAAAGAGACTTAAAATCCTATAGCCCATGTCTAGAAAATACATTTGTCAGTTTAGAATAATTCAGCTGTAACATGAGCTCTTCACCCTGGAGACTAAAATGTGTGCGTGTTGAATATTTTATATAAACATAAACCTATTTGTATATCTGTAGACATGTACCTTAACATTTTGAGTACTTTCAAGAGGAGCTGAGTACCTCAAGTCCCATTGATTCTAATGCAGAAACACTGGAAGTTAGTGATCAGAGTGCAGGTTAGACTTTCAATTATGCATGAAAAGGAAATCTATCACAAGAATGGGACTTTACCACCACCATATATTGGGCATGTTTCTGCCATCATTGGAGTACTTCTGCAAGGTACTGACCATCCTCAGCGTCCCTTCTCAGAAATGTTTTTACATAGCAAATGAGTGTCAATGGCAACTAGGTATTGGCTGGTAAAACACAATCCAGTCCTTATTCAGCAGTAGAAAATGTACTGTAACTCCAAATCCTAGCTATACTTTGAAGTCCAACCTATACTTTTGGGGCTCCACTGATTTAAACTGAAATTGTGCACCTTTTTCCCTTTTCTCACCAGCATCACTTCAAAAGAGAATGGAATAGGTAATTTAATACCAGAATGGAGTTCAAGAAATGTCTTACCTGAAGATAAAAAGGGGGAAAAAAAAATCTTTAGTAGCAAGGTTATAATGATCAAATAGTTGTTGGAGAAACATAAGGTCACCTTTTCAATATAAATCAGAAAAAATACTTCCAAGCCAAAATTGAACATGTACCCAGCGAGCTGGGAAATCAGAACTACCTGACACAGTTAGTTAGACTAAATAGGGATTTGGAGAGTAAGCTACTTTCTTTATTGGGTATTGTATTGTGTCTCTGATGAGGATACAGACTGAGAGCCAGATCTGGAGCGGTGCAGATTGCTTCTCGATTTTAGTGATCCTTAAGGGTGCTCAGAACCTCACAATCTGGCTAATAATGACTTCGGATTCATTGTATATAAAAGGCTACCCCAAGAAAGTGGTCCTGTAGGGACCTGCCACAAGATGCTGATGTACAGGATCAGCTCCCAGGTTAGGTGGCACTACGGTTGTGTAGAAAGTAAGGTAGAGGGGAAGCAGGTGACTTTTGGGGATTGTTTTGTTTTTGTTTTATCCACTGCATTTTTGCTCAAAACAAACAGCAGTTATCAACACCTAAAGCTGCTTTTCACTTAGAGAAAATTAAACGTGTATCAATCTGGAGAGCTAACTTCTGATTAAATGTAACATTTTCTCAATCAGCTACAATACCCTGGAGGAGTGCAGTGTCAAGGTTAAGATCGGGTCTCATATTTGTGGCCCAAAATGTGTAATTATTGTTGCCACCTCTAACTTGTCAAACAATGAGAAAACTCAAGAAAATCATTGCAGCTGTAGGAGGTTTATCACTGTGCTGCTTCAACTACTCTGTAAAGCGTGGCAGGAAAAGTTATGCTATTTATTTTGACATTTTAAAATTTAGTTTGCCATAGAATCATAGAATATTAGGGTTGGAAGAGACCTCAGGAGGTCATCTAGTCTAATCCCTGTTCAAAGCAGGACCAACACCAACTAAATCATCCCAGCCAGGGCTTTGTCAAGCCGGGACTTAAAAACCTCCAAGGATGGAGATTCCACCACCTCCGTAGGTAACCCATTCCAGTGCTTCATCACCCTCCTAGTGAAATAGTATTTCCTAATATCCAGTTTAGACCTTCCTGACTGCAATTGGAGACCATTGCTTCTTGATCTGTCATCTGCCACCACTGAGAACAGCCAAGCTCCATCCTCTTTGGAACCCCTCTTCAGGTAGTTGAAAGCTGCTATCAAATTCCCCCTCACTCTTCTCTTCTGCAGGCTAAACAACCCCAGTTCCCTCAGCCTCTCTTCATAAGTCATGCGCCCCAGCCACCTAATCATTTTTTGTTGCCCTCCGCTGGACTCTCTCCAATTTGTCCACATCCCATCTGTAGTGGGGGGACCAAAACTGGACGCAGTACTCCAGGTGTTGCCTCACCAGTGCCGAATAGAGGGGAATATTCACTTCCCTTGATCTGCTGGCAATGCTCCTACTAATAAAGCCGAAGTGCCATTGGCCTTCTTGGCAACAAGGGCACACTGCTGACTCATATCCAGCTTCTTGTTCATTGTAATCCCCAGGTCCTTTTCTGCAGAACTGCCACTTAGCCAGTTGGTCCCCAGCTGGTAGCGGTGCATGGCATTCATCGTAAGTGCAGGACTCTGCACTTGTCCTTGTTGAACCTCATCAGATTTCTTTTTGCCCAATCCTACAATTTGTCTAGGTCACTCTGGGCCCTATCTACCTCTCCCCCCAACTTAGTGTCATCTGCAAATTTGCTGAGGGTGCAATTAATCATAGAATCATAGAATATCAGGGTTGGAAGGGACCTCAGGAGGTCTTCTACTCCAACCCCCTGCCCAAAGCAGGACCAATCCCCAGACAGATTTTTACCCCAGTTCCCTAAATGGCCCCCTCAAGGATTGAACTCACAACCCTGGGTTTAGCAGGCCAATGCTCAAACCCCTGAGCTATCCCCCCCCCCCCCCAGGTATTTGTAGACTGTTATTATATGGAGATATACCTCTGTCATAGAGCTGGAAGGAACCCTGAAAGGTCATCGAGTCCAGCCCCCTGCCTTCACTAGCAGGACCAAGTACTGATTTTGCCCCAGATCCTTAAGTGGCCTCCTCAAGGATTGAACTTACAACCCTGGGTTGAGCAGGCCAATGCTCAAACCACTCAGCTATATCTGCCATGATCCAGATAATTAATAAAGATGTTGAACAAAACCGGCCCCAGAACTGCCCCCTGGGGCACTCTACTTGATACCTGCTGCCAACTAGACATCGAGCCATTGATCGCTACCCATTGAGCTCGACAATCTAGCCAGCTTTCTATCTACCTTATAGTCCATTCATCCAATCCATACTTCTTTAACTTGCTAGCAAGAATACTGTGTGATACCGTATTAAAAGCTTTGCTAAAGTCAAGATATATCACATCCACCGCTTTCCCCATATGTACAGAGCCAGTTATCTCCTCATAGAAGGCAATCTGGTTAGTCAAGCATGACTTGCCCTTGGTGAATCCATGTTGACTGTTCCTGGTCACTTTCCTCTCCTCCAAGTGCTTCAAAATGGATTCCTTGAGGACCTGCTCCATGATTTTGCCAGGGACTGAAGTGAGGCTGACCAGTCTGTAGTTCCCTGGGTTCTCTTGCTTCCCTTTTTTAAATACATGCACTATATTTGCCTTTTTCCAATCATCTAAGACCTCCCGCCGATCGCCAGAATTTTCAAAGATAATGGCCAATGGCTCTGCAATCACATCAGCCAACTTCCTCAGCACCCTTGGATGCATTAGATCTGGACCCATGTCCAGCTTTTCTAAATAGTTCTTAACCTGTTCTTTCACTACTGAGGGCTGCTTACCTCCTCCCCATACTGTGTTGCTCAGTGCAGCAGTCTAGGAGCTGACCTTGTTTGTGAAGAGTGAGGCAAAAAAAAGCATTGAGTACTTCAGCTTTTTCCACATCATCTGTCACTATGTTGCCTCTCCCATTCAGTAAGGGTCCCACACTTTCCCTGACTTTCTTCTTGTTGCTAACATACTTGTAGAATGAGTCTCAGAAGGGGAAGTCAAACAGAGAATAAGTCATATTCACACCATTATAAAATGTCTGTAAATTAATCAAATCAAGCTTTAACTATATTTAAGTGTTTTCCAAAAAAATGCACATTCTTCAAGAGGCCTATAAAACCTAATTCTACTCACATCTTCCCATTCATAATCATGTGAATGAAAAGACAGTAGGAATTTTTTCCTAAAAGTAATCCAAACCAGTATTTTGTAACAAACAAGACGCCTGTTGACCTTCACTGGTCAGTCACTTTGCTTTTATTTGCATCTCATTCTCCCATCCTTCATCCTTATGTTCTCATAATTTAGGTTGTAGTTTGTTAGTGGAAATGTAATTGCACTTATGACAACATTAGTAAGATGGTGTTAATGTTTCATGTTAAGAAAATGTAAGTCTAATACCAAAGTTAAGTTGCCATGTGTAACTCTGGGCCTTACTTACCTAGAGGATTACTTTAATCCTTGAGTATTCTAATGACTGTTCCTATATTGAGTATTTCCAACAAGTCCTTTTGAAATCAATGGGAACTGCAGGTGCTCAGTCTCTGTGAAAAACATTTCCTAAGTCTTCTAATTTAGGCACCTTCACTGGAGGCCAGTTTTGAGAAAATAGGCCTAAACCTTGACCCCTTAAAGTAATGAAAGAAATACTACACAGCCCTTATGTGTGCTGAGAGAGTGATTTCTTAAATGACGTAAGGGTTTTGAGTTAATCAGATGGAATATGCTATTGTAATATACCATTTTCTATCTCGTACTCTTTCTAGTTCTATCATGAAAGAAAAATGTTTTAGGGAAGAAAACAACAAGGACACCATTGGGAAAGGGATCCATAATTCAAATCAGTATTCCGTTAAGTGTCATTCCTCTAGCTTTTATGATGCTCAACAAAGCAGCTTCTTAATATTGTTGTCAATCATTGAACATGGAGTGCAGAATTCCTACTTCTACATGCTATCTAAGCAATTATTCTGCAGTCTACCGTATAACTCAATGCTGAGCACTGAGAAGTACTTAACTTTTTCTAAAAAGCAGGGGTCTTTGCAGCTCCCTTTACGCAAACTGCATACACCATCCTTGTGCATGAAGAGAAACTTTCAGCATGTTGCATGAAAAAAATTGGCATATGATTCCCGTTCAGAACAAAGAGATTTTGATACCTCATTTCCACAAAACATCAGACAGGAAATGTTCCCCTAAATCTCATTTGTGGTCTATAGTTTGTGACAACCATCTGCTAAGACCTCACGTCTTTCTCCAATTCATCCCAGTTGAAATTAAAGCAGACAGAAATAACTTCTGCAGAGAGTGGAACAGATAATTGGGAAGTTGAATACAAAGTATGTTTTTGCTTAAGCATACTTCACTCATTATAACACTGTGTCTTCGGGAGCCACGAATTCTGAGGGGTTTTTGGGAGGGAAATGATTAATTATTGAATATTATACATTTAAACAAACAGACTAACATAGAATCATAGGACTTGAAGGGACCTCAAGAGGTCATCTAGTCCAATCTCCTGCATTCATGGCAGGGGTAAGTATTATCTAGACCATCCGTGACAGGTGTTCGTCTAACCTGCTCTTAGAAATCTCCAATGACAGAGACTCCACAACCTCCCTAGGCCGTTTATTCCAGTGCTTAACCCCCATGATAGGAAGTTTTTCCTAATGTCCAACCTAAACCTCCCTTGCTGCAATTTAAGCCCATTGCTTCTTGTCCTAGCCTCAGCGGTTAAGAAGAACAATTTTTCTCCCTCCTCTTTGTAACAATTTTGATGTACTTGAAAACTGTTACGTCCCCTCTCAGTCTTCTATTCTCCACAAACTTTCTCTTCTAAACAAACCCAATTTTTTCAATATTCCCACATAGGCCATGTTTTCTAGACCTTTAATTATTTTTGTTTCTCTTCTTTGGATTTTCTTCAATTTGTCCACATTGTTCCTGAAATGTGGTGTCCAGAATTGGACACAATACTGCAGCCCATAGGGCTAGCTTGCCTTTATTATGTTTACTACCTTACCTTCATTATATTCTGCCTTTATTATATTCAGCAGTAATGCAAGGAACCTACAAGCCTGTATCCAATAGGACATTGACTTCAGCAGTTAGCATGAGGCTTGAGGGCTATGAATTTTGGCCCAGATAAATGGCCCAACAATAACCCCTAAGTTTTGGTTAACTGGAAATAGAGCATAAGGGGGAATTTTCTCCATCAGCCAACCACAGAAACATGAGCTAACACCAGCTTTTACAATGAACCATCCATGAAAATGAATTGATGTATATGATAATAAGTTGAAATAATTAATATACTAACCTATAGAAGAAGGACACATCCACCATTAGTAGGATGAGGAAATACAAATAAGGAAGAGGGGAAAGAAACCCCTACTGAATATACATTAGACATAGTGGTGTCAACATAACATATTATAAAAGTTACATCCCAGCCTATGGGCAGAGAGAAAGAGTCAATTTGAATAATATTGGGCCTGATCTTGGGACAAGAACCTGTCAAACCTCAAAGTGATAACTGGGAATTCTTAAGTAATCAATATAATTAATACATAATCTATAGATCGGGCTACAATACTCCACTGGACACTAATCAGCATCGAGTAGAGCGGAAAAATTACTTTTCGTGTCTTGCTTACAAAACTCCTGTTAATACATCCCAGAATGATGTTTGTTTGTTTTTCAATAGTGTTACACTGTTGACTCAGATTTAACTTATGATCCACTCTGACCCTCAGATCTCTTTCTGCAGCGTTCCTTCCTAGGCAGTCCATTTCTTATTTTGTACAAGTGCAACTGATTGTTCTTTCCTAAGTGGAGTACTTTGCATTTGTTCTTATTGAATTTCATCTTATTTTTACTTCAAACCTTCTACCAAGTTTGTCCAGATCATTTTGAATTTTCATCCTATCCTCCAAAGCACTTGCAACCTCTCCCAGCTTGGTATCATCCAGAAGCTTTGTAAGTATACTCTCTATACCATTATCTACATCACTGATGTAGATATTGAACAGAACCAGACCCAGAACTGATTATTCCTTCCTAAGTGGAGTACAGTGTGGAATACAGGTGATTTTATAGACAGATGAATATATAAATCAATGATTATAGTGTGCCATTAAGGATTATAGTATGAAATTCATAAACCAGGGAAATACAACCAAGATGGAGCTGGTTGGAAAACCATTCCCAGAGAGTTATCATCAGTGATTCACAGTCAAGCTGGAAGGGCATATCAAGTGGAGTTTCGCAAGGATCAGTTCTGGGTCCAGTAGTGACCTGTATCCTTTCTTCATAGGAGTACTATATACATTATTTTAATGAGGGTAGTTCAGAGGTAAAAAATAAATAAAATAAAAATAAAATCAGCTGTAGTTACCCTTTATCAGAGTATTCCGACTGAGCAGTGCTATAAAACAAAATTAATGCAAGTTTCTGCTCATGAGCTATTTAAAAATATACTAGGCAAATTAATAGAAGATGTATTGTAGGGAATTATCCTGCAGTGGGGAGAATATGGACTGGATAATCTAATAGCTCTTCACTATTTCCAGTGTCTATGATTTTGTGAAAATGGATGGAGGATACAGAAATTATTTTATTTCTCCAAGTTTGTATCTTTCCCTATATAATAAAATATAAAAATGGAGAGACAAATCCTGGTCCCATTGAAGTGCAGTGGGAGCTTCATCACTGACTTCAATGGGACCAGAATTTGGCTCAAAGATCTGTAAAGCAAAACCATTTTTTATTTAGAAATCCTTCATTAAAGACTACAGGGTTTGATTTTGATTTCAATTATCAGCATATCTGTGCTTTGTCCTTCAGTATCAGTATCCTTCTTTTTGCACTTAGATCTAGCACTGGAAGGAGATACCTATGCTGGGCTTGTCTTCGGTCTACAATAAGCAGAAATTCCACAGCCTTCCTCACTATATTCTCTGCCCTTGTTATTGCAGCTCTTGTCCTAGAATCAAATAGGCAGTATGTCATCCTGTTCTCTTTGGACTACAAATGCCATGCAAAAAGTTTTTCACTGCAGAGCTACTTCTCAGTGTTTGTCCTTTAGTCATGGATCACTCTGTCTCTTCAGCCTCTGGTCTATCTAATCATCCTATAATTAATCAAAGGCAGGATATTTAAAATATTGACCACTGGGATAAAATGGCTCTATATGCATTTCCCCCTGTTTTTAGCCCCACTCTTCTATCTTTATCTTCTCTATTCATAGGCTCAACCTGCTCTGTCTTGCATAACAGTATCTTCCTTTGATATCTACCCAGTTTTGGTTTTCCTGGTTTCTTTCCCTGACTTGAGTTGCTGATTGAGCATCTCCACCTTCTCCAGAAGGAGAATCAGTTTGTGCTGCCATATTCCCAGTCTTAATGCAAAAATAGAAACACTGCACATCATTCTTATTAGTTTATTTTGTAGCCATTTTAGCTCCTGATCAATGCATTTTATTTCCCTGATGACCTCTCCTTTTGTTGCACCATGTCAGGATCTGGACTACTCCTTTTAACTCCCTCATGAACTAAGCCATTTGTTGTTTTCCTGACTTGGCCCTAGTTGTTGTACCTGTCTCAGCTCTTCCCACTCATTTGTGATCATTTACGATCCAGCGATTGAATTCTAAGCTCCTACACAGAGCTTTCAAACAAAGCTCGTTCAGCACATCATTCATCAGCTACAAAAACACTCTGCTCATTAAACCAGTACTTTGTTTTCAGCCATTCACCACATAAAGTACACACTACACCTGCTTCAGTGAACCATCCATTATAATTCTTTCATCTGCTTGCTGTCTTCCTGCTCACTGCTAAATTTTTGATTATTTGTCCTTATTCACTTAGTCACCCGCCTACATCCGCCTACTATCAGGACTCCCACTCAAACTCCTTTTTTATTAGGAATCACTCTATTGCTTTGTTTACTGGATTGCTGCCTCTCCAGATGCTGACATCGGTGGGAGAGTGGGGAAACAGAACCGGCTTTCTTAACATTTCTCTTTATATTTATAAGCCCAGTCCTTTTACCAGCATATAGGTTTTTATACCTGGGGCCAGATCCTCAGCTTGTGTAATCTGGTGTAGTTCCATTCACTTTAAAGGAGCTGTGCTGAATGACTGGCCCTTATTTGTAATGAAGAAACGTAGTTCTGTAGCAATTTTAGCTTCTGATTATTGCTTTCTTATTATTTTGGCAAAGTATTACAATATGCTATCTGCAGAAATGAAAAGTAGTACAGTAAACACAGGTCAATTCATAGAACCAAAGTTAGCTGTCCAGCCGATGTCAACACAGAGAAACTCCATAGAATTCTACGGAGTTACTCTAGAATGTCACGATTGTTACTTAAAGTCAGCTGTGGATCATATCTGTACCTAAACTCATGCACCGAGAGCGCAACAGGACAAATTACATGGTAATGTAGAGATTGCAAATTCTAGTTTCTGAGGGAAAGGTAGTAACAAAGAATTCGAAATGGGTGGCTAATTATTATGTCTGTCTGTCTCTCTCTCTCCTGATATGTAAATTAAGACAAAAACAAAAACCTGAAAGAGACTTTAGTTTTCACCCTATGGGTTGATAAGGGTTCACTTCCCTTATATAAAGAGAAGGAAGAAGACTGTTCTTCCAACCTCTCCAATCTTTTCATCCACTTCTTTAAAACCCTCCTTTGACCTCAACATATATTTTAACTACCCTACCATCTTTAACCTTTCTTTTCTCAGCAACATGCTTTCCATCTATCTTTCAAATCTCAGATAGAAACATCACTTTTCTCCCTTTCCTATAACTCATAATTCTTCTCTCTCTGTGTGTGTGTGCTGGTACCTACTGTTTAACTCTGCACACTTCAGGACATATGGGTACATTTCTTTACCACCCATCAGTCTGTTTCTCTCTGACTTTTCCTCTTTCTTCCATGTTTTTCCCTTAAGCATGGAAATAGCTCACTGTCAAAGTCAGTAAAGCCTCTAAGTTTTGTGATTTCAAATTGCTGCCAAAGACTTACGTCCTTTGTAAAAGTCACTGTAAGAGCAGTAGGTGAAAAGTGCTGTACTAGAGGTAGGTACTATTATTTATCTTGGGCACGATGCCTACAAAACACTGCCATTTGGCTATGGCTTGGCAGCTGGTAAGATTACTTATTAAGAAGGTTATTTTATTGTTACCTTGTCCTCTCTTCCCTTGGTCTGTTCTGTCCACCTCCTCTATCTGTTGCATCTTGCCATAGTCATAGGTTATAAGGTCTTGGAGGTAGGAATGGTCATGCATGCATGCATGCTTTTTTTTTTTTAAACTTGTCTCCACGGTGTCAAACACAATGGCTGATAATCCTTGATTAAAACTTCTGGGTGCCTCAATAATACATATGTAATGCAGTTTGTCTGAGACATTAACACAGAATATGGTATACATGGTAGCAAGCACCACACCAAATAGAAAGACTTGACAAGACTGGGCTTTTAGTTTGTTTTGTATTGTTCTTTGAACCCTGGACAGTATGTATAAATGTCAATGTGAAAGTGAAACTTCAAAATATGGACTGCGTGCGCGAAAAGTCTAATAAGTCAAACTGCTTTTTGCTAGGCTATTTGGAAGAAGGTACTTTATCAATGAAAATATGCTCTCGTAAACATTCTTGTAGAATTCATGTAAAAACTCAAGATAGCTTTGAAAAGTGGGATATGATGGAAGATTTGTGCAGTTTGATTAAATTAGGCCAAATGATGCCTTAAAATTAACTTCACAAAATGTGCAAATCTGTACATCCACGTAGGGAGTTTTTGGAGGATCAGAACAGATTCTTTTAATGTGATTGTTAAAAGGTGAGTCATTGGCAAACATATCAGTCAGTGAATCAGTACTTCTCAGTGTGTTCAATGTATGATGGAAAAGTAAGTAAATATCTTGGGTCTTTTCTCTCCAGAAGCAATGTGGTTAATTTTGCTTTTTTAAGAGTGGTGTAATTTTAAATAATTTACACGTCACTTGTGCTGGAAGTAAGAGTGATAGTAGATACAATACAGACTTTAACTCATTCCACATCAGTTGTTGTGTAGGTGTACGTGAGAGCATATACTGTGCCTCCTAAGCTTGAGTCTTGTGAATCGTTCCTGGAGTTGTTCCCTACACAGCAGTGGAATAAATAATGTAATCACACTATCATTGTTGGCTGATGCTCTTTCATCTTGTAAATGCATTCTCAACACCTTAACAAACCTACTAGTATATTTGAACAGCCCAAGAAAAATATGCAGTTCCACTGAAGGTTCTCCTATCTCACTGTTAGCTAACTTATGTCTGCTAAACATATGGTGTTTCCAACATGGAGTTTTGAATGGGGCTAAAACTGGAGATGCTATATGGTGTGACAGACCCAGACCAGTGGGATACAGGAGTCTGGTAGAGGGCAAATATACTGGTCACTGGATGAGTAGTTTTCTGTTCCCTGAATGACCAGAGCAGGGGCTGCACTAGAGTAATCAGGAACCTTCTAGAACAAGTTAAGGCAGGCTAATCAGGGCTCCTGGGTTTTAAAAAGGAGCTCACGCCAGTTTGTGGTGGGAGTATGAGGAGCTGGGAGCAAGAGGTGCAAAGAGCTGAGAGGGTATGCTGCTGGAGGACGGAGGAGCACAAGCGTTATCAGACATCAGGAGGAAGGTCCTGTGGTGAGAATAAGGAAGGTGTTTGGAGGCGGCCACGGGGGAGTAGCCCAGGGAGTTGTAGCTGTCATGCAGCTGTTACAGGAGGCACTATAGACAGCTGCAGTCCACAGGGCCCTGGGCTGGAACCCGGAGTAGAGGGCGGGCCCGAGTTCCCCCCAAACCTCCCAATTGACCTGGACTGTGGGTTCTTCCAGAGGGGAAGGTCTCTGGGCTGTTCCCCAACCCACATGGTGAATCTCTGAGGCAAGAAAATCTGCCAATAAGCGCAGGACCTACCAAGATAGAGGAGGAACTTTGTCACAATGGATACTCAGGGATCCTATAATTATATGAATCCTCCTCCTTGTCTTGCATTAAGCCAAAAACATGCGTTAGCTAACAATGAGAGAAGTTTTATAATTTGAAGAGCTGTGGTTTTATAAATAACTGTAGCTACAGCTAGCTATGTGAACATACATGTCAGACTCCTTCAATGGGCTCTGTAACTTCTGTACTATATATCAGCATTCAAATGCAGTCTTAAATCATGCATTTTGCCCCGACCTATGCTGAGTTAGATTTCACTCCCTCTGTTTTTAGCCTTCTGACCAAGAAGAGATTAAAGTGCCCAGGTAGGCCAATTAACACATGAAGGAGTAGCCAGCGAACAGGGAGTTGATTAAAGGAGACTCAGCTGGGCAGGAATGGGCAGTTTACAAAGCCCAGGAAATGAGAACAGACAGGGCTGCTGGGGAAAAGGGCAGTCACTCCCTCAGAAGAAGGAGATGGTTTGGAGCTGGTACTCCAAAAGAGTAGGTAGAGAGTAGAAAGCAGTCCCGGGAAGGAGCAGTGAGGGCTGAGAGGGTAGAGCAAAGAAGTGCTGACTAGAGAGTCCCTAAACTGGAAACTGGAGTAGAGGGCAGGCCTGGGCTTTCTTTCTTGCCACTGAGGAAGTGGCACCATCAGGAAAACACAGGTGAGGATAGCCTGGGACTGTTTGCATAGGACTTTGAGTAACCCTGGAAGGGAAAAACATAGATGGTGACCCAACCGGAAGGTCAAGTCACGAAGAGGAAACTGCAGTTCCTGGAATGAGGTGGGTCCACAGGGTTAGAGGACGACAGGAGAGACACCATTTTAAGAGGGTACACTGACTGGAAAAGCTGATCCCTGGGATGACCAGCAGGAGGTGTCATCTGCAGTGAGTGGACCCAATGATACCAAGTGCTTTCGTTTAATTTACCACACAGTATGTTTGTACCACTGTTTTTAGCAAGTTGTAACACGAACTGTATAATATAGGGTATTATTCAGTTCTAAAAATTCAGTTTGCTTTTCTGACTGCTGCTGTACATTGAGTGGATGCTTTCAGAGAACTATCCACAATGACTACAAGATCTTGATCTTGAGGAACAGTTAATTTAGACCCCATCATTCTGTATGTATAGTTGTGATTATATTTTACTGGTGCCTGGTTCCGAGACCCTCCCCCCCTCACGGGGTAGATAATGTAAGAAAAGAGGAATGCAAAGAAAGAGGAAAGACAATTCAGAGGTAGAAAGGAGGAAGCATTCCCAACTGTACAATCAGGTTTTTGGGTGACAGATCCATCCAGATTTATTATAAATTCCCCTTGGGGCTTAGTGCAAGTATTTGCTGTATTTCATTTTTTGTGTTTTTTTAATAAATATAAATATGTATATTGGTATTATTCCTCTGAATACGTTACTTGTATTATTTGTTTGCTTTTTAGGCATCGAGAACACTTTCTATTTAATAGTAACTGTATTTTCCAAGATTATCTTTTACTGGCATGAATTGATTCTCACTAGATACTTGTTTAGCAAGTTTAATCACATGCTGTTTGGAAAGAAAGCTCTTTATTACTGTATGTTTCATCAACTGGTATGGCAGGGTTTTATTTGCTTAACAAACCAAAAGTAACTTGGAATAACTGCAAATATGCTCAGTTACTCCCCTGTGTTACCAATTATTTCTAAAAGTTTGAGACAATGTGTTCACTATATTGCATGGCTGCACCTAGTGGACATCAAAACCTCAAAAATGTCATTGTAATTTAAGGACATTATATCCTTCTGTATATGTGTGGGGAGAGAGAAGGGTATGGAATGACTAAATACAAAATGTAATAGTAGCCATACTGCATCAGATCAATGGTTCATCTAGCCCAGAATCCTGTCTTCTGATGACAGCCAATGCTGGGTATTTCAGAAGGAATGAACAGAACAGGTAATCATCAAGTAATCCATCCCCCATCTCCCATTCTCAGCTTCTGGAAAACAGAAGTTTAGGGACACCCAAGTCATGGGGTTGCATCCCTGTCCATCATGGCTAATAGCCTTTGATGGACCTTTCCTCCATGAACTGATCTAGTTCTTTTTTAACTCTGTTATAGTTTTGGCCTTTGCAATGAGTTCCACAGGTTGACTGTGCATTATGTCAAGAAGTACTTCCTTTTGTTAGTTTTAAACCTGCTGCCTATTAAATTTCAGTGGGTGATCCGTGGTTCTTGTGGTATGTGAAGGAGTAAACACTTCCTTATTCACTTTCTCCACACCATTCATGATTTTACAGACCTCTATCATATTCGCCCTTAGTCTCTTTTCCAAGCTGAAAAGTCCCAGTCTTTTTAATCTCTCCTCATATTGAAGCCCCTAATAATTTTTGTTGCCCTTCTCGGCACCTTCTCCATTTCTAATATCTTTTTTTGAGATGGGGACCAGCACTGCCCACAGTATTCAAGGTGTGGGCATACCATGAATTTATGTAATAGCATTATGATATTTTCTGTCTTATTATCTATCTCTTTCCTAATGGTTCCTAACATTGAGTTAGCTTTTTTGACTGCTACTGCACACTGAGTGGATGTTTTCAGAGAACTATCCACAATGACTCCAAGATCTTGATCTTGAGGAGGAACAGTTAATTTAGACCCCATCATTCTGTTTGTATAGTTGGGATTATATTTTCCAATGTGCATTACTTTGCATTTACCAACATGGAATTTCAACTGCCATTTTGTTGCCCAGTCACCCAGTTTTGAGAGATCCTTGTGTAGCTCTTTGCAGTCTGCTTTGGACTTATCTTGTGTAATTTTGTATTGTCTGCAAATTTTGCCACCTCATTGTTGTACCCTTTTTCCAGATCATTCTGAATATGCTGAACAACACTGGTCCTAGTACAGATCCTTGGGGAACACCACTATTTACCTCTCTCTAGTCTGAAAAGTGACCGTTTATTCATCCCCTTTGTTGCCTGTCTTTTTTAATCAGTTACTGATTCATGAGAGTATCCTTCCTTTTATCCCATGACTGCTTATTTTGCTTAAGAGCCTTTGGTGAAGGACCTTGTGAAAGGCTTTCTGAAAATTCAAGTCACTGTATCCACTGGATTATCCTTGTCCACATGTTTGTTGACCTCCTCAAAGAATTCTAATAGATTGGTGAGACACGATTTCCCTTTACAAAAACCGTGTCGACTCTTTCCCAACAAATCATGGTCATCTGTGTCTCTGATAATTCTGTTCTTTATTATAGTTTCAACCAATTTGCCCAGTACTGAAGTTAGGTTTACAGGATTGTAATTACTATGATTGCCTCTGGAGCTTTTTAAAACAATGGGTGTCACATTTGCTATCCTCCATTTGCTGATCTAAGTGATAGGTTACATACCACACTTAAAACAATGTAATATAGTAATATCTTCAAAGTTTTATATATTTTTTCCAGCTAAACTGATATGCAAAAAAATTGCCCATACATCATGAGCATATTTAACTTCCTAAAAATGTTTACGTAATACCTTTGCATGTTCTGCATTTAACTAAGCCCCTGGTCTTGAAAAGACTTAGGCACATGCTTAACTTCATATATCCCAGTAATCCCACTGGATTTAATGGGACTGTTCCAGTATGTATGTTTAAACATGTGCATAAGGTTTGGTTTACATATGTTGTAGTGCTATAGCTATATTGGTGAGGAAATTATGTTAAAAGTGGTACAACCACGTAGTACGGATGAAATTATACTGGTATAAAGGTGTTTATAGTGGTATTGCTTTATACTAACTATAATAAGCTATAACTAACAAACATCTCTATCTGTATAATCGTGTCACCTCTATAGGGTTGTACTATTTAAAAATCAGTTTCTAATCAACATAGTTATAGCAGAACAAAAATGTTTCAATGGCCAGGCAATAGCTCAATGGTTTGAGCATTGGCCTGCTAAACCCAGGGTTGAGAGGTCAATCCTTGAGGGGGCCACTTAGGGATCTGGGGAAAAATCAGTACTTGGTCCTGCTAGTGAAGACAGGGGGCTGGACTCGATGACCTTTCAAGGTCCCTTCCAGTTCTAGGAGATGGGATATCTCCATTAATTTATATAATTTATTTAATTTATAAAATGATTGGATAGAAAGAGAAATCAGAGATAATTTATTTTTTTCCCAAATGGAACAACTAGCTAAATATTTAACTTTAACTGTGTATACCTGAGTGTACTCTGAAGTGCAAAAATATGACATTTCACACTTCATTTTTTGTAATATTTTCTTTTGTAGTTATCCAGTTGTCAAAATATTTTGACCCTCAACAACTTGTCCTTAAACTAACTTGCAAATTTCTCCTTTCATTAAAAATGAAATTTTGCCTTTTTAAAAAGTCATGTAAAGGAACAGCAGCAACCTCTCTGGCAACTTTGTTTTGTGGAGCGAGAAGACAGGAAGGTAGAACAGCACAGACATCACACACAAACGTAGAATACATTGCATGTAGAACAGAGACGGACTATACCAGGTCAGTCATGGATAGAAGTGTCAGGGAACATTACATTTGGATTATGATTACATGTCCAGAAGTTAAATGACTATCTGCACTAGATACTGCACACAGCAACTAAAGAGATGGAGTTACTCAGTAGGTAGATCAAACTATACTGCTGGTGCAGTAAATGAAAGCCATCTTGTTTCCCAGAAACACCTTCTCACATAGCAAAACCACTACCTATGTGTCTACCTGTATGCTAACCAGAATTGGCTACCTAATGATAGTTGTCTACAAATGGATTTAGATGCCTAAGTAGCCTGCTTTTCAAAAGGTAATCTCTGAACTCTCTGACCTCAATGGGAGGTGCAAGTGCTCAGCACCTGTGAAAATAAAGCCGTGTAAGTACCTAAATATGGCTGTAGAATTAGAGGCCATTGCTTTGGGTACCCATCTTTGACAATGTTGGCCTGTGACTACCAAATAAAAATCATGTGGTGTTAACATGGCCAAATTTCATGTAAAAGGGCTCAGGTGTGTGTGTGTGTGTGTTTTTTTTTTTTTTTTTTTTGCAGTGGGGGGCACAGAACCAGATGAAACTGGGTATATGGGATGCAGGGGTATGAGGATGTGTGAAAGATGGGGCATGTGAGGGAGAAAAAAGCTCTCATGAAGTCAGTACAAATTAAAATTTCATACAGACCATGACTTATTTATACTGCTCTATATTATACACTGAAATGTAAATACAATATCTATATTCCAATTGTTTTATTTTATAATTATATGGTAAAAATGAGGATGTAAGCAATTTTTCAGTAATAGTGTGCCGTGACACTTGTGGGTTTTTATGTCTGATTTTTGTAAGCAAGGAGTTTAAGTGAAAAAGAATGTGAGGGTACACAAGACAAGCCAGACTCCTGAAAGAGGTACAGTAGTCTGGAAAGGGTGAGAGCCACTGATTTGGATAAAAGAGTGGAGAGTATGCTTATAAAATTTTCAGATGCCACCAAGCTGGGAGAGGTTGCAAGCACTGTAAAGGACAGGATTAGCATTCCAAAGGACCTTGAAAAATGGGAGAACTGGTAAAGATAAGTGCAAAGTATTACAATTAAGAAGGAAAAAATGTAAAATGCAGAATCCCAAAATGGGAAATAACTGGCTAGGTGGTAGTACTGCTGAAATGGCTCTCTGAATTATAATGGATCATAAATTGAATAAGAGTCATCAATATGACACAGTTGCCAAAAAGGCTAATGTCATTCTAGGGTATATTAACAGAAGTGTCTCATGTAAGACACGGAAGTTAGTTGACCCGCTCTGCTCAGCATGGGTGCGGCCTCATCTGGAGTACTGTGTCTAATTCTGGATGCTACACTCTATGAAAGGTGTGGGCAAATTGAAGAGACTCCAGAGGAGAGCAACAAAAATGATAAAGGTTTAGAGAATCTGACTTATGAGGAAAGATTTAAAAAAAAACTGGGCAGATTTAGTCTTGAGAAAAGATAAGTCTTCAAATATGTTAAAGGTTGTTATAAAGAGGATGGTGATCAATTGTTCTCCATGTCCACTGAAGGTAGGACAAGAAGTAATGGGCTCTAATCTGCAGCGAGAGAGATTTAGGTTGAATATTAGGAAAACGTTCTCCCTATAAAGGGGAGTTTAGTTCTGGATTTCAAGGAAGGTTGTGAATCCCTCTCACTGGAGGTTAAGAACAGGTTGGACAAACACCTGCCAGAGATGTTTTAGGTTTACTTGATTGTGCCTCAACACAAGGGGCTAGGCTTGATGACTTCTCAAGGTCACTTGTAGCCCAACATTGCTGAGATAATTTATTCTAATGCCTCTGCACTATGTTCTGCCAATTCTGGAAACTTTCCTGTATTTGCTTCCATATTCCTATAGATCCAACTCCTTTTTAATCTTCAGTCTTCCTAGTCCTACTTCATGAAAAGGTTTTGAAAACTAATTGGATTGCACACAGCTCTCCCTGAGGGCACAACTTGGCCTGCTGCATCCTTATGACTGGTGATGGTACATGAGAAGAAAATAATCTAACTTGTGTTTAAAGGTTTGGGGTGAGTTTGTAGCAGGGACTGATTTAAAAAAAAAAAGCAAAAACCCTCGTATTTTACAAACTGAGCTAATTTGATATGAACATAAAAGAAAATAAATATAGAATTCAGGACAAGCACCATCAAACAGCCATTTTAACAGTGCTTTTGAGAGTAAAGCTATTCTTTAATTTGTTAAATCTATTTAATAAAAACTAATACCTTTAAAATGGTATTTTTTCCGGCTGTCTGACAGTCAGCCTTAATTTTAATAGCTTCAGCATCTAGCTGTTGATTTGTGGCAGTTTTATCAAAGTTCTATTGTGCATCACTTCCAGCCTATTCACCTAAAGATATACCTCTGTCAATTACAGTATAAAATACTGCATGCAAGGACTATCTACAACTTCAAAAGTGCTTTATTGCACTCTTACACAATTTGTATAAGAAACAGTCATTTTAAATGTGCTGTACCAAAAGTTATTTCATTGAATTCAGTTAATGTATTGCTGAAGGTGTTTTGTAAATGGAGAACATCAGCTATTTTTATTCAATCACTCTAAAAAAAAAAAAATGCTGTATGACTTACATTGAAGAAGCTAAACTACCCAGCAGCTATCCACCATGATTCTGCCCAGAGTGAATAAGTTTAAGAGGCTGATTGTTTTAGTATAATGAAATAAAATGATCCTTTGCAACTACTGTACATCAAATAGTCCTCATCTCACATCAAATGTTACCTGCATATTTAATAAGAGACTTTTTGATTAATATTAAATGCAGTTTCTGCTAGGGATCAAATTGCAACATGTATGCAGTCAATAACTCCTTGGGCAGATGAAAGAGTATGCCATAGAATTCATCCATTGCCTTCTACTGCAGCCTATAAATCTTTTTTTGAAAATGAACAGATTATTCAATTTTCTTTAGTTCTACCTTTTCCCCCTGCCCGGATGATGCAGATCGCAGTCAGGGATACTATGCACTATCCAATGTTGGTTAGTAGGCAAAACTTAATAACAAAGTTACAGTACTTTGCCAGGTTGGGCTCTTTTGTCTCTTACACAATCATTCCTGTTTGTCAAGGATATTATCCTCTTTGGAACACTTGTTCCTTTGTGAAATGTAGGCATGACTGCAGGTTAGACTGCTTTCAACATAAAGGAAACACAGCTTTTTCAAATGCAAATGAATTTTTTGTGGTAGTGAGGAGGAAAGGTCAAATACTAAATTCCACTCACTGAAACTCATTTTCATGGGATTAATGTTATAATGTAAATTGGCTGCCATGCTGAGATTTGCTATTAAGCATTTTTTTTAAGTGTCAAACTAAAATCCAAAAGTTTTACTTGGCTGAACTATCCCTCTAAATCTCCCCTTTAATTATGGAAATAAAATCAGGGTAATCACTAATAAATCATGCAAAAACCCTTATTTTAAAAATTAAGTGTGCAATTGTACTGACATGTCTAATTAGCACATGCAATAATTGTGACGTTTACCATTTGCAGCACATCTAACTAAGCATGTATCTAACACTTAACAGGTAAGAGAGATACAATATAGTGTGAGGTTGCAAGGGTGTCTCAGGATATTTGTGTAGGAAGGCTAGGTTTGGAGAAGTATGAAGGAAAGCTTACTTGTGTGAGAGTAGCTAAAGGAGGAAGAGACATAGGGTGACCAGATCACAACACTAAAATATTGGGACACATTGGGGTGCTGTCAGCCCTGCCCACAGTCCACCCCTTCCTTCTCCTCTGGCCCCTGCTGGCTTGCTGCGTCCTTCCTCAGTCCCCCGCCTGCCACTCACCTCTTCACCCCCCCCCCACCTGCCACTCACCCCTATGGCACTGACTTCCCCTCTGCTGGGTGGGTGCTCGCTCACCCCCCCGACTCTTCCCGCCCAAGCATCCGCCCTTGCTCTGCCCCCATTCCACCCTCTTCCCCCAAGTCCCCACTCCTGCCCTGCCTCTTCTCCACCTCCTCCCCTGAGCGTGCCGCGTCCCCGCTCCTCCCCGCTCCCTCCTGGAAAGCGCTAAGCGCCGCCAAACAGCTGTTAGGAGGTGGAAAGTGCTGGGAGGGGGGGAGGAGCGGGGATGCAGCACACTGGGAGGAGAGAGGGGAGATGGAGGGGGAGCTTGGCTCCAACCCTGGAGCACCCATGGAGTCAGCACCTCCCTCCCACTTGCCTGAATATCAGGACAAATGGCATCCCGAGTGTACATTGATCGGGATGCGGTACAAAGGGTTAAATATCGGGACAGTCCCAATTTTATCAGGACGTCTGGTCCCCCTAAAGAGACCACAGGACCAGTTTCTGAGGGTGTCTACATAGCAGCTGGGAGTAGTGTAGCTGGAGCAAATATAGCTGGGGGTTGGGCAGGATTCTACTTGGGTGGCTAGAGTCAGCTGGTGATTAGATGACTGTGGTCAGGCCTAATGGTCAGAATGGGCATTGCTCATCAGAAGCTGGAGCCAAGGGTCAAACCAAAGGGCAGGAACTGGATGCCAGAGCTGAAGGTCAAGTGGGAGTCAGAGGACAAAGCCATGGGTCAAGCTGGAGGTCAGGAACTGGAACGAGCAGGGTGGCAGGCAAGGAAAATTTCAAGGAAGGGAAGGACAGACGCAAGGCTGGGTGCAAGACGGGAGCAGCAGAAACAAGGTAATGCAGAAGCAGGGACAGTGGTGGGCATCAGCAGTGAGCTGCTGCTGCTGCCTAAATTGCTGGCTGCAGGGGCCAACAGGTGAACCAGGTGTCATGGTGATACAGGCCAGCTGTATTGGTGAGACTGCCTGGTGTTTAGCTCTTCTGAAGGTCCTGCTTCCTGAAAGCGAGCTTGAGCTGCTGCCCATGTTTTTTGTGGCCTCACTGATGTTTATGTGGAGCTAACTCCAGCAAAGCTAGTGAATATCTGTCTACCCCTGCTGGGAAGCACTTTGCCAGCTGCTATGTAGACAGAGATTTTTTTACTTACACAGTGTAGTGTGCTATTCGCAGGGTAGTCCTATTAAAATCAAAGGGAACTAGTCAAGGAGAAAAGGACTAGTCAGTGTGAATACAAATATCGGAATCTGGCCTTGAACTTGGAAGAAGCAAAATTTTTAAAAGGGACAAATCTTGCCCTCTGATATGACTTCAAGGGGATGTGTGCACATAGAACAGCAAGCAAGATTTGGACTCACGTGGGTTCCTGTCTGTTGTATTTCTGTAGTAATCACAGTGTTAGGATCCCTGCCTCACAGCAAAAGTGCTGGAGTGAAGGAAATGAAGGGAAGGGCTTTTCCTTTAAAACCAAGAAGTTCCCTACACCATTAAAAAAAAAAAAAAAAAAAAAAAAAAAAGAGATGGCTCAAGTCCACATCTGTCCTCCATAGTATAAAGTAATTTACACTGCAGGAAACGCCATCATACAACCACTGCTAGACACCTATGGAAGTACTAGAGCTCTGCACCTCTCCAGGGCTCTGTGCTTTCCATAATACTATTCCTACCCACGCTTGCTTTCGAGCAAACACCTATTGACTTGAACTATCTGACAGGGACAGCTGTCTGTATTTTAAGGGCCCCAAACTCCTCCCATTTCCTACCATGCTTTGCAATTTGCTACCAGGAGTGACACGAAGAGGCTCAAGTGACTTTTTCTTTTCCCCTGCAGCAGAGCTAAAAAAGATGTGCTCATCAGGAAGTCCTTCCTGGTACTATTCTTAGTCCTGAAAAGGGCTATCCCAGTTTTCTAGCAGTTTCCTGATTCCTCCTTCTCTCTCAGAGCACCTGTCTGAGGGCCTTAAAAACACAAATTGTTAACAAACTAGTCTTGTGTTCTCCAACACTGAGTTTCCTTCCCTTATGCCTAGTGACAGCTTGTCCTTTCACACTAATTAGTGAGGTGATGCAAATGAAAGTCAGCTAATGCCACCCTTGTGCACTGTTTATTTCAGTGTACCTCCAGTAACCCTCACAATAATGAGAAGAAATTAAAATGTTTGAGTTTTTTTACATGCATTTGCTTCCTGTGAATGCGGTGGCTGATGCAGCTGCGATGCTGTAGTGCTTTAATGAAGATGCTTTAAGCTGATAGAAGAGAGGTCTGCCATCAGCATAGTTAATCTACCTCCCCAAGAGGTGGTAGCACTATCTACATGGGGGAGATGGAGTGTGTCCTCAGGGGTATAGATTTTTCACATCTCTGAGCTATGCAGTCATACTGCTATAGGGCTGTACTGTAGAGCAGACCTCTGTGACTACACTGCACTCAAAATGTATTTTTGACCCATTTAAAGTATTCCCTCCAAACAGAGTAAAAAAAAAAAAAACTACACTTAGGTTTCACCTGAGCAATTCATACTAGTGCTGATGAGTACTCACCACAGAGTAAAAGTTGTACAACTAGGCTATTAGGGTTTAATTCTGAAAAGATTATCAGGAAATGTAAAATTCACTGGTTAATATAAATGGAATGAAAAAGTAGCTTAGTGTAAGGTGTGATGGGACGCTTCAGAGAATGGAACCACTTGTATTGGTAATAAGTTCATATTGAAAATAATCAAATTACCCAGATGAGCTTATCACTAACTACTGAAATATAAATAGGCTTTTGGTCTTTTCTCTCCATAAAAAGAATCTGATTTCCTCAGACATATGCTCCGCCTAAGAGGTTCCAGTATATGCACAATTTCAAATGCTCATAACGAGTAAGTTGGGTTCTCCATGTAGTTCAACAATGCTGGTTACACTGCAAGGTGAAAAACATGAGCTCCTAGTTTACTGAACAATCTTTTAAGATGCTTAACAGTACACGAGACAATATTCAAACTGGGATGAAGCAGGTTTGTGTTGCTATTGGTGATGGACTCCTTAATCTGGTCTGTATCTCTTAGAATGTGTTACTAGTAGGAGTGAAACTCTATTTCAAATTCTTCAATTCATTTGTTGAGTGAGGTTTCTATTGCTGCTTTATCATTAGCATTTTTTTTAAACTTATCTTGTCTAATGTATACCATTTTCAGCTGCCGGGAGTAGAGGTACTGCTCTTATTGTTGCATTCACAATCATCATCATCACCATCATTGTCACTGCAAACAGTATCAGAAATGGATTAATCATTTTCATCACTTAAAAACAACTTCATTATTTGGTAAGGCACAATTTTTCACATATGTATTTTTGAGACTCTTGTTTTTTTTTGTTAGTAGACATTCCTTCCTTGCTATCAGTAAAGAAATCTTTTGTGATTAAGTTGTCATTCTGCTCCTTATCTTTCTGATTTTTTTTTCAGATGTTTATTTTATATCAAAGGATCTGTTACTTTGTTGAATATAAAGGTACTTCAGCACTTCCTTCATCCTACTGTAGTATTTGTTATCCCTTTTTGACCCGAGTGGTTAGCTGAATTTTGGGGTCTAGCACTTTGTTTTGGTTAGGAGGAGAAATTGATGGAGTCAGGTGTGTTTCTGATGCAGTCCTGTTTATTTGCAAAGATTGTACAGAGTTCTGTTCCCCTGAACACTACAGGAGATAGATTCTTTGGTCACAGTTCAAAGCCCCTTTTTAAGGAGTGCTTAAGCCCAAAAGGTCTCTTTAGGCTTTCCTCAGACCCACACTTCCAGTGCTTATTCTGGCTGTGTCCTTGGCTTTCTGCTGTTTCTCTCTCTCTCAGCTTTTGACACATGTGTACAGGGCCGCGCAACCCATTAGGCGACCTAGGCGGTTGCCTAGGGCGCTGACATTTGGGGGGCGGCGACCGTGGCGGTCGGATCTTCAGCCGGCCAGGTCGTCATCGGCATTTTGGGGGGCCGGACCTTCTGCTGCTTCTGTCGGGGGCGGCACCTTCCGCTGCCTAGGATGGCAAAAAAGCTAGCGGCGCTCCTGCGTGTGTACACATACCTCAGCCAAAAGATACCCAGCAAAAGCGCTCTGCCTATATGTGCCTTTGTTTTGGATTGTAGTGTGTGTGTGTGTGTTTTGGGTGGAGGTTGCTAATGTTTCAGTTATCTGGTTTCAAAACAGAGTTAATTTTAGGGGAGAAGAAATCCTGATGATTAGAAACATAATCAACTTACATAATTTAGAGTGCTACAAGTTTATTAGTAAAACACAATGAAAATGAAAATACTCCCAAAGCCCCTAAAGTAATCAAATAATGTTTTATTGCAAATAATTATTGGAAATGTTAACCTGTGTTCTACTAGGACATGAGATCTCCAAACTCTTTCTCAGTCTAGCACAAACACGATTAGATTAATTAAGTGTCATGATGTATTTGGTTGAGCATTAGGCCACAAGATAATTCTTAATGATTTATTTATAACACAGATTTGCTGTAAATTAAATCCTCATTAATGTGTGTCATTCTCATAAACTTTTATGTTTGTTTGCTTTCTGCTATCAAAACACTGCTGGAGTAAACAGAGATGGCAAAATTCACTAACCATGCTCCAAATGTAGTAGTATGAAAACGTCTTCCTTTCCACACTTTTTAAAAAGCCAGTTTACAGGAAGGTTTACAACGCAAATTGTCAATCTAATTTGAGAATTTAACAAATTTGATATTTTGCTGCTGCGATTAGCATAGTCAAAGTCAGAAGATATACTCTTCTGTTTTATTGGTAGTTTGCTCCTAGGGAATTCTAATTGGCGGTTATTCTTGATTATTCACTGTGTGGTGACTTGAGAAACAGGAAAGAAAGGCAAGAAGATTCCTCTAAGGGAGATAGAAATACTCGATTGATCAATATAGTGTTCCCTGCTGTACTAAAGAAATGGAGCGCACAGAGAAAAAGTAACGTTCTTCCCCCCCCACACACACCCCGATGTTTGAATGTAATGCCCTAGTTATGCTATTGGTGGGCATTATTCCCAGGACCTCTAGCTCCAAAGCACAACCTTTACTACTTGAACTAAAAAAGAAAAAACCTATTAGCTGGGATAAGCACTAGCCAGATATGAATTGGCCACAAGGGACTATAACACATTTTGCCAGTATTTTTACATAAGAATTTTCAAGTGAGTTCAATGAGAAGTCTTCATTCACAACAGAAATAGTAAGTCACATTTTCTCTAGCTTTCAGTGGAGCCAGAGGATGAAGCATCATTTCATGCTTAGAGAAGATCCCTATTGATGAGGCACTGTGAGGAAGCCAGGGCCGGCTCCAGGCCCCAGCTTAACAAGCAGATGCTTGGGGTGGCCAAGGGAGAGGGGCAGCACCTGCGGTAATTCGGGGGCGGCAGGAGCGAAGGACCTGCCGCTGCCGCTCGTGGCTTTTTGTTTTTTTCCCCCCGAATTGCCACCACCGCTGGTGGCTTTTTTCTCCCCCCCCATCGCCGCCGCCGCTCATGGCTTTTCCCCCACCCCAATTGCCGCCGTCGCTCGAAGCATTTTTTTATTTTTGCTTGGGGCAGCAGAAATGCTGGAGCTGGCCCTGGAGGAAGCGTGTGCTGCAGCTGTACCTGCTCTGTGAATCAATGGCAATCTGTAGCCTATAACTGTGGTTCTCCACCCTTTCAGGAGTCTAAAGCCCAAACCCTGCCACCTGAGACTGAAGCATGTAACTTAGCAGGGCCCTCTGTGGCGGGGCAGTTTCCTTGCTTGCCACCCCCTAACAGCAGCCCTGCACTTGCAACCCCCTCCCCCAAAATCCCTCCTATGACCCCCTCCAGGTTGAGAAACACTGACCTAGATGAGTTGATGCACCCCCTGGAAGACCTCTACATAGCCCTGGTTGAAAACCATTGTAGCCTGATACTTCGGTACCTGTGAGAAGTGATGAATTCACCAGAAAGGCAATTCCAGGTATCTCTCCACCTCCCAAGAAAATATTTAAGACAAATTTTCAAACATTACTTTCCCCTGTTCTTATTCAGACACTGTCTTTCCAAAGGCAGAGTAGTACAGTAAGGCACAGACTATTAAGTCTTATAATATTAGGTACTAGAAAAATACTGTGTGAAGAACAAGAAGAATATACTGTAGCAGCTCTATTTTGTCCCAGTACCGTGGTTCCATTCTGTCTAAGGAGGTTCAAAATGGAAACATCTAAAGATTTTAGTACTTATCCGTCCTTGTTTGCTGTAGAAGTCAAGCTGGAGCTGACTTCTTGTTTCAAGGTGGTCTGAAATAGCTCAGCGCATTGAGAAGTCCTGGATTAGACCAGGAACATTATAAGCATGTGAAAGCAAAACAAAATGCTTACACACTTTTTAAACTTCAGTTTCTCATTGACCTCTGCCCTTACGGTGTTGAGCTAGACTCAAAATTTTTCTTTCACTTTCTTCAGGTCCAGGCCAAGGCAGCCTATTTGATATCTGGGGCCCTTCACAACAATCTGTTGAATAACATAATTTTCATCATGATCTTTCTAGAAGTGGAAGACTTAGCATCCACCTTCTTGGTCAGGTTTTATTCCAAAATGTTTTGATACGTAAAAGTGAAGACAGGTGATGAAAAGCCAGGGTAGAAGTTGAAGAGTGGTGGTATCTGAACAAGCATCAGTTGCTATAGTCTCAGTTGCAGCATTCCAGTTTAGCAGTTACTTCTCTACTTGATCCTTGTCTTTCTTAGCCACTAACAAATGGAGAGTGGGTGCAATAAAAGATTTTACCCCACCGACCTTGTCTCTCTAAGCATGAATATGTTTCAAATTATGATACAGCTCCACTTAGGGTAATAATTAAAGCCAAAGCCAAAATTAATATTCTTACTCTACTAAATAAGACCCCCACCAATCCTGCAATGTAGTGTATTAATACACATCCCTGTATTCCCATATGTGGGTATGGGAGTCCATGCCAGCAGATCATACTGCAGGATTGAGGTCTATACTTGACTAACACTCTGTCCAGCACAATTGTCATTTTGTGAGGTATTTCCCTATTTGCACTTATTTGAGGAAAATCATCCTTCGAAGAATCAATCCTTGATATCTAGAGGCACATGGAAAAGTGTAGTGTCTGACCAAAAATTAATGTACTAAGAAAGGGATTTTCAAACGCACTTGTGACTTAGGAGCACAAGCCCTACGTACTTTCAGTGAAACTTATTGTCGTGTTCACAGCATAAACAGACAATAGATGATAAACATAGAATACCCTTTCTGGAAGGCTATACCATAACACCACTGTATTTCTTAAAATCCAGAACCTTAACAGTACAAGAACCGTAAGCAGACAAGCAAAGCTAGTTGCGTGTCTCTGCCTAACTCCAACTTGCTTTGAAGACGTCTCTGACTCTAATTGCATGCTTTGCTCAAGAGCCATCTAGCCTGCAAGCAGGACCAGGAAACACTCCTCCCTCTTCAAGTGATAGCTTCCTTACAACAGAGTCCTCAATATACCCCCCCCCCCCTTACAAAATCAGAATTGGAAGACTGGAAAGGCCCTCAAGAGGTCATGTAGTCCATCCCCGTGTGAGGAAGGGCCAAATAAACCTAGAACACTGCTGACATTTATCTCTTCAACGTGTTTTGAAAAACCCCCTCCAATGAGGGGGATTCCACAACCTCCTTTAGAAGCCTATTCCAGAATTTAACTACCCTTAACTAGAAAGATTTTTTTTCTAATGTCTAACCTAAATCCCCCTTGCTACAGGTTTCTAAACCTTTGATCATTTTTGATGCTCTCCTTTGGACTCTAATTTGTCCACTTCTTCCTTAAATGTTGCTCACGGAACTAGACACAGTATTCCAGAGGAGGCTTCACAAGTGCTGATTAGAGCAGGGCAATTTCCTCTCCACTCCTGTTAATACACTCAGAATAGCAGCATTTTTGCAACTGCATCACATTGTTCACTTTTATTCAGTTTTGAGCCTCTATAACTTGCAGATCCTTTTCAGCTTTAGTACCAACTAGCCAGTTATTCTCCACATTAGCTTTCATTGTACCTTAAATATTGTCTCTTGGAGGAATTCCCAGCCCTCATGAACTCCTTTTTCCCTATGGGATCTTACCTGCTAGTTATGACTTAGTCTGTTTTTGTTTTGTTTTTTAATTCCCTTGACCTTACTTTGCTGTCCTTTTTCCTTTTTCATTAGACTCATGAAGCATATCATTTTATGATCCCTTTTACCAAGTTCTTGTCCACCATCAGATTCACAACCAATTCTTCTTTGTTAGTCAGAATAAAGTATACAATGGCCACTCTGAATAACTTTTTACACCTTCTAAAACAAGAAGTTATCTGCAACATACATCAAGAATTTGACATGTTGTCGTATTATTTTTTAAACAGGTATCTGGGTAGTTTAAAATCCCCACTTACTACCAGGTCTTGTTTGGGATATTTTTGTTTGTTCTAGAAATGCATTTTCAGCCTTCTCCTCCTGATCTGGTGGTCTGATGTCACTCAGTTTCTCCCCCCCCCCCTTTTTTTTTTTTAATCTTCAAGCAACTTTCAAGGGGTCTGCCTGTCACCTCCTCTTGAACCCCATAACAAGTGTGTATATTCTTGATGCACAATGCAACACTTTCTCCTTTTTTCCTTCCTACCCAATCTATTTCAATATTCCAGTCATGAGATTTATCCCATCAAATCTCTGTAATGCTATAACAGAGTGACTCACCCACTAAGGGCTGGGGTTAGCTAATCCTGATTACAGGATGAGCCACACCTGGGAGAGATCAGGGTTATTGCCCTGTTAAGAACAGCAGAAGGCTACAATGAAGGGGGGAAAGCTCAGGAAGTGATATAAAGATTGCAGGGAGTGGGAAAGGCTCCTCCAGGGAAAACCCTGAGACCCGGGGAGCTGTGAAAAAGAGACCCTGCAGTGAGCAGGAGGTTCCTGCTACTGACTCTGATTGGAAGAAGAGTTTGTGGACCTGGAAGCCAGACAGCTGAAGAAGGCCAAGCTCTAGCCAGGTGAAGCCTGAGAGACTTGGTACAGGGAGCTAGCTCTGGGAAGAAGGGCTTGGGGCTCCCTACCTATAGGGAGAGACTGATGGAACTGGTGTTAGGGCCTGTTGGGAAGGACTCAATAAATGGGATCCCAGGAGGTTAATGTTTATTAATTGCCCATGGAGGGGGCATTGGAGAGTAGCAATTGGTAGCAGAGCACCACAGAGACCTCTTACCACAAAGGTGTGTTCAGGAGGCTGCCAGTCCTGTTTCACAAGCCAATTGTTATAATTTTGCTTGTGTGTTATGACCTCAGAAAAGTTGTAAGTCACTTAGGCTCTTTTGACAATTCCATCCCAAGAGCCCTCTGTCAAATGTTATTAAGATAGTAGGTGACATCAGGTGTGTTAGCACCTTTTGAGTTTTGCATATTGGAGCAACTTTTCTGCTACTTGAATCAATCCTTCCTTGCCGCTTCATGTCATGTCCTTTGCACGCCATGTTGGTCTAAGAAAGTGATGTTGAGAGGGGAAGGTGCCATTGTCTGTGGATGGTAAGGGCAGAGATTTTCAGCAATGACTATTGACTCTAGAAGCCGAATTACCATTAATTTTAACGGAGTAGGAAAATTATAGGCTCAGATAAAAGAATACCTGGAGTTAGTGCAGAAAGATATTTGAAAACTAGAGAGCAACATGCAAAAATTATGAGGGGGCTGGAAGGACAGTCATGTGAGAAACAGAAAGATAAATATGTAATTTGGATAACAAACTGAAAGGGACCATAATAGGCAACAGGAATTTGCAATGAGTAATCACAAGGATGGAAATCTATTTAAGGTGGTATAATTAGGAGTAACTGGATTCAGTTAGGATAAGAGGCTTTTTGTCTGAATACTTTTCAAGATTTTTTCCTATGAAGTCTAGTAGTTTCCCTAAGATGCCTCAACTAATTCCCTGGGAACATACAAGCTAAGTGTACCTAGTGATTAAGGGCACCTATTGGCCCTAATGTTCATGGATTCCTCTGTAGCATGTTCCTCCTTTCCTCTGGCCTTTAGAAGCTTGTGTGTGTTTGGAAAGGAGGCAAGGCATAGTCACAGGTTGGCAGAGAACTGCCAGGTCTCACCAGATTATCTTCCCTCCCAAACCTGCAGGCCACAGTTGCAGAGTTACTATAACTTGCTATAACACTTCTGTGCTGTGGAACTCTTCTCCTCTGACTGAGCAGCCACTGAGTGGGGGGGGGGGGAACTGCTGTAACCTGGACTCCTGGCTGCTATAATGAGCCATGGGGATGCATTGACAGCTGCAGAGGCCTCATCTCCATTAATAGATTCTCCAAGAGCCACAGGTTTGTGGAACAGAATGTCTATACACTCCCATAGGGGAGGGCATGCCCTACTCTGAAAGGGGAAAAATAAATCCACAGAAGCATGGAGAGAACAGGGCCCCAAATCTATTTTTCCCCTCTTACATAACTTAGATTTTCCCTTGAACACCATTATTTCTCTTACCTTTTGTCCCAGACTGTTCTCCCCCTTCAAAATTGTAGTTCCACATATATGTGTCACCAAGGAGAAAGATAGAAAAGTTAATTTCAATATTTAGCCCACTCCTTGGTATCAAGGAGAGCCCTGTCACAGTTCATGATAGATTTGAACAAAGCTAGAACCCTCTTGTTATTCCATGGATCACTCTGAGGTCTTTTCCCCCTTTCATTCTGCTTTTTTAAAGTGACATTTTATTAAGCTACTTCATAGCTCCTAGGAAACACAAACTTGCTTGTCACGTAAAGACAACAGAAGTCAAAGCATAGTGGAATTTTCCTGGAGTGGACTCATCAGTTTCAGTTAGCAATAATGAACACTGAGATGTAGTTCAATCCAGGGTTCAGTTGACATCCCACACTTGAAATGTATTAAGTTATTTCTAAACAGGAACGGAACCTTAATACTGAACTGCAGCTTGGTCTTAGGTACTTCTGCATCTCAGGAACAACTCAACTGAAGCCAGTGGAATTATTCCCAAATAAAACTGGTATAATTAAGATCAGAATCTGGCTTCACATCTCCATTTATCGATGCTTGCAAAATACACATGCACATATACACTTTTGCTAATTAAATGCTTGTTGCAAAATCTTTACACACACCAGGATATACACTATACAAACTATATAAAAAATGACATTAAGATGGCAAACCCAAGCATTCAAAGGTTAGGATATTCCAGAATTAAGGCTTCCTGTAAACCTTAATTTGATCCCCTTGTGCATATGTATTATAATGCTGCCTTTAATTACATGATCACATACTATTTTTCCCCACACACAAACCCTCTGTCTCATTCAGTGCACTGGATTGATAATACTCACTGAAGGAACAGCTCTTCAGTATTTTATTTTATCCTTGTTCAATGTATAACTAGAGGCCTTATTTACTTCACAGTATTCAGAGTGGGGTTTGAAGAGATGTCTTCATGGCTTCTTTTATATAGGGCTTATTTATCTTCACAACACCCTGTGAAATAAGGTGGTGCTATTATCCCCATTTTACAGATGGAGGATTGAGATAGACATTAATGTCATGTGTCCACTAATTCTGGGTGCCTACTCTGAGATGCTTGTGGCTTTTTTTGGCAGGGGGCCGGGGGGAGAACTTGTCTGGCACCCCCTGCAGCCAAGAGGAACATTACAGGAAAAGTTCTGCTCAACTTTCGTAGCCATGGCACAGAGTATGCTCAGTACAGATTGAATCTTGGGAGAATTTAGCTGCTAAACCCTAATAAGCCTACTGAGCATGTGCACACAAACTTTGAAAAGCTTGTAGCTGGGTCAAATTTGGATGGATTTTCACAGAGATGGCAAAAAGCACATCCCTGCCACTGATCTTAACTACACGCATCATTATCTGTGCCACCTATCAAATGCATGTACCAAGAATGCCACTTTGTGTATAATATGTATATATGCACACACATCTATTTCCAAACAGCATTTAGATGAAACAGTTAATGGAATATTTCACGCTATTGAAACAGTTAGTGTTCTTGGGGTACATGCATACAGTGAACTTCACTGTTTGTGGAGTGAGGGTTAGAGAGGAAAAATGAATTGTTTAGGCTATATACAGCCAATACAGTGCATGTAATTTAATTATACCATGATTCCTTATTTTAATTCAAGTTTGTAGAGTTAGGTCAGAATGAAATTAAATCAATCTAAGCCACCCCAAATTTTCACCTTGTGAAGGGCTTGCTCTACTCACCACTGGATAGTGCTGCCAGCTAGCAGTTCTGGGGACTAGTATGATCAGGCTGATGTCCCTTCCTGTTGTTACACCCTGTCAGTTTCTCCTCTGCCGTGCCTCTCTCACTCTCAGGAACCGCAGCTGTCCTCTTCATGACTCAGCCCTCCGGCCCATCACTATTGTGATTTCTTCTTCCTGGGGGGAGTCTACCAAGGTTCCTGTTCTTCAGCAATCTCAGGCTGTCTTCTGCTTCACTGCCTTACAGTGCTACTCCCACAGTGGCTGGCAGAGGAACCCAGGAAGGGCTTTAGAGCTGTGCTCCAGCTACAGGCAAAACCTGCAGCTCCACTGCTCCGCAGCTGCTCCGCACTCCAGCTTTGGGCTCTGCTCTAAAGCCATGAATCCAGGCCTATGCTTCATTCAGGTTCTGGCTTAGAGACCCTCTACACAGCAACCAAGGCCTATTCCCTGTACCTTACTGCTTTTCCCTGAGCTGCTTACATCTCTTCTGGCCTTCCCCCATCCTCTGGGTTTGCCAGTTCCTTCACTCCTTCCTCCCAAAGATTAACTTTTGTCTCTGTAGCCTCCAAACACACTTCCCAGGGAGTAACCTGTAGCTTTTCCTAGCCACCTCTGTTGCTAGCCTGTCCTTCACAGGTGAGCTTCTCTCTAATTAGCTGCCACCAGCCTAAAGCTCCCCTGTTTGTAGCCTAATTAGCTGAGTGGGCCCACCTGGCTTAATTCAGCTCTTGCAGGGCTAGTGTGGGGAGCTCACCTCATCACATACCCTTAACATGCAACTTAGCAAGCCCCAAGCAATCTATACTGCTGTCAGTTAAACTAATCTTTGGTCTCTCTCTCTATTGGACTGCAGGGTGATACACTCAAGATTGATTGAGCCTCCTAGGCTTTTAACATCTACAACTGTGCTAGTCCTTCTCTTTTCCAGAAGGAAAGTACACTTTTTGCCACAATTTTTCAAGTGAATAGCCAGTCCAAGTAAGTAGCAACCCTTTTTTTGCCATCAAATTTTTTGGGTTTTTGCCTTACATTAAATGAGTTTGATCGTCTCCATCCAGTTCCTAGCAGCCAGCTGTCCACATTACTGAAACCACACAGGTAGCACTCATTGACAAACTTGGCAGCAGTTTCCACAAAAAGACTAAGTTAAGAATAACTACTAACTTCCAGATGTGCTTCTTCCAAGTCAGGAATGAGGCACATAGAAAGGATAACATGGAAAATGTTGTCTACTTATTGTCTTTGTGCATCATTCATGAGTCAGAGAAAAATGATATCCTCTGTTTTCATTAAGGATGTGATCAAACATAAATGATGACATTAAACAGTAAAACTAGCATAATGCTATAATTCCATCTTGGAATAGAATTCTTCACAGACATTTAAGAAAGAGTTTTACCCAAGGACGCTGGAAATGGGTGGATATGGAAGAGTGCGCTGCCCTGTGCACCCTCGTGTGGCCAGGGGGCCTTTTGTTTTTTCCTTTATTCTCCCTGTTCCAGGCTCTTTTATGGATACTCCACAAACTTGCTTGTCTAATTGCTACGCTTACAGGGACCTGGGTTTATTCAGAAAATATCTGAGTCCCAAAATCCAGCCCCAAGACATGGCTTCTATCTCAGACCCTGGGTGAGCAAAAGGGTTCCTTCATCTAGTCCTTTGCATTTCTTCAGAGGTCTTAGGGACTGACCTGTCTTGGGATTCAACTTGTACCTGTCCTACTCACAGCTGATTTCCCAGTCAGGTCTGATATAACGAGCCAACTGCTTGTGATTCCCTCCCTGTTCCAGGTGTCTTGAGTTAGCTCATTTAGCAAGGCTGCTCCAGGCTTCAGATCTCCTACAGGCAGCTCTCTCACTCCCTTTGCACTCTTACTGTGGAACTGAATAATATACAGAGCCAGTCCTCCAAACTGAAAGCAACTGTAAGAATTGCTTAGGTGAGGAGTGGTTACTCTGCACACATGATTTTCTCTGCCCTAATCAATCTCCCCCCAAATCCCTCCCCAGTACTAGATGAGCAAAGTATTGACAAGGCAGAGACACTACAGCCAATGAACCAGCCATGAATTCAGAAATAATTCATACCCCCACAGACACTTAGTACAATATTTTCTTAGGAATTGGGGGTTTGTTAGCTACACTTAGGGTGACCAGATAGCAAGGGTGAAAAATTGGGACGGGTGGGGGGTAATTGGCACCTATATAAGACAAAGCCCCCAATATCGGGACTGTCCCTATAACATCGGGACATCTGGTCACCCTAGCTACACTGTCACAAGCAATTTAAAAAAAATGGGATTTTGTACTATTGTCCCAAGAGCCAATAAAGACATATAGAAAGGATGTGCTAGTTATCTGAAAGGTGGTTCCTCAAATAATGCAACACCTTTCTAAGAGCAGAGTTCTGTGAGGGGTTAAGCATCTAGTAATGAAATGAGCATGATTTCAAGTCCTGGTTTGAATTCTTGAGCTGTTGCATAGGAACTGGTGTTGCTAACAGAATATAACCCAAGCCATATAGTTATGTCAGCTGTCTTCTGACACATTTCCCTCCTAAAATCTCCACACACACGCTCCTAGCACTGTGGTGATATTTACCCTTTAAACAGGAAGAATGAACACAGAACCTATGTGGTAAAACATTCCATCACTCAGCACAAACAAAACTGGCCATCTCATTTCCTTTGACGGGTACAGTGTACCATCCCGATGATATTCCATATCCTCACTTTCCCAGAATAAGATTCCAGAGCATCTCTAAATGCTAGTTTCCACCATGCAACTGCTATTGCTGCTTCACCACTGGCTTTGCCCACGACAGCTGGTAGAAAGCTTACTATTTATTCATGTTGACAGGTTGGTAGCAATAATCACATAGCCAATAGGACACTTTACAATAAAAGCTTAGGTTAGAATCAAATGAAAATTATACCGAAGGGATGTCCTGAAAATAGTTAAACCTTAATTTGTAAATTAGAGAATAATTCTCTCTGACTTTCAAGCACACAAAAGACATGATAGGGCTCATTAGATGGTCAAAAAGCTGCAAAATATATTTCTACCCAATCTCCCAGATTAGTGGCTTAATTCATTATAATTCATTGTTCGGTCCACTAAGACTAAGGCTCTGATAGCATTTCCATTCTAAATCACATTATTTAATAGCCTACAACTTAGCTGTTGCAGATGTGGGAGGGGCTGGCCTTTTGGTAAGAAGGTTGTCAGGTGTCTGGTTTTTGACCGGAACGCCCGGTGGAAAAGGGACCCTGGCGGCTCTGGTCAGCACCACCGACCAGGACATTAAAAGTCCGGTCAGCGGTGCTGTGGCGCTAAGGCAGGCTAGTCCCTACCAGTCCTGGCACCGCGTTGCATCCCAGAAACGGCCAGCGGGTCTGGCTCCTAGGCGGGGGGCCACGGGGCTCCACGTGCTGCCCCTGCCCCAAGCACTGGCTCCGCACTTCACCATAGCCAATGGGAACTGGAGTGGGGGCCTGCCGGTGAGAGTAGAACATGAAGCCTCCTCTCTTCTTTCTCCCCCCACCTGCCCCCCAGGAGCCAGACCTTCTGGCTGCTTCCGGGGCGCAGCATGGTGCCAGGACAGATAGGGACTAGTCTGTCTTAGCCCTGCTGCGCTGCTGCCCAGGAGCCACCTGAGGTAAGCCCAACCCCCTGCCCCAGCCCTGAGCCGCCCCACCCCAGACCCAGAGTCCGCTTCTGCACCCGAAACCCCGCACCCGCCCAGAGCCCGTATTCCCACCGGCACTGCAACCCCCTGCCTCAACCCACAGCCCACTCCTGCATTCCGAATCCCTTGGCCCCAGCCTGGAGCCCCCTTCTGCACCCCAAACCCTTCAGCCCCACCCTGGAGCCCACACCCCCAGTTAGAGCCTTCACCCCTTCCCACACCCTAACCCTCTGCCCCAGCCCAGTGAAAGTGAGTGAAGGTGGGGGAGAGTGAGCCACCAAGGGAGGGGGAATGTAATGAGTGGGGATGGGGCCTCGGGAAAGGGGCAGGGCATGGGGTGGGGCCTTGGGGAAGGGGCAGGGCTAGGGTGTTTGGTTTTGTGCGTTTAGAAAGTTGGCCACCCTAATTGTCAAGTATACCATCTTGGGCTGTGGTCTTGTTACTACTACAAAATACCATCTAAAGTAAACCTAGAGTTGAATTAAGTGAAGGTTACATAATAGGTGAATCTCTTCCCTCTTAAGTATGAACTGAGCCAATCCCCCAGAAAAATATTAAGGACCTATATATTATTGTAGGTGATAGGTCATGTTCTTGCTTGGCACAGCTGAAGAGGAAGGGTGCAAAAGTGGCTTTAAACAACCGTTGTGCTCCCCAGTCTAGGACTGGTCTGCACTGGCACAAGTTAGGGGGTCAGCCTTCAGGCTGCTTGATGTCCCTGTGTATTTGTTGTGTTCACCTATTGTCTTTTTATACTTAGATTATAAATTTATGTGTATGTACAGTGCCTAGCACAATGGGATGGTGATCCATGACTGCCTGGCCTATAGGTGCAAGAGTAATAAAAACAACTATCTGCAGCAACATGGCTGCAGGAAGAAATACAGCCATAGTTCTTCTTCCAGCCCAGCTCCCTGCATTTGCAGGATGACTTAGAAGGCATTACTCTAGCTCCATGCTATTCAAAGGACCTTATATGCACGGGGAATCCTCCAATGGTCTAGTATGTCAGCTTCTGAAAAAGTCTCCTCGCTTGCATCCTCATGCAGATGAAGAGCAGGTTTTGTGCCCTGCCCCACACTGACATACTTCATGCTGCCTGCCACAGGGAGAGGGTCGGACTGGAGGAATCCTGCAACAAAAGCCAGACCTTCACTGCCCTGAAAAGAAAGTTGGGGTGGGATTTTTTTTGTGCCAGAACATCCTAAAACATTTCTGTTCTGTATTTGGGGGGGAGGGGGCACACAGATGTGGACTCATCAGATAATAACATTTTCTATTCCACTAGTATCTCAGGAGTTGTCAGAGTTGCCAGGCAGGCAGCGGAGACAGAAACAGATGCAGGCTGGAGTAGGATCTGGCTAGTGTGGAAAAAGCATGACTAGAGCAGGAACAAGGGATGGCTGGAGCACAAGCAAGAGCACCCAATTGAAACTATTGGTAATGGGAGTGTTCCTGAGTAGGTAGAGCCACTGGGCAGGCTAGAGAGACTTCTTTCCTTAGGAGCCTATATACTTACCTTGGGATCACCCCTGGGTGGACTTTGCTTGTGGATTGACTGAACCCTAGTTGAAGGCCTGGGGCTTATAACAAAACCTGCAGGCAATAGCTTGGGGTGACTCATCAGGCTTAAGAAGGCTTGAGCTCAGAGATATCATGGGAGGTTGTTAAACTGAAGTTACTGAAGGTAGATATTTTAAAATCAGATAACTTGCATCCAAGAGTTTCAAAAGAGCTGTCTGTTCACGTTGACTTTCAATAAGACTCTGAGCTCAGAGTAAGTTCTAGAACAGTGGTTTTCAAACTTTTTTTCTGGCGACCCAGTTGAAGAAAATTGTTGATGCCTGTGACCCAAGAGAGCTGGGGATGAGGGGTTTAGGGCTGGGGCAGAGGGCTGAGGTGAGGGCTGTGGGGTGGGGCCAGGAATGAAGGGTTCAGTGTATGGGAGGGGGCTCTGGGCTGAGGCAGGGAGTTGGGTTGTGGGAGGGGGTCAGGGCTCTGGGCTGGGAGTGCAGGCTCTAGGGTGGGGCTGGGAATGAGGGGTTTGGGGTGCAGGAGGGGGCGCTGGGTTTGGGAGGGCTCAGGGCTGGGCAAGGGGATTGGGGCACAGGCTTACCTCGAGCGGCTCCCGGTCAGCGGCACAGTGGGGGTGCTAAGGCAGGCTTCCTGCCTGTCCTGGCACCGTGGATCGCACTATGCCCTGGAAGAGACCAACAGCAGGTCTGGCTCTGCATGGCTCCCTCCTGCGGCCACCACCCCACCCCCACAGCTCCCATTGACCGGGAACCGGCCAATTGGGAGTGCAGAGCTGGTGCTTGGGGTGGGGGCAGCACACGGAGCCCCGTGGCCCCCCCACCTAGGAGCCGGACCTGCTGCTGGCTGCTTCCTGGGTGCAGCACAGTGTCAGAACAGGTAGGGACTAGCCTGCCTTAGCCGGGCAGCACCGCCGACTGGACTTTTAGTGGCCCGGTCAGTGGTGCTGACCAGAGCTGCTGCGATCCAGTGCCTTACATTCCATGACCCTGTACTGGGTCGTGACCCGCAGATTGAAAACTACTGTTTTAGAAGACTGGAAGATAGCTAATGTTGTGCTATTATTTTAATAGGGTCAACGGGATGGCCCCGTAATTATAGGCTTGCCAATCTGATATCAATCACTGGTAAAGGAGCAGCAGATACAGGACTCGATTTAGAAATCATTAAAGGAAGATAATATAATTAATACCAATCAACATGAGATTAGGGGAAATAGATCCTGTCAAACTACCTTCAGAGCTTTTTTAATAAGATTACAAGTTTGGTAGATAAAGGTAAGAGTTTGATGGAATATACTTAGACTTTGATTTGGTATTGCACAACATTTTGATAAAAATAGAACAAGATAAAATAAACATGGAAACATCAAATGGACTAAAAAGCTAGCTCACTGGTAGATCTAGAAGCTCAGTGGTTTGCACATTGGCCTGCTAAACCCAGCATTGTGAGTTCCATCCTTGAGGGGTCCACTTAGGGATCTGAGGCAAAATCAGTACTTGGTCCTGCTAGTGAAGGCAGGGGGCTGGACTCAATGACCTTTCAAAGTTCCTTCCAGTTCTAGGAGATAGGATATCTCCATTAATTTAAAAATCTCAAAATGTAACAGTAAACAGGGAATCATCAAGCAGGTATGTTTCTAGGGAGGTCCTGCAGGGATCTGTCTTTGATCCTACACTATTTAACATTTTTTATTAATGACCTGGAAGAAAACATAAAATCATCACTGATAATTTTGCAGATGACACACAAATTTGGGGTGGTGGTAAATAATGAGGACAGATCACTGATAGAGTGATCTGCATTGCTTGGTAGGCTGGGTGCAAGCAAACAATGTGTTTTTAATACTGCTATAAGTAAACGTGTACTTCTAGGAACAAAGAATGTGGGTCAAACTTATAGGTGCTGTCTCCTGGTAGTCATGCCTAGTAGTCAGAACGGAGATCCTACCTGGACGTAGGATCAACACCAGGCCAAGGGTAATGATGGAACCAGGGTATGGAGACAGGCTGGAGTCAGAACTGAGATCAGAGACCATGGACAAGCCAAATCAGACCTGTGGCCAGAGTTCAGATACAGGCCAAAGGTGGAAGCCAGGTGGTCAGAATCCAAGGGTCTGGGATGTGGGGTCAGGAGGCAGAGACAGGGCTGGAGCAAGGTCAGAGTAGGGCAAGGACAAAGCTGGAACAGGGCTTGAGCAAGGCTGAGACAGGAACAGGAACCAGATCCCCTAGGACTCTAGAGAGTCTTACGCTGCAAGGCTGCAGAAGGGTTCTTGGCTGAGTAGTGTCATTGCACACACTGCCTGGCGGGTTTGGGGAAATACCTGAGCCTGAGGGTTAACCGGCCCGATGCTCTGCTCAGGGATAGGCTGCTGCCATGTGCCTGAAGGCTGAGTCATTGCAAGTTCCTTTGGAAGTTGTTGCCCCATACCTGAGTGATGTCTCACTTTGGCTCTATTGGAGGGGCAGCTAAGAGAGCAGTCCTAGTTTGGCTGTGGGTTTGTCCTACAGGGGGATTCTGCCTTGAAGCAGTGACTCTGGGGGAAAATGTGTGGGGTCATGGTGGCTAATCAGTTGAATCTGAACTCCTGCTGTGACCAAAAGGGCTAATGTGAGCCCTGAATGCATAGAGAGGTTATTTTACTTCTGTATTTGGTACTGATGCAAGGACTGTTGGAATACTTTGCCCACTTCTGGAGTCCATAATTTAAGAAGGAGATTGATAAACTGGAAAGGGTTCAGAGAAGAGCAACAAGAATGGTTAAAGGATTAGAAAACATGCCTTCTAGTGATAGACTCAAGGAGCTCAATCTATTTAACTTAATAAAGAGAAGATGATGATCAAATCATCCCTTGGTCTAGAAGTACATACATGGAGAACAAATATTTAATAATGGACTCTTCAGTCTAGCAGAGAAAGGTATAACACCATCCAATGGCTGGAAGCCAAAGCTAGATAAATGACTGGAAATAAGACATACTTTGTTAACAGTGAGAATTAACCATTGAAACAATTTACCAAGGATCATGGTGGATTCTCCATCACTGACCATTTTAAAATCAAGATTAAATTTTTTTCCCTAATAGATTGGCGCTAGGAATTATTTTGGGGATGTTCTGTGGCCCGTGTTACACAGGAGGTCAGATTAGGTGATCATAATTGTTCCTTTTAGCCTGGGAATCTATGAATTTATTGCATTTTTGGTGCATTATGGTGTCCTTGTTGTTACGGTTCCAGCACTGATCTCTCCATAGTCCTCTACTACAAGAAGACGGAAGTAGTCGCAAAAACTTCTCCTGGGCATCCTTAACTCCCTGGGCAGAGCTCTCCCATACCTTGAACCACCCTGAACAATCTTGGGATTGAGAGTCTAGAATTGCCCCAAGAAAGGGGGAAAATCCCCCCATCCTGTTGAAGGCATGATCTCACCATAACTTCACTAGCCCCTGTTTCTCACTCTTCCCAGGTCAGCTTTCCTAACTTCCCACCCATTCTCATACTTCCCACACTGGTATCCACAGTCAGCCAGACAAGAACCATAATGAACAGCTCCCCATACTGGTCCACTTTGGAATGATCCCTCCCATTTTAACTTCCCCTTTGAACAGAAGACTTTAAAAAGCATAATTGGTAAGTAGGAGCCTAACTCCAGTTGGCTTGCAGAGTATGTCTACACAGCATTTTGGAGCCTGCAGGAGTGAACCTCCATCCTGTTTTTAAGTTGGAGCTTGACCTGGAGTTCAGGCTCTGATGCCTACCCATCTCACAGTGCAGAGCCTGATTTCCAGCCCAAGCAGCAACTTCTACATGGCTATTTTTAGAGCGCTAGCGCAAGCCCTGCTAAGCCAAATCTGTTGACCCTCAGTGGGAGGCTGGCTCCAGCAAGCTTCAGAATGCCATGTAAATCTACCCTCAGTGTGAATCAGGCACTTAGGTGACATCTGTGCCTTTGTAAATGTCCCCCTTGGTTTAACAGTGTTGTAAATATGCTCGTAGGAGATGAATATCGCTATACATAAACAAAGGTCAGTACTAAAAGTATGACCTCATTTCCCCCAGCTCAACATAAGGTATCTCAGCAGTAGTCAGGGCTGGAATGTAGGCTGACATTTTCCTTCTCCCAGTATTAACAATTCCAGGATATTAAGTGCCAGGGTTATTTGAAATACAAACCATCCTAGGCGATTAGTGCCAATATGATGTAATATTCTGGTCAGTCCACTCCACGATTTAATATACAAGCCAGTTAGCTATTTATACGAGGCTGTTTAAAGTACTATACAGCACACACTTCAGTTTATTAATCCCAGAGTGAATTGAAGTACCTTCTCTGACAGCACAATTCAAGATGAACCATATATTTTTATAAATAATATGGTCATAGATGCGAATTATATTTTGCATTTAAAAGTTGTTAATGGATTGTACACAGGTGTGATCTCAGAGGAAGTTGAGGGCATTCAGCTTCTTGTCGAATTATTGTATTTTATAAACCTGTCACTCATCTCTTAATATCAGTTTTCTAATGCATTGACTATTGTTCCAGATCTTACAAATACAGGGAACCACTAGAGTAAAAGAAACTCTCACCCCTGCCAGTTTCAACCTTCTGTCAATATTACTATTGTATTACAGTATCGCCTAGAGGTCCAGGATCAGTTGGGCTGGGTGGCGTGTGTGTCTAGTGAAAGATAGTTCATGCCATGAAGAGCTTACATTCTAAACAGACAGGGCAGACACAGGCTCTCCCTATGATGTACTGGCATAGCTACAGTCAGAGGAGGCAGAGATGCTAGCTCTCTATACATAATAGAGAGGGGGCTATTGGCAAGGTGTGCTCTGTAAGGGCCCCAGGTTTCTGGAATGTCCTCCCCTGGTCCAAAGTAGCCCAAGGTCGATAACTATACGACACACTGCAGGACCCTTTTGGTTTACTTGCCCTTTAAGGTGGGGCAAATGGACTGAGATACAGGTCAGTGTCTGGCAATGGCAGTATTTATCTATTGACAGCTGCTGCTGTGTAGAAGGGTTGAGCTGATCTGCACTGCATTTAATTTTTGTAAAGGTAAAGTAAGTGGCAGGATGATTAGAACTTGTGAATGATCACATCTGACTTATTGTAAATCAAAATAAAGATAAAGGGTCGGAGAAAAGAAGTTCTATTATTCCTATTTTACAGATGGGGGACTGAGGTACAGTGAGATGGATAGCTCAGTGGTTTGAGCATTGGCCTGCTAAACCCAGGTTTGTGAGCTCAATCCTTGAGGGGGCCACTTGGGGATCTGGGGCAAAATCAGTACCTGGTCCTGCTAGTGAAGGCAGGGGGCTAGACTTGATGACCTTTCAAGGTCCCTTCCAGTTCTAGGAGATGGGATATCGCCATTAATTATTATAATAAGATCATACACAAACAACCTATAGAAAAGCTGAAACCTGAACCCAGATCTCCTGAATTCCAGTTCAGATTAAGCTGTAATAGCAATGGGACTCTACAGATGGTCCTATTTCACTTCATTAAAGACTATTAAGTAGGTAAGTTTCCTTATCTTTGCCTCGGTGGTCTTTGTTGCATAATATTATCAGAAAGGTTGAATTGTGTGTAATGGCTTTGGAGATGGTGCTCCTGAAATACTACACTGACTCTCTAAGGGACCATTCCAACCCAAGGAAGATTTTGAGTCCTATTGGGACTTCTGGGACATTGAACAGTGTCATCTCAGCAGAGACCCAAAACACAGGATGGTGAAAGGATTGTGGTTATACTGGCTCTTGGTAGCCTAATTGTGCAGTGGAATCCAGACCATAGCACTTCAAGAATGATCTTACCATTGTTGGCATGGATACTTTGTAAGAACATTCCTGTTGGTTTAATTTGCTATTTTGTTTTAAGATGGCCACTGCCTTTAGCGGGACTGGCTCTAGGCACCAGCAAAGCAAGCACGTGCTTGGGGAGGCACAATTCCAAGGGCGGCATTCCGGCATTTTTTTTTTTTTTTTGCTTTGATAGTTGCGCCAGCCCTGGCCTTTAGTACTGCACCACCCGCATCAAAGGCTGAGCCTAAATTCACTATTTGACTAGTGAGGTTCTGGGAGGGAGCATAAGGTGGTTTGTATTGGCTGGGAGTGTGGGAGGAGTAGAGTTGATGTATTGTTGTGGTTTGTCTTTTATCATTCTGATCTTTCTCCATTGTTTCCTATCCTGAGTTCCCCCTACATAATAAAGCCCTGGCAAGTGTTTTATTACTCTGGGAATTGTGATAGGTATCTTCTTTTTTGTGTTCTATAACAGATTGTGTGTTAAATATTTCCACAAAGGACAAGCCCCCTGTGCTCTCTTCACCAGGAGAGGTTTCCATGGGTGAAGGCACCAGGTGCCCCTTATAGATGAATCCAAGATCCACACCCCTGAGAAGAGAATGGAGAAGGCTGCAGCCAGGCCTCAGGGCAAGGAATCGAATGATATGTAATCAAAGATTACAAGAAACCTTATCCATTCTAAAGAGATTAATCTTCCATCGTCTCAATATGTTTTCTCTTCTACCCTTGTTGAGGACTTTATTTGGAGTAATTGTCACATATTTTAAAAGCTTGTCATGCATTGGGCTTTGGAAGGATTGACAGGGTGCAATACTGCAATTTGAGGACCCACATCATCAACATTAGTTGCATTAGAGTTCACTTCACAGCTTCGATCTAAATTATGTTGACTAGCTACCTATATTATTTAGAGAAAGGAAAGCTAAGTGTATAGGAATTGGATGGTGTCCCTTTAAATCAGTGGCTTCCAAACTGGGGTACGAGCTCTCATCAGCGGGTATGTGAGGAAAAATCCTGTAATGGTGGACAATGCATTTTATTTAGTAAGACTTGGCAATCTAATCATAGGTGTATTATGACCCTATCTGAGCTTGGGGTATGCAGCAGATGGCATTATTTGGAAGGGAGTACGCAACCTAAAAAGTTTGAAAATCTCTGCTTTAAATAATGAGAGCCTCTAGTAGTCCTCACTGTCGTCTACATTTTAGAAGCCACCAGAGCAACAATGTGTTCATGTAGCTAGGCCTTGCCTGTTGTTGTATATAGTTAGTAAACATTAATGTTATGAGCACAATGAGGTCCAGGCATTTCTTCATATTATGTATGTTGTATAACAGTGGCTCTCAACCTTTCCAGACTACTGTATCTCTTTCAGGAGTCTGATCTGTCTTGCATACCCCCAAGTTTCACCTTACTAAAAAACTACTTGCTTACAAAATCAGACATAAAAAGACAAAAGTGTCACAGCACATTATTACTGAAAAATTGCTGACTTTCTAATTTTTACCATCTGATTATAAAATAAATCAATTACAATATAAACATTGTACTTACATTTCAATGTACGGTATATAGAGCAGTATAAATAAGTCACTGTATGTATGACATTTTCATTTGTACTGACTTCGATAGTGCTTTTTATGTAGCCTACTGCCAACCTAGGCAAAAATCTAGATGAGTTGATGTACCCCCTGGAAGACTGCTGTGTACCCCCAGGGATAAGTGTACACCTGGTTGAGAACCCCTGTTGTATAAAAGCAAAAGAGACTGACATAGAGAATCTACAAACAATAAAAAGCATAGAACATTAATGCTACTTCTGATTAATTCAGGATTCATAAAACAACGTGAACCCCTCTATAGTTAGTTACACATTAAACCACAAATATGGTCTGTCATTCACAGGAAAGCAAAACAAAAAAATAAGAGGGTAGGTTAAAGTTATTTATATTAGAAGCACTGACAGGTTTTCCTGGAGGAAAAAGATCTTCCCTGTATATTGTCATAACATATTTTTTCAGGCTACCTTTTTTCGAACGTTAAGATTCTCATTGCTGAATATGGAATTTGGCCAGACAGGCCCATTAATTTCAGTTTGAATTTTGTGGCTAAATCCCCTAATCAGCTTTGAAAAATCTCATAATTAGTGTCTCTGTGTATAAAATTTGCTCTGTGTATTTTTAACATAGGCCACACATGACAACAAGACTGCTGTAGTCATTATAATAGCTTCATATTCTGGGACCAACAAATATTGTGTATTAGAAAGAGGCTGAAGCCACAAACTTCAAATCTGGCATTTTGGCTTTTGCCCATCTCCAATAGTCATTCACTTTGCTTCTTTGCACAATGAGTTATTAGGACAGTATTTTGCTTAATTAAGGGCCAGCCTCTGTTCCTAGTGAAGGCAAGGGGAGTTTTGATATTTAATTCCATGGAAGCAGGATGGACCTGACTATATCAAGGCCAGATGATGATCATACTAGGCTGAACAATTTTCCAGTAATTAATGGGCTAGACATGGAGCCCATACTGCTGTTTTATACAAATTGTTTACTTGAATTCATGCAAGTACCAGATTGCTGCACTCTACTTGTGAATGAAATTTGTACTGATGAAACTAATGGAGTAATACTGTTTTAAGACAGACTCACTGAAGACAAGAGTTGTAGAAGATACCCACAAACAGCTCAAGAACATCTCTGGAATCCCAGGCATGGACTTCTACGTAGACTGCCACTTGTGCCAAATTATGTGATGACTCTGTGATGTGCAAAAATGGGGACTAGGATGAACTCCCTAAATTTGTTAGTCTCTAAGGTGCCACAAGTAGTCCTGTTCTTTTTCCCTAAACTATTTTCACTTGAGACAAAAGACAGGATTTATTTTTTTTAATATATAATGGCTTGAATTAAAAACTTGGATCTAAACAAGCCCAAATCCAGATCTGAAATTAGACATTGTGGCCCATCTGAGACTTTAGAACAGCTAAGGACTTGTCTACATGGAGAAGGGGGGGTGGGGGGGAAAGGGGTAAAACCAGACCAAATCAAATTAATTCAGTCTGAAAATGCTTGCATACACATGACACAATTCCTTGTAGCACACTGACTCCACATTTATTCTGAACTCTTGAGTTCTCTTTCAAAGGCACCTAACTTTGTTGAAAATGAATTAGCAATGTGTATTGTTTGTGGGCATGCAATGCTGCTGCAAAGTATTTTGGCACTCTTTCAACACCTAGCCCACTGTGGTCTGAAGGCACTCCGTCTGTTTAGCTGTGTGCCCACCCCATTCTAGGGTCAAGTTGACCAGAGAGCCTTGCCCCATTTATAAACTGGCACAGAGCTAGATTTTGTCCATTTGCTCCCAGATTCCAGTATATCATAATAGCTGTGATAATACTGCAGGTGCCCTACATTGTGCCTCGAGAAGCTGCTTAGAGCTGTGTCCAGACACTGGATCTCATCACCATCTGGGGAGAGGCATCAGCGCAAGAAGCTCTTGTGGCTAGACACTGGAATGAAGACCTTTTTGTGGACATTGCTAGGCAGATGTCCATGAGGGCCCCTGATTAGGATGCCAGACAGTGACAAATGAAAAGAGAACAGCTCAGGAGCACCTACATTAAAACGAGGGATGACAGGAGAAAGTAACCTGTAAATTTGTTGAGGAGCTGGACAGGATTTTGCATAACTATATAACCAACCAAGAAAGCTTGTGGAGCCCGCTGGCTATGTCCTCCCCCCTGCCTCAGCAGAGGATGAGCATGAGTAGGCCAGTGAAGAGACCTCCCCAGAGAGCCAGGATTTCTTCAGTGCCTAGTACCTTGACACCAGCCAAGTAGAAGGAGAGTTCAATTTCTGCCCTGCAGCAACCAACTCCAGTTCCCAGGCAGCAACCCATACTGGGACTGAGGAGACTGATCCTACAGAAGGAATTTTGGCATGTAAGCCTTTTTATATATATATTTTTTAAATTAATATTTCTTATCATTTATGTTTTGCTACATTACCATGATATCGTCTGTTCTGGATGCCCCAGGGATGCAGCCACTGTAGGCAGGTGTGAACTGGAAGCCTTTCCAAGTCCTAGGCCCCTGTCTCTTTTCTTCCCTCATTCCCTTGCCCCACGCTGTCCATGTGCATGCCCCTCTCCTCCCCCCGTACACCTTTCCGAAATGGTAGCTAGTCTGGCAGGGCAATTGCTCTCTCTTATTTTAAAGTCCCAACTAGCCACCACTTTTAGGCCTATGCCTTGGAAGCCATATGCACCTATTTCCTTTTCTTCTTCCCTCAGCTGTCCTGCCTAGCAAACGCCCTTCCTCCTATGTTTGCCACCTCACAATGGCGGCCAACAGCATGGAGCAGCTGCAGCCTCTACCCCACCTGCTCCTGCAGAAGATTGGAATAAGGAAAACATTCTCTTGTGTGACTGAAATGCAAAAGTTTGAGACTGGTTAGAGGGCGGGGGGGAAAGTCTCACTTACACAAGGCAGACATTGATACTTTGTGCAGTAAAGATACAGCAAGTATAGCTCCCTGCTGAGGTCTAAATGCCCTGTAAGATGCATTCTTACAGACTGGGAACAGTGAATGCTTCAAGCAATCATTGCAGAACTCTATTTTTCTCTTAACTCTCACAACATGTCTTCATGGGAGATAAAGCAAAATCTAAGGCTGAGAAATTGCTCAGTTTTGGGGTTTGCTCAGAGATTATGAGGAAAAGCTGCATGGCCATCCCCTCTAGCATAGCTCACAACTCTCTTCCACTCATGCAACACTTCTGGGGAAACCATCTGGGTGAATAGCTTCACAGAGTATTGTGTTGGTCTGCCCTTTGCCTTCTTAAAGTAGGCTATTCTCTGCCTCCTAATCACCTGCCTCAGTGTAACTTCATTGAGAGTCAAAACAGCCTAAAGAGGAGGCAGAAGGGATTACTAGGGAGCTTGCCCCCATATTTACCCCTCTGACACAGTATAAACACCTCCAAGACATTGCAAAACTGCAAAGCCAGACTGGGACAGAGAGGGAATCCAACATTAGCTTTCTAGGGAGATCATTGCATTGGTAAAGTACAGCAGGGCAATTGCCAGGGAAAACATTGCCATGGCTAAAGACAGTATGGAGAAACAAGGACATGCAGAGGCACCTCCTGAAGGCATGACGCCAGAATGTCATGCTGTAGCACATGTTACTATCAGGCCAGCAGGCAATGCAGTACTGTAAACCAACACCCATCTATGTTATGCAGCCCCTGGACACTACAGGCTACTAGGCAAAACAGTAGTTTCTCTCCCCAGCATCCCTGCAGCCATGATCCCAGAAGCCAGTCCCTTCATGGACCTCAGCTCAGTGGCACCTGGGACGCCTGCTCTTTTGAGTCCTCTATCACCCCTGGTATCCTTGAGCCTTAACACTCACACCAGAAGTCCCATAAACAAGAAAAGGCAAAGCCAAGACACATACTCACCTGTGACTTTAAGCCCTCCTGCTCATCTACATCTTGGTTCTGCCACTGCTGAAGAGCCGCGAGCTGCTTCTGCCGCATAATCTGCTCGGTGTGGTGCTAAGCAAAGTCCCAAGCCAAAGTTATCCAGCTCGGCCTGCTGAAGCAGCCTCTGCATATTTGAGGTTGCCAGCATAACAAGGTGGAGTATTGTTGGGTCCATTCTGGCTGACAATAATTCAGAAAAGGCACTAATCTGCTCCTAAAGGAAAGATGGGCTGGCGACAGATGAATTATGGATTTTTAGAAAATTTGAGCTACCCTGGCTTCCACTATGTATCCCACAATGCACACTATTCAGCAGCGAAGCAAAGGAGCATGGGATACCCTCTGAGAACCCCACACCCTCGGTTTACAGAAAACTGCTACTGTGTGGACACACAGTGATGTGAATTGACAGAGGGCACGCTGTCTTGTGCACACACCATTACTTGTGCAGCTTGCATAGTGTGCATTACCTGATGTGCCACATAAACCTGTGCATTCAAGGAGTTTCTGTCACTTAGCTCTGGTCTAAACTTGGGGGGCGGGAATCGATCTAAGTTACGCAACTTCAGCTACATGAATAACGTAGCTGAAGTCGACGTACTTAGATTGACTTACCGTGGTGTCTTCACCGCAGTGAGTTGTCTGCTGCTGCTCCCCCGTTGACTCTGCCTGCACCTCTCGCAGCAGTGGAGTACGGAAGGCGAGGGGAGAGTACTCGGGGTTGATTTATCGCGTCTAGACTAGACGTGATAAATCTATCCCTGCTGGCTCAATCGCTGCCTGTCGATCCGGTGGGTAGTGAAGACCATACCCTTAGATGATGATAGCGAGCTAGCTAATTGTTTGCAAGTTGTGTATATAAAACATGAACCATGTCTATCTAGATTATTCAAGGTTCCAAATGCTGGAGATAAAAACAGCCACTTACCAGTATACAGGTCTGTCGCATCTTAGGCGCATTTAACATGCATGTTTTCAGCTTTACGCGGTCGGCAAAAACAACAACAACAAAAAGAGAAAAATAACAATTTAAATACTGTTTCTGTAGTGCAGGTGATTACGCCTACCATTACACTCAATGTAATTTTGACTATACGTGATTTTCGCTTTAGGCGCTGACTGCGGAATGTAACCCCAGCGTAAGATGAGACAGACCTGTACTGAGAATCAAGCTTTATCACAGCTTTCACTGTTTCACCCAGAAACCTGTCCAGAAGGTGATGACAACTGACAATAAAAATTCCATCCATCCATTTCTAATCTAAACAGCTACTCTTGGTTATAGCTTGTACTGTATATTGATTTTTCTAACACAAGGTAAAAATCCATGGTTCTATGTGTGAATTTTTTTTTTTATGAGCAATGCAGGTCATGAGGGAGGATTTGGTCAGAGAATGCTACTGAGGTTTTCAAGAGGAAATGTCTCACTCAAATAGCAGAAAGGTTATTCACAACAACCACTTGTAAAATGGAACTCTGAACCTGCTGTGTATAATGTGTCTGTCACTTGGAAGGAGAAGCACACAATATAAAGTACATATAACAATAAAGCGCAGAAGAGGGACATTTGGCATAAATAGAATCTCTGTAGGGCTCTGCAGTGGTTGGAGTAAATGCAAAGAAGGTGGCACAGCTCTCAAGTAGGTTAGGTGAAGAAAATGAACAGTCCTAAAGCCTGGGCTTAATTTTCTCACTTGTGATGTAGAATGAAAGTAAGAGAGATCTACATTAGTAATATGTGCACTAGTTAATCATTCATGCGACAATCTGGTAAATTACCCAACTAAGATGCGTTGGTATACATCCCACTTAACGTAAGTGAAACCTGTCTGTGTTAGGGGTTTGCATATATATAACTTCAGTGATGTAGCTAGACCAGAACAAATTTATCGGTTGTGCCTAATCATCATAGTTCAGTGTTACCCCTAGTATTCTATCTCATTTAGCTCACAAAATGAGGTCAGAGTTAAACACTGGACTAGTATCATACACATATAATAAATCTAACACCTCTGTTTTTTATACCAGGAGACAGAAAACAGATCTTTTTAATTCTCCCCACCCCTTTCTTTTATGATTCGCGGCATGCCCTTTTTTCTAGCTTTCCTTAGAATCTCCTTTTTTAGGATTTTTTTTTATGATAAACATAGTGACTAGTGCTAATACCTTAAATAGCTAAATAATTACTGCTAAAATGGGTAATAATCTAAAGTATAAGTGGTGACTAAAACCACATTTTCACTAGCCGGTCGGTTTTTTTAATTGTTCCAACTCCCAGTCATACACAGAGGCCTCAGTACCAGAACCACACCACCTCCACAGTTATGTTAAATGTGTGGATGGAAGGAAAAGGGTTGAGAGAGACTCGTGAGAAAAAGATAAACCATTTTTTATCCTCCACCCTATGATTTAAATGATACTAATGAAGTGGACAGTCTTCAGCCTCAATGAAAAGTAAAGCAGGAGAGAGACGAGGAAGCACAAACAATTAGGATTTTTCCCACTGCTCCTTTCCTACAAAGTTCCAAGCAAGCTACTCTTTCAGAAGCAGTGTATGGTCCAATAGTCACATTTAACCTCTGTTCCAGTGTCAAAACTTTAGCCCAGATCATCTCCCCCATTCTATATGTGTTTGAATACACAAGGGAGGCTGAAAACTTTCACTATTTCTGTAAGGTTAGTTCTAGTACCTGTTACGTAGGAAATATGTAGAAATGGGCTGTGTCCTGCTGTTTTACTCCCATGAGGGTTTTCTTTGAGTAAGGAATGCAAGGTTGGTGCAATACAAATATTGTTGATATTAAATCATTGCTAAATTAACAAAAGTGCTAAGTAAAATACCAGCAATTGTCTTTAAACAATAATGCACTTCCAGGCATTCAAATGCTGAGTAGATTGTTTTGTCACAAACTATTCAAAATCACTTTTGGTATGAGTGCCTGCAAAAGTGTTTGTGCTCAAGTTTAATACTGTGCAAGATAGCTGTGAGCAGACCATCCCTGTAGCTGAGCCTGTGTACTACATGTATGTGAGACAGCTGCCATCTTGCCCTATGCACGAGGGGGTGAACTAGGGACGTCAAGACCTACAAGTGAGAGTCTCTACAGCTTGAGCTAAAGAGTCAAGCTGAGAAATGTAATAGAGTCATACCCCCATGGATTAAGCATGGAGTGGGAGCACAACACCCACTCCCAAGAAGGTCTTGGCATTAGGGCTGCAGTGGGGGTGATCCAAGAGAACGGCGTTTAGGGCCCCAATCCACTAAACATGGGTATAACTTTATTCAACCAAACAGCACCATTGACTTAAATGGGGCTACTTACCTGAATAAAGTTAAGCAGGTATGTTTGCAGGCTTGAGGGTCTAAATTATCATCCAAAAAACCAACAGAAAGTTGGCTGTTTTGGTCAATTACATTCTCTTCCTTTTCTTTTGCTACAGCCTCGTTACTATACACTGCATTTTGCCCACGTAATAAGTATTCAGTTTCTGTGTATTAAAATCTTATATATCCTTCCTGAGCAGAAAATAATATGCCATAATATTAAAAGATATTACCTAAGGAATATATCACCTTCCCAACTATCATCAATGCAGACAACATTCAAATATCCATTTTTAATATATGCTAGTAAAAAGAAAATAATCTGGCAGAATTTAGCTTTCTTTACAACAGTTCATGTTTTTATCATCCACATTTTATACATTCTACAAAACTAGTGTGGTGAAACTGCATCTAGGTCCTGTTTTTAAAACAGTTCTTCAAACCTTTACTTTAAAATATAGATTCTCCCGCATATTGCACTGTATTTGCATCAATGTATTTTTCAGAATCTTGCAAAAAGGTGCTCATGAAGAAGCTATTTTGTTGTTCCACCGCATGGGTGTCCTGTACACATTCAACAATTCCATAAGTTGCCTTAACATTCCTATCCACTTAGGGGGCTGAACTTCTAGTCCTCTTTCTTTTGGTAACTAAAGTGCTGTCAGTCATGTCTGAATATGCCTCTTTTTTTGATGAGTTGATGCTAGCATTGTCTGCCCCCTTGCTTATACGCTCATGCAAAGTGAGCCCCACCCATTCCATCAATCTTTAAGATCAGATTTGAAAATAAATCTTTTTGTCTTGTCTGACTCATAATGATTTTTTAAAAATTGTATCTATTTAAAGAGCTCACCTTTGTCTACATAAAGTGCGCTATAAAAAGACAAATGTGGTGGTGCAAGAGCTCTTTAAAAGTGTTAACTAATTTGGGGAGGAAAAGTACATTAAAACTCAACAAGAAAATGCAAATGCAGATTGATAGTAATATTTCAGGTATTTCACATGACGAGCACTCTCTATACTCTCTTTGCAATCAAAAGACCTTGGGATAATAACACTACTCAGGTGAACTGTTTTTATGAATTTTGTGAATATGTATAAAATCATTAAGGACCAAAGGACCCAAGTTTAGCAGCAAATATTCAAATTCATATTAATACATTTTATGTAAAAGGAGACATTTTAATATGTATATGAATGTTCATGAATCTCTTTTAAAAAATCTTTTATTTTAATTCATGAACTGTCAAGAATACATTTCAAAGAAGTAATATGAAAAATGTTCATGAAATCTTTTGAATAGTTGCTTTAGCACATTAATTTATTCAGCAATTTGGTGCTGTTTCAATGATCTAATCAACCAAAAAAAGTATATTTATTCCCTAAACCTTTCCCATAAAAATCTTCCATAATTTTATATAATGTGGATGCATGTTAAAAAGACACAGCTAGGGCTAATTTGGCCCCCTTCTCCCCAGTTATGTATCCCATGTTAGAGCTTATTAGCTGTAACAAATGAGAAATGTTAGCTCTACTGTGTCTTGTTTAATCTGGAAAAGATTTCCTTGTTTGTATGTTAACAGTTGGTTTTTTTTTTTTATTGCTTTCTAAATATGACTGGCGGGTTTATTTCCTAGCTTGGATTTGCTATATGTTGAAAATAGCAGCTCCAGTAAGGGAATAAAAGGTTGTGCTGGTCGCTTCTTTTTTTTATGATGATTCTTTTTAGCCAGAGCTGAATTAGTCTCTTTGGGAGCAAGGAAGCAGACCCTTCTCCTCGTCCTGTCTTTTCTCAATTAAAAAAAAGTCTCCAAATGCTGCCTTTCATTTCTGTGAATGGATAGTACTGAGATACAGTAGATCTGTATTGGTGACAAGAGAGGTGGGGAACTGTGAACCATTCTCCTCCTCCTCCTCCTCTTAGTTGGGGTCACATGAAAGCCCTCTCACTGCAGCTTGCAAGGAAGTGGGCTCAGTGGGTTTTGGAACTGTGGCAGCAGAAAAGAGAGGGTAGAGCAGTGGCTCAGCCACTCTCAGAAACCCCCACCTTCCAATGCATTTCTGTTTGAAAATCCCAGTGGGCAACTCAGACCGTTAGGCCTTGCGTACCCTGTTGGTGGTGTGTAGGGTTTGCGTAGCTACATGCTGCAGTGAAAAGCTCTGGAACCTTGCTTCGCTGCTTGCTCCCTGCCAGAGCCTTTCGCCGCTGCTGGAGTCTTTCCCTGCCGTGGGAAACGTTCCAGCAGCAGGTAGGCAGTGGGACACTAGACTGCTAAAAATAGCAGTAGATAGGGGAACAGAGGCGGCAGAAGTTTCCTAACAATGAGAGGGACATGAACACATGGACCGCAGCCCCACCCTGCCCTCGGACTGCCCCTTCCCCCCAAGGCCCCGCTCCCACAGCGCCTCTTCCCCCCAAGACCCCGCCGTCCTCCCCATCGCTCCTCTTTACAGCTGGTAAAAAGTGGTGGGCCCATGACCCCCTGGTCCTCCCCATTCTGGCACCCTGTAGAGGAAGCCCTGCTTGGGCAGGTAGAGCATGGTGTAGAATACAAACTCTAGCATCTAAGAAGGCCCTCACCATCTATGCTGCTATCTATACCTGTGCAATGGTGTGTGTGCAGTGTATATACTCTACCCACTGCTGTTAAGTGTAGACATAACCTTAAAGCAGCATTAACATCTACAGGCTCTGTGGCCTCCTGTGGCAGCATGACTTCGAAAGGAACCAAGAGATGACAGGACAGAACTCCCCTCCCAGTGCTCTGCCTTTGTGTCTCAGGCTTACCTACACCACTTAGGCTCTAGTGGCGTGGGAGACCTCACCCGTGTCCACACTACTCTCCCAAAGCCCCTCTGATTCAAAGTGATAATTTCTTAACAACTAAAACAGGTGAAGCTTGCGGTGTTTTCTTTTCCTTTAATTTCCCTCCCTCAGGTTTCTCCCAGGGAGGAGTTGAACTGGCCTTAGAATTATTTTTGTTAAAGTCCTCCCTCGGTCCAAGATAGCTCCATCCGAGGCACACCTCATTGCTATCAGGCTTCCCCCAAGAACCAACAAAACACCAAATATTGCACTAGTAAAGTACCTCAACTTTAGTCAAGAAGCCCTGAACATTAGTGCTGGACTACTAGGTTAGAGGCAAAAGCTATTATTCTATCTCGATATTCACACACATCCTCATGTGTACATACACATACCCACATCACTTCAGCTGGAAACAATTGGTTTCCCATCAAAATACTTCAAAAAGATTCATTGTTTACTTTCCAAAGAAGACTGTGGTTTAACCTTGGGCTATCAGTTCTGGACAGTTCTGACTGCAATGCTCACAAAATAAATGTCTCTGTCAAAACCAAGTTCTAAAACGTAACTGACAGCTGTTCTCCTCCCTCCTCCCCCGCCCCAGCTCTTATCCACAAAAGAACTCATTAAAAAACAAACAAACAAAAAAAAACTTAATCCTAGGACATCAGAGAAATCAAGTTTTAATCTGGGCAGAAACTTCAAGTTTATTAATAAACCATAGAGGCAAGAGATATGCAGAATAGGACCTGAACACTAAAGAGAGAGAGAGAGAGAGAGAGAGATCAATGAACAGCATCACTAATAAAAATATATGGGTTAAAATAAAAATTTCCCTTCCTTACAGACAAACCATTAATAACTAACTTTATTTCCTCTCCCCAGTTTAGAGCAGTGATCTAGCTGTGTGAATTCTGTCACAGGGGAATAAATTAGTTCAAATTCTTTAACATCTAACCTGGCTGTTTCTCAAACTGAAATATTACTTTGTAACATTTTTTGGATATGTTATACACAATCTGGGCAGTGTGTTTTTTTCTGTGCATCAAAGCAACAATTACTCGCATTCAACTATTTATTTTTTTGTTTAAATATAACACAGAAATCAGAGCCTGCTACAGTCCTGGAGGCCCAACCTCCTCCCCAGGTTTCAGAGCCCAAGCTGCAATGTCTACATAGCTATGTTTAGTGTGGTAGCATGAGCCCCACTAGCCAGAGTCTGTTGACCCAGGTTGGGGGGCTTGCTTACACAGGCTGTACCAATATACCTCAACTGTTCAGTATGTCTTATGCAACCCTCTCTAGTGGCCATTTCACATAGGAAATGAAAGTCTACTACAGCAGTCAACTGGAGAAGTAACTTCTTTAACTCAAGTTGTAAAGGCTTGTGCTATTAGTACCGGAAACATCATGACCTATGGGCCTCAAACCTGCATTCACAGGAGCAGCCATGCATCAATCCTTCACTTGACAGCCCAGTGACAACTACCGACCCAGACCATGAAGCTCAGCCCCAGTTTGAGGCTCCGCCCCGATGTCCTATTGGCAGAGGCCCAGAGCATCTGATTGGCCCCTGGACCTACTTAAGCCTGAAACAGGAACAGAAAGCTGACTGAACAACTGGGATTCACCTGGCTCTGCATTATATATCTTCCTAGTCCCCTGGCATGTTGACCTTGCTTGGCTCCTGATCTCCAGTTTGTCTCCTGTCTTTGATTCCCTGGTATCCTGACCCAGCCTGATACAGTTACCAATTCATGGTTTTGATCCTAAGTTTGTCTCCTGCTTCTGATCTGCTGGCATTCTGATCCAGCTGATTCTTGACTCCTGACTGGACTCTGGCTCGGGCCACTAGGTGCTGACAACCTGGTCTTGACAGCATGTCCCAAATCCCCAGGGATTGTTCTACACAGAACTACCAATTGTCAGACATCTCAGGTAACATGGATTTACCAGTCCTCTTATGTGTTCCCACAGCCCAGGTGAGGTGTCACGCATTCAAACTGGGCTATATGAATAACCTGCAATTGCAGCTCAAGGCCACTGTAGTGTCAGCTGGCCGGGCAGCCAAGTAGCTTCTGGCTCACTGTTTTACTTGCCACATCCAAGTGGGAGAAGAGCAGCTGGAGCAAGCATGCAAGCGAGGGACAAGGGGAAAGGGACAAAAGGGATGGGAGGCCTCAGGCTTCCCTCCTCCCATTAACCAGCCAGCTGCCTCACACAATAGCCTCCACTTCTCATCATGTCCCTTGATACCCTCAGAAAATCTGTCTGTTCCCAGCATATTCCCCTAATCTCATCCCCTGTGGCTACCCCCACCTTCTCCAAGTCTCCCAGCTTTCCCCCTGGATAATCCCAAATATCCAACTCCCTACCCACCTGTCTCCAAACTTGCATTCCCCATCCCCACAACTAACTTCTAGCTATTCCCTCCCAACCTCCTCCTATAATTGGCATAAACTGTTACACTAGCAGCTGCACGAAATGTGGCACCTATGGGTTCAGGTACAGTAGTTAAGCAGTTCATTTGCATGATAAAGACCATCCTGAAGTGTTTCTGTCCTCAGGCTTGCTCATTCTCAGCTTTTAGGATTAAGACAGCAAGTGGGCAAGGAACTTGAGAAAGCAGGATTGGGCTTAACACTTAATACCATAAAGATACACAAAATATCTAGGATCAGTTTATAAACATTAGTAAACAAAATTTAAGCCACAAAGATATAATTAGAAAAGTGTGTCCTATTTAAAGTAGAAAAGTGTGTCCTATTTAAAGTAGAGTTAAACAATATTGTATGCAATGTTGTTGTAGCCATGTCAGTCCCAGAGTATTAGAGAGACAAGGTGGGTGAGCTAATACCTTTTATTGGACAAACTACTGTTGGGGGGAGAGACAAGTTTTCCAGTAAGAAAGCATGTCTCTCTCACCAACTGTAAGTGGTCCAATAAAAGATATTAGCTCACCCACCTTATCTCCAGAGCTAAACGAGGTACAGTACATGCTACTCTGAAACCAGTACTTTAGTGCTAATTTGACTTCCCCCTTGTTTAAATTATAAACACAGTGAAAGAAAATCTGAATTTGGAAGGTGCCTTGTTTTAGATTGAGCATGTAAATGGCTAAACGTTCTCTAGCGTATAGGTGTTTTTTTATATATATAACATCCTAACTGAACTAGAGCTGAGCCTAAACCAGTAACCCAGATCTGAATACTCCAAATGAAAGCGGTGTGTTGTGGTGGAAAGAGTACAGGGTTAGAAATCAGGAGGGCCTGATTTCTAATCTATGTTTTGCTGTTAATTGAGTGTAAAACCTCAGTATTCCCATTTGTAAACGTGTAACACTCTCAGAGGATACATTAGTCAGTCTGCCGATAGAGCTAGCTTTTAGTATGGTAAACTGCTATAACCCTGCTTTCTGCACCTTGATGTAGCTGTTGGTCCCAAACCCAGATAAAGTGGGGAGGGGTGACTGCAAACCTAACCACCTGGCCTCATTAAAAAAAAAAAATCCACTGGTATAGAGCCAAAACCAGGCTACCATCCTGGTATGGAAGCAGCAGAAAATGACAGAGAGGAAAGAAAGAGACTTGTCTCCAATCTGAGCTCCAACATTCACCTGAGGAGGATGTAATACAATGGAAAAGTAAGTTTTATAGTAATAAAAACTAGCTTTATAGCTTAAAGTATACAATAATAAATGTATTATGATTGAAGGCAAGCTTCGAATGTTGGCCCCTATCCCGTAATCGGATCGTCGTGAGTGGATCCTTACACCTGCAGGAAGGGGCTGTCCTCAGCAAGGGAGTACACCTGTCTGGGCCAGATAGCAGGGTTGGGGCCTTTGTGGCTTAGGCCCATTTCTAACTGACTTGTGTTTTCAATTTTTTTTAAAAATATGATTTTTTTGACTCAGCTACTACTACTCTATTTTAGTGGTAGAAAAGTGGGGTGAGGAGGAAGGGGCCCAAATTTACAGAAATGCATGTACACTTTATACATGCCACGCGTCTGAGCCCGAGAGGAACCAAAAACAGGGGAAAGTGTCTTTGCTTACAACCTAAGTCTGTTTAGCCAGCATCAGACCCAAAAGCTCCCTTTATAGCTTCTACCAGACCACACCATGCTTACATGTTGCTGCTTGGATTTCTTCAGGCTGTCATTCTGGTTCTTATTCTGCTTGCCATCCACCCAACCTCCCTTCCTCTCTCTCTGTCACCCAGACACACAGCCCCTTAGCCAAAACAAAACTCAGCCAAAAGCCCCTCTGCCTACCCTGTCAGAAATTCTTGGGCTAGTTTCTCTAACCATTTTGTCTAATGTGGGTCTTGTGATTAACGTATCCTTACAGTTGTGTTAATTAAAGGGTTCATTCACATCCATCAATCTTAATGAGGTTTTAAGTCAACCTATAGCAAGGCTAGAACAGCAACATTTACTCTCATAAGTTGTTGTAGTGAAGTCCCAATGACTTCAGTGGGACTACTTGTAAAACTGATGATTACTCACATGAGTAAGAGTTTTCAGGATTATCTTTCTCTTTGTATTTTTATCCTTTATCTGATAGTCTGGTTTTACCATTGATGAGAATTTAGAAGTGTTATCTAGTCCTAGAAGTGTAATCTAGTTTTAGACTAATGTATTTGTTACAAAGAAGAAAAGAAGTTGTAAAATGAATTTAAAGTTCATCGTGTACTCTAGTTCATAGCAGCCTGTATCATGCACAATTACATAAAAATAGATGGAATCCTATAGATCCTGTATTTTGCTTCTTGAACAAAGAGTTTAAATATTCCTTTAACTGTAAAATATTGTACTTGGAGATGTTAATGTATGTCACCAGTGGGTCTTTGATTTATAGACAATTATAGATATGATTAAAGTTGCTGGGTGTACTAAGCATTCTTAGTTCAGCCTAACTGGAAGAAACTATAAAATGCTCCTTTTGTGTAGTTATAGCTGAAACAATAGGCAGCTACTACCCAAGACACTAGGCTCCATGGCACAGCCTGAGCAGACTTCTCTCTTGTGGTTTAAGGGATTTCCCTAAGTGGTTGCAAATGCTGGGTTTAGGGGTAGACTAGGCCCAGGGGCCCCCTGCTGGAGGATTCAGAGTAGGGCCACACCTATCCCAGGAAAGGAGCAGTGGAGCTAAGTCCTTGAAGGGGCCTAACGAAACTGTGCAGGAAAGCAGCCAATCAGAGGGAGGCTGCAAGGAGCTAGCCAATCAGAGGGTTGCAGGTTAGTATAAAAGGGGCTGCAGTCCAAACCCCACTTCTTTCTTTGCTGGAGTCAGAGGAGTGTAGGTGGTGCTTCTATCTGGCTAAAGGGAACTGCAGCACCATGTACAGCTTAATTCTGGCGGGGAGGGAGGAACAGCATTGAGCTGGTGGCTTGGCCTGAACATAGAAGGGGCCTGAGGTAAGGGTAAAGCTTTGGTGAAGGCTGGGGCCATGGGCAAGTGACCCAGGGAACTGCAGGCTGTTTTGTTAAAGGGACATTGTTGCTATTCTTAGGGTCCTTGGGCTGGGACCTGGAGCAGTGGGCAGACCTGGGCCCCTCTCCCATGGGACACTGGGGAAGTGGCCTACAATTGTACACTGATAACCACCCAGAAGGGGATCTGAACTACTGAGTGGCCCAGTTGGGGCCAGAGAGGGTGAAACCATTGCTTCCTGGGGGTATGGCCTGATACCAGGGCTGGGATTGTCTAAAGACTGCAGACACACCTGAGCAGAAGGGGTTGCTTGTGAGAGGTGGATACCATGCTATCACAGGTACTGTTTTCATCATGGTATAACCACTGGGTTTTACTATTGATGTTTTTCTTTATTTGCGTTACATGATGTCCATGTACCCTAGAATAACAGGTCTCCAAATGTTTGTTATTGAAATATGAAAACCGAGTATTTGGCATCCTGAAGAGCATATATTTCATGAATGCTACACTGGATAATCAAAAGCTGGGAGTTCATGAGGATCACAGCAGGTTTCAGAACCTCAGGCTCTATGGGAGGTAACCCAAAACCACTCAGGAAATTACTGGAATCGAAACTAACATTTTGTTGAAAAGGAACTAATGACTTGCTTGGCTGAAGTCCCAGCAGACTGGGTGGACAGAATAGGGTGTATGGTGGTAGGGTCCTACATATTTTCAAGAGCCTAAAAAGGTTTGGGTTCAATTTGATTCAAGGGGGGTGAAAACATTCAGGCTATTTCTTGTTTACCCATACCAGCTTGCCCAGGTGTCTTCCAGCTATACAATTTGGCCTCATGAGTGTATGGAAAGAGATTGCATAATAGGCAGTGAGCTAGATCCTGAGTTGCACCAGCTCTTTGCTCGGTGTAGCTGAAGAATGGGGGTGGGCAAGGTGGTTTTAAGTCACCTTTGTGTTCCCCCAATGACTGGAGCTGCTGGGAGCCTCAGAGCTACTCTGATTTATACATGTTGGCAACAACTCTCTAGAGGCCTATTCGTCAGCTAGGGATCACCTCAGCACCGCTGATCGCCTTCCCAAATATCCCATCTGATGCTGCATGGGGAAGGTGTGTGGAGGGGGACAGAATATCAGTTAAGAGTAGTTACATCTTGGAAATTCTCAGCTGCCTATGAGGGCACTTTTTTTTTTTTGCCACTTTGCCAGAGTGCTGTGAAGGGGGCCAAAAATATTTTTTAAATTATGTCCTTTCAAGTGAAATGAAACAAACATGATTACCCTTTTCCATTGTGGATATTCAGGCACTATTTCTACTATCATTTCCTCCTTTCATTCTTTGTAATAGTATTTAAGAGCTGCTGCAATTTTCCCATCAGCTGTTTAATGTTTTCATTCAAGTCTGGCCAGTAAACAGCTTCACAAGCAATATTCTGGATTATTTAATTTCTAAACACCCCCGATGAATTCCCTTTAGGATTACATTTTACAGAGACAATTACTATGATTTCATGCACTTGTGCAGCCCTTCTCAAACGGCTGAGGTTCTGATGTGGAACAAGGACGCAGGAAAAGCAATAGCATACATGCTACAATTATGTGAGAAATTATTTACTCTGAAACATTAAGAACATAAGAATGGCCATACTGGGTCGGATGAAAGTTCCATCTACCACTGTATCCTGTCTTCCAGCAGTGGCCGGTGCAGGATGCTCCAGAAGGTATGAATATAACAGGACAATTTATCAAGTGATCCATCTCCTATTGTCCAGTTCCAGCTTCTGGCAGTCAGATGTTTAGGGGGACCCAGAGTGTGATGTTGCATCCCTAACCATCTTGGCTAATAGCAATTGATGGATCCCTTTACTATCCTCCATGAATGTATCTAATTCTTTTTAAAACCCAGTTACACTTCTGGTCTTCACAAATTCCTTGCCAAAGAGTTCCACAGGTTGACTGTGTCATGTGTGAAATACTTCCTTTTGTTTGTTGTTTTTGTTTTAAACCCGCTGCCTATTAATTTAATCAGGTGACCCCTAGTTCTTGCGTTATGAGGAGTAAATAACAGTCACTTATTTACTTCCTTCACACCAGTCATGATTTTATAGACCCCATCGTATTCCCCCTTCGTCATCTCTTTCCCAAGCTAACAAGTCCCAGACTTATTAATTTCTCCTCCGACAGAAGCTGTTCTATACCCCTAATCATTTTTGTTGCCCTTTTTGGTACCTTTTCCAATTCCAATATATCTGCTACCAGATATGCAAGCAATATTCAAGATGTGGGCGTACCATGGATTTATATAGAGGCAATATGGTATTTTCTGACTTGTTATCTATTCCTTTCCTAATGATTTCCAACCATCTGTTAGCTTTTTTGACTGCTGCTGCACATGGAGTGGATGTTTTCAGAAAACTTTCCACAATGACTCCAAGATCTTTATTGAGTGGTAATAGCTAATTTAGACCCCATAATTTGACATGTATAATGGCATTATTTTTTCCAATGTGCATTACTTTGCACTTCTCAATACTGAATTTCATCTGCCATTTTATTGCCCAATCACTGAGTTTTGTGAGATCCCTTTGTAATTCTTTGCCGTCTGCATTGGATTTAACTATCTTGTAAGTAATTTTATATTGTCAGTGAGGTAGCAAAATTCACGGTTTACCCCCTTGTTCCAGATAATTTATGAATATGTTGAACTGCACTGCTCTGAGTGCATATCCTTGGGGGTTCCCTTTGTGCACCTCTCTCCACTGTGAAAACTGCCCATTTATTCCCACCCTCTGTTTCCTAGGTTTTAACTAGTTACTGATCCATGAGAGGACTTTCCTTCTTATCCTATGACTGCTTATTAGCTTAAGAGTCTTTGGTGGGGGAACTTGCCAGAGGCTTTCTGAAAGTCCAAGTACACTATATTCTCTGGATCACCCTTTTACATATGCTTGTTGACTCCTCTCAAAGAATTCTGTAGATTGGTGAGGCATGATTTCCATTCACTAAAACCTTGTTGACTTTTCACCCACATACTGTGTTCATCTATGTGTCTGATAATTTGGTTCTTTATTCTAGTTTCAACTAATTTGCCTGGTATTAAATTTAGGTTTACCAGCTTGTAATTGCCAGGATTGCTTCTGGAGCCTTTTTTAAAAATCAGCATTACATTAGCTATTCTCCAGTCACTGGGTACAGACGTTGATGTAAGCAATAGGTTACATAGCTCTGCAATTTCATGAGTTCTTTCAGAACTCTTGGATAAATGCCATCTGGTTCTGGTGACTTATGGCTGTTTAATTTATCAGTTTGTTCCAACACCTACTCTACTGACACCTCAATCTTGGACAGTTCCTCAGATTTGTGACCTAAAAAGAACGGCTTAGGTGTGGTACTCTCCCTCCCAGTCTCTGCAGTGTAGACCAATGCAAAGAATTATTTAGCTTCTCTTCAACAGCTTTGTCTTTCTTGAGTGCTCCTTTAGGAACTCAGTCGTCCATTGGCTTCACTGTTGGCAGGATTCCTGCTTCTGATGTACTTAAAATAGTTGTACTTTCTGTGTCTTTTGGTAGTTACTCTTAAAATTCTTTTTTGGCTGTCTAATTATACTTTTACACTTGACTTGCCAGAGTTTGTTCCTTTCTATTTTCCTCAGTTGTATTTGACCTCCAATTTTTACAAGATGTCCTTGTCTCTAACTGCCTCTTACTTTGTTTAGCCAAGGTGGCATTTTTTGGTCGTCTTAATGTTTTGTGGGGGGTTGGAGGGCTTGGGGGAGGGGTATAAATCTAGGTTGAGCCTCTATTGCAGACATTTCACTCTCTGCACTATTCCTTTTAATTTCCATTTAACTAACTTACTCACTTTTGTGTAGTTCTCCATTTTTTGAAGTTCAGTACTACTGTGGTGAGTTTCTTTGCTATTTTACCCCCTAGCAGGATACTAAATTGAATCACAGTATGGTTACTATTACTGAACAGTTCAGCTATGTTCATCTCTTGGACCAGATCCTGTACAGTTCAATTTCTGATGGAAATAATTTATGAATTATGAAAACACCAGGTCTTTAGATGGTGTGAAGGTAAACTGAGATCTACGGAGAGGGATGCTTATGAGCTGTGCATCTCCATTCAATAATATTCATAGTGCACAATTCACGAGGGCAGAATCTTAGAACTCTACCTGACCTTAGTTCTATTCCTAGCACAGCCATTGGCCTGCAGGGTGACTTTGGGCAAGTCAGTCTGTGTACTACAGTTTCCCCATCTGTAAAATGGAGACAATGACACTGACATCCTTTGTAAAGTGCTTTGAGAGCTATAGATGAATGGTGCTATGCAAGTATTATTATTACTACTAGTTCATCCCAAAATATATGGTTCCATGAGCCTTTGAGCCACCCATTTATTAAGGTGGAGATCACTTTCTATAGCACTGGGTCTTTTGCTGTTTCTACAACTATTTTCTTTCATGTCTGTTACTAAAGCAGGAAGAATAGTATGCCACTGATAAATAAATGGAAACCTTTTCTCCATAGTTACAATGGTGCCCATAGTTCTATCACAACTTCTCCGTATTTCTGTGATCTCTTTTAACTAGCTACAGCTGTTCTGTCTAGTTACAACAAAGATGTTTTCACAATGTTCAGTCACTACATATTATGCTTGCTACAGTGGTTGGCATGAAGCACAAGTTCTTAGTTTATGACCTGGAGAATTTCCAGAAGTGGGGTTTGAATTAGATTGGGACATTATACTTTGTAAATAGAAAGCTCTTCTTCAGAAGGCTTATCAGATGCTGGGGTGCACAGTCTAAGAATGTAGTTGAACCCTACTGCCTGCTGCACAGGGCGGGCTGGGGAGGAGAGAGCAGCAAAGGAAATGGCCATCACTCTTCTCCTTTGCACAAGCATCTGCAGAATCTAAGCCTTAAGGGTGGGATTTTCAAAAGCTTAGTTTATCTGTGCTGTCGTAAAATTCCTATTGACTTCAATAGCAGCAGTATGATTAATCCTGAGTGCTTTTGAAACTTCCACCCTAAGTTTTTAGGCTTTATAGTAATGAGATGTCACTCAAAGGTGAGCTTCATTCACAAGGATGCTGTGCTGAGTGTCCTACAGACACAAATCTTGTCTAAAACCAAGCTTTCTGTGCCAAAACTCTACCACTGAGCTCCACGAGGGGCAATAACAATGGAAGTAAGAGTGTAGACAACATCACCCCTCGCTGCTGGCATTTTAAATGCTGTTTAGACCTGCTCTGTGTAGAGTTTCACAACAAGATTGTAAAAGCCCTGGCAGTCATGGGAACAGAGCTAACATTATCACATCCCTCACTGGAACTTCCCCACTGGAAGCAACAGTAGGAAGCTAAGTATAGGCACAGCCAATGAATCTGAAACAATAGCTCTTGGAGCCAAAATGAGATTTTTTTAACTCATTTAAAGATTTTCAGCTAGTGTAAATCAGTGTAGCTGCATTAAGAATGGTATTTGGAAAGCAGTTTAAATGAGCTTCTAAGTCCAGGAGAAGAACATTTTAATACGAGCATGAAACCTGTGGGATTTGCAGAGGCCCTGTCTCTGTTTTTGCTAATACTTGCTCAGCTCCACAATTATTATCTAAATGGACGCCCAATGTTGCTGGTCTGCAGGCTTCAGCCGCCATTTTAATCACTATGCCAGGGATGGCCACATATGACAATCAAGAGCTGGGGCATACCTGCCAGGAGCCTGGGGTTGGGGCTCCAGCACTGCTCCTGCTGACACCCTGAGCCCTGGCAGGTACACCCCACTAGGCAGAAGCCCTGAGACCCCCTTCCCCACTGGACAGAAGCCCCTCACACCACCCTGCTGCAAGGCAGAGGTCTTGAGCTTCCTCCCTGCAGTCTGGTAGGTGAGGGATGTGTGTGTGTGGGGGGGGGCGCTCCACGAGCCACACTAAAATGGTAAGAGTCATGCATGGCTCGCGTGTCACTGTTTGACCACTCCTACACTATGCCATTTAACCCTGCTTGCAGCAGTGAAAATCAAATTGATTAAATGCTTACAATTGTGGTGGGTGCCTTGGCTGGCTTGATAACACTGGTGGAATTGAATTCATGTTGGTGACAGTTTGACTTCTTTTTTTATCCTAGTTTAGACAGGCCCAGGGAAGGTATTTAAGTTCCTCTGAAATGAAATAGCTTATATTTCAACCTGACTTTAATCTCTCCTCTAACTGAGAAGAAGAGGTACAAGGAGTTAAGAATGAAGAGAACAGTTACACAGATCTGCTACTCGCATTTTGGGAATAGACTGAATTGGTCTGATTCTTATTTACACTAAAGGTACTTGACACTGACAATGTTGTGTGGAACCGTTTTTGTTAAATGAGAATCAGGTCCTAAGAGACCAGGTACAAAGATCCAGTACCAGACTTTAGTTCTGCTTAAACTTGCATAAATCTGCAGTAACCTGATATACATTAGAATCAGACTGACTTCTATGTTCCCTTTAAACAGCTTTGGAAGATGCTTTAAGGCCCCTTTTCACTTTCTGAGTGGTTCAAATGGGCCGTAGTGCAAATGAGCATTTGGCCCAGTTGCTGTTGCAGTTACAGTAGATTTATACTGGTGTAACCAAGGAGAATCTAGCCACGGTAGAGCACAGAACTATTGTATCCATAGTGAATGGATAACAAAATCTTTTATCGTTGTAGTAATTAGTGTTAGTAGGATCTCTGACTATATAACAATGCAAAAAGGTTAAACCAAGAATAAGAAGAGAAAAGCCTGTATGCAGTACAAATTTAAATAAAATGGTGGGGCATACAAATCCAACACTGGCCAGGAAAGGGTTAACATGCTGTGGGCTTCATGAGCCCCACCCTGCACTATCTACCACAGGTGTAAGGATTGGACGGAGGAGTTAAAAGGGAAGAACCCAGCTAAGTTGGGTGTTGGTGTGGGGGAGAGAGTTGCCAGCTCTCCAGGGCTGCATGGGGGCGGGGGGCAAGTGGGGTAATTTGCCCCAGGCCCTGGGCCCTGCAGGGGCCCCCATGAGACTATAGTATCCTATAGTATTGCAACTTTTTTTATGGAAGGGACCCCTGAAATTGTTTTGGCCCAGGCCCCCTGAATCCTCTGGGCAGTCCTGCAGCTCTCACTCCATGAGAGGAGCTTGGTTGGGCCAGGAACTGCTTGAAACATTGCTGCCAGTCACATCCTGCCTGAGGGAAGGTAGTCTTGCTGCTGGACTATTGTTTCACTTTGCTACCAGTGCTTTATTTGCTGTTGCTTGGAAAGACTGCTGCAGGAAGGGAATGACAGATGAATAACAACCTTTGCCTTGTGCACAAGACTAGGGACCCAGTAGTGATTGGCTATAAGGCCAGGACCAACCCTATCACAGAGTTGCACTGAGTAGTTATCTTTCATAACAAAACTATATAACTGTATGGCTGCTCAAAAATTGTATTCAACAAAAATTTAAAGACCGTGAAAAATATTAGTTTTATCTGAAAGTTTTTCACGTTTTTGTCACTTTTTGGTTGGTTTCAATTTTTTTGTTTTGTTTGTTTGCTTTCTCTTCCCATGGAAAAAGGAGCAGAGGAACAATGCTTCTCTTCCCCTTAAATCCTCCCCCCCACCCCAAATTCCATTCCTTCTCTTCCTTTCTTTTTCATGATGGTGAAGAGGAAGAAGAAGAAAATGTTTCTCCCTGTGATGGAGTGTCCACCCTACACAGGGCTGGAAAGAGTTAAGGTGCCCAGGTAGGCCTATTAACTCTACAGGCTGTACCTGGAAGGAGCAGGGAATTGATTGCAAGCAGGTTCAGCTGGGCACAAATGGGTGGGGCCTATTAAGCCAGGAAGCTGGCAACAGACAGGGGCTGCTGCTGGGAAAGGGCAGCCTCTCCCTGGTAAGAGGGAGCTGGTAAACCCAGAGCAAGGAGGGGAACCAGGAGTTGTAGGAAGGAGTCCAGGGAAGGAGCAGTGAGGCTGGGAGAAGAAAGCCTGGAACTGCTGAGTCTAGAGTCCTTGGACTGGAACCTGCAGTAGTGGGCAGCCCTACTCGCCGCTGAGGATGTGGCATAGACTGGCAGGGCAGTGAACGGGACATTGCTTGGGTTGTTGTGGGAGTGACAGATAATTGAAGGACTTTGCCTGGAAGGGGGAAACACTGAGTGACCTAGCTGGAGAGCTGAGTCATGAAGGGGATGCTATGGTTCCTGGAGTGAGAGGCGGGGCTGCAGACCTGAGAGGCCATGGAAGGTAACATCGACCTTGAGAGCTAATCCCCAGAGTGACCAGGAGGAGGCTCCAGACAAGTGGTGAGTGGTGTGCCCTGTGACACTCTCCACCCACCACCTCCATTTTTTTCCACTGGATAAAAAAGGGGGTGGGCCACATTTTAAAAGCTCAAATGAATATTTGATTCACAGTTTGAGAAATCTGTTGCATTCAAACAGCCACTCTTCAGTGGAAAAATCTCTGCTTAAACTATTTTAGACCAGCTGTATATGCTGCCCCAATATCGCCCCATTTCACTTGCTCACCCATAAGTGTGCGTTCATGCACACAAAAAAGGAAAGATACATCTGCAGCCAGTACAAAGTGAACCTAAAGCTCTGGCAGTCACTTACACCTATGCAAAATCCTACCAGTCAGAATTCTCCACTCCTCTCACAGGGAAAAGAGTGTGTTTTCTACCCACTTTGCACAGGTAGAAATGCCTACACCAGATGCAAGGCAGTAGAAAGCCAGGCCTATGTTAGAAAAAGAGTAGGCACAGGATTCTATCGATAGCAGTGGGACTGCATGTTCGACAAAGTGTTGGCAGGATCAGTGCCATAATAGTTGTCTTAATTGGAAATACCTCAGTGGACAGTTGATTGTCTTAATTAGCAGCTTTCCCAGAATGGTAGGATGTAATTTAAAAAAAAAAACTGGAAGACTTAATGACATAAAACACTGTCCTGAATAAAGAGGCAAGAATCAAAATGAGATTCGCTCTTTCATCTTTATTTGATCTTTATTTCTTTAATTTCCATTTGGCAATTCTATTATTAATAGACTGGCACAGAGAGTTGCACCTAATTAACACCTGGTAAATGCCACTTAAAATGTGGTTCTCCTTTGAAAAGTGACTAAGAATGGTGTTGCGAGGTTCCAAGTTTACTTTCTGTTATTCCATATGAGATTTGCTTGGTTTACAAGTCAAGATAGTTTTTCTTACTGACAGCACTGAGAATTGAAAGCTAATTCTTTCTGGTTTATGCATCACTACCAGTAACAAAGATTCTGTACTCAGAACTCCTTGTCTGGGTTGGAGTTTTAGCCATTGGTCCAGCTACAGCATTTGTCACTGCACCAAGTGCACAATCTGAGATTAGATGTGATGAACCTAGTGTAATCTGTCTCTTGCACCACTGCAGCTTCATCCAGTTCTCTTCTCAATGCCTATGCAGCTCAGTGAGCGTTCTTTTAACGAGTAATGGAAATGTAAGTAACCAGTTTGAATGGAATGTAGTGGAAGTGAACAGGCAAACACAGACATACTGTAATGCAAAGTCAGGCACTTAAAAATTAGGAAATGCCTGAATTAAGGTTTACTAATTGTTCTGCATTTTCCAACCAGATCTAGTATCTGCTTAGGATACTGCACTGATGGCTTGTCTACATGTAAAAAGTTTCAGCAGCAGAGCTGTGCCACTGCAGTGTTTCAGTATAGACACTACCTATGCAGACTGGAGGGATTCTCCTACAGGCGTAGGTAATCCACCTAGGGCCAGCTCCAGGTTTTTTGCCACCCCAAGCAAAAAAATGTTTGGCTGCCCCCTGTCCCAGCCCTAGGCTCCTCGCTGGACCCCCCTGCTGCCCCAGCCCTGGGCTCTTCTCCCCCCCTACCCCTGCCACCCCAGCTCTGGGCTCCTTCATTGCCCCACACACACACGTCCTGCCACACCAGCCCTGGGCTCTCTTCCCCTGCACCTGCACCCTCCTTCCGCCGCAGCCCTGGGTCAGTGGTAACTCGCTCCCATGGCAGATCATTCAGCAGGAATTTTAGATGTGCACAGAACACAGACAGGATTGCTTCCCATATGGTTACAGAACTGCAGTAAAGTGGAACAATTTTCAGCTTGTGTGACTGGAGGATATCTGGATGCATATTATAAGACTGTCCTACATAAATGAAGAGAAGTTGAGGTGCCTTTATTCTTTTGTTCCTCTTTCTTTCTGTGGGGAATTTGCCAATGCAATATCACTGTCCTCCTTGTAAACAAACAAACAAACAAAAAAGGCAATGGCTGTTGAAAATAGCAATTCCAATCCTAATAACCACTGGGAAGCATTTCTTGCTCAATTTTATCCTATTTTTTTCTACAGCAAGTTACAGTGGATCAGTATATTTGATTTGGGAGAAATGAAGTAACAGCTGCCCAAACTGAGCTTGAGCACTCCTGAATTTTGAGGTGTTCAAATCAGGAAGGCAGGTGCTGGGGGGGCAGAGAGGGCTGTGGCTCTGCGGGGGAGCACGGCAGCATGTATGTAGCAGCGTGTCTGGTGCTGCGTGGAGCCAGACAGGCTGGTCTGAGTGGCACGGTAAGGGGGCTGGGGGTTGGACGGGGTGGAGGTTTGGGGGGGGGCAGTCAGGGGCAGGGAGAAGGGGGGGTTAGATGGGGTTGGGGGGGCAGTCAGGGGACAGGTAGTGGTTGGATAGGCATGGGAGTCGCGGGGGTTTGTCAGGGGACAGGTAGGGGGTGGGGTCCTAGGGGGGAAGTTGCGGGGGTGTCTCAGGAGGGGGCAGTTGGAGACAAGGAGAAGGGAGGCTTAGATAGGGGCTGAGATCCTGGGGAGCAGTTAGGGTCAAGGGTCCTGGGAGGGGGTGATCAGGGGAGAGGGAGCAGGGGGGTTGGATGGGTTGGGGTTTCTGTGGGGGGCAGTCGGAGGGAGTGGATGGGGGCAGGGTTGGGCTAGCCTCCCTCCCTGTGGAGTGTCCTATTTTTTTTGAATGTTAAAATATGGTATCCCTACTCACAGTGCAGCTCTCCATTCACTGCAGCATGAGGTCTCAGCTACCTCACTTCCTCCCCCTCTTTCCTGTTATTAGTGGCCAAGGGAATGCTGGGAAATGTAGTTCTTTCCCTGCTCCAGGGCTGGCTCTATAGGTAGGAAGCTAACCAAGGAACTACAGCTTCCAGGGCCCCCTGTTGGGTCTCAGCTTCCATGCTGGATCCCTGCCTCCCCTGCAAATGGGCTGCCCCAAGCCCATGCTTGCTTTGCTGGTGCCTAGAGCCGCCCCTGAATCCACCTTCCGCACATAGGAGGGGTCAGGAGAAGGGTTCAGACCCTTCTAGATCCTGGCACATGTGCGCACACAGAAGTGGAGAATGTGGGGCTGACGGCATAGGTGCTGGAACTAGGGTGCTGCCACATACCCTGGCTTGAAGTGGTTTCCATTATATGCAGGGTTTGCAGTTGGGTTAAATAGCTCTCAGCACCCCCACTATTCACATTGTTCCAGTGCCTCCTCTAATACCTATTTTATCCCCTTCTATTGATGCAGCCCTAAACGTCTCTCAACTCTATTCCTTCATGCCCTAAAATGTCCCTCCCCTGCCAGCAAGCATTCACATCTAAGATTTTTTTTTACAAAAATACCTTGATTATATTCTCCCAAAATTAAATACACACAGAGACTTGCTAATTATGCCTTCCCATCTTCTTCCTAAGGTGAGATTCAAACTGACAGTGGCTGGGGGGGGCGGAGGGAGAGGGGTCAGGTTTAAAGGACTCCTGTTTATCATCATGAAGTATTCAGCTAGCGTGATGCTTTGAAAGCTCAAAATCCTGTTAACTCTTCTGTCCACTTACGGTCAGTGTAATCCTTTAGGTATGGGTTAAGGCTCATGTGCCTATTCATAACTGGAGAAGCCAAGTCTCTTTCAAATTTGCTTCCCCCACCCCATAGGGCTGGCAGTAGCCATGCACTCTGCTAGGGTAACCCTAGAGCATTTGAGACTTTGGTGTGATGATCTGAGCACTGGTTTGATCTCTGCCTGTGAGCAAATTAACTTTGCCAGAATGCATCCGCTTCAAGAACCGCTGTCTTTCCCCCGCTCTCCCACCCCCAGTGTGGGAGCTGAAACTTTGTCCCAAGTATGGATTCCTGACCATATCCCACTCCCACATAAGGCGCACTGAATTTCAAGGCAATCTGACTGTATAGATTCTAGAGCACTTAAAACAGTCACTCTTTAAACAGGAAGCTGCTCTTAGCCTTAACTATCACCATTAAACTTTGCGTTATTTGATACCTAGATCAAAATTTGGTGGCTTGAGACTGTTACTATGGGCCTGAGTTTCAAGGGCTCAGCAGTTGGTGTTAGAGCCAGACGCTCAGAAGAGTTCAGCTCATGGGGTATTGAGGACTTTGGAGAATCTGGTCATAAGTGTAACAATTGGAGCTGCGGGGTACTGCAGAAAATTTGGCCCCAGATATTAGTGTAGTTCTTTTAAGAACTCTTTCTTGATTTCAGATTGACTGAAGTTTGGTCGGTTATATAGAAAAAGCTATAGTCACTGAATATATAATCTAGCACTCTTATAGTTTGACATCAGTATTGCTACTGGCTACGTTATGCCGCAATTGCTTTAGTAAGTGAAATTGAAAAGATATATGCTTTGTCAGAAAATGTTGCTTATTCCTCCTGGGTACCCTATGACTTAAATAAGTTTACACAATCTTAATTAAAAGAACATTAAAATGCCTGAGACAAACTAACAAAAATAAGGAGATTCAACGTTAAGTTTTCACCATCAAATATCTAAAGGGACTACTTAATATTATCCTGCTGCAGAAATCTCGTTCTGCAGTGCCTGCCTCCCCTAGAGCTGGTGACAAGTGGCTCCACTTTCCAACCTCCAGATGCCCCCCACACACTGTTTTCAGTGTCCATTGCCCCAGCCTGTCTTCTAACTCTGTACTCTGCATTTGGCCAGCCAATTGACCAGAGCCAAAAATGTGTCCTATAGGCAATTATCTGTCCCCAAATGGGCAGAGTTAAGCTTCTTCCCTGGATGCCATTCTCATCTTCAAATGGGAGGAAAGCAGACATCAGTCAATTGAATGTGGATGGAGAAGCCAGACCCACCCTTTTACCTGACCTCTTACCCAAACAGGGCTTAAGGAGTCGGGTAGACCCATTCACAGCTACGTTGCTGACACGAGGCATGTTGTCTCCATTGTTGATACTGATAGAGAAGAAGCTTGCCACATATTTGGCTTTCAGAGTAAGAGACACTACTGTTATCAATGCCGATGATTTTGAAAGGATAATGACTATAGATTTATTATTTAACTCCTGGGAGTTCTTCTATTAATTTTTTTGAATGTTATTACTATTAATAGTTGCAGTCACCACTCCTGACATGGTTACATAAAATTCAAGGACAGGGAGACCGTTTACTTACTTATAACACATTGATAAAGTTCTAGAACTAGTTTAATATAATTTCTGTTGTAGTAAGTGCGTTAACCCTTGGAGAAATAAAACGATAACTACTTTGCTCCCTTTGTGCCACCAGAGTGTGCAAAGAGAACAGGGTAGGCTACAGACTTTGACCCATTAATAGTTTTCTCATTGTGGGGACTACTAAGTTTGCTTCAACACTTTTTCATAGCCCAACTACTTCCATTGACTCCTCACAAACCTTCCCAAAGGGGGGAGAGGCATTGTGCATGCACTGTACCCCAGCCCCCAACATTGTCAGCCAGAACTCAGGTGCAGCAAGTCTGATACTTCTCCCCTGATTGGGTAAGAATTGAGCAGCTGCATAAACCAGATGCCACTACCCTCAGGTTTTGATTAAGCCTCTGTGGTTGTGGAACTTCACTTTGCATTCAGTTGCAATCATTTCCACACTACAGATGCAACCTGAGACAGGATTTGGCACTTTACTCCGAATCTGTAAAGAGAGGCCATTTTTAGTGGCAATTATTTGTGACCATTTATGTTACAATAAGTCCTTAACTCTACTGTGTGTGCATATCTGACTGGACAGCCTTTTCCAGCCTAGCTGAAAGTTTCGTTTTGGAGTAGCAGTGATAATGTGATTCGGAGCAAATTAGCTGTACAGCACCCAGCCTGAATACTGTACCTTTACAACATTCAGTGGAATAGCACCAGTTCAGTTCTGCTGCCAAGGGACCTTCTGTGGCTTTGGCGGAGCGAACTAGACTTGCAGCCTTGATAATTTTCTTCACGTGCTGTGTTTATGCCTAATTTGGGAAACTTTCTCTGAGAGTTTCATTGCTTTTCAGTATAAACATCATAATGTGTGCTACTGTGTACACCCTTTTTTTCTTCATTTTTTGATCCTTTTTTATATTTGCTGCATGCACGTACTCTTCTCTCTCTGTGTGTGTGTGTGTGTGTGTGTGTGTGTGTGTGTGTGTAAAGACTCAAACATCAATCAGCACCAGCATTTCCTTTGATGGCTGGAACAATGTGGCATATCTGTGTAGAAATGGAACACCGTATGCAACAACAGAAGATAATACAAATACAATGGTATTTCCACAGGGAGGCACCACTCTGACTATCTGAATTCCACAACCATTGGCTGGACAAAATTAAAGAGGATATAGAACAGTCAATGGCTCCAGCACTAAATGTGAGCCATTTCTCATTGCTGCTTTCCACTCTGATGAAAAGCCAGAGTCCCCCTCTACTTTAGAAACTAGTCTTGTTCTATTGAAAGGACACATCCAAATTTCACCCCTCTCTCTAATCCTACAAATTTATTGATAGGTAGAGTTTTATAATATTACTAGCCAACTTGTAGTGAGCTGCCTTGTATTTCTTGTAGTGTTAACCCACCTGCTTTTTTCAGTGAACATTATTCACTGGTTCTAAGACAGCCACTGAAGTACAGAAGGCTGAACTAATCACTTCACTGCTCTTACACTTCAGACTGATAAGAACTTGGAATTTTTTTCAGAGAGCAAGATGTAACACATGAGTGTTGCATCAATAATCTAAGCTACTTAAAATCATATAAAATGTCTGGCCCATGCTATGGTAGCAGTATCCCAAAGCATTGCAGAGATGCAGCTTTGGAATCCTGAGTTTTTGTGATTTGTATGTAATTTTTTATAATCACTCAAACTCCACAAAGTTGACACTTTCCTTGTTTTATTCTGCTTTTTTTTTTTAGATCCAGCAAGGGGAAAAAACTTAGACAATACGCTTTGGAGAATAAAATGATATCTTCCTGCAGGGATTCAAGAGCAGATAATTTCTCATTTACAAATCTGTGCTTCAGGCAGGATTCAATAAAATATATACAGCTTTTGCAGCCTTGTGAGATTCCGCAGTGTGGAAACTAGTTATATTTTTATTGAACCTATCTTTTAGAAATTTATCGAGTAACAGACATGAGGTTTTGTTTCAACTCCAGAGAAGTGTTGCAGTTTTATTATAGTGGCATCCAATAGCATTGCTCCGTTTATGACTGATCAGCCAGTTACACTGTAACCGCCTTAACTTTATAGCTTTCGAGCAAACTCAGCCACAGATATTAAGTTTGGGCTCAAAAATAGCATTAAAAAAGAGGTTGCCTTCTGATGAGACGTTTTTGCAATTAAAATAAGCCATTATCTGTCTTGCCCCGTCACTTTCAATTCTACCACTTCTGATTCAGCTAACATCTAATGTTCTCTTTGATTTTTGTCTCCTCATGATGCTGATCTCCTTGATTCTGTGTCACCTGCTTCGTATCCATAACTACCGAGCAGCTAAAGTTAAACTAGGAGTGGCTGAATTCAACTTACTTTTTATAATTTCGACAGATAACATTGATATTTATTTTCACACTTTTTTCTATTTAAGTGTTTGCAGTTTCAGGGAACTACGGGGGTGTGTAACTGTAATTATTTAATGATGGTCTCGAAGTTCTCAAGCATCATTTTTTGTACTTTGCCTCCTGTAAATTTTGATTATTGATGGAAATAATTTCCGACTGTTTGGTGAAATTGATGTTTACTGACAAATCTAATCCTTCCAAGCCTGAGTAAAGGACTCAGTCCTCCCCTTCCTCCTTGTTGTCTCTACCTTTCTTCCTAGCTGGCCATGCTGAGGTGCCTATGTATAGGTACAGTAGGAAACCTGCATGGGGCAATGCTAACCATCAAGAGGCAGGAGGAAGAGGAGCAACTCAGCTGTCCTCAGGTTTCTGGAGTGCAATTCCTAGTGACTGAAAGGTGGAATTGCAGACAAAATAAATTCACTCCTAGTGCATCTGTGATATTTCTTCAGGGCTGCACAACGACATGATATGGTGAGCAAATGTGTCACATCTGGAAGCCCTGCTAAGTATTGACACCATTAATCTTGTTTTTAAAAAAAAAAAGAAAGAAAAAACCAAAGACATTAGAGATTTGTGAGAAGGCTTTGTGAAAGCAAACTTGCAAATTCTGGCTGCTTTTTGTCAATTTTGCTCTTAGGAAAAGAATGACTTCCTCCCCAATCTTTTGCAAACAGCTTTTCACTTTCTGATACAGAAAAGTCTCCGCAAATGATGTGAAAATGGCTACAGAGTCTTCCCGAATGAGCCCATGATGTAACTGCAAAAAATCCTGTACTTCAAAAATATTAACTTGCTGTATTTAAAAAAAAAAAAAATCAGTTTCACCATGACGTTTTTGGAATGGCAAAATCTATTTGCACGCCTCTTAATCTATGTTTAAGAATAACTTAGTGTCACACAAAGAAGTAAAGGTGGGTTATATGTAGAAATAGTGGGATGAAAATAAAAAGAGGAACATTTAGTCTGAATAGCCAAAGAAAATTTTAATGGTCAGTTGTAGGTTATGAAATTGTTGACCTATTAATTCATGATGTATTCTTCTAGGATAAGTAGTATAGCAAGCCCATTGCTAGAAACTTTTAAAGTAAATGCAGTGGTTCTAATACTCCATCCTTAAGTACATATTTACTGGATAACAATAGACAATTTATTAAAACATGAATTTTTAAGCTGGTGGTTGAAATACCTGTGAATGGTGCTTGTGTATCTCAGTGGGAGCTGACATTTTGCTGGTATTTTATCAGATTGTACCTCCTGCTGGGAAGTGCATTGAGATAAAGGACATGCAGTTCACCATTGAATATGAATGGAAGCATAATATTTTCTAAACTGTTATAAGGTTTCTTTAATAATCCTTTCATTTAAACTGTAAACCTTGTATATAAAGGAAATCCCTTCAAGCTGGGGGATGCGGCAGTTCTAGCACTTATGTGCTGGCCAGGCCCCTTACACTAATAGCTGGGGTGTGTTGTGTTGTAGGTACCTCTCTTCTAGGTTCATACCACCAGGTGGTCTGCCTAAACTTAGGGGACTGGATACATTTCCTCTTCATCCAGATTCCACTTCTAGCGTGCTGTAACTTATAATGAGCTGTAAGCCACACCAGCTTGTGATCTAGGCCAAGCAGCGCAACTGGCACATGTACCAGCAGCATACTTTGGTGTGACTCTTTGCTGCATTAGTTCATGATAGTCTCCCTCTATGGGGTTGATGCACAAGGGTGTGAAAGATTTCCAGAAAAAGAGAAACACTTAAATGAAGTTGTTTTGAGGACCAAAACAGCAACCATTAACTACTGTGTATTTACACTAGTCCATGGGTGTACAAGTGGTACACATTCCTTGTACATAATAATTATTACATGTCTGGTGAGTCCTGAGTAAAGTCTTTAATCATCTTCAGCAAAAGTAAAGTCTGAAAGCAAGATCTTTAGTTTTATTGCTATTGGCGCTTTGCTTGACTCTTCAGTTTTGCATATTTCCTGTGTTTTGTTTTTCAGACCTGGCAGATGAAACGCACGAAAAGTCACTTTTTAAAAGGTTTTTTTTTTTATTGCTTGCCTTTTACTACCTGGTTTAATCATATCTAGTAAATACTTTGAGAAAATAACTGGTCTCTATTGTCGATAGTGATTATCGGGGTAGAGATGTCCTTGGAAGGTTTCCAAAGGGCAGTGGACCTGCCATCTCCCTTTAATGAGGATTAAGAGAAAGCAGCATCATGGCCACATACCATTTGTAATCTTTTCTTTAAATAAAGCCAAACTGCGTGTGTGCATGGGAGGAAAAAAATTCTTTGTAATATTGACATAGATGAAATACAGCTAGATAGATGAAGGTGGAATTGTGCTTCCTTATGTGCTTAATGCACTAGGAGATCTGCTGCGAGACATAAAGCAGTTGTTATAAAGCAAACAATCTTCCACTCCTCTTCAAGCAGATGGGTCCTGTCTTAGTAAAATTGCCGTACTTTCTGCAAATGACAAAGCCCTCATGACTCCACATGTTCTATTGCTCCCAAAGGAGAAAGACAAACACATTTTGCTACTGTTGTTGCTGTCATTGCTGCAGTTTCCACTTTTTTAAACCAATGTGTGTGGTGGTTGCTTTTTTCCAGAAACTTGCTCTAATTATGTCAGAATTTTTTTAAATCTGGATTAGCAGAGTATTACACAACAACAAGCAGAAGGAAAGGTTCAGAGTCTGTGTGCCTGTTGCTTTTAACATGAAATCCTCGTGTTGCTGTTGCCTACTTGGCTTTTATATGTCCCCTGGAAGAGCCTGGTGTTTTAGGAAATTGGTAACATAGAGGATCCGAGAGAGGAATCATCATCAGGCTAACTATTGTGTGTTTCAAAGGCAGTGTGGATTGAGCACTAGAATGGGATTTGGGAAACCTGTATTCTTTTCCTGGGTCTGCCACTGACCTGCTCTGTTACCTTGGGCAAGTCACTTAATTCTTTGTGCCTTTGTTTCCACTCCGACACTTTGTCAGCCTTGTCTTCCTGTCAGGGACTGACTCTAGCGATATGTATTGGAGTCTGTAGGCACTGCTCTAATTATAATCTCTTTGCCCACAGAACAGATACACTGCCACTCTCTGGACTGTATGCTGCACCTAGGCCACTAGCATCCCCTACCCCTATTTTGGAGCAATCACATTGATAGTCTAATTTTAAAAGGCACTGATTGCATTACTTATATAAGAATCAAGAGTCCCAAAAATCTTGGATTGAAATCTGGCCTTATTGAAGTCAATGGGACTTTTTGCTGTTGACTTTAGTAAGGCCAGGATTTCTTCCTTTGTTGTCAGTTTATATTCTGGATGTTGCAAACACATTGTGTTTTGTCCTACCTTCAGTGGACATGGAGAATCTTGATAACAGCCATTAACCTATTTGAAGTCTCTTATCAAGTTGCCCCATAGTCCTATTTTCTCAAGACTAAACATGCCCATTTTTTTTTAAACCTTTTCTCATAGGTCAGGTTTTCTAAACCTTTGATAATTTTTGTTGCTGTCCTCTGGACTCTTTCCAGTTTATCCATATCTTTCCTAAAGCATGGTGCCCAGAACTGGACACAGTACTCCAGCTGAAGCCTCAGTGGTATTGAGTAAGGTAGGACAATTTATGACCCTTGTCTTACTTATGACACTTCTGTTGATGCCGCCCAAAACATTAGTTTTTTTTCACAACTTCATCGTATTATTGACTCATATTCAGTTTGTGATCTATCACCCCCAGATCCTCTTCAGATGCATTGCTACCTCACCAGTTATTCCCCATTTTGAAGCTGATTTTTACTTTCCTAAATGTAGTATTTTGCATTTGTCTTTATTGAATTTCATCTTGTTGATTTCAGACCAGTTCTCCAATTTAATAAGATTGTTTTGAATTCTAATCTTGTCCTATAAAGTGCTTGTAATACTTTGCAACTTGGTGTCACCTGCAAATTTTAAAAACTTACTCTCTGCTCCTTTATCCAAATGATTAACGAAAATAGTGAATAGTATCATACACAGGACTGACCCCTGTGGGAACCCACTAGATATGCCCTCCCAGTTTGACAGCAAATTGTTGATAACCAGTCTTTGAATATGGTCTTTCAACAGGTTGTGCACCCAACTTTATAGTCACTTCATCTAAATTATATTTCCCTTGTTCAGTTACGAGAATGTCATGTGGGACTGTGTCAAAAGTCTTCATAAAAGCCAAGATTTATCCCTTCTACTGCTCCCCCGCCCCATCCACTAGTTGACTAACCCTATCAAAGAAGGAAATTAGGTTAGTTTTGCATGAGTTGTTTCTGATAAATCCACGTTGGCTATTTATTGCTCTCTTGTCCTCTAGGGACTTATAAATTGACTGTTGAATAATTTGTTCCTGTACCTTTCCAAGTATCAAAGCTAGCCTGACTGGTCTATCATTCCCTGTTTCCTCTTCTCCCCCACCTCCCCTTTTTAAACATAGGTGCTTCTCCAGTCTTCTGGGACTTCACCGATCCTCCTTGAGTTCTTGAAGATAATAGCTATTCAGGTGGTTTATTAAGTACCGTAGGGTGAATTTCCACAGACCCTGCGGACTTTAGCATCTCTAACTTACCTAAACATTCTTTAACCTATTCTTTCCTTATTCTGGTTTGTGTTCCTTCCCCCTTGTTAATATTAATCACGTCGAGTATCTGGTCGCCATTATCCTTTTTAGTGAAGACTGAAGCAAAATAGGCTTTAACACCTCAGGCTTCTTGATAGCCTCGGTTATTAGCTCTTCTTTGTCGCTAAGCAGAGGACCTATAGTTTCCTTCATCTTTCTCTTGCTCCTATTGGGCTTAAAGAACCTCTCCTTATTGCCTTTCATGTCCCTTGCTAGGTATAACTCATTTTGTGCCTTCGTCTTTCTGAAATTGTCCCTACATACCTGTGCTATTTTTGTACTCCTCCTTAGCAATTTGTCCATATTTTGACTTTATGTAGGATTCTTTTTGGATTTTTTTTCTGGTCATTAAAGATGTTTTGATGGAGCCATATTTGGCCCCCCACACACACTATTCTTCCTCACTTTCTGTGCATTAGGATAGTTTGCAGTTGTGCCTTTTAATATTGCCTCCTTGAGAAACTGCCAGCTCAGCTCTCCTGAATTCCTTTTTCCCTTAGATGTTCTTCCATTGGGTCCTAACCTACCGGTTCTGGGTTTATTAAAGTCTGCTGCTTTTTTTTTTTTTCTTTTTCTTTTTTTCCGTTAAAAGTCTATTGTTCTTATTCTGCTGCTCTCACTCCTTCCTTGGAATGAAATAGGTATCCCTGGAATCCTTACCAAGGAGCAGCCCCGGCATGCAGACGAGCATTTTTGAACCCCACTGTCTCCATGATATTTATTTTCATTTGCATACCTCCCACAGTGTGGTAGATGCTGTACAAACTAGTAAGGAGACATGGTTATTGCCCCATAGGCAATGCTAATATATACTAGAAAGCAATGCTAATGTATATTAGAATGACAGTTTCCATACTAATACAGAAGTTTGGGGCTAAAGATAATACAAATCCTGGCAGATCATATTTTATTCTCAGACTCGTAATGAATCTGCTCATCCTTTATGTATTATCTTTGGCTCTCTAAAACAATTATCTTTTGGAATTACTTATGCCCTGTGTTTGTGTTCAATTTTTTTTTAACTGTTAAAGTGAGTTTATTAGGCTTTCACTGTGCTGAGATTCCCAATGACATATTTGCTCCAGGGCTGTGCCAAAGAATAATGGGGGTTAATGGCTCAGCCTTAACATATTTATTATTGTTTCATTAATAGTGCTGCTTTGGAGTATTCAAGACTTTAAACTGGTATGACAGAGGTGAAAGGTTGAATATATTCCCTCTTCATTGTTCACTGCTTTCTCCTTTCTTTATGCAGCTCATCCTCTCTCTTTGATTGTTTGTTCTCTTCCTTCCCTTTGTAGTCTGTATTTCCCCTCTGAGAAGCATTAAGGTTGTACTCCTGTCTTCCTTCATTAATGTGTCAAAGTGCAACTGCTGTGAATAAACAGGAACTGTGTATGGTTCAATGAAAATAATAATTAATGATAGACTGTAAATGTACTTCATGCATAATCCTGATGCATATATTATCACTTAAAGTACCCTCTAGTGGCTACATTTGGGAACTGACCGCAGGTTTTTCATATACTTTGCATTCTGGGTATTCTCGGATGCAGCTATTAGAAGAATCATAGAAGATTAGGGTTGGAAGAGGCCTCAGGAGGTCATCTAGTCCAACCCCCTGCTCAAAGCAGGACCAACAACAACTAAATCATTCCAGCCAGGGCTTTGTCAAGCTGGGCCTTAAAAACCTCTAAGGATGGAGATTCAACCACCTCCCTAGATAACCCATTCCAGTGCTTCACCACTCTCCTAGTGAAATAGTATTTCCTAATATCCAACCTATATCTCCCCCACTACAACTTGAGACCATTGCTCCTTGTTCTGTCATCTGCCACCACTGAGAACAGCCGAGATCCATCCTCTTTGGACCCCCCTTCAGGTAGTTGAAGGCTGCAATAAAATCCCCCCTCACTCTTCTCTTCTGCAGACTAAACAAGCCCAGTTTCCTCAGCCTCTCCTTGTAAGTCATGTGTCCCAGCCCTGTGATCATTTTCATTGCCCTCTGCTGGACTCTCTCCAATTTGTCCACATCCTTTCTGTAGTGGGAGGCTCAAAGCTGGATGCAATACTCCAGATATGGCCTCACCAGTGCCAAATAGAGGGGAATAATCACTTCCCTTGATCTGCTGGCAGTGCTCCTACTAACGCAGCCTAATATGCCATTAGCCTTCTTGGCAACAAGGGTACGCTGTTGACTCATATCCAGCTACTCATCCAATGTAACCCCCAGGTCCTTTTCTGCAGAACTGCCATTTAGCCAGTTGGTCTCCAGCCTGTAGCAATGCATGGGATTCTTCCATCCTAAGTGCAGGACTCTGCACTCGTCCTTGTTATCAGACTTGTCATCAGATTTCTATTGACCCAATCCTCCAATTTGTCTAGGTCACTCTGGACCCTATCCCTATCCTCTAGCATATCTACCTCTCCTCCCAGCTTAGTGTCATCCATGAACTTGTTGATGGTGCAATCCATCTCATCATCCAGATCATTAATAAAGATTGTTGAACAAAACCAGCCCCAGGACCGACCCCTGGAGCACTCTGCTTGATACCAGCTGCCAACTAGACATCGAGCCGTTGATCGCTACCCGTTGAACCCGACGATCTAGCCAGCTTTCTATCCACCTTACAGTCCATTCATCCAATCCGTACTTTTTTAACTTGCTGGCAAAAATACTCTGGGAGACTGTATCAAAAACTTTGCTAAAGTCAAGATGTATCACTTTCACCACTTTCCCCCTATCCACAAAGCCAGTTATCTCATCATAGAAGGCAATCAAGTTGGTCAGGCACAACTTGCCCTTGGTGAATCCACGTTGACTGTTCCTGATCACCCCCCTCTCCTCCAAGTGCTTCAAAATGGATTCCTTAAGTACCTGCTCCATGATTTTTCCGGGGACTGAGGTGAGGCTGACTGGTCTGTAGTTCTCCTTCTTCGCTTTTTTTAAAGATGGGCACTATATTTGCCTTTTTCCAATCATCCGGTACTTCCCCCAATCGCCACTTTTTTTACAAAAATAATGGCTAATGTCTTTGCAATCACATCAGCCAACTCCCTCAGCACCCTCGGATGCACTGCATCCAGCCCCATGGACTTGTTCATATCCAGCTTTTCTAAATAGTCCTTAACCTGTTCTTTCACCATTGAGGGCTGCTAACAGCCTCCACAGTGCAGCAGTCTGGGAGCTGACTTTGTCTGTAAAGACCAAGGCAAAAAAAGCATAATCTGTCACTAGGTTGCCTCCATTCAATAAGGGTTCTACACTTTCCCTGATCACCACCTTGTTGCTAATATACCTGTAGAAACCCTTCTTGTTACTCTCCACATCCCTTGCTAGCTGCAACTCCAATTGTGCTTTGGCTTTCCTGTGTCCGAGACCAATATAGGTTCGAATGAGGATTCGAGTGGAAGAGGAAAATTGAGACAGAGGCAGATTGAAATTCAAAACAGGTGGCCGTTTATTAATGGGGGATAAATCACTTGGGCTGGGGAGGAGCACTTTTACCAACTAACAATACAAATTCAATTGAAATAGGAACAAGTAACCAACCAGAAATATCACCAGAGCAGTAAAATAAAACAGTCTATGTACACTTAACAACAAAGAATCAGATAATTTACAACCATTTACTGACAAACCAGAACAAACATACAAAGCTGAGTAAACTGTAACAATTCGTCCTCTATACACTACACATGAGATTTGGTACCAAGTAATAAAGAAAAAAGGCCTAACAAACAGAATATCTACAAAAATTAATATGTACATACCACACTCCAGGCACAGCTGACCAGCAGTACAGACACCAGGGACATAAGATGTAACCTGAGATAACATGACATGAGCCGGCTAAATCCGGGTGAGATCCTGGCTGAAAGGGTGATCAGGCCTTCCAGCTAACACACGGACACTCCTGCTGATTTAGGCGAGGACATAAACCCTTGCATGTGCTAGCATCTAATTGGTTCCCCGCTCCTACACCAACCAGGGTCCGAGCTGGTGCCCTCTATGTAAACAGACACTGCACCCTAAGCTTATGCACACGGCACACTGGAATTGTAGCACACAGTACCAATGTGACCCATAATTGACCAGGCGGAAGGTTTGAGAATGGTAGCACATGGCACCAAGGCGCTGCACACGACACGGATGTGACCTTCTGACCGATAATTGGCCATCCAGATGCCATGACAGAGCATAGGGCTGCGACATCCTGATTGCATGCTCGAGCAATATTTTTATTCTCCTTCTTAGTCATCTGCCAAGTTTCCACTTCTTCTAAGCTTTCTTTTTGTAGGGTTACCATATGTCCAAATCCCCGTCCGGGGGGGAAAGCCCAAAAAGCCAGACATGTCCGGGAAAATCGGGACGGGACGGCGGAGCGGTGCCGGGCCGGGGGCCGGGGGCTCGGGGCCGGGCCGGGGACCAGCAGTGCTGGGCGGGCAGGGGGTGCTCGGCCGGGGGCCAGGCCCGGGGCCGGCACCCCAGGGCCCGAGCCGACCCAGGCTGGAGACGCCGGGGGGGCCAGACTGGGCCGTGCCTCCTCCCCCACACACACACCCCTTACCTGCTTCAGGCTTCCCGTGAATCAAACGTTCGCGGGAAGCAGGGGAAGGGGTGGAGTTGGGGCGTGGGCAGGGCTGGGGGCGGGGCTGGGGCCCCGTGGAGTGTCCTCCTTTTGGAGGCACAAAATATGGTAACCCTACTTTTTGTGTTTTTAAGCTCACCAAAGATTTATCTGTTAAGCCAAGCTGGTTGCCTGCCATATTTGCTATACTTTCTGCACATCATGATGGTTTGTTCCTGAGCCCTTCAATAAGGCTTCATTTAAAATACAGCCTGGTCTCCTGGTCTCCTTTCTTCCCTCCCCCTCCATATTAGTCTCCCAGGGGATCCTGCCCATCAGTTCCCTGAGGGAGTCAGTCTGCTTTTCTGAAGTCCAGGGTCCATATTCTCTGCTCTCCTTTCTTCCTTTTGTCAGGATCTTGAACTTGATCCTCTTATGATCACTGCTGCCCAGGTTGCCACCCACTTCTTCTTCCCCTACCAATTATTTCCTGTTTGTGATCAGCAGGGCAAGAGGAACAAGGCCCCTAGTTGGTTCCTCCAGCACTTGCACCAGGAAGTTGTCCCCAACACGCTCCAAAAACTTCCTGGATTGTCAGTGCACTGCTGTATTGCTCTCCCAGCAGATGTAAGGGCGATTGAAGTCTCCCATGAGACCCAGGCTTGTGATCTGGAAACTTGTGTTAGTTGTCCGAAGAAAGCTTCCTCTACCTCATCCTCCTGGTCTGATGGTCTATAGCAGATGCCCACCATGACGTCACCCTTGTTGCTTTCGCCTCTAAACTTAACCCAAAGACTCTCAACAGGCTCTTCTCCAGTGTCATACTGGACCTCCGAGCAATCATACTGCTTTTTTACGTACAGTGCAACTCCTCCACCTTTTCTCCCCTGCCTGTCCTTCCTGAATAGTGTATACCCACCCATGATAATGCTCCAGTCATGTGAGTTACCCTACCAATTCTCTGTTGTTCCAATCACATCATAGCTCCTTGATTATGCCAGGACTTCCAATTCTTCCTGCTTGTTTCCAGGCTTCTTGCATTTGTGTACAGGCACCTAAGGTAACTAGCCGATTGCTTGCTTTCTCAGTATGAATCAGGAGGCCTCCCCTGTTGCACTCTCCTTGTTACTTTCCGGTATCCTACTTCCCCACTTGCTTCAGAGCTTAGGTCTCCATCCCCCGGCGAATGTAGTTTAAAGCCCTCCTCACTAGGTTAGCAAGCCTGCCTGCGAAGATGCTCTTCACTGTCTTGGTTAGGTGGATCCCATCTCTTCCTAGCAATCTTTTGACCAGGGGAAAAAAACCCATGGTCGAAGAATCCAAAGTCCTCTTTCCGACATCACCTGCATAACCACATATTTACTTCCACTATTCGATGGTCCCTACCTGGGCCTTTTCCTTCTACAGGGAGGATAGACGAGGACACGACTTGTGCCTCAAAGTCCTTTACGTGGCTCTGGGAAGAAGGATAGTCTGTAGTGACGCATTCAATGTCATTCTTGACGGTATCATTGGTGCCCACATGGAGAAGTATGAAGGGGTAGCAGTTGGAGGGCTTGATATAACATGGCTGTGTGTTAAAGGTACCAAAACACAGATTTTACTGTTGGGCATATAAATGTTCATGCATGAAACATCTTATCTTGTGTTCAGACCCAAATCCTGCTATATTAATGCTGCTTTCTACTGCTGATGTGGATAGCTTGCTGCTCTAAATCAGTATTATCAAACAGAGTTCAGAGTGTTGGCAGTGACATAGCCTTTTGCCTAATGTTCCCATTAACTTAGACCCAGGGATAATTTTGGCTATAAAGGTCTTATCCCTTAGAATTCTCTGTTTCTCTATTCACAGCCTTGTTCAAGTAGTGCTTTTCTTGATCTCCTTAACATATTTTCCTATTCTATTTCACCAGACTCCAGTAAAAGCTAGGCTTGGCTAATGACAGGAGCAGCAGGGCAATAGGGAGAAGACTGGCAAAGATCTCCTCTTTCTTCTACAAAAGACTTTCTTCTATGCTGAAGCCTGGGAGTAGAAAGGTAGGGTTTCCACTCCCCTGTATGGGAGGCTACCACCAGAGCCATAAGTAGGCATTTTAGCACCTAGCATGAGCAAGCATATTTGCACCCCCTACTGCGTTGTTTGTCATTTTCCCACCCAGAGATGATGTGGGGGGCACCTAGGGTCACATGTCCCCCCAGATGTTTTGGTTGTGCTCCCCCCAAACCAGGCAAGCTGGATGGGTCACTGAGGTGTGTTGAGGGTGGAGGTGGTGCTCCCTCTCTGAGCCCCGCCAGGCAGGGCTGGCTCAACCAAGCCCTACTGTACAGGGCTTTATGTCACTTATTTTTCTACCTGCATTAATGGCTTTTCACCCGGGTGGCTGCCCCGCTCACCTTGCCCTGATTACAGCCTTGACTCCTGTTAAGGCTGTATCCCCACTTTGAACTTTAGGGTACAAATGTAGGGGCCTGCATGAAAACTTCTAAGCTTAACTACCAGCTCAGCTTTGGTTCCACTGCCACCATTCCCAATGGATTCCCTCCCTGGGAAGCCTTGAGAAACCTCTCACCAATTCCCTGGTGAATACAGATCCAAACCCCTTGGATCTAAAACAAGGAAAAATCAATCAGGTTCTTAAAAAGGCTTTTAATTAAAGAAAAAGGTAAAAATCATCTCTGTAAAATCAGTATGGAAATTAACCTTACAGGGTAATCAAACTTAAAGAGCTCAGAGGACTCCCCTCTAGTCTTAGGTTCAAAGTACAGCAAACAAAGATAAACACTCTAGTAAAAGGTACATTTACAAGTTGAGAAAAACAAAGGAAAACTAACACGCCTTGCCTGGCTATTTACTTACAAGTTTGAAATAGGAGAGACTAGTTTAGAAAGATGTGGAGAACCTGGATTGATGTCTGGTCCCTCTCAGTCCCGAGCGAACGCACTCCCAAACAAAGAACACAAACAAAAGCCTTCCCTCCCATCCCTCCCCCCCCCCAGATTTGAAAGTATCTTGTCCCCTTATTGGTCCTTTAGGTCAGATGCCAGCCAGGTTACCTGAGCTTCTTAACCCTTTACAGGGAAAAGTTAGAGGGAAAAGGATTTTGGAGTCTCTGGCCAGGAGGGATTTTATAGTACTGTACACAGGACAGCTGTTACCCTTCCCTTTATAGTTATGACAACTCCACATTCATATGGGGGAATGCTGAGCTGAAGAGAAGCTATTAAAGAGATGAGGGGCTGGTGAGAGGAGGAAGTGGTAAGAGGAGGCAGCCAGCAAAAGGAAGGTGGATCTGGAGCGAAGGGAAGGAAAGATGAGAAGGGAACAAGAAGAGTAGTGGCATCACCATCAGAGGGTAGGGGGCCAGTGAGGAAGGGCTAGCATCGTGTTTGGGGACAGAATGAGAGGATTCCTTAATTTTTCTTGGGAGTTTGTGCAAATAGTAATGCCTCTGCCCAGGCTGATCTGACCTCTGAATTAGGGAGGTTTCTACACAGCACCCTAAAACTGGCTTAATTTCTGGTTGCATATGTTACCATGCCATGTTGTTAAATTAATCTCACACTGACTACAGAGTGAAGTCATGAGATGCAAACCATAAAGGACACTTAAAGGAAAGGGAAGAAGAGGCAGTAATGCTAGTGTCTCTCAATCAGGGTAAGCTATGCAGGTGCAAGTCACTCTTTACACCTGTGAAGTGACTCTACACTGGGAGAGTTGCATCAGTTTAGCTACATCAGTGTGGCAGCACCAGTGCATGAGCAAAAAGAAAAAAGTATAGACCAGAAAAGGAAGTTGCTTGGTAGCGCTGCTGAAATACTACCTGCTGGTTGAGACTGGCATATAGGGCGTCCACTAGTTTCCACCATTTACTTTGGTCTTGTGGTGTGCTTTTCAGGCTTCTGACTGTCATGTTAATGGATTTGGCTTTTTTCTCTTCGTTCTGCATAATGTTTTTCTAGGTCACCCTCTTTCTCTTTCCAGGTGATATCCATGTTCTATGTTGAGGGGATGCTAGAAACTTGTCCTAAATGTTTCCGGTGTTGTCATTTTACCAGGGTTGATACTTTAGGTTGGTTTGCTCTACTTTTATATTTCTGATGTTGCAAGAAACTCTTCCAAATGAGCTCTAAAGATGTTTTGCAGGCATTTACTTGAGTCAATTGGATTGAGTCACTATTCTCTTGTAGGTTTCCATGACTCTAATTCATAAATGAGGACAGACATGATGGAGTTAAAAATGTGTATTTTTGTATCCGTGCTTATGCTACTTTTCCAAATCTTTTCAAGTTTGTGAAAGTTGTTTGTTGCTTGATAGCTAGCATGGGAGTGCCATTATTGCACAACTCACTCTCTTGATAGGAGTTAATTTAAACTGTTTAAGGGTGCATCACACAGATGGCAGACACAAAAATAGCAGTGCACAGTGAAGAAAAGAGTGTCTTGTTAATAAGAGACTGGTCAACTACCCTTTAACATGCACACAACTGCGTATGCAATAGACTATAGAGTTATTATAAAGACTACTAGCAGGGTCAGATCTAACTATTGATTAAACTGTATTTTATTAAGCAAAGTGAGTTTATGCCTGTAACTATGGTTTTAAATGTCTCTCATTGGAATATGGCTGAATTTGGCTACTTTGTAAAAGCAAACATATCATTGCTATCAACTACTTTATTAATCAGAATAATAGCCTCTTATCAGGAATGTACGTGAGACTCAATGGCTGTGCAAAAGACTTCCTGGGACTCCAGAGTCTAGATGGAATTATTGGTTACATTTCCAGATTATTTAAATCTGGAATGTCTCTTTGGAACAGGGCAATATGAAAAAATGACCTATTTTAAACAGTTTCTAAACTTATGATTCATAGTATCAAGGGCCTGGTTACTGACCAGTACATAGAGTACAATATGCATGATATTGCTAAGGTGCTTAATCAAACAAGTAAAAGTTGTTAAACTAATTTCAGTAAATAATATGAAGGCAAGGGAAAACCTATGTTGGTAGAAAAAATATTTGTATGGCTTATGGAAGTTGTGTATTAACTACCATAGCCAATTCATTAGGGGATACTGAAAAAGGAAAACTGCCTGACTTTATTAGCAATAAACAGCTAAATGGTATTGCCCTCAATGTATAACAAAAACTGTGTAAATTGGCAAAGTGTTAAATCATGTAATTAAATTCCTTACGTATCATTCTTCTACGATATTGCTACCAATAGCGGACTCTGACAAAGCAATATTTGATAAATTAGGTACTGTCCATTCAGTAGGTTACCTGGATATGGCATCTACAAAAGAAGTCTAGATCTACCTCAACTACTGGTGTTTCACTCAGCAATGCAAAACTTTGGGATACTGCACACAGCTTGTTGGTCCATTAAGGGAATTGAGACATGTGCCTATGTGGTGGTGATAATATCACAACTCCAGTGTGTGGCTACTAGCAGTAAGAACAATTTGAATAAGTAGTACTGTTCACAAAACAATTTTTAAAGACCTCACTTATAATTTCACTACTCCAAATTTCTGGTTTACTCCTTATTTACATAGCATTGTGGTCAGACAATAATACTTATTCCAGTTTCTCAAAATAAATCCAAAATTCAAAATTTACCATACTTGGATAGAAGTTTCATTTAAAGCTTTGCTCGTATTACAAAAAAGTATTCATTTCAATCATATTAATTATGTATGGCCACTTACATAGTTTTCTAAAACAGTACAAGTCTCATGAATGTTTTTATCATTGCTTTATATATTAATTTAACAAAGGTGTTGCCCTGATATAATAATCAGTGACAAGCAGGGACCTGTGACCCAACACACACGTGTTAGGTTACTATATGCCACATTATACAAATGCCTGGCAGTTACAAGAGCTGAACTTGCCTGTGTTTTTCCCAGAGTTCTGTTCACTCATGCTAAGTTAGGTTCCACAATACCCTGCAATAACACAACTCAGCATTTGGCTTAAACATGTAGGAAACTTGTGAAAATCAAGATATATTTGTATCTCTGAGGCCTGGCCTATAAAATTAGGTTGGTTTAACTACGTTGGTGGAAAAATCCACACCTCTGAGTGTCATTGTTAAGCTGACCTAAGTCGCTGTGTCAAGGGATGAATTCTGCGGTCAACCTATCTACCGCCTCTCAGGAAGATGGATTACCAACTCTGATAGGAGCATCCTTCCTGTCCATGAAGATAGTGTCTATACTGAGGCGCTGCAACATCACAGCTGTGCCACATGAATTCTAGACAACCCCTTAGCACAAAGTAGAGTGATGCCTGCACAGGCCAGTACCTGGAATGATAGTATCAAAAACAAAGGTAACGAAAGGAACAGAACAACAAGTTAAAGAACTAAGACACAATAATGGGGTGAATATTAAGGATGTATAAAGAGTTTTGCAATTTGTGAAATCATCCTATAAATATGCCTAGCATACCTTCTGTGTAAGATGACTGTAACAATGCTGCATGAGACAGGTTTCCAGAGTTTGGTATCGTATTTTGAACCATTTCCTTTTCTATATCATGGGCTTTTAGCAATAAACCTGTCTGATACTGGTTTCATAACAAACTAAAGTGTAGTCAAGCAATTGACCATAAAATTTATCATAAGTAAAATAACTGACTTCTAGTGTCTTTCTATTCGGGTGACCAGATGTCGCGATTTTTTTTTTATATAGGCTCCTACTTTCTGTCTTCCCCTTGTTGATTAACAAATCCACTTCATTTGCCATGTCTGCCAAAAGCTGGGTCTTTTCTTCCACGGAGAGATGTGTTTGAATTAAGACCAACAACAATATGAGATTGGGATGTCAATTGTTTGAATAGCACAAATATTGGCCCAAGACTAGAACTTGCCACCTCTAGCCAATATAAGCTTGTGGGAAGGGCACCTTCAGGGTCATGGCTCAGGGATGAGAGTCAAATAATCTGAGCTTTGTTCTTAACTGTCAGACATGCTGTGTGATCTTAGATAAGCTTTTTAACCACCCTGTACCTCCATTTCCCATGCTTGAAAATGGCAGTGATTACACATCTTTGAGGTTGAAGAAATATTTTTATCCTCCACATGGAAAGTGGTATAAAAACAAATTATTTTTAAAGGTCTAGACACTTCTCAGTGGGGTGAGCTTTCCTTTGCTCCAGGCTCCTATTTGAGTCAAATAATACTCCAGCAAAGACTTGACACTAGAAGCAAACTTCTAACAACTCGGAACGTGCAGCTCAGCCATGCTCTTACTGAAGACGAGGATGCTTTTATAGATTGCTTCTTAGCCAGCCTGCAAATGACTCACGGGCTGCTTTTTAGTAAAAAAAAAAAAAAAAAAACTTGTGTGGTTTTCTTTTGCGTTTCCTAATGCTTTTGGTATCAGTCAAGGATTTTTTTCATCCCTTGCCAACCAGTTTAAAAAACATACTCTGAACTTATTTATATATACCCAGCAAAAACATCTGAAATTTATTTATTTTATTTTTTATATTTTATACTGTCTGCACTTCAGGGCTACAGCAGATCCATACCTCCTATGGCTTTCTACAAATCTTAGATCCTACAGGAAGCATTTTAGTATCATCTAAAACTTCCTGTTGGCTATATATGTTGCTTCCTGTAGGATCTAAGATTTGCAGAAAGCCTTACACGTATGGATCAGCTGTAGCCCTGAAGTGTAGACAGTATAATTTCAGCACCTGATCTCAAACAGTAAGCTTCCTAAATCTTTTCTTGACCCTGACAAAAAGAATATCAGCCGGCCATAAGGAACAGATGTTTAAGCTGCACATTGTCTTCTCCTTTTTCATCTTTTATCATCCTTCAGTATATGTAAATTTGCAGACACACGAACACAAGGGACTTGTGGGAGTCTGTGGATTAGCTTGGGTTTATTACATCTGACTGAAAACAGTTCACATAGCAAAGTAAACCAAGTGGGCGAGCAGGAAGCAAGAAGAGGTCAGCTGTATAAAGATGTGCTATCTATAAACACTCCCTGCTAGCAAAGCCTTAGCAGTTAAAATGGTCAAATTACCCAGAACAGAATCTGGGCAAACGTAGCCAACAGCAAAGCATTCCAAAATGTGCACATGGGAGCTCTGAACTGCGGAAATGATCCTGCAAACGTGGATGGTGAAGATACTGATATGCGTAAGTGCTTGCAGGATTGGGGCCAAGTAAGCTCTGTCTTGTGGGGGTTTTTTACTAATTATTTTTTTTGTTAACTAATTAAACAACTAACCTATTTCTAGCACAACTTTTTTTAATCACCTGGACCCAATGCTTTTTGCTTAAACCAGTTTTACACTGGTAAAATACCATTATTTTCAATAACACTTCAATTGGCTTTGGATTAGGCCCTAAATAAGGAAAGTCAAATGACTCCATTTAACTTGGAACAATTTATCAGAGATTGTGGTGGATTCTCTGTCTATGGCAATTTTAAAATCCAAGATTGGATGTTTTTTCTAAAATACATGTATTTCAAACAGGAAATATTTGGGGGAAGTTCTGTGGCCTGTGGTATGCAAGAGGTCAGAATAGACTATCAGTGGTCCCTACTGAACTTTAAATCTATTAATTTCAGTAAGCTTTGGACCAGTCACCTCTTGTGAGAAGAGAATCAAGTCCACAACCTTGTGGTTGAACTGCTCTTTTTCTAACTTGATTTTTTTAATATGAAATTATTTGGAATACATTCTCCCCCCCCCCCATTGTGACCCCTTTTGGAGAAGTGTAAAAACAAACGCTGTAACTTTAATGGGACAAGTTGATAGATGTATACTTTCCAAAAGTTCTACTCTTCATACAAAATGCAAATAGTTTGGCAGAAGTCTAATTTCTTTCAACACAATTATAAGCAATAAAGCTGAGTAATATAGGAACAAAGTATGCATTAATTAGCATCACAGTTAGAATTATCAAAGATATTAAATGTGTTTATTAACCATAGAAGTTACAAATTAAGTAATGTTAAATAGCAATCTGTTTTCTTACATTAAATCCTTGTCATCTTTATGTAATTAATATTAATTTTGTCTTATCGTATTAATCTTGAAGGCGAGATAATAAAGCATGTACAAGAATCTTTTCCCAAGTAAAAAAGAAAGCTAACAAATATAAACAACTAATTAAGATCCTGATCCCATAGCTCTTACTCCCTTACTCATTTATATGAGTAAGGGATAGAGGAATTAGTCCTAAAACAGGATAAAGAACCAATGGGAAAAAAACACACAACAGATAAACACTGCTAATCCCTGCTGCGTCAGTGCATAATTTTCCATATTTAACTATTTATATGAACTATATATTTTGCTTATATGGTACTGGAATGTGATTAAATTATCATATTCTTGGCATTTGAGGCTAGAGGTCCTTTATACACAGACCAGTCTTTTTAAAATTGTAACTCTCTTCCATTCAGCTGGTGGAAAGTATGACTTCAAACAGGTAGCCCAAGCAGCTAGTCAAAAAATGAGACTTGCAGCTTGTTCTAGTTAAGAGGTGGAATTGATGATGAACCCACTTACTTTTGGATACAATGGTGTTTATTTATATAGAGTGTACAAAGTCCTGTTTCCTGAACCCAGGAGCCGGTTTTCTTGCTTACAGCTCCAAATTTTTTAGTCAACACTGGGTGCAAATCTTTTTCTCTAGGCCTCTATCAGAACTAAACACTATCTGTGTCCAGGCTGTATCAGTAGCTTCCTTCACACTCTTTTTCTGTGTGCCTCTTTCCTGCTTCTCACCTTGTCCCGCTTTTTTGCACTCTCTCTCACACACTCATACACATTTTCCCTTACCCAGACAATACCCAGAGGAGCCCTTCCACTCGCATAGTTAAGGACCATTATGAAATCATTCAAGTTCTTGAGTGGCCTTGCCTTTGTTTTAGTTTGAAGACTGACTACTACTTCCACTATCTTAAATGAAGGGCTGCAGTTGTGAAGATCATGTCTCTTTAAGAGCTACCATGTGCCCCAGTTGTCTCTCTCTCCCTCTCTCATGCCTTAGCAGCTCTAATGAGTTGGTACATTTACCGCAGAAGTTTCAGTTTTGTTTTTAACAGCTCTTACAGGCTGGAATAGGCTGGGTGTTAACTTCAATAAAGAATCCTCTTCCTCAAGCACTGGCTTCAGACTCCTTCATCAGGACACTCAAAAGAACACAACAGCAGTTCAACGTGGCTTAACTTGTAACAATATATCCTCATCATCATGGCAAAAGTCAAAGGAATGTGGCTTCTTCACAGATTGCCACACATATCACTCTCTGGCTAAATTCTTAAGGGGGTCTAGCTGGATATTCAGTATGTCCATTACTGGCAATCTTATGATGCTACTGAATTTCTTGGCACCCAGCTGATCACCAACCTTTATAGTCGCATTGCTTGGAACATATGCTTCAGAATTCGTTGGTTTTACATTCTAAAATACCATACCAAGAAAGCTGCCGGAACTGGGCGAGTGCTGATAGAAACGATTGATGGATTTGACTATGAATAGCCTCATTTTGGAATTTGTCCTGCCACTTAATAAGGAATAGCTGACGAAGACAATGACAGTAGACAGCATCAATCTGGTGCTATTCAGCGTTCTGCAGTGCCCAGGTTTCACTTTTATATCATACGGTTGGTTGAACTGGGGTTCTATAGATCTGCAGCTTTGCAGCAAAGTTGATGTCACATCTTTTCCAAAGAGGTCTTTGAAGCAGCTGCTACTATACAAGTATCCACATATTTAAGTATCCTCCAGCTGTATGATGCTGCCCAGATATTTGACAATTGTCACATGCTCATGTCTCCTATTTGGACAAGTTAATACTGAGTTGTTTGTGAAGTGGTGGCTGGTTGATGGTAATGGCCAGAAAATGGTCAAGAAAGAGATCCTGGAGTCCTTTATGGATAGTTTTCTGAAAACATCCGGTCAATGGGCAGCAGCAGTCAAAAAAAGCTAATGCTATTTGGACTCATTAGGAAAGGGATAAATTATAAGATCCTGGGATAGATGGAACTTTGGTCTGACCCAGTATGGCTGTTCTTACGATAGAAAATATCATGATGCCACTACATCAATCCATGGTATGCCCCACACTTGAACACTACATGCAGTCCTTGTTGCCCCCTGTCAAGGCTGCTTCCCCACTCTGAACTTTAGGGTACAAATGTGAGGGCCTGCATGAAAACTTCTAAGCTTAACTACCAGCTTAGCTCTGGTCCACTGCCACCATTCTCAAAAGCTAATTCCCTTCCCTGGGTAGCCTTGAGAAACCTTTTCACCAATTCCCTGGTGAATACAGATCCAAACCCCTTGAATCTTAAAACAAGGAGAAATTAACCATCCCCCCCTCCTTCCTCCCTCCCACCAACTCCTGGTAACTACAGATCCAACCCCCTTGGATCTAAAACAAGGAAAAATCAATCAGGTTCTTAAAAAGGTTTTTAATTAAAGAAAAAGGTAAAAATCATCTCTGTAAAATCAGTATGGAAAATAACTTTACAGGGTAATCAAACTTAAAGAGCTCAGAGGACCTTCCTCTAGCCTCAGGTTCAAAGTATAGCAAACAAAGATAAACACTCTAGTAAAAGGTACATTTACAAGTTGAGAAAACAAAGGAAAACTAAGACGCCTTGCCTGGCTTTTTACTTACAAGTTTGAAATAGAAGAGACTTGTTTAGAAAGATGGGGAGAACCTGGATTGATGTCTGGTCCCTCTCTGTCCCAAGAGCAAACAACCCCCAAAACAAAGAGCACAAACAAAAGCCTTTCCCCCCCCCAAGATTTGAAAGTATCTTGTCCCCTTATTGGTCCTTTGGGTCAGGTGTCAGCCAGGTTACCCGAGCTTCTTAACCCTTTACAGGTAAAAGGATTTTGGAGTCTCTGGCCAGGAGGGATTTTATAGTACTGTACCCAGGAGAGCTGTTACCCTTCCCTTTATAGTTATGACACCCCCGTTTCAAAAAAGATCTATATTAGAATTGGAAAAGCTGCAGAGACGGGCAACAAAGACTATTAGGTGTTGGGAACAGTTTGCATATAAGGTGAAATGAAAGACTGGGAATATTCAATTTAGAAAACAGATGACTAAGCAGAGATCTGATAGAGGTCTATTAAACCATAAATGGTGTGGACAGTGTGATAAGGAAGTGTTTATTTACCTGTTTACATAACACCAGAACCAGGGGTCACTGAATGAAATTAATAGGCAGATGGTTTTTTTGTTTTTTGTTTTTAAAAGGAAGTACTTAACACAATGCACAGTCAACCTGTGGAACTCGGTGCCAGGGGATGTAGTGAAGGCCAAAAGTATAACTGGGTTCAAAAAAGGAATTAAGTGAATGGAGGACAGGTCCATCAATGGCTGTTAGCCAAGCTGCACAGGGATGCAACCTCATGCTCCGGGTGTCCCTAAATTTCCAACTGCCAGAACCTGGGCCTGGATGACAGGTGATGGATTATTCAATAATTACCATGCTCTGTTCATTACCTCTGAAGAATCTGGCACTGGCCACTGTGGGTGACCATTGGTCTGTCGCAGCATAGCCATTCTTATGTAAAAAAAGCTGTCTCAATGTAAAGATATGGTTGACACTGTAACAACCAGGTCTAAAGCCACACTGAGTGTCCTGGACTTTGCCATAAAGTGCATACTTGATGATAATACATTAGGGGTCTTTTTAAATCTGGATAATAAGAACTTAATGTTTCATACTTTAGAAAGTACATTTTTCATTTGTATTCTAGCCGAATGAAATCATCTAGCTAAAAAGTTGTCTAGCAGTACTGGTTTCCCCCATCTATTGTCACACACTTATCCAACTTGATAAACACATATTGGATGAAAATTTAAATCAATGGGAGTTTTGTATTTGACATTAATGGGGATTTCACTCATGTCTCTTTTTACAGAATTTCTAAGAAATGATTTGTCAACAAATGTTTGAACTGTAAAACCAAGGAAAGGAGGAGTTATTTGCAGTGCCTTAAACAGGGAAAGAATTAATGCCTGGGGACTACTAACTTGCTTAGTCTTAATAATCTTAACAATGAAGGTAATTTGGCAGTGTAATTATCTGTTTAACGTGAGGCATCAACACTAAAGGTGTTTAAGAGTTGGTAAAATAAAACGTTTGGGAGATTAGGCAGAAGGATGGCGAGAAGTGGGACTAGATTGATACTAAGACTGAAGAAGACCTCTTACTCTTTAATCTTAAAAATCATAGCCTATCTGTTCAGGTATAAATGAGGCAAAATCTTCAAACTGCCCAAGGATTGATCATTTTAAAGAGGGCTGATCTGCACTAATCTCACATTCAGAAAGTTATTGTCTTTCTCTCCAGCTATTGATGGAATCATATAAAATAACAGAAAAGGGCCTGTCAGGTCATGTAGTCCATCTCCTTGCCAATGCAGCACTCTTTCTTATTGTGTATTTTTGCTATTTTGCACAGGCTAATTTTCAATGTTTCACCAAGTTCTCTTGGAACAGTATTGTACAGTCTAATAAATGCATTAATTCACATGAATTTGGAACACAGACAAGCCCTCAATCTGATCTCATACCAAGATAACTCCATTGACTAATTCTCATCAGTGTCTGTGAGAGCGGAATCCAGACCTATCAAAATTAAATCATCTTAAAATTCCAAGGGGAACATCCCTAGCTCACTTTGAAGGCCAGACCCTTATTTTATTATATGAAGGGGTTAGCTCTTCTCTGTACATATTGCCTGTTTCCCTTCAACACCATCTGTTCTAAGCAAGACTTTTTTAAAAATAACTTTATTGATCATACATTAGAGATGTCTTGATGAGGAATGTGCCATGAGATGAATGACTTGATTTTGAAATTTCATGTACAAAATTTACAATGCCATTTTTGCTCATAAAAACTCTTTCTGGGTTTTTTTTCCTAAAGGTATTGCAAGTGGCTCAAATCAGCCTGTATTATCATTATTTATTTTTATTTCACAGTATAGATCATATTTAACAGACAAAGAAAGGTCAGCCATTCATTTTCCTCATTTATGAATGCCAAAGTTTTCCTTAGTCCATCTTTAGAATTAAGTGGCCTCTTTTCAAAGCTTTGCTGCTCTGCAGGTCATTTTGGATAAACATTAATCCTTAAATAGTCAGAAAAATATAACTTGTGTTTGTGACACCTTCTAAGCAAGTTGTAAGTGGATGAATGTTGTCACAAAGTTTTTGCAGCTGCTGGTATCCACCAGGCCTTGGATTTATAGCCACAGCTGATGTATGATGCCATAAGCATAAGTGAATGCAATGATCGTGAAAAAGGAGACAAAAAAATAAGCGACCATCTCCCTGCTTCCTTCAGTAATGAAAATGATTCTTTCCAATCTTGCAAAAAAAAAACCCGAGCACTTGTGGTACTGGCTAGTCTGTGCAGTATGATACTCAGCACATCTGTTGCTCCTTCATCTTGACTCCTCTTTTTGGATGTCAACACCAAAAATACAAAATAAAATTCAATACTTGTTCTTACTAAAGATAAAATAGTCATGTGCAGAGGCCATGGTGCTATGAATAGAACTATTGTCTGGAAAGACTTTGACACTCAGTCTTTCCTTATTATTGAATATGCGGGCTTTAAAAGGCCACCAGGAAAATTCACTTTTCTCCCCTCTACATGTTATCCCTAGTAGGTCTATGATGGTCACAGAACTCATTGTACAGCAGGCTGAAGGAGGGAGGATTAATTTTGCCAAAGACGTGGACTAGTGCAGTAAACGAAAGAAATGGCAATGGGTCAGTTTCAAGGTAAGTGCACCTGTAATTCCCCTCCATGATCCTTTGAGGGCACCCACTTAAAGGTTTCCAGCTCCTAGCCATCACCTCTCTTGGGCAGATCCAAGTCCCACTCCCTCCTGACCAGGGTTTTTCCAGGTTGCACAGTTCTCTGCTTCCTCTATGATGATTCTAGCAAGCCAGACTGCCTAAATAGGCCAACATCTGTACTTTGCTTTTTCCCTCTGAAAGCGGTGAACTGTGGTAACTTGTCACTGCAGGCAATTGCATACAGCTCTTTCTAAGAAAAAAATATGTATTAAGGTGAAAGCATTACCAAAAAAAAAAAAAAAAATACTAAAAACACTAATTTAAAAAAAAAAAAACACCCATGGTTAAAAGCTTAACAGATCTCACCCCATATCCAACCTCAGGCTCTGGTAAGTGTCAGGCCTTCAAAATCCACAACTCTTTTTTTCCCCTGTGGTTACAGGTTCATAACTCGGATTCAGAACCAGCACCCAGCCTGGCAGTTGAGCCATTTCTTTATACAGCTTGGGCCTTTGATTGCCGTCTCTAGGAACAAATAAACAGCAGATAATCATCCTCTCCTCAGGGCGTAGCTTCAAAAAGCTGGGATTTTGCATAACCAGAGGTGTGGAATTTGCATTAACTTCTCCATATGGGGGATTCTCCCCAAAGTCCATTGACATCTGGCACACTTTTCAATATCATCCTTTGAACTCCCAGGTCTCACGTCTGTTGTGTCCCACTTAGAGAATACATATACAATCAGCTTAAGGCAATGGACCCAAAATATACTTAATCTTAATTCAGTAAGGTCTCCCAAGGATATGCAGGAAATTGCTGTAACTCTAATACAAAGCAAATAAAATACAAACCAAACTTTTTTTTTTTTTTTTTTTGAGGAGGGTAAACTGCAGGGATTATATACTGCTTGGGCAAAGATAACAACCTAGCCTTGTTTCTCCCATTGCCAAAGGATTGTTTCAGTTAAATTCAACCAGTTTATCCTCCTCTTTCAGCTACTGAAAGATATCAATATAAACTGGAACCACTGTATGAGAAAAGGATGCCAAAGCCATGACCAGAATGCATTTACAACCTCCATGTAGTACTACAAGGTTCCTGAGGCATGCAGCCCAAGATGGCATTTCCAGACATAGCAACAAAAATCTGTGAATAAAGCTATTGCATAAACTTTGCAAAATAAAGAGAAGCATAGGATCACTAACCAAACCATGTGGACATCCTTGAACACAATTTATTTTCAAATGATAAATGTAACACTCTCCTGTGTGGGGGATATACAAACTCCATAGCCCCACCCTATCACACCTGGAAAAGATGCATGGACTGGAGGAGGAGGAGTTGAAAGGGAGCAGAACAGTTCCTCAGGCAAGGCAGGATCTCTCTTAACAGGGGCCTGAAGATGCTTCAGATGCACCTTCAGAGGGAAGTACTATTCTCTTCTCCCCTCCCCCTCCCCAACCCATATGAATTCAGTTTGTGTTAATTGCCCTTGTGCTGTTTATGGATTACCTGAACAAAGGACAGACTGGGTACTGACCTGGCTGGAGGGCCAAGTGACAGGAGGAGGCAGCTGCTGACCCGAGAGAGAGTTGCCAAGCAGAGCCACGAGGAGGAACCCAGTGGTGAACTGACCCCTTCGCACCTTCTTGCCACCATCTGCGAACCTTGGACAATTGTGGAGTGGTAAGAAGTGGCTCAGGGAGGGCAGTCTTTAGATGCTCTTCGATGTCAGACCTTTGATAGCCCTCAAAGGGCCCTGGGCCAGAGCCAATGGAGTGGGAAGGCCTGGGCTCCCCTATCAACCTCACTGCATGTCAAAGGACCTAAGCCCTGACCCCTATGCAGTTTTCCCCATGAGAGCAAGCCATCACACCTCCATGTGATCACCATTCTTCAGGCTTGGACAAGCTAATGCATTTGAGGTGAATTTTACCCAGGTGCAGCAAGTCAGCACAGGGTCTGTGCATCGCTTACATCCAACTTCAGCATTTGAGAGCTGATCCTATCATAGCAAACCTACACTGTTTGTTTGGCCTTAATGAATGAGCAGAGGGTCCACAGCAATTACGTTATTACAAACTACTCTCTCAAGTGCTTTTTTCTTTGTACTAGTTTACCAACCATTGAATGAGAACTCAACAAACACGAAGTGGGAGGAACTCATGTCCTCAGAACTGACTTGTTCTCGTGTCTGATATTCAAACCATTTCCCTTCTAATCATAAAGTGCAGATCCTTCATGCAGCCAGGATGATAGAGAATTTGACTTCACAAGATTTTTCACCCCCATGATTTTTCTGCAGCTGTAGTTAGGGGACAAAAACGTTACTAAGCTGATTTTCAAAGGCACTAAGCACCTGCAGTTCTCTTTTACCATTAGTGGGTTCAGTGAGTAGTTAGCGGTTCTGAAAATCCAGCAATATATTCATACAGTGGCATGGGAAAACATTCCAGAAAGGAAGTTTGATTTACCGTTAAGAATATCCTGCTATTCTTTTTGTTGATTGGCATAAGTCCTTCACTGTACCAAAAGAAACATTAAAAACTCTTCACCTATGTTAAACATATCTAGCCAACATTTATTTTATCAATGATATTAACAATGTTTAGGGATGGCTGACAAATGAAGAGGAAACTTCCATAGAAAATGTAGCAGAATTTTTCAATCCTGTGATAAGAATGATTTTTTTTTTAACTTTCTGAACAGCTCCCCTTAAAATCTTTTTAATGATTAAGCTGAAATGTTCCAACTTGAGTGCCCCCAGCTGGGACCTAAAGCCATATATAGGCAATACATCAGTGCAGTGATTTTCTCAGATGCTGAGCCTGCATCAGGTCCTATTGTCATTTATGAGAGTTGCATATATCCAGCACTTTGAAAAATCAGGCCACTTGGGGTATGTTTACACTGCAATACAAGACCTACTGCTGATCTGGATCAACTGACTCAGGCTGGGGGGATTTGGGATACGGGGCTAAAAAGTGCAGTGTAGATGTTTGAGTTTGGGCTAAGACTGGGTTCCAGCCTAAGACGGAATATCTATGCCACAATTTTAAGCTGAGTCAATTGACCTGGGCTCTGAGATGCTGAGCTGTGGATTGTTGTTTCAGTATAGGGTCTGATCACATGATGGAATGGGTGTGCTTGACTCTGACTCTCAAGAGAGTCAGAATCAACACCCTGTTTAGGTACCTAACTTTAGGCATTTAAGTTTTAAAAATGCTGAATATACTTTATTTTCTGCTGTGATTAGTGCAAGTCCAAACAGTGGAACATAGTCCCAAACTGAGACTTCCTTTAGATGATCCCGAGGATATCCTTTTTTTGAAATATAATAAACCTGAAAAGTGTGTCTCCCGAACCTTCCTTTAAAGATTTACTCTGGAAGAGCTTGTATTATGTCTTGTATTTCCGCATTGAATGTAGCCAGGTAAGTCACCCTTATCACATTTGTCTGTTAAATTTGTTCTTCAAATTCCTCTTTGTTTCATTTTCCATTTCTACAGTAGGTACAATGAACATTCATTTTTATGGTTGACCTTTCCTTAGATTTTTGTATTGATAAATTGCAGCTTAAAACTGTCATTGTATTATTACAAGCTCCTTAGGTATTAAGCCAGACAATGTAGCCTCTAGTGAGGCTTTTGGCTTTGTTATTCTACCCGCCCAAGATCAGAAACATTGAATGAGACCATGACAGATTTGTAGTCCAATCCTGCAGAGACTGAAATGTATGGCAAAGATAATTGAAATACTGAAAATTAATACAGTTCCCTGCCTATTGCCTATTCTAAGTACAATTTCATTAAAAATACTGGCTCACTCTTTCCATAACACAGTCATAGATTCCAAGGCTAGAAAAAACCACTGTGATCATTTAGTCTGACCTCCTGTGAAACAGGCCCTAGAACTTCCCCATACTAATTCCTAGAACATGTCTTTTACAAAAACATCCAAAGTTGATTTTAAAATGCTCAGTGATGAAGAATCCACTATGACCCTTGGTAAATTGCCCCAATGGTTAAATTCACCGTTAAAATGTATGCCTTTTGTTTCCAGTCTAAGACCTCAACAAGAAAACATGAAGAAATGGAAGACCTGCTTTGCTGGACGTTATCTATTATTGCTCATCATGGCAGAAACATGTTTATGCATGCAAAGGAAGACCTATTGATGTCAAGTTAAACAGAAACAGGCAAGTGATCATCAGCTGATTTTTAAACCAATACTTGTTTATTTTTCCGTAGGAATTAGACAGCAGGAACATTGACAACTTTTGTACCCGTAACTGCTGGCCAGAAACTTCCAAGGTTTTGCCCCTCAATAGGTGGAAAACCAGCTTTCTTTTATGGACTGTGATTTGACTTTTCGTAGCAATCAAACTTTGCAAACTGTAACATATTAGGCTAGTTTTCAATTAAAAGGGAGAGAGAGCTTAGCAGAGAAAATGACCCGAAAGCAGTTGGCATGGTACAGAAGTGCCACAGATTTCTGTCCTATTCCTCCTGAGCCACTACTGTTCTCTATCTCCCACCTGTATGATTGTAATGGACCAAATCAAAACCCCAAATCGGGACACGTCCCACTTTGGAATCCGACCTGAGAGATTGGCTTCTAACTCTATAACAGGATGTGCCAATATCCAAACAACCATGAACTCTGGGGAAGTTAGGACCTGAATTTCATAGATTAGATCCATATCTCCTCTCACAAGTGTAGAAATGCTGCAGATCAATTATTTAATGAGAAATAATGAGGTATTGAAGAATAAGCATAAATAAGTTCCTTGGTTTGGTTTAGATTAGCATCTAAAAGTCCCAGAAGCTTATGTGAACTTCTGTGAATGTCTAATACATAGAAATCAGACCCTAAATTGCTCCTGCAATCTGGACTGTTGCTATCTCCTTTGTCCTCAGGATTGAAGGAGAGATCCAGTAGAAATCAAGCTGTGCAGAAGCAAGTGTCAATTTTATTGAGAGAAAAAAGTTGATCAATCTCTATAAACCTTGAAAAAGTCTTGGTTCTACTTGAGTTTGGGCATTATAATAACTAGTCTGGGTTAACCCTTTTCTAGCGGCGTGTCTGCTCTTTCCACAAAAAATATTTTCCTGATGTTTTCTTCTTTGTGCTGCTTACATTAACAGACTACACTTGATCCTCCACTTCCTATTTTGTAATTGGTCCTGAGACGTGACACTTGTGCCTGGCTCATACAGTCAAGAGTGTAAAAGTCTCCCATGACGAGCATCTCCCTATATTTATTGTTATGTATTCTTAATACATAAAACTAACTGAGCAGATTCTTGCATTCTGACCAAACATGTTACGTTTGGCTGAGTCACTGAACACCTATTCCAAATGCATTCATCCCTTCTGTGTTTATCAGGGCTTGAATCACCTCACCGATCAATTATTATTTCTTATTGTTCAAGAACAGGCTTGGAGGTTACCTCCAGCTAGTCCAGATTCAAATATAGATGTAAGTTGAAAGGTATGCCGCCAAAATAAATCATATGAAAAATGGTGTGTTAATATTACCTTTGATTACTGAAAGTAAAAGAACATTAAGACATTAATTTACTTTTTTTCTTTAAAAAAAAAAAGTTTAAGGACAAAAAGTAAACATAAAAATCAGATTGGACAATGCAACCAAACCATCTAACTTCAATTCCTCATTCTCATGCTTCTGCACAATGCTGTTATTGATCTGTCCTGTACTCCAAGGGAATGATTAAACGAACAAAATAGAAATATTTTCAGTTTTTCATTTGAATCAGGTAATACTTAAATTGGGAGCCTAAAACCGGCAATGTCACTTAAATAACCAGCAGCAAGAAAGCCTAATTATTTAACTCTGAATCTTTTTTTAAAAGACTATATCTATTGCAATCTCTAGGGCCCTAACACTCTACCATGAGAAGTGCCTGGCTCAGTGGCCCGAGAACAAGCTTTTGAAGCTGGGAACTTTGAGTCCTAGTCGTTCTTCTGACATGGATTCCTCTGTGACCCACTGAAAGAAGTGGCAAAAGTCCTGTGGACTTCCATGGAGTAGGACTGAGAAAATCAGCCATAGTTCTTTCTCATTGCTTACTTATTGATATTTGAGAGCTTGTTTCGTTATACATCTCAGGGTACATCTCCATTAATCTAATAAAATGCACATTAGTAAACAAAGAAAACAAGGAAAAACTCTCCAATGTCCTCTGGCAAAAGTTAGGCCTTTCAGCAAAAGGTTAACACCAGATTAACAAACCAGCATTTTATGTCTTTGTTTATAATGGACATTCCCCCATTGTTGTTCCCACTGGCACAGATCAATTGCAAATGCCATTGCTTGTATCCTTGCACGACTAGCACAGAGAAGCCATTCTGAGCAGTGTAAAATGACATGCTAGTTAAAGCACTAGCCAGAGGACTATGCAAGTGTACGCACCATTGCTAGTGTGGACAGGCTGTTATACACCGATCTCTCTTAAACCTTCCATTGGTTTAGTGGCAGCATGCCCATTCTCAGCAGTCTCTGCTTGATCCCGTGAGGGGCAGTGAGAGTTGAGGCTGTTCAGTACTTTTCAGGATCATTATGCAGTGTGGGTATAAGAGTACCAACACACAAAATTGATTCCACTTGTATATTAGCAGGTGAACTTCCTTTCCCTAGCCCTTTGTTTAGAAATACCCATGTTACTATTCCAAGTTGTGCAAAAGATTTCTAATAGAGTGTAACTTTGAATTCTGGCCCTGCTGTGTGGTGTTCAGAATGGCAAGAAGGGCTCCTGTGTAGGAAGCAGAAAAGACTGAAGTGGTGAATGTCTTAGTACTGTTGAGTAGGTTCATTGGCTATAAAATTATAGCTGGCTTTGGCATAGCACAGCTATCCAGAACTGCGTGGAACGCTGTCACTGTGCACTGATCCCAAATGCTATGTTGAAAATGGAAAACAGATAAGGAAGGGTGAGGGCAGGAAGAAGAAAAAGATACACAAATATCAAATCAGAATTCTTTGAGGTACAGTAGGGCTTGATTATAGCTTTTACTGTGTCTTGAACACAGGAAGACTGTCAATATATCTTGCATGGTATTGTTTTCTTTTGTTTTGTAAATAGCCTGTTTATTCCACATTCATTTTAGTAAGAGATTTGTTCCACCGTGGTGTAAAACTTAATTAATCTTCAGTTGCTTGTCCTGTTTTATCTATGGCTGAACTTCGTAATAAATGCTTGGACTATAAGCAGACAGCTTCAGATTTCTCAATGTTGTTCCATGCCAATACCATCTCCGTTCTGTCACTTCTAAGCAGGTTCATTAAAATGGCTGTTGAGTAACATGTACTTGAACGGGCATTATTTTTGGCATAGGCTCTGAAACAGTTTCAGCTTCTGATTGATCTTGAAAGCTGCTTTGGTTCTGGTTTTGCTATACCCCTTCTGGCATATTTTTGTCCTCCCACTGACATTCATCACAGCCAGATTTTCAAGCTATTTAAAACCTTCTGGGCAGCTTTTGCATTAGTCCTCATTTTAAAGTACAGTGAGGTTTTCAACTCTGAGGTTAGATTGGTACAGAACACTAGTAAGAGGTTGTTTCTCTTCCCTGCAGTCATCTCCTTTCAACAGTTCATCTATCTCAAGTTACCAACTGTAATACGCTGCTCCCACACTCAGGGCAGATCCCCAGCTGGTGTGAATCTTCACAGCTCCATTGATACCAATTTGCAAAAGCTGAAGAGTTGTCCTTGTGTTTTTTACCTTCAGTTCTAGTGCCTAAACTCTACTGTGTTGTTCCTTTATAAAGCAAGAGTATGGCTAGTAGCTCAATAGATTAGGATTTACACTTTGTTTTAATCAAGTTGAATTGGGTCCAGTATGTGTTTTCTAACCGGAACGTTGATTATTCCATAGAAAGGGAATATTTCTAGGTTTCATGTATCTACTTGCATTTGAAGGGAGCTGAGCATTCATGTATCTATGACCTGAATTAGAAAATATTTTAAAATGGTGGAACACTTCATCTATTTTGTCTGTCTTGAAGACTGATAACATGTGGAATACTGTAAGGTTCTCCCATCCTAATTACTAACAAAGTGAAAATGGAAGGGGCATGTCTCTGAATTAATTTCTGCTCGCATAAGATGGCTGTACTGGAGTGAAACTTTCCTCTCCATGGCTCCTCTTACTACTTACTATTTATTATTTGTGTTAGTGGAGTGCCTGGGAGCCCGAGTCATGGACCAGGATCTCACTGTGCTAGTGCTGTACAAATACAGAACAAAAAGATGGTCCCAGCTTCAAAGAGCTTACAATCTAAGTATAAGCCAATGATGGATACAGATACATGCGGGGGGTGGGGGGAGAAGTACAAGGAAACAATAAGACAGCATTGGTCAACATGATAGGCTATGGCCTCAACACATCAGCAACTACTCCGTTGTCAAGTTTTTTGTAGGTATCATGAGAAAGAAGAGTTTAGGGAGGGTTTTGAAGAAGGATAACAAAGTAGCTTTGTGGGTGTTTACAAGGAGAGCCTCCTAAGCATGAGGGGCAGTTGGCTCAATTTTTCTTTTCTAAAGACAACTTTCCCCAGTCTGGTAGGGCAACTTAATGATTGGACCCTATGGCCAAAGCAATTTTTTCCCTTTCTGGGCAAAGAAGTTTCTTCCCACTTCCCCTGCCAAAAAAGTGCTCGCATAGGTAGTCCCGCTGAAGTCAAAGGACTTTTCATGTGAGTGGCTGTTACCCTTATTCACACACAGGTGATCAAGCGTTAGCCCTTAGTGTTTACTATCTGTGTTAATGAGAGAATAATTTAGCCCATCAGGTCATCTTGTCCATTCCACTTCTTGTTCCCTACAGTATGTTCTCTTTCCCTTTGCCTACTTCCTCTTTTTAAAAAAACTCAGATGATGGGGCTCTCACTGCTTCTATCCATAGCCCATTCCACAGTCAAATGGGGTGTCACTGTTGGGGTATTTTCTGATATACAGCCAAATTTTCCACCTGAATTGCATCCCATTACTTCTAGTTATATCTCCTAGAGCCACCCTCAATAATTCCTCTTTTTTGACTTCTTTAATGTCATACTGTACTGAGAAACTCACTAGGGTTATGTCTATATTTACACCACTACAGTGGCAGCGCTGTAGCGCTTCTGTGTTGACGCTACCTATGCCAATGGAAGGAGTTCTCCCACTGGCATAGGTAATCCATCTCCCTAAGAAGTGATAGTTAGGTTAATGGAAGAATTATTCTGTCTACACCAGGAGTTAGGTCAACATATCTATATTTCTCAGGCATGTTGATGTTGACTATATGTAAATTCCCCGTGTAGACCAGTCCTATGTTTTCAAGTGGAAGTTTTTGTATGCCATCAGCTCCTTATTTTTTTAACTGTTACATTTGCACTTGCAATGCTGTCTTCAGAACAGCTTTGGAACTGCATTCACCACCCAGTCAGAAGGGAATTAACTCTCATTTATCTATTCTCATGTTGTCTTCTGAAACTGGCATGTATGTGAGCTTTGCCTTTTGCTTCTGAGCTTGAAATTTCACTAGAAATTTTTGAACATTTTAAAAAAACCATATATTTTAAAATTCAACTAATCTAGAGAGAGTTCTAGCCCAACTTTTTTGCTTTGCTTTCTTTTCAGACCTTCTTTCACAGTTTTGCTCTCTTATGTCTTGTCTCTTCCTCAGGGCCAAATTCTATCTCCTTTACTCATGCTGCATTGTATCTCCACTCTGAGTAACGCTGTTGAAATTGCTAGAGCTGCTTCTGGAGCTGTGAGTATGGTGTGAGTGCTCTGATTATGAAAAAGCAACATACTTCAATGATACTAGATCTGTGATTGTATTAAGGGATACTGCTGTTCTGTTAAAGTGTCTCTCCGCTAAGACCCTCCTGCTCATTCACCAACAGACCCATCTCACCTTCTCTCTCTGTCTTGCCCTATTTCTCCTCTTACAAGCCTTTCCCTCCATGCACCATTACCACTCCCAAACTCATTGTTCTTGCCTACGCTTGTGAACCTTGATTGTGAAGTCCTTTATCAAACAGAGTAGCACTTCAGTTAAACTACTCCCATGAGTAAAGGCTATTATCGGACGATGAGGGCGGCCTAGGCTATATTATATATATATTCACAGTTGAGGAGCCATCATGAGTTGTGCTGTGATGTTTCTTTACGGAACTAAAGAAACAAAAATCCACATGTCCTGAAATACTGGCAATGCTACCATTTGAAAAACTGTGATCACATGAATCCTAGCAAAATGTTTGCTTCCCTTGTTAAAGCATGATCCTATGAAGGTTGAGTTCTCTTGTCACTAGTTTGTAATTCCAGTCCCAGTTTGCCATGTGCCCGTCTTCCCCACCAAAAGGAACAGAGTGATTACCTTTGTATTACACCATAATTTAATTTCAAGTTCAAAATGGCCTCTCTCCAAACTACAGACTAGTGATTTAGTGAAAGGGGTGTGTGTGTGTGTGTGTGTGTGAGAGAGAGAAACAGAGAATTTATAAACTGAGGTTGTTCTACAGCAGAATGCAAGATCTGTCAAATCCATCTTTTTTTGAGTTCATAACCCAAGAACCCATGTTCTTCAAGCACAAAAATGGAGAGCAGCTTTCTTCCAACTTTTCATAATAGGCCTTTCAGAAGATCTGTAATATTATTCCAGAGTGGAAACGTCTGTTTCATCCATATCTTTAAAAAGATCAAGAATAACAGCAGCAGTAACTTCAAAAATATCTGTCTTCTCTGCATTTTACTGTTGCTTAAATTGTATGCATAACGATAAAAAGACAAACGTATGTTCATTAAACCAAAAATTATAATTACCTTACATAGCCAGAAGAATACAATACAGGCAGGCAGACCACAGAATAACTGCACCACAACAAAGAAAGAAAAATTACTCACAGAGGGTCAAATCTTACTTATGATGCTCTTACTCCAATTCAGTAACATCTTACTCCACACCTAGTCGCTAGGACTACTCATGGAGTTAAGTTATTACTGAATGAGAGTAAAGTGTCCGAATCTGACTGAGAGTGATTAATGCTTCTTAATCTGTGTTCTGGTACAGTATAATGCTCATTTGGCAATGTAACTGATAAATATGAAACAAAGTGAAATATTATGTAATCCTTTCTGAAATTCATGCCATGTATTTTTATCTACAGTATTTGTATGAGCATACATTTCAGAAAACTCGTTGCTGCGATTAGATAGCAGGACACACTTATCCAATCTAATACACACGTGCATTGAGAAAACAAAGAGCGAGAAGGTTGCTGCATGTTATGGCCCACTATATCTTTTTGGCAGCAGCAAAATCATTTGCACATACTATTAAAATTAGAAAATTAGATTTTAACCTCTAATGTGTTTTCAAACATAGTTAGCACATAAGTAACCAGCTGGGTTTATTATAGATCCAGAACTTTCAGAATTAAACACCAGGTTTAAAAAAACCAAACTAATCTGAGATACGTGCTCCTGTGAAATGCTGAATTTGTTTAGCTCCCAGTGAAGAGAGTGGGAATCAGTGCACGGCATTTTACAGGATTGCGTCTACAAAGACTACAATTTTTGTTCTTTAGCATTTTTCAGTAATATTTAATACCCAACAAATGCAGATTGCCAGCTGTTACACATCTTGCAACAATAACATACTGTGATATGTTCTCCATAGTTTTTGGTATAAGTGATAATCAGGAGTACCAGAACATCTCTGTAAATAATATTTGTCTTTCGGTTTAGCCTGTTTATTGGTGTGGCTGGATGGGTCCCAGCAGTGTCCGCAGTTTTCAGCCTCAGTGCCAAACGTCTAGAAAGGTCAAGGGACCATAACAGATAGATAGAGGTAGATTATTTGGCCTGTTCTATTCCCTTAACACTGCAACAGGAGCAAAAGCTACCCAGAAATCCTCAGTGGGGATGTTCCCAATGTGTGGAAGTAGCCAGTGGGTGTACAACTGGAGTAGCTGGTTCTTATGTCTCGTTCGTCAGGCTGGGAGAGGGAGGGCTGGACTGTGGTGAGCTTAAGGGTTCCTGGTGACCACAGCCAACTAGCACAAGTTACAACAGCCCAAGGACAGCTCTGATCTTGGCTGATGCAGGGAATCATTGAACTGTGGCTATTGGTTCTCAGCTCCTTCTGTTCTCCTTGGCTGCTCTGGGTCCCCATTTTGAGAAAGGGAGCCATATTTTACTAGCCACTCCCTATGTTAAGGCAGAGGCAGCTGAGCTCCTATCCTGCTTTTTTTGTGTTTCCATCGCCCAGCCAGGAAACAGGCAACGAAGAAACCAGAACTTCTCTCTTTTCTTCCTTGTGATACATGAGCGGGCCAGTAAGGAAGCTTCTGAGCTGCTACAGTAGCAAAGGAGTTCTGGGGAGGCAGTTGGGGAGGAGATGCTGCCACCCCTTCCCTCTAATGACGAGGGATACTCCCATGCAGGATAGGGCCCCATCTGGACTATAAAAACTGTATTGCCTAGCAACTCTATCAAGAGTTACAATACCAAGCCCTTCCTGGCTATTTCTATGTGAGAAATGCCTAGTGCAGTTGCAGTGACTTCACAAATAAGAGGTTTTTTTTCTGCATACAAGTTGTGGTTAAAACACTTAAAGGCATTTGGACATGTGACATGTCCAACCTACACACCCACTTACACATACACACAAGTGTGTTTTTGGAAAATTTGGCCTTTATCATTTTCCTTATACATCATCTTCTGTTGGAGTATCTGAAAGCACTTTACAAACATTAATTCAGCCTCACATCAGCTCTGTGAGGTAGACAGATATCATTTCCCACATTTTACGTATGGGGGAGCTCTGGCACAAAAAGGTTGAATGATGTGCCAAGATCACACAGCAAGTCAGGAACAAGGCAGGAAAAGAACCTAAGGATGACTGCTGACTACCATTTCTTTGGTTTAGCCACTAGACAACAGACTTCACTACGGATCAGATTTCTAGAGTAAGTTCGCTCAGAATAGCGGACAAACAGCCTATATACTATTCAGAATCTGTTTGCTAGAAAGGCTTTTATGAAGAGATGAAGTGGTATGAAATCATAAGGATATAAAACAAGTACTTCTGTATGCTGTTAGTTAATTTCTTAATTTCCAAAGATGTTATAAATCCAGTTTATTTTACAGTGGAAGTGATCTCAGATTATCAGAAACATCATAATTTCTCTTGGTAGGAAGTACTGGGCTAAGATCTTCTGTGCAAAGAATGTGATATTCCAGACCACATTCATCTAAGACATACTCCTACTCAAGACTTTATGAAATTATTTACTTTTCCTAATTCTCGGTTCAGAAGGGATATGATTAGGATTTGCTCATTGCTTTCACACTGCATGTTCCAGGCAGTGCTGTGCAGTTTAGATATTAGTTTCCTTTGAGTATATATCAGGATGTTCTTAGGTGATATTGGGCATCCACAGTAAAATTTATTGGTGTGAGAAGATACATTTTCATCAATCATAGCCTGTTTTATTGCTGTATTCCTTTTACTAGTATCAGTATAAGCAAGCACAATAAATTCTAGATTATGATTTGATATGTACACTGTTTTTCTCTCACACTGTTTTTGGTAGTACTGCATTGTTTCTATTGTTTTTCCTTAATGTTTTTAATTATTATTTTTTCTTTTATAAACACAGTTTTGGGTTATACATTCCTCTTTATGTTGGTATTTTTCAGAGTCTGAAGTTATGTGGCACTTTCCTGCTTCTTACTGTATTCTCTTCTTCATTTTCAACATTCAAGACAGCCATTCTGCCGCACACATAAAATTAGTTTTGCTCAATGTATTTCTTGTCATGCACATGCACAAAGCTTCCAATTTAAATTTTTGTTTTCCTCTGGTGACTCATTTTGCCACATCTGTGTTTATTCTATAACCTGTGGATATAAGGCATGTTCCCTAGCTGGGAGCTGACGGGGCTTCTGCAATGACTGCCATGTGGTGGTTTATTCTTGCATGGAATTCTGCCTTGATTTTTCTAATACACTCAGCATCAGAATTCCCATAAGGTATTCTGCATAGTTCTTTTCAGGGCTCTCAGGTGGAAAATTTTATACTGGGTTATGAAGGATGTCACAAATGCTTTGTCCTTTGTAACAAAGTCTATTTCCTTCCTACTCTTATCCAAGTTTCAGTGATGCCTTGTGTATAATATATACTGTTGCAGTTCTCCTTTTTGTTTCTCTTTACATGATAATTTTGTTCATGATGATCTGTTTGTCCCTATCTTCTAGAGTTCCCTCTGGACAGTGTTTCACAGCATGTTTTCACCATAGGCTTGATCCTGCACCATTCCAGTGATTAGGAGTTTTTACATTGACTTGAAGGGAAGCATGATCAAACTCCATGGGCCAAGCCCTAAAATCTTTTTCCCAGGGGCCAAAGGATTTGTGGCTGAGTAAGAACTTTAGGATTGGACTGAATGGGATCAGAATGTTGTATGTTTTGAGTGGGGAGAACAAGCTAGTTAAGAAATATATTTCTCTAGTGTAGGATTTAACATGCAAAGGCAACTTTTAAACTTCGAAAGTCACAAAAGGGAACAATCTGCAGAGAGGTATCATTTAAAAACAAAAACAAATATGTCAGCACACCAAAATACTAGGGCAAATGATTGAAAATCAGGATTAACCAACTGCATGGAGAGAGGTTTGTTTTTTTGTTTTTTTGTTTTTTCCAGTTCTCAAGGAGAAATCACAATTTAGGTCTATGAAGCAGGGCATACTATATGTGTTCTGTACGTTATCCTTGTAATAGACTCTTCCCTCATATGTTGCCTATCTGCAGCTGAACAATCCTCTGTTTTGAAGTAATGATGAAATTACCATTGTCACATAACTCAGTGAAGTTTTGTACAAATATGCTTAATTCAGAGTATGTACAGTCAGTACTATTGGATCATGCTTAAATAAATTGCTGATCAGGGAGACTGCAGTCAAGAATTCTGGGCACCAGGAGAAGATGTACTATTGCCCCCAGTTCCACCCAGTCCTCTTTCACCAATTCACCTCATACCCGGTGCACAGTTGATTTTATCTCCAGCTTCTGACATCTACTGTAGTTTCCCTCTCCTCATCCTTTTTACCAGCTTGTTAACTTTTGTTTAACATTATTGTACTTGAATATGGATTCATGCAAGTAGTATACATCTGAATGTGGTGTGGTGGCCTAGACAGAGATGGATAACAAGCAGGTGAGGCCAGCAGTAAGGCTGAGGGTCTGCCTGTCCCATATAGGGAGTTCTAGTCCCTGAAGAGAATGTTGCACAGTACCATGATCTGAAACCTCACCCAAGCTTTCTGTCTCTGTCTTCCCACTGCCAATAACCACCCCCTCACTCCTTTCATGCTCTCACACTGACTCCCCCTCTTTCTCTCTCCATTTTTTCTCTTGGTCATAACTGAGTGAGGGGGCCATGGAGACTAGAATGAAATCTCGCTCTTTCCTTTCACAGTCTGCTCTTCTCTGATTTCGCAATCTCTCTCCCCTTCCACTTGTTCTCCCTAATTTCACTTTCACCCTCTCTCAATCACTCTTTTTCTGATTTCATACTTTTTCTCTCTTTTGCTAGGTATTTTTCAGGTACCCATCATGGTAACATCTGAATGCCTTCAAAGACCGTCCTAACACAAGAGAAGATCTAAAGAGTGCACTACATTTTCTCTCCATGCCAGGAGGTTGCTGGATTCTTTCCCCCTTCTTTTGGAGCATGTATGTGCATGTGTGTCCCATCTCTCCCTTTCTATTTTCTTATTTATTTTTGCTATTATTGTGGGCAGGCTAAAGTTACAGGGCAGTCTGTCCTCTTTAAGGGTAGCTGTGGCTCGTATTCAGTCTAGAGCTAGGTGAACATTTTTGATCAAAACGTTTTTTCAGTGAAAAATAAAGATTTGGTCACACAAACATTTTGTGAACTCATGCTGATTTTATCAAATGGTTTGTTTTTTGGGGGGGGGACTCAAAATCTAAAAATAAAAACATTTCATTTTGACCTTTTTCGAAGCAACTTTTTGAAATTTCCTTAAAGCTTGATTTTTTTTTAAAATATGAAAAACATTAAAATGGTGACAAAAACAAAATATACTGTTTTGCGTTGTTCATTTGACCAAAAATGCAATGTTTTAGATATTTTGCTGAAACCTTTGAAAAATTTTATTTTCAGTATGACCATTTTTTCCTGATTTTTTTTTCATAACTGCCAGTGAATCCAAAAAATCAATTTGTTCATTATCTCTCTAGTCTAGCCAGCGCTCTACCAAGGTTTGGTCATTGAAGAACAGGCAGACTGTGATTTGTAGTTCACCAGAAGGATCAAATGACCAAGCTGGGACTAAGCCCTGCTGTAGAATGTGGATCCAATATCAGTCATGTGAGAGGATGATTGTATATAAGTTAAACCTGCATCCTCTTTATTGGGAGATTTGCAGGTGCATGAGATGTAAGGCGGCACTTGTTGAAGTAGCTGGTTCAGACTAATTCCCAACCTGCAATCGGGGGGGAAATGAGAAATGACTGAGCTCTCAGTAGTGAAACTGTGGAGGAGGCTAGGTGGGGTGGGCAGCTATTGGGGAGGAAGAGCTGTTATAGAGAAGGCTTAAACACACAGAAGGACCCTGGGAGGGATTTGTGTACTGGGGAACCAGTTAAGAAGCTCTAAGAGATTGGGGATGTAAGGAAGTATCTCTGGGAAAAATGAAGTGGGGTATGATGGCAGACAGCTGCTTATAACAAAACCGAGTCTTTGGGGCTGGAAAAGGAGGGCTGCCCAGCAATGCCACAGAGAAAGGACAAAAACCCTTGGAAATGAGGGTAAAAGGTTAGAAGACTGGAGATGTGCTATTACACCACAGAGAGGAGAAAAGGTAGACCGCTTTGGGTGGAGGGAAGGCATATTGGGAAGAGGTCATTGACCAAGTAAAAATACTAGGTAGAAGTTTTGAACTGAAATGAAAATTCCAGAAATCTTATGTGGACTCTGTTCCCTCAAGGGGAAAATTCAGAGACCTGTCTAGAGGACTAATCAATCACCCTCCTACAATGGGGAATACTGTGGACCAGCAGCTGGAAAATGGGAAACTGCATCTCCATGCCCAAAATAGGTATGTTGCTATTACAGCTAAGCTAAGCAAGTTATTTGTTTTATTGCTCTCACTTCACACACTCCCTCTTTTTTACATGCATTCCTTCTTATCTTTAATGCACACTCACCTTCTTTAATTCCCCCTTTCTTTCACTCTTCTTTCCTTTTCACCTAACCCTTCCTTACTCTAGACTTCTCTCCCCACAAATAAGCAGGAGCCATTACCGGGGTAGCTTCAGCTGCTCCCCTCTGTGAGGCTCTGTTGGACAATCTGTTCTCAGTCAGAATCTGAATCCTTGCCAAGCCCAACCATGGTCAAGAATCCTTCCTGTCTATCTTCCCCTTCCTGGCAGTGACTATCTGATCATGACAAAGCTGATTCAAGTTACAGTACACTTGAGTGACTGGATAGTGCCTGATCTTTCCTACTAAGGTGAATCATGGAAGTTTCACTCGAACCATGACTGCGAGATTGGGTCTGTACTTCATAAAATGCCTTGGGATATAGCAGGATGAAAGACAGTGACATCCTGGCCCCATTGAATTCAATGATAGTTTTGCCACTGATTTCAATGAGGCCAGGATTTTACCCACTGTATGTAAGTAACAAGACAAATTAAAGGTGCAAATTATTAAGTTTCAAAGCAATCCTTTAACTAAAATGTCCAGTGACGTCAATAGGAGCTTTGCTTGCATAAGACCTCAGGATCTTGCCTATTTACTTTTCAGATGACAATGCAGTGGACCCTATAGTAGCTAATGCAGTACACGAGACAGTGGATTTTTATATTGTTGCTCACTAAAGATTTAAAGTGCTGAGTGCCCTCAATCCCAGCTGAAGGTAGTAGAAGTTAAAAGCACTCAGCATCACTAAGGAAGTGCTCATTATCTTGTGTAGGATGTAGTCTTAGATCAAATTTAATTACTGCATATTCTAAATCAGCTGCAGCAACTAGGTGAGAATTCCAGGCGAGAGAGTCACAGTCAAGCATTTTTCTAAACCAACATACAATATGAAGGAGATAGTTTGGAGTTGTCTTGTATGACCAAGGTACTTTAAAACTATTGTGGAGTTCCAACAAGGATGTAAAAACTCTCTACTCTAAAGCTCAGGCGCTCGGAAAGCACAATTTTGGCAGAATGCTCTGAAAAACATATCACTCTGATTTTAACAACTTAGGTGGCTATTAGGTGAAACTTTGTAGCAGAGTGTAAATGGATTCAATTGAAATGTGTTGTATCAATTGCATTCAAGTCAAGTTCCAGCAAAGTGTGTAACTACTTTCAGACTCTTCCCTGAGAAATCTTTTGCGTAAAGAAAAATGCAGTACATTACAGTCCACATCTTTGAATGCTGCCTGAATAAATGGAAAACATATGTGAGTGTTAAAATGAGTTTTGCTTGTGTGTAAGATAAAATGGCTCCTTTGGAGTATTCCTCCAGTCTGTGCCCAGATAATGTAAACATAAATCAGACTCTCAGGCTGGGGAAGGTGCAGAATCTTTGCTCAGAAACCTTTACTTGCAAAAGTTAGTCTAATTTCCATCTTCTACTTGTGTAACTACAGTGGGCTTTCAGCTGCATCCAACCACCTGTTCAGCACATCCACAGCCAGATTTGACTCCGTAGAGAGAATGCTTCATGCTTGGTCCACCAATATGTCAGACCATTTCTTGAAATTGGCTACCATCACTTCTCTTAAAAAAAACAAATCTTGTCAACAACTGACAGCTGTTCAAGAATACACTAATATTCGTAATATCTGGCACTTATTTAGCAGTCTCCATCCAAAGATCTCAAAACACTTTTAGAAACATGAATGTATATAATCTCTCCTTACCACTGTGAGATAAGGAAGTATCCTTATCTAGTGAAAGTCCATTTTCTGTTTCCTTTTAAGTAACATTTTCAATACATATGGTAGTGAGAATAGTCTCGTGTAATTTCTTGAAAGGGAAAGTCTGATTGGGTAATAGCCTGTCTCAGGATTTGCTCCTTTTTCTAGTAGACAGCCCTTTGCTAGAGGTGTGTTAAGCAGGTATTTTTGCATCTTTTGACTTGGATTACAATTTTACAGGCTCATCTAATACTCGGTTGGATTGCTTGCTACTGTCTCTACTCTCTTTTGGAGTGACAAAGTGGATGAGGTAATATCTTTTATTGGACCTTGGTGAAAGAGACAAGCTTTCAAGCTACACGGAGCTGCTTTACTGGGCAGCTTCTGAAAGGGACCTGAAAAAGATCTGACTCCACCCACCTTGTGTGTCTCATACCCTGGGACAAACATGAGCTCTACTCACTTGACATTTCTCTGTCTCAAAGGCCTGGTTGTTGGTGTTTTCCAGCTGTGGATCTGCTTCCAGAACAATTGATAGTATTGTCCCATGTAATATAACATCCCACTACTTGCTGTTATGCGTGGGTGGCACGCTAGTTTCATTGTCACATGAAAAAAGTTCCTTTATTGTTTTTTCCCTTCTCCTAGATTAGATTATGCTTCAGTGCTGTTGCTTAAATAAACATTACTTCTTTAATGGATACAATTAGCTGTTGCTTTATCCAGTTAAAACTGACTTGCTAATGCCACAAGGCAACAATGGCACAAATGGGTGCTTTCTGGGCTTTTGGATGAATGGAATATGTTTGGCCACTCCTTGGTGGTGGGAACACTGGGAAGATTTTGGGTGATTAGCGCTCCCTGGCTTTCGTTGTAACCAGAATAAAACACAGAAGAGCAAATTGCCATGTTTGTTGTGTGTGGAACTCCAAGAGGTCTGGGGATGCATATCTGAAAAAAAAATGTGGTCCTGACTTTGTAAGGCTGAAGTGGACTGATGTGGTGGTCTGGTTTGGTTTTTTGGGGGGAGGGGGAGAGCAGGGGTTAAAGCAATTTTCATTATTGTGATAGTTTTCACACTGCTGTCATATAGCTGCATAATGGGTACAATATATGCCTAATAGACTTTTCACAGGACTATGATTACAGATCCAATTACTATTGTATATTGGCCCATTGGCTATCAAATGAGTGAATTTTAATATTGGGGTCAAATCATTCCCTCCTCTGGAAGGAGTTCTGGGAAGAAACTGTCTGAAGTTCCTATTGTAGAGTTTCTGTCAAAGTTATGCCAGCCAGTGGGATTTTCTCACACCAAGCTCTCTGTATAAAGAGGGGAACTTCTCTTGACGCTCTCCATACTACTTGCTTAATGTCAGTATTCTCCAAAATGGGGACAAAACAAAACATAAACTAAACAATCCCTTCATGAATTTCAAAACAGTGTTCAGAATCAGTGGATGCTGGCACACTCCATTACAGGACATTCACTGGGAGTGTTTCTCAACCCACAGCTTGTGACTCAAAATTGGGTCATCAGAATGGGTCAAAGGGTCATGGGGATGGCTGGGCTCAGCTCCCCACTCTGAACATTGTGATCTGGCACCTGGGGTCACAGTCCCCTCATGTTTGGCCCAGCCACCCCAACATCATGATGACTAGGTGCCACATGGGTCAAATATGAGTGAATGGTGCTGCACCCCATGTGCCACGTCACAACTCCTGAAGCAGGGAGCCAAGCCCAACCAGCCCTGTAGTACGGAAGCTGGGAGGGAGCAGTTATGTTCTCAATTAAGTACTGGGTTCCCAATGAACCCCTGCCACCATAGGCAGGTAACACCATACCCCCAGCCCACTTCACCTCCAGGACCTCAAATTTCCCCGCTCCTTTAGTCTCTGCCCCCCCTCCCCCATGGGCCATGTGTGGGGGCTGTGTGTTTTGTGGAGAGGTGGCGGTTTGCTGACCATCCCTCAGACCTATCTACCCCATATCATTCCCTCAGCCCTACACTGCAGCACTACAACCCTCTTTTCCCCAATTCCTTCTCCAGACACCACCAAACCCCCAACTCTTTCCTCACTACACCCCTAGATCCTTCACTCTCCTCACTTCACCTCCAGGACCCCACATCTATCCCCAACTCTTATCTTCTGCCCCCAGGAATGGGGGATCTGTATATTTGGGGGGGATGTCTTGGCTCACCATCCTTCCTTTGAGTTGCTGATGGGCAGATTCCCCAGCTGTTCATATCTTGCTGGAGCATCTGGAATCTTATCTCTGAGCTTCCCCAACTCTATGGGCCCCTCTGGGGGAAGTCTTGGAGGGTTTCTGGGTTGCAAAATGACACCAGTGTTTACAAAGGGGGCCTGAACCCATAAAGATTGAGAACCACTGTCCCACAGGACATGGATCTTGCAGGAGGGGCAATAAGTCAGTCTGGGACTGGGCATGGAGTATAGTCAGTCTGATATCAGCTGCACCACTGGGGCTCCCTGAACGCATGCAGACATCTGTGCTAGCAGCATGCAGGACTATCTACCATGAAAATAGTTTCTTTTTTTTTTTTTAATGAAACCTTAGATCTTAGAAAAATCTTAATCTTTGCTATGTTGCAGGTCACACTTCCTCAGAGATAAAGGATACTCAAACATGCTATCAAGCCAACCTTTGTCACCCTTAGGGGGAATTCTGATATTATCCACAGAGTCAGGAACACAGCCACACTGCCAACAATCAAATTAGCCAGAAAACCTGCCAAGGAACCAGTCAGGGGGCAGCAGTCATAGACCCTGAATCTGTTCCTGGAAAAAAAAAATCTGTTCAAGAGCTTGGCATCTGGGTCCACAGCACACTCCGTGCCAAATTTGTGGCCACAGCTGTTGGCTTGGATTTAAAAGCAGAGAGCGCACAAGGGCAAAAGAGAAGCCAAGTCAAGAATGCTAGAAGGAGACAATGCCAAATAGTCTCTAAATCATGAAGTAATGGTCTCCATTTTTAAGATTTTTATGCTGTGGCTATGAAAGTCTACTGTATGCTTATGATAATATATGCTAGGGAGGTATGTGTGCAGGTACTTTAAAAAAGAGAATCCAAGAAAGGGCCCACTTCTGGAATCCTTGTGCACGCACTATTCTCCAGGAAAAGTCTGGAAGCTTGGGGTGCACAACAAATACAGGCCTGAGCCTAAGAAGCATTAGATTACTGCAGCGGTAGTCAAATTTTATTTATTTATTTATTTACAAGGTCCAGATTTCTTGATCAAGGTATAGTCAAGGTTCAGACTCCAGAGAAAATAATAATTAAAAAAGATTTTGGGGTCCAATCCAAAGCATCTGGTGATCCGGCTTTGGCCCATAGTCTGCCTATTGACGACCTCTGTGTTACTGTCTATAGGCCGTGTTCTGGCTTTGTCGTGGTACAAGTTGCAAAGCTGGCCAGAGCTGCATGGTTTGGCCACAGCAGACAATTAATAGCCTGAAGGTCCAGAATCTTCACAGTGACGTTCCATACAGCTGCTCTGTGTACCCTAAATCCCGTTTGCTTTCTTGAGGGTGGAGTCTGTGATTATTTAAAACTCCCAGGGCCTGTGGGTAACTTTGCGGAGGCCCTGTACATTAAGAGATTATCCCTGGCTAATAGGGAAAGGAGGCTGGGCTCCTACATGGCTCAGTGACAGAAGAACCTTAAAAGGGTTCCCGAAAAATGGCCTCAAAATAGAACTATCAAATGCCACTGACCTGGAGATGGAGGGTGGGGACTAGGGAGGAGGGCAGCCACTTTTGTGGGAGTGTATAAATCTTTTCCTTGTTCCTACCCAAGCCTGAAAAATAAGAGTAAATGGATTTTGGGGAGCTTTTGGGATGGTCGCCTCTGCCAATCACACACAAATACCATCTCACTCCAATTATGTGGTAAAAAACAGCCCATCTAAAGGAAACGTTTTGGAATTTCGTTGCACTAAAATTTCTCCTGAAGCCAGGGAGTGACAAATACTTGTCAAGCTTTGACAATATTGTTTCTAAGTGTGATAAATCTTGTACATAATCTTGAATGTTTGTGGAAGATCTGCGAGCTTGAAAAGCAGTGAACCTTAAGGACAGTTTCACACCCAGCTCTGCTTGATAACAGCCGTCCCCAAATCACAAAAAGGTCAAAATGCTTTACTCTGCAGCTTTTAAAAACAAAGCAAAATGCTTTTAAATTTCTACTCTTACTCTAGACACTGGGCTTCTTCCAAATGACAAATAGCAATTACAGGAAGAAAATGTGAATAACTAGAAAGGAAATAGTACAGTCTTGAGCTTCATATTTTAATTTTCTTAAATTAATACCATGGGGTCACTTAATTTCAAGAGGCTAAGATGAGTTGATTTCAGCTTTTTTTGCAGTGTTTCTCAGGAGACAACAATGATCCCCACTGAGACCTGCCACAATGAAGATGAGACTTACTGGGTTGTGTTTACTTGTCAATTATTGATATCCTCCTGGATCTCTGTTCCTAAAACATTATTCATACTGTTATGACACAAATGTCATTTTTCTGCACATACCCTCCCCCCCCCAAAAAAGCTGCAAAACACTCTGAAAATAAGGCAGATAGCATTTTGCTATTCCTTAATCCTCTTGAAATAAACTAAAGCATTTGAGAGTTTAATCCAAGTATAAACAAGTCAATATATAGAAAAAGGCAATATAACACGCACAAAAACTAATCTCCATCTCCTTGTGGTAGATATGAAATGAATTGAGTTCACACCTCATTAAAACCCTGGCTTTTAAAATGCTTCTGTTTTGATTGAAAGGAAAAGAGCCAGAGACTCCATGTAGACCACTAGGGACCCTGCCATTCCGACTGATGTGTGAGGCACTCAAACACAGATCATCCAAGGTATTTAGGTGAGTAACTCCCAGTGGGAATTAGATGCCTAAATACCTTGGAGGTTCTGCACTTCAGATACTATGGTAAACTGGTTACAGTATAAAATCCTAAAATAACCAGAGTGCAAGATTTTGGGGGCAGTCACTTTGTGGTTTTTACAGTTCTTAGTACTTTAGGTGGGACTGTGTCAACAGCCTCTCTCATACGTGAACTAGATGAAATTAGTATAAGGTAGGCGCCCAGCTGGATGAAAGACTGTTTTCAAAGAATATTATCAATGGTTCACTATCAAACTGGGAGGACATATCAAGTGGGGTCATGCAGGAGTGTGCTCTAGATTCTGCACTATTTAATAATTTTTTCACAATCCTTCTGATTCACAGTCCTTGATTCAGATGAACTCCAGAATGTCTGCAGAAAGAGTTGATGTCAGGAATGTGCATGTAAATAGTCACATGAGAATTTGCATGCAAGGCATTTGTGCAGACACTTTACAAAATCTCTTTACATTTGGGAGTTGGAAAGGGATGTAGGTAGAGTTTGGTAAAGAAGAAGAGAACTAAAATCAAAACCACCAGCACTGAAAGTGGGGATAGTGCTAGGTCACCATCACCACCTCTGGGACAGTAGCAGGGGCAGTGTGGTAAACCTTTAGGAGTGGGGAGGTACCTGGTGAATCCTAGATGACTGCAAGCAGCAGCAGGAGTAAAAGCATTATTTATTACATCAGGGACACTTGGATACTATAATAATGGGCATGATATAAATAGCTGGACAGATGCATCAATCAGAGTACTAGCCTAAGTATCACAAACAAATATTAGGCAAAAAGGTGTAGATGGTATAAGGAAAAACCTGGTTTTACAAAATAAAGCCACAACTTCAATTCTAGAACTTTGGACACATCAGCAAGAGCATCATCTTCTTAACTCTTCTTATGCGTAGAAGGTGCATGTTACCTAAGCAGCACCATGCACTATAATGGAAAGCTGTCAAAGGAAAATATGTGTGTAATGTAAACTAAAGCCAATTAATCATATTACAGAACTCTCCAAAATTTCTTTTAGTGTTATTCTTCAACAGCAGACTGTAGAGTGAGGCAACAATATTGCCATTTTTTCACAGCAGAGACAGATGTTCCAAGGAAAACACAGCAATTTCTAAAAGATCTAAAAATAAACCAAGGGTCCTAATTAAAGGGAAAACAACCTGCTGACTTGAAAATCGTATGTGCCTGAAAACTGGAATTTTCAAAGGGGGCTAAGGGAAATTAGTCAATGAGAAGTGCTGGGCACCCTAGCCCCTGAAGTCCTTTTTGAATATCCCATCCTTAAAGGCTCACTTTAATGGAACTGTTGTGTGACCAACAACAACAAAAGCAAAACTTATAAGAAGTGAAAGAGAAACAGTCGTGTCATGCTGAGTTGCTCTAGGGGTATGTTGTCGTATACAGTTCTGTCTTCTTTGCCAGCTTCTGAGCACAGAAATTAGTTCCCTCTTCTTTGTGCTGCCCTGATTTATGACTGACTTGAAATTAAATGGCACCATGCCTAATATTTCCCAAGGAATAGGTGGCTGAATTTAAGCTCTTAAACCCATATTTAAGTAGCCATGTATGTTGCCTGATTTTTCCAAAATGCTGACCACCCACCTGTTCCCAATGAAATCCAGTAGTCTCTTCCATGTTCATTCAGTTTTTGGCCCCTCTGTGGACCCTAACAGAAAATTTGGTAATTGAGATATAGACACCGTGTCACATGCATAGTTCATCATTGCCTATCTGCAAGAGATTCTAAACACTGATGTAGCTGAAGGGCTGTCTGTTAGCTTTTCCTCCAAGGAATGCCTTATTTATTATCATGAATGTTTCTGAATGTTCTAGCTACATTTCCTATTAATTTTAATTATATTAGTAAAAATAAATACTTCACATTTTCAACATGTACAAACATTAAGTTAATAATGTCTATAGGGCACATCAAGTGTGTTGGCTGTTGACTAAATAATTATTTTTTTCTCAGAAAGTTGGGCAAGAGCTGAATGTCCATTGGCTTGTGTATTACCATAATCTGCATTCAATAGGCAGTGCTGTTAAATGCAGTGGCTGGAGTGGCTGCAGTAGAAAAAAATTGAACCTCAAAAGTGTGGGTTTTGTTCTGTTTGGATTGCAAAGATTCTTTCTGTGTTCTTGGATGAAGGGTAGAGTGAATCTTGGGTGCAGGATGAAAATACACAGCACCATTTTCTAGTATAAAGAGCTGGCAAACAATGGAGCTAATAGTAGCCTATGCCCTGATGGAGAAGATTCACTGAAAGTTTCCTCTCACCTCCATCAAATGCCTGATTGCTTTGATGGGCAAAAGCTTGACGAGAAATTTTATGTATGTTTTGTTACCTGTTCTGATAGAGAGGAGATATTCTAGAAGGTCGCACAATTAATAGCATGTGTAGGCCAAGTACATTGCACCCACCATGGGCTCCCTGCATACTATCCTCACTTCCCGCTTCCCCCTTCACAAGCACTGCTTGTAAGGGTATGTCTACACTGCAGCTGGAAGTGAGCCTCCCAGCCCAGGTAGATGGACTTGCTCAAGCTAGAGCACTAAAAATAGCAGTATGGACATTGCCACTCAGGCTGGAGCTTGGGCTTTCAAGCTGCCACCGTCCCTCCCAACTTTGAAAGCCCAAGCTGCCCCACTACCACAAGTCTGTTCACTCATGCTGGGAAGCTGGCTCCTAGCTGTGGTGTAGACATACCCTAATGCTCCTTTCTTTCTGTTAGAGTTCAGGTTACAATGGCCCCACCAGTTAAGCTGTTGCTCCTGATGTGTGTAGGTAACAGTAGCAGGTGGCAGAGACGTTCCTCTTCTGGCAATGTGGAGACCCTGGTTTTCAGGCTTTCTGGTGCTTTTGATTTACATTGAAATCATTAGGGTTTGCCCATTGATAACTAGAACATTCCCTGAAATTTTGGATTTGTTAGGGTGCATTCCAAAGTCTTCATGTTTACAGAGAAATGCCAGTGAGTTGAGTGTTCGTCTTTGCTTCATGCGGCCAATTATTTGTTATCATAGGGACATGCACAATGAGCCTGATTAAAAGCCCCCTGAAGTCAATGGAAGTCTTTCCACTGACATCAGTGAGCATATGTTAGGTTCAATATATCAACCTGAAATTTTAGGTTTTCTAAAATCAAAGGTTTACAAAATATAAGATTAAACAATAATATTTCTATGAAGCTTTATTTTAAATTCTATTACTTTAAAAAAATGTTTGGATATAAACTTTCCTCTGTGGTATTTGAAACTCTAACACTGCAGCATTATGCCAGTGCATTTGAGCCTAGAAAGTGAAACTGACTCTAAAGAAAACTGAAGTTGCCTGTCCTCCATAGTATTTGTTTGTGGGATTGTGCTCTTAATGTGGAAAAGTAAATTAGATTTTAAAATTACTTATTTTAACAGTCTTAAGTGCTGCTAGTAACAGAGGTTAAGGAAATTGAATGATTATTTTAATCTGATTGTTCTTAGCTTTAAGAAAAGTTTAATAAGAAAGGTTGTGTGGTCAAATTTTCTTACCTCCTTGAGGGCTTGCAGAAATCGTATTCTTAATGACTGTAATGATGGACTTCGGAAACCTGAGGAAGGCTTGAAAATCCTAATGATGCACCTTCTGGGACTTTCTACAGAACAAAACAGGGGAGGGAGGTTACCTTTTGCTTTTATACAAGACATATACTAATTTTCTGACTTTTAAAACATCGATGATTGTCAGTGACTGTCTAATTAAAGACCACGCTAGTAAAGAGCAGGAATCAAGTGTCTAAGAGATACAAAATATGGATGATGAAATGGAGTGGAAAACTGTACATTGACCCATGCAATTACAGTACTCTGGTTTTGCCCTTATGAAAATCAACATCATGCACACATGGAGGATGACACAAATAAAATGTTAACTGAAATAATCATGTAGTAAATTGGTATGAATGTTGTCCTGCAGAAAATTAAGATTTCAATTCTATTTCCTTTTGATACTGCAGAATATAAATTGTATTTTGGCTTTCTATGGCAGAGTCTAGTGTTTTTCATCTTGTTTTGGCTATTATTTAATCAAATGTTTCCTTAATGTTATTGATCTTTATCTGTGACTGTTCAAAGCAATGGGAGTTGTTTTCCCTCTTTGTTTGAAAAATTTACCACTATAAAATGTGATTATTCTTATTTAATGGCCAAACAGTAAAAAAGGAATCAAGGTCAAAAAATAGCTGTACATGATAATGTCTGGTTTAGTACAACATCATGATGTATCAGAAGTCAGGGGTCAGGAGTCAGATGAAAGATCTGTGCTACAATAGTTGTCAATTGTGTATTTCCCTCTGTCATATCCATATAAATAAATAGTTTTATAGGCTAATATCCTATGTGCAATGGTGATTTTTTTTTCTAGAATTTTGCACTCTGGAGCAGGACATACTCTGGCAAAATATCTAAAGTGTCTATTTCTAAGCATAGACCATTGTAGTTCTCCCTATGTGATAAGTCAGCCCACTTTAATGGGACTAATGTAACAAGGCATAGAAAAAGATAGTGGCTCAGAGCAGGTACAGACAACATGGTGGCCAAAATGCAGGCATCTACCAGCAGCCTGTCTACTTTGGCACTCCTACCTTCACTACAATTGTGGCAGTTGCTACAGCGGAGAATAGTGAGGTGGGGAATTTGAAGAAGAATGTCTAAAGCTTTAGATTCTATCTGGTATGCAGATACAAAAATTAACAGCAACTTTGCAGGTGCAAAAGACAGGACAGTTTTACAAATCATATCCTAAACTTATTTTCCAGTTTACTCACTTTGATGTGTATATCATCTTGAATAAACAGGAAAAAGCTAACCGATGTACATAAGGGACCTAGGTTAATTCAGAGTAACTCTACTGTATGCTATAAATCAGTGAGAGATCAGAATCGGTCCCAAAAGATTTTCAGATGCAATTGAAGGATAGTAGAATCCTATAGTTTAGAAACAAGTGAAAATAACACTTTAAAAAAAAAGTCACTTTCCGCTGCCCTCTGCTGACTGTACACTATGTATACTGTGCGATGAATCCAACCTGTGTGTATTGATTCTCAGAGCTCTGTGCTTCACTTTTGTAAAAGGCATACACAAGCTCTTAGTTATTACCACAGTTTCCTCTAGTGATGCAATCTTAGCACACCTCTAGTACACTAGACAGGAGATAGATAATTAGTGAGGTATTTTCAGGTCATATAAATATTCTTTCAATTTCCAGGAGTGTAACGTTCTAAATGTGGCTACTGCTCAGGAGAAAGGTACAATACCACAGTTAGTCTCATCTTTGTAATTAAGTTTGTTCCTCGCTTTCACTCAGGGTACCTGCAGGCAACAGTCTCCAGTTGATGAATAATTTAACACCACAAGTGGTCGTCATGGCTTTCTCAGATGCTGCTGCAATGCAACCTGTCTTTTTGGCAGCCAGAGCTATCTGAGTCTTGTGCCTTCCTTTCCTCTAAGGTTCAGGTACTCTTTTCTTGGCGCACGTGGGTGAACACATGGAATCTATTGTAAAGAAGCATGTGGCATCAATCTGGCAGTTCTGGCAGAGTGTAGAGGCGTCTACAGAAGAGATGCATTTTAGAGGGCTATGTAGTCCGCCCAGGGTGAAACCTTCCACCCAAAAGCAAGTATCATTCAACTTGTGAGTTAGCCCCTCCCCATTCCTGTGGATGGTTGTTAGTGTAGATTGCCAATATATCACACCTGTGCATTCCATGCATTGGATGAGGGCACGATTCTATATGAAATGTACTCAAACCAGTGTAAATGGTCAAGCGTTTAATGTAGCTGGGAGGAACCATGGTATATTAAAGCCTCATTTAGGAGGGAGAAACTTTGTAACAACATTTCTAAACAGGATGGAGCATATGCATATTTAAGTGTTTTATAGATTAAATGAGTTTGAGATTGCAGATCCTACTGATTTCAGACATTGACCCCTTCCTGTGTAAAAAGAAGTAAACGACAGATATGAAATCTGAAAAAATACTACTTTCTCAGTACCTCAGAGAAAAAGAACTCTATGCATCATAGATCTTGTCTGCTTGCTAACTTCAGAATCTATGAGACTAATCAAATATTTTCTGACAGTCTAATTCAATTATGGTTTCCAAATTTAAATTTATCTCATTCTCTTCCAAGGCAAATTTCCAGGGAAGAAAGCAGAATGACCCAGAAAATCCACCAGATTAACATTGTCAATTTTCCAAGCAAATGTTTCCTCTAGTGGGAAGTTTTTTGGGGTGACTTAGGGAGGTGTACTCCATGGTGGTAAAAGATATCCACGTGGAGAAGTGGCTGGTTCTTTTATTATACTCTGATAATCCCCTCTGTAGCAACACAGCACCTTCAGGAGCTGTGTTGCCATTGGCTGAATTCCCTGTGGCTGACATTAGCAACTATGGAAGGATTCAATAGGAATTAATGGTGCTTTTAGCATTATTAATTCCCCCTTTGATATCTATTAGGAGATCTTTGACATCAGCAGGTGATGTTGCCATGGAGAGCAGCTGGTCTTTTACTTCACTACAGCCTCATCTGTACAACCCTGTGTATCCTGAGCTCTGTAAGATCCCTCTGTCTGAAATGATGCAGCGGAGCCAACAATACCCCCAGGATGAGTTTGAGTGATCTGAGCTCCCCTCCACTTGCAGAAGGTATAGTCCCGCCCTTCAGAGATATAGATAGATACATTCAAATTTACTTCCCAAAGTAGATAGAAACTTCTGTAAGAAAGAAAAATTGCGTACAGGCAAACGATAAACATAAACTAGAAGGATTTAGGAACACAGGGTGGGGTAGGTTCGTCAAGCAATATGTCACCCAACAAAACAAGTTTAAGGGCTTGATCTTGTGAATTAACACCTGTAACCCCCCTCTGAAGTTAACAGAATTTCACACACCACCTTACAGGGTCCTCAAAAAGATATAATTTTGGGGCTATTGTTTCTTAAAACAGTTTCTCTACTGCTACCATTAAGGTTAAAGTGCAGTTTTATTTTGAAAGGTGACTCTTCTGTTAAAAAAGCAAACAAACAAACCAAAAAACATGGGTTTCCATGTCTGTTGTGTCAAATAATTCCCAGATCAACTGTGCTCCAGTTACAAGGAAAACCTAACTGCCACATGTTAACTCAGCCCCGGTACAGTCATGCTTGGTCCTTTCCAACTTGTGCTTCATCACAGGTAATCAAGATAGGACAAGCTAAATTAGGCCCTTGGTTTATTTCTGTGCAATCGCGAAGGGTTTGCAAAATGTAATCGCTTAGAATTTAGTGACATTGCTGTTGACAGTGGGATGGAATAGAATTCAGCTTACTCCATCTTATCTATGTTGGCTCTGCAGGGCTAAGAGGAGTAAGACATACACGCACAAAGTCACCTTGTTTTTGTCACTAAAGTCAGCAAATATGTGGCTGATTACAGGAAAGAAATATATCTGAGTAAAAAGGTGTCATTTTTGCATAATGACTTTTCAGATAGTATTGCACTTTAAAATAACCTCCCTTAAAATTGTCTTGAGAGTTCTAATTTAACTTGCAAAAATATTCCTCACTTCTTTTAGTTTTAGTGTAAAATAGGCTAATTAATGATTCTTCCCTTCTGTTAATATTATTTGGCAAAAGTAGATATTGTTCCAGCATTTGCGGGGACTTAAATATTAGCAATGAGCAAAATGATCACCATTTAAAAAAGTCAGAACACACATCTCTGAGATCCTGACCGCTACATACCATAGAAAATAATTGGCTATTCAGATATCAGTGTTTGGCAATGGTTGGTAAATGGTGGCATTTTAATAGTAACTAATTTGTAAACTATACATACTCCTTGCATCTCCATCACAAATTGTCATCTATTCTTAATTTATAATATAGAGTGCAATAAAGTCTGGGGAATATTTTTATTGCATCAGTTTTAAACTACCATCTCTGGGCCAAATTATACCATTCTGTGCAAAGGTGAGTATAGACAGCCTCTCCAGGTGTCCCCACGTTTCCAGGTGGAACTCTGCAGGGCCAGCAAGATGCCATGGAGAACACTTGAAAAACAAAGGAAGCAGTGTTGGGGAAGGATCTTGACTGAAAGTTTCAGCCAGTAAGACTGTTGGGACTTATGGTTAGAGAGCCCTTTGTTTTGAATTCACTTAACTTGTTAAGTTGGGTATTAGTTACATTTTACCTATTTATTTCTTTGTATCCAATTCTCACTTATGCCTCATTACTTATAATCATTTAAAATCTAGCTGTCTGTAGTGAATACATTCATTTTAATGTTTTATCTAAACCAGTGTGTTTGAATTGAAGTGTTTGGGAAACTTCATTTGGGATAACAGGATTTGTGCATAATATATTCTATTAATGAAATGACAGATTTTAGTTGAGGTTGTATTGTCCAGGAGGGTGCTGGGCAGTACAAGACACACTTTTCTGAGGGGAAGTCTGGGACTGGGAATTTGCTGGTGTTGCCCAGCAGTGTAGTTCATGAGTGGCTGGCTACAGCATTCATACAGTATAACTGGGATTAATTTACATGCTGGTGGCTGTTTGAGAGTAGACCAGGAGTGATTGCTTTCAAAGCGAAGCAGTGTAAAAGGCACCTCAGGAGGAGAGACAACTGTCCATCAGTCCAGATTGTATCCTGGATAATGTCACATGCCTCCATGGACTTTGTGCCAAAGCTATTTGATAAACTCGACATGAATTTGTGAATAGTTTGTGACCTAAAACTGCATTTTTTAGCAAATAAACTATTGTCAGAAACTCCTAAAGAGCTTCATTGGTCAAAGTGAGTTTGAGGACAAGTTCTCACTCGCTAGAAAATGATGCTTGGTTATCGTAATAGCCTCTGACCGCTAAAATCCTACCGCTTGCCTTTTTGTGGCGGAGTTGCTCTTAACTGAAAGTGGGTGTGTGAAAGGCAGGTGTTTGGTGTCTTGTTCCCTCTCTTCAAGCGTAACGGACATGTGCAAGAATGTAGTAATTACTGACCCATCAAGTTAATGAGTTACATGATGAAATGGCTGGAAAGAATTATTGAGAAGATTTTGGGAGGAGCTGAAGCATCAAGCAAGTGACAACCAATTTGGGTGTATGCCAGGAAGGTCAACAATGAATGCAATGTTTGCAGCCTGCTTATTGCTAGAGAAGTACAGGGAGAAATGCAAGGAATTGCTCTTAGTGTTTGTGGATTTAGAGAAAACTGATGACAAAGTTCCTAGAGAATTGTTATGGTGGTGGCTATGGTTGTACAATCTGCTAGAGATGTGTTTAGACTATCATAGACATGTACAGGGTTAGTAAAACAGTAGTGAGAAGCAATTGCGGCCATAATGAGAAATTCACTGTGCGGTAGGGCTACATCAAGGATCAGCCTTTACTATTTGTGATTATAATGGACACCTTAACAAAGAAAATTAGGGGAGAGGCCCCATGGAGCATGCTTTTTGCTGTTGACATTATGATGTGTCATGAAGATAAAAATGAACTGGAAAGGGACCTAGAACTATGTAGGGCTGCATTAGAAAAAAATGGCTTATGAATCGGCCAACAAAAGATGGAATATATCCAATGCTTCATTGAGAGGAACAACTGAAGCTAGTAAAAATAGATGATAAAGAATAAAGTCTGAGCAACAATTTAAATACCTTGTTTCACTGTTGAGCCATGATGGGAATGGGAATGCAGATGTTAGGAGCCGCATAAAAAGCACTGGATGTAAATGGAGGGAGTTGATGGGAATTCTCTGCAATAAGAATATACCCAGTAAACTAAAGAGCAAAGTGTTTAAGATTGTGATTAGGTTAGCCATGATGTAAAGAGAGAGTATAGACAGAGATGCTTGTGTCATGTGAGATGGTGGGACGTGTTGGCCAGAGAATACAAAAGCTAGCAGTTATGGGACAACGGTCACTAGGAAGACCTAGAAAAAGATGGTTTGAGATGCTAAAGGAAGACATGAAGGTTGGTGTCATCTGGGCAGATGCATTTGACAGGAATGCTTGGAGACTGTGACGGGGTGTACTTACCCTGCATTGGTGCTGCAATGGTTAACCATACTCCGTGGGCCGAGAAGGCCATGTCCCCTCGCTCTTGCTGGGTATGATCCAGAGGCAGACTATAAAAAGAGTAGCTCAGTTCAGATTGGGCTGACTGGGGAGGAGAGCAGATGTGTGTTGCAGGCTCCTGCCAAGAAGCTGTCCAAGCCCCAGAAACCAGTCCTGCCAAGACCTGCAAGTACCTGCCTATCTGCAAGGCCCATGGGAGGAAAGAGTTACCGGAAACCTCACCCGCAGCGTACCCACAAGGAGATGGAGGATCTGCAGACTACAAAGCTGGGAGACTTGGTAGGAAGTAGCCCAGGGGAACCAGACATCGGTCTGGTTGTGGTACCAGGAACGGAGTCAGCGTGTTTTGGCAGGATCCCCGCTGGGATCCAGTAGAGTAGGGAGCACCAGATCCCCCTGCCCCTTGCTGCCAGCCCCATCACTGGCCTGATCCCCTTTGGCCACAAAGCCCAAGCTTGTTAATGACTTGCACCAGCCAGAAGCCGCAGGAACCTAGATGGTGAGGGCTGTCTGCCCAGCCTTATTGACTCTGGCCACTAGGCCACAATGCCCCACACCGAAGGGCCACCCTATTGACTTTGGCCACTAGGTCACACTGTCCTACACAGGAGGGTAGCCACCTTGATGATGTCCTGACACCCCTTGATGGGGTGTGCTTACCTCACAACACAAAGAGCCACTAACTCTGATGGACGGGACAAGACGAAGGCAAAGAAAAGAAGAAACCTTTTCACCCAGTTCTACTCACGTGTACCATTTAAAATCTTGAAATTTCTACAGAAATGAATTATAATGACAATTTGTGTCTGAAAATTTCACTGAAGCTGGACACACTGAACATCAGCAAAAAGCATCAGGATAGATTTTTTTTGCTGTCTACTTTTACATTGTGAGCTATGTTTATAGGGATTGGATTGGTTACATGTGTGAACTCCCCTACATATTATTTCTGATTTTCTGAACTTAACTCATGCTCAGGAAGGACAGGAGACACACTTTCTCAGCAGAGTCTGCAGTTTCTGACCATCTGAACTACTCGGGGGCGGGAGGGGGGAACTAGATAGTTCTTTCCAATTGGCGGTTATACATATTGGGAACTGATTATTCTGTATACACAGAACTGTATGGCACAGTTATTGCTGTTTGTTCACTTTTTACAATCTCGTCCACATCACTGATGGTTTCAAGCTGCTGTCGTCACTCAGTCTGTGAAGGCAACATTTATAACAAATGTGTTGATGAACTGTTTGCTCAGCTCCCTTTATTGGTGATGTATGGGAAATATCAAGCTAGTTAAATTATGGCTCTGCAATCCTTTTTAATTCATTAGTCCCTTCCAGAGACTAAAAAGTGAGGTCAGTGTTCTGGGATTATCTTCTCTGTATCTATCCTCTAATTATTTTCAGCTATGTTTCCCAAGCCCTTAGCATTCCTAGGTACTTTTGGTTTTTTTTAGAGATCACTTAAATTTGCCAGTGTTTGAATATAGTGAAAAAACAAAATTTAGATAACAGGCTCTAGTTTTAGCTAGTTAACTTTGTAGTTCCAAACTGCACCATGTTTCTGGTTCTCTGTAAGCATAATTTTGAACCAATAGCAAAATTTTGTTTGCTTACATAAAATGTTTGTTCTTTCCTTTTGCTTTCATTCTCTTTTCATTTTGCCTTTGTCTCTATTGCCAATTATTCTAACATCATAGAAAATGGGAGCAAAGACTAGGGCTTCCTCTGTTTAGATGAAGAAAATGCAGTGTGTAATCCATTTGTTTGTACTCTTGCAGTCGTGTTAGACACGGTATAACCATGGAGAATGTGAAATGAAAACAGTTCCTTTTGGCAACTTAATTAGCAGTGCTGATGAATAAGAATAGTGATTTAACAGGAACTGTTAATTCACCTCTATACATTGCTTTACCTGCAACACTGTGTCAAGAAAAATGAAAGCCAGATCCATCATATAAAATCACAATCTCACCAATTAGATCTATTGCCAGGCCTTTCTTTTTCTGTGTGGGTAAACAATGATAATCTTCCTGTGCTGCCCACCAGCAAGGCTCTAATTAAGGGTCTGTCACAAGTAGGTGTACAATTTATCCATTGTTTAGTCATTCCAATATATTGCAATGAATCTGCTCCTTTGTAGTAATCCCAATTAGGCGGCGTGACATTTATCGGGTGCTAATTAAGTGGATTCTACTCTACGTGTAAAGAACAGAACATTGCAGCATGGAGATACAGGATTTTTTTTTTTTTAAGTTATTGCCATAGCAGGAGCCACAGAGACCATTATCATTAAATTTGCATCATGGTTTCCCTTATAAATTGTTGAAAATCATCATAGATCTCAACAAAACTTAATGGAATTTCATGGGACAAAGATAAGGCACTTCTCTAGCCCAAGGGCTTTCCTTTGGTTGAATTCCAAAGTCCGATTGCAAACAATAAAGGTGTTAGAACTTCTAAAGAAAAGGTCACAAGAATCTCTTATACTGGAAAATGTTAGGGAACCTAAACATACGGTCTGCTATTTGCTTCTCCTGGTCAAATATGGCCCTAATCCTGCAAACACTTATGCACATACATAACTTGATAGGTATGAATATTTCTTGATGTAGAATCTAACGTAAGAAAACAGAACTCTGAACTACCGTGTTCTGCCACTTATTTAAAGTAAAACTCATGGGCAGTTACTCTCATATAAGAACAACTATTTAAAATTTTAATTTTGTTCTCTGTTCTGCTATTATCATTGTGTTTACATTCAATTTCCCATCTCTTCTCTGTAAGCCTTCTTGCCTGACCATACTAATACATTGAAAACATGCACTTTTGAAAGTGTGAGCCTTCAAACCACTTTCAATCTGATCTGCTGAACAATTCATGATTCAATAGAGAGCTTAAGGTTCGTTGCAGGGCACTCAGTAGGTTTAATGGGGTTTCATTAAGTCCTTATCAAATCTGTTCTATTTGTTATGGAATGTGATTATAAGTAATTTTTCAATTAACGTGCACTGGTTTTGTGGTATAACTCTGCCTCGCTAATGTTAATGCTTCAATCTCATTTAAGATGTTATATAAGCTATTGATAGCTATTAATTCTACTTTTACAAATAGCAGAAGGTAAGATCAGAGGTGCCGGGTGGAAAAGTTGGCTTGGTGGTTCAATTTTCAATGAATACTTCTAAATATAGTATGAACAAATGAAACATACACTGTAAAATCCAGTTACTTTTCAATTTAGAGTTTGACCCTGCTTTCTCATCACAGGCAAAATGCCCACTGAACCTCAATGGGAGTTTCCATTTGGACTGCAGAATGAAGCTTATTGTTTGAGGGTCATCTTTTCCCTGTAAAGCAATCTGATTCATGTGAGTGGACCCTTACAGCCACATGGAGTCCCACTGAAGTTAATAGGGCTCCCACGGGTGCAGTATTCAGCCTATGCAGATCAGATAGCAGGATGACACCTAAGTCCTCAGCCAGAGTGAAAAAGGAAACACTGTTTGTAGAGCATTAAGCTGCCAAAGTACAATCAAATCACTTAAATCACGTTTTAAAAAACTGGGGTTTATTAAAATTCAGGTCCAAATTCTGCCACCTTGCTCACATTAAGTAGTAATAGTTCTATTAAACGCAATTAGCCTACTCATAGAGCAAAGTATTGTTCATAATGGGTAAGGGTATTGGACTCCAATCCTAAATTGTTGTTCTTGTACAAATGGATAATTTGTCAAGTCCCAGTCATCATAGAATCATAGAAGATTATGGTTGGAAGAGACCTCAGGAGGTCATCTAGTCCAATCCCCTGCTCAAAGCAGGACCACCCCAACTAAATCATCACAGCCAGGGCTTTGTCAAGCTGGGCCTTGAAAACTTCTAAAGATGGAGATTCCACCACCTCCCTAGGTAACGCATTCCAGTGCTTCACCACCCTCCTAGTGAAATACTTTTTTCTAATATCCAACCTAGACCTCCCCCACTGCAACTTGAGACCATTGCTCCTTGTTCTGTCATCGGCCACCACGGAGAATAGCCTAGCTCCATCCTCTTTGTACCTTCAGGTAGTTGAAGGCTGCTATCAAATCCCCCCCCCCTCGCCCTTCTCTTCTGCAGACTGAGTAAGCCCACTTTCCTCAGCCTCTTTTCATAAGTTATGTGCCCCAGCCCCCTAATCATTTTCGTTGCCCTCTGCTGGACTCTTTCCAGTTTGTCCACATCCCATCTGTAGTGGGGAGCCCAAAACTGGACGCAATACTCCAGATGTGGCCTCACCAGTGCCAAATAGAGGGGAATAATCACTTCCCTCAATCTGCTGGTAATGCTCCTACTTAATGCAACCCAATATGCCATTAGCCTTCTTGGCAACAAGGACACACTGTTGACTCATATCCAGCTTCTCATCCACTGTAACCCCTAGGTCCTTTAATGCAGAACTGCCACTCAGCCAGTTGGTCCCCAGCCTGTAGCAGTGCATGGGATTCGTCCATCCTAAGTGCAGGACTCTGCGCTTGTCCTTGTTGAACCTCATCCGATTTCTTTTGGCCCAATCCTCTAATTTGTCTCGGTCACTCTGGACCCCGTCTCTATCCTCCAGCTTAGTGTCATCCACGAACTTGCTGACGGTGCAATCCATCTCATCATCCAGACCTTTAATAAAGATGTTGAACAAAACCGAACCCAGAACCAATCCCTGGGGCACTCTGCTTGATACCGGCTGCCAACTAGACATCGAGCCATTGATCATTACCTATTGAGCCCAACGATCTAGCCAGCTTTCTATCCGCCTTATGGTCCATTAATCCAATCCATACTTTTTAAACTTGCTGGCAAGAATACTCTGGGAGACTGTATCAAAAACTGTACTTGTTTTTGTCAAGATATATCACGTCCACTGCTTTCCCCATATCCACAGAGCCAGTTATTTCATCATGGAAGGCAATCTGAATGGGGGAGAGCAAATTACATAATAGCACCCCCTTCTTAGGGTGGATCTCAGTATAGAAGCATAGAAATTATAGATTTATAATGGAATGTTTCCTAGCATGTTATCCTAGTTATCCATGTCCCAAATGATGGTGTTTCTGCCACCTACCTATTGAAATTGTTCAACAGTTTAATAGAATTGCATCAGGAAGTTTCTCCTGATATTCAGTCTAAATTTTCCCCTTCTTCGTTTAATACGCATATAACAGTGTAATTAAGTTACCGCAACATATTATAAGCGACAAACATCTATTTGGAAATCTTTTACATACATGAAGATTTAAGGTCTAAAACATGAAGAACAACATGGATATACCAAGATTTACTAGGATGGGTAGCTAGCGCTTTTGGGAAGGGGAAAATAATTGGTTTTCTTTTCTTTTGTATCAGGTTATAAGTATCTTAAATTCAGATTGAAAAGGAATTTGAGGTTCTCTGTAGTTTGGAGAATTTTTTTTGAACTAGTTCACCCCCAAAGCACTTGAAGATCTTTAGAAGAAAGACGCTATAAAAATTCAAAGAATCACCTTTCGCTGAAGATAACAATAGCTACTGTAAGTGTAACGGAGACGGTAGATGCCCAGGCACTAGTCTGTGTACCTATTACACTTCCCCACTTCCTGCACCTCATCTTAACGCTTTGCCAAAGCACAGGCCAGCGTTTTGTCAGGACTTTTCAGAAAACATTGCACAGAGTTAAATTTGTGGGCTATTGTTTGTAAAACCCCGATTATATGGATGTTAATAGTTCCCAGCTAATTTCAAAGAGAGCACCGTACACGGTTTTAGCAAAACAAAATTGTGTTAATGCACCCAAAACAGAATGTAACTAGTATAAAACATTGTAAATAGTATTTGGAATATTATGAATAAGGTTTTTTTTTTAAAAAAAATATTAGAGTAAATCTACTGATGTTCCTTCCCCCTTTTGTTTCTGGTACATATATTCAAATAAAAGGTTTCAATGTTTTCTGTATTCAGCATACACATCAAAACACATTTCCCTCTAATCTTCTCAGAGATGACTTCTCGGGCTTTCTAATGTGACCATAATATGTAGTGTGTGTCACCTACAGAGCTTGAGAAGTGGCAGCATCTCAGTCCTTTCAAACACTTCAGAACCCTATCAGCAAATAAACCATTTGGAGATCTTCACAGCCAGCAGTATTCCAGCCCTTGGGCCAAGAGCTGACTGGGGGTCTCAGTTGCTGGTGAAACAGAAGTCTGTAGCCTGTATCCATAGTAGTACAGGTTTGGGGGGTCACTGTATAAAATACCCATTCTGTAGATGTTTATAAAACGCTCACTCTTTAGGACACCATCTTTTTCCCTTAAGCCCAGCTAAGTCAGGCAAGAATTCATAAACCCTCGCCTCACTGAGTGCTGCCCCATTCTCTCTCTTTCCAACTAGGACAAAATTCTAGTTAAGGGCAGCTAGCTAATAGCTACATCCAGGCTCTGTAGCCTTTAGGGGTAACAAATTCTTCCCTGCCACCCCAGCTCTCTCTAGGTCCAAAAATCATACTACGGTGGAGGAAACATTATCCTAATGGAGGACTTGCCTACTAAATAAACCTGGAATAGAACTCAGCTATTCCCAACATGGTACAGGCATTGGACCGAGCCCTCACACCAAACACAATTCTTGGTCCTTTGTCAATTGGACACTAAGTTCCAAGGGCTGTTTTAAACTTCTTTATTTATAACCTTCTTTCCCCTGCCTTTGACTGGCTCATCTCAGAGAATGACTAGAGTATGACCTGCTAGGTGGATTTCCCACAATGAAAACTTACAACTATACAACTTCAGAATAGCTACTGAATTTGCCTGGTAACTGCCACATCCTGTTCTAGAAGTCTGTGTCTTTCAAACTGAGTTGTTTTACTCTGTTCTTTGCACATGTGCAAAGACAGTATCCAACTAAGATCTAGAACTCCTCCCTACTGCCTCTTTTCCTCTCCCCTGGAGAAAGTCAAATGCTGCAGTATAAAGTATGTGGGTTACATAAGCAGGCAATCATTGCTAAAACTTAGATTAAGGACTGTAGGTAGAAGTAGCAAAAGTACGATGGGGATGTAGATGGCTAGAATAAAGGGATGTAAAACAGGAATATACTTTGGCTTAATCCAGCAAAAGCATTCAAGCATGTGCTTAAACATAACATAAATTGATTTCAATGGAGTTTGGATCCCTATTTGAATTGGAGTATATTTCATTAATAGTTAAGGTAACTAAATAGAACTATTCCTCTTTGATTCATAGGCCCAAAAGTACAGATAAATGTCACTTGTTTATGACTAGCCCATTTCGGTTCAAATGGTAAAAGATGAGACTGGAGAATTTTGTGATAGTCTTATTAAGGAGAACAGAGACATGCAATCCAGAGAGTGGACATGGAAATAACAAAATGGTGTAACAAAGAATTAGGCCTATTATATTCTGCCCAGTAAACTGTATGTAATTTATTTTAAAGTTACTAATGAGGTTGAATCTAACAGATCATTGGCCTAGCTGACCATTCCGAGACTTTATAGAGCTCTGTAAATAGATTCCAGCGTGGTTCATGCATGAATGAAAAGAATGGTATGATTTTTGAACAGCTATCTCAAAATGTTAACATGTAATATTTGGATGAAGGGAAGAGATATTGCAGAGTTATTTTGATTTTTGTAGTTTTAATTCTTACTTATATAGCCTACAGAGTATCTCTGGATAAATACGGGATTTCATTTTTACTACTAATTGTGATGTTAACTTCAAACAAATAAGCAGGGTTTGTTGGCAAAATTGGCTGTTGGTTGTGTGGTGGGTGTGTCGCAACATTTTTTTTTTGTTTTTTTTTTTTTGTTCAAGATCTTTTGTGGTTTTACTTTGTAGAGGTTTATAAAACATTCTTCCTTTTCAAACTATGTCAGTGGTTCAGACCCCATGAATATTGCTCTGAGTTTTGGATTCAAACAAAAAACCTCAAACTGAAACTCAGTAAACACAGCTTAATTTTATCTGGTTACACATTGGAACTGTGGAAAATATGAATTTTGCATGCTTTTGATGGAAAACCATAAAATGGCCCAGATTTGAACAAAAGGTTCATGAGCATTAATGAACCTTTCGAACAAATATGGCCTGAGCCTTGCATTTTTAACAAAACCCAGAAACCTATGTTTTTGAGGAGTGGATTTTTTTGTAATATTTTGCACAGTTCTGTTTTTTCACTTTTGAAAATCTTGGTATAAAGCTATAAAGTTTACTAGTACTAGAGTCACTGTATCCTACTGACACTGGTTACAGAAGCCCCATAAGCCTACATGGGAATGCCCGTTGCTCAAAAGTAGTTTAAAAAATGGTTGGTTTGAAAAAAGAAAAATAAAGTTTATTGATACTTCTTCACACGAAGTAAGGAATTGGTATTGGTGGTCTAACCATATTCATTGGTCAAGGATCTGTGATTAGCAGGACTCAAGACAACACTGAACTCCTGATTATTAGGACAACCAGTTTAAGGGCAAATTGCACACAAGCACCTGGATGCTGTAAGCTGTTTCCCAAGGAAGGAACTTTCAAAATTGCTCAGCAATTACTTAACTCTGCTACTACTGAAGTCAATGGGAGTTTGAGCACTTTTGAAAATCCTACCCTAAATTCTTAGATATTTAAACAAGCCATGCCTTATACAGGCTGAAAAGTAGCAGAGGAGATAATTTCACAAATTTTGTTACTACTTTCCACCTGACCTGAATGTTGTGAACCAGTACGGTGTTAATCAAACCCAGTAAAATTGTAAATCCTGCCAATTTTGGTTTAGGACTTTTTTGTAGTTTTCGGTTTAAAAAAGAATCAAACAGTAGTAGGCTCGGGAAAATGAGATAGTGGACTAGATATTTAGTTAGTCAAGTGGATGAGATGAAACCCAAACAATAGATGAAAATCTTCACTGCATCAGAGAAAGACATCAAATATTGAGTATGCAATGGCAAGAAAGTGCAGTTTATGGACTATATCTCCTGCATATGTAAATTAGCATTACTCCATTAATTTCAGTGCAACTATGCCAATTTACATCACCTGAGAATCTGGTCTTGTATTTTAAAATTAGAAAACTGAAGGAAGCAGGAAATAATAGCAGGAGATAAAACTACTTCAGAACTTCACTAATGATCTAGAGGATGGTGTGGACTGCACCTTCAGCAACTTTGCAGATGACACTAAACTGGGAGGAGTGGTAGATACGCTGGAGGGTAGGGACAGGATATAGAGGGACCTAGACAAATTAGAGGATTGGGCCAAAAGAAATCTGATGAGGTTCAACAAGGACAAATGCAGAGTCCTGCACTTAGGACGGAAGAATCCCATGCACTGCTACAGACTAGGGACCGAATGGCTAGGCAGCAGTTCTGCAGAAAAGGACCTAGGGGTTACAGTGGACGAGAAGCTGGATATGAGTCAACAGTGTGGAGTAATGGTTTCAAGTTGCAGTGGGGAAGGTTTAGGTTGGATATTAGGAAAAACTTTTTCATTAGGAGGGTGGTGAAGCACTGGAATGGGTTACCTAGGGAGGTGGTGGAATCTCCTTCCTTAGAGGTTTTTAAGGTCAGTCTTGACAAAGCCCTGTCTGGGATGATTTAGTTGGGGACTGGTCCTGCTTTGAGCAGGGGGCTGGACTAGATGATCTCCTCAGGTCCTTTCCAACCCTGATATTCTATGATTCTAACTGAAATGTGATGGTTGGTTGGAAGATGCATGGCAGGATATTGATGTAAATGTAATAGAGGCAGATTACATTTTACAGACAAAATTTGCATTTCATTTTGAAACTCTGGAAGAGTGTATTGTAGAGAAACATTCCCCTTTGCTGCACCAGAAATAGAGAATTAAATGTAGGTTGAAAGGAAGTCAATATGCTAAAGAGAAAAAAAAGGGGGAAGGACGGACTAGCAAAAGGTATATTATCAGGAGAATGCTGGTCATAACATCTATCAATTCCAGAATATTGTTTATTTATTTATTAATCTTAGATTTCATTCTTACACAAACTCCACACACATCCAAATCTCTGGATACTCTTGAAATATACTGAAAAACACAACCGTATAGATGATATAAAGTCAAAATTGGCCAAAGCAGCAGTACCTCTTCCTCCTACTCTCCCATAGGTTGTCTAATCCCCAGTGATGTGATCTATACATCTTCAAGATGTCCACTACACTTTCTCACTAGGCACAGATCCTGCCCTCAGCCACCTGCCAATGCCCGCTGAAAGAGATGGGTTCTGCGGTGTACCCAGGTGGATTAAAAAAAATAGACTATTTTGGATGTTGGCAGAAGAGCACTCCAAAGGTATCTCTAATTTAGAGAATGCTCTACTCCCATCTCCTTCTCTTTTATAAAAAAGGGGAGGATGAGCAAGGGCCTCTGATGAATGCAACTGTGGCAAAACTAAGTAATTAATTTTCTATTCCAGAAAGGTGATAAGAAGCTTGGGGAAAGATGCCATGGCTTTCTAGCCATTGGGCTATGTCTACACAGGTGTAGGTGTGTTTTTATAACAAGGTAGCTAACTGACGATAGTTAACACACTGGAAATTTTTACGTTTTAATTTTACTTCAATTATAGCTTGTCAGGGTGAACTCTAGTAGGAGCTATCATGTGCTGGCTATCTCACTGCAAAAATGCACTTTCTTACTGTGGTCACTGCCAGACCGTTCAGTTTTAATTGCGTTATTAAATCATGCACTGGTTACATCACTGGATTTTGCCACATGAGAGAACAAAAACAGTTCAGTCAGGATTCTCTGCAATTGACCAACTTTATTGAATAACTGTGGTACTGAAGAAATAAAACAGCACCTTTATCTGAGTCTGCTTCAGACCATCTTTAATTTATATTCTGCTATTTAGTTAAGCATTTATCCACAAGAGAGGGTTTTTAAAACCCAATCAAGCATGATATTTGATTAATGATTCTATAAACTAACAGCACAGAGTGATATGATTTAGATTTTAAGAAATGTTCCCAAAATGAGAGCTACACAATGAATTTGAGATAGATTAAAGATCAGAATCTAAAGAAAAGAATGACAAAATAATTTTTTCTTTCCATCAGAACATCTTCCAGAGAATGGACTGGAACAAAAGAAAACTAAGCATTACCAGAGAAGATCAAACTCATCTCCGATTTCCAGAAATATCTTCCTCCTTTACAGACAAGACGTATCTCTTGTCATATATGACATTGAGAGTGACATACAGAAGACAGATCACTACAGATGGGAATATTTCTTAACAAGCTCAGAAATATCTTTCTAAGGTAGGTGGTCTCTCAAATAGAAAACTGGTGAGAGCTGCTCTGAGGCTTGGATTGACTGCAATCAGAAATGTGATCAGGTTAAGTGGGAGACTACTCTTGAAGACAAAGGCCTATTATCACAGCGGTACATATAGCAGTACCTCTATTTCTGGTTTTTGTGACTACCTTCCCCTTCCTACCTTATTCATTTTCTTTATTGAAGTCTTAGCAAATCACCATTGCCACTTCCTATTTAGCATCTTATTTAGCAGTGGATGCTTCAACATTCAGTGTTGTATTCTCACACACAGTTGAATGGGAGGGAAGAGTGATCGGGAAAGCTGGACTCTAAGTCTGGTAAAATAGTACCATTGCTCAAAAAGGTTGGGGACAACTTTGTTGTTTATATCTTTGATGGTACATTGGTTACAGACATAGTTGTGAAATAAAGCAGAGATTTTCCTTGGATTACAAAAGAATGGATAGGGGAATAGTAGGAAGTATGCAGTAAGGCACCAAATCGAAACAGTAGACTAGATCCGCAGCTAGTGTAAATCAGCAAGTCTCCCTTGAAGTCAAAGGAGCAGTGCTGAGTTACATGAACTGAGAATCTGTGTCACAACCATTAAACTGGTTTTGCACATAACTGGAAAGATGTAGATGAAACAGGACATTGGGCCAGGTGCATTTCCTTTGCTTTACCCTGTTTTTTTCTTCTTCTTCTTTGTTTTTATTTAACTGCTTTTAAAAAAAGAAATCTAATTTTAAAATAACTGCCAAATCCTGAAACACACAACAATCGAGCTCCAGCATATGGAGAAGAGATTAATTTGTTATTTCTATAGAACAGATTTGAAAACTATTAGGAAGCAGAAGGAGGGAGGACTTGGGGAGTTCTTCCAAGCAGGAGGCTTAAAGATAAGGAGGAGGATAATGATGATTAGAATTTGATCCTGGCAAGAAATGCAAGGGTTAGGAGTCATAGGAGTCATATACAGTAACTGGTAGTATATTATTTTAATGTTTCATTACTGTGATGGAAAGACACTGACATAAAGATTGATTAGGTCCAGGTCACCTCATCAACTCTGGGAACATAAGTGAATAAATCTCCTTTTGTACAGATACTGTTGGCTTGCCTAACTTGGACCGATTATGTCAAGTAAAACTGTCCTGTACCACATGTGTCTTATGCCAGTTATTTCTGTGACCTAGAAATTCTTAGCTCACGCAGAACTTTGACTTTGAAGACTATAACTTATAATGTGAGAAAAGGAGGTGTAATGTAGAGCAAGTCACAGATCCATTGAGACTGAAACCTTGATAGCTGTGAGATGGAAAAGAAGTGCTTTGATACTCGTATGACGCACTTTAATTGAAACATTGGCTCACATGAGTTATTGCTTCTATAAATTCAAGTGCACAATATGAAGTGACACTTTTCCCATGGGAAAGAGACAAGACCTTGGCTCTTTAACAAGGTATGTTCAAAATAATGAGGAGCTGGGCTATGCATTAGCTTCAGCAATAGTTGCAACTTAATTGATATTTCTTAAATGCCTTAAATTACTGTTCTTAGTATAACAAGTGTCTTAGTAAGTCATCAGGCTGACATTAAAAACAATAAATTATGTATAGCAATTTTATCCTTCATAACTGAGAATACGGACAATTCAAAAGCTGGTGAGAGAAAATGACTTCAGTATAGACGTTAGTTATTTACCTTTCTTTTAAAGTGTTTTATGTGGATTTGGTTCTCCCAAAAGTGAAGGGCTAACTGCACTGATGTGAGCGTCTGTCACTAAGAGGCTAACTGCACTGTGACTGGAACTCTGTTTACCAGACACAGCCAGGGACACCTATGATATTCTGTACCAACATGTAAATATTTGCAGAATCTGTCCCTAAGAAACTAAGAATCATAAATACTTGTAATGTAAGTAATTATTAAAATAGAAGAAATACTCAGCTCCTTAAGCACTCTTAGATCAATAAAAAGGAGCAAAAAGAAATGCTATTCTATTTTTCTGTAAGGATATTTATAAACATTGAAGGATGTAAAACAATTAGAAACTCTATTAAAAAGTACAAGTCAATGTTCTTGAAAATAATGAAATTAATGGAACAAAAGACTGTGCTGGTTAATCTAATTGAGATTGTATCCCAGTAATTTTCATGCTAAAGGAAGTTTTCGGCTTAGAGAAATTAAAACATATGATTACTTTAGAAGCCGATTAAGCTTGTGTGTTTGTTGTGAGACAAAGAAAGAGGTTCAGAATGATAAGCCGGACGCTCATCTGCTGTAATAGAGATGTAAGAATGGTCCCTGTGAAGCAGGCCAGGATTTATAATCACTCCAGGATATTCAAAATTAGAACTGTCTAAACAAGAAATGCCATTTTAATGATTAAGCACCTTAATGACTCCATACTAACATGAAACAGCATTCTGGTTCAAATTTATAAAGCAGTGTGCACATACACTTGTGGCGCCAACAAAATTCTGTGTTGAGTGCAAACAGATAACTCTGCACTTCCTATCTCCTTTTAGCTGAAGCCAGGTAGTTTCCAGGCATGCTTACTGCATGCTGCTTGGCACTCTGTTCTAAACACATATGAAATGATTTTCAAAGATACTATTATTGTCTAGACTAGAGACTACCTATTATTACCTAGTACCTAGAGGCTATTATTGCCTCGCACCTAGACCCGTCAGCCAAGATTGGTGCCCTATTGTGCTAGGCACTGAATATGTGTGTGTGTGTGTGTGTATATATATATATATATAGAAAATAAAATAGAGCGAGAAAGGCTCTGCCCCTGAGAGCTTACAATCTAAACAGAACTTGAAGCATAGATGGATGAAGTGACTTGTCCAAGGTTACACAAGAAGTCTGACCTAGAGCCAGGAATTGAACACAATCTATCCTTCCATTATATTCCAGAGATAGGACACCTGGTAAAATGCAGCTATCACACAGTTATGAAATTTTCAGACCAGGTAATCCAAAGGTGCAGGTATGACTGCAGTCATTTGTTCAGCTAGTTCAGAGATCTGCCCTGGAGCCATAATGCTTACCATCTGCAGTAGATTACCCCAAGGTATTAATGAGGCCAAGTTAAATGGGATTTTCAATGACTTTCTTTTCTACTTTGGGCAATTCACAGATTGTGATGTTATAATGATTGGCACTGATGCCATTGTGTTTTCAATCAATAGATCTGATTTCAGTTGGTGAAAGCTGAAGCTTTGTGCTCTCCTGATCTTACAAGTCACATGATATTGAGATGGCTGGATCTTGTACTTTATCTAGGTGCTTCTGTGTAAATCCTTGCTCTTCAGTGTATTTGTTGCAGTGTAGCTCCTTTTGACTATGTATGAGTGTATGAGAAAAGAGAAACACAGCAGAAGGGGAGAGCTCCATATGTACACAAGTTTCCTGTGATTGCCTATAGGAATGATTTTTAAAAGGACTCTTGACCAGAATAAAAGAATTAAGAGAAATAGAATGATTTACTGTGTTGGGTTAAATGAACTATTTGAAGGAAAATGAGCCAAATGTCATTAGCTGACTACAAAAGTTATATCAATGGGTTTTTCTTTTCAAAAATAAATAAATAAAATAAAAATACAGTATGTAATCCATGACTTATACTGCCTCATTTTTGTTCTATCCCAGGGGTGGGCAAACTACAGCCTGTGGGCTGGATCCGACCCCTCAGGGCTTTGGATCCAGCCCATGGGATTGCCACCTCTTTTGCGCTGTGGGCCCTGTGCCGCTGCTGAAAGCGGCCGGCACCACGTCACTGTGGCCCCTGGAGGGTGGGGGAGAGGTAGAGGTCTCTGCACGCTGCCCTTGCCTGCAGGCACTGCCCCTCCCCCGCATGGCCAATGAGAGCTTCGGGGGAGGTACCCGCAGGTGAGGATAACACACGGAGCCTTCTGCGCTCCCCCCCGCACCTCCGGGGCCGCAGAGATGTGGTGTCTTAGCCCCACTGCATGCCGCTGCCACCCCAGAGCCAATCCAGATAAGTGGCACCGGGCCGGAGCCTGCATCCCGAACTTCTCCTGCACCCCAACCCCCTGCCCTGAGCCCTCTGATGCACACCACACCCCCTCCAACACTCCAACCCCCAGGCCCAGCCATACATTCATGGCCCTGCATGCAATTTCCCCACCCAGGTGTGGCCCTCAGGCCAAAAAGTTTGCCCACCCCTGGTCTATCCCCTTACCTTATGTATTTGTTCTTCTCTTTAAGAGTTATCGAAGAGTTATTTGTATCTCAGTAGTTCACTTTTTCATTAATAAAAGGGTTGGTAACAAAAAGGACCCTTTCTTACCCTGGTATATTCTATTCTTTTTAGCATCTTAAAAATCCATTTTGAATTGTCTTTGTCATATGCCCTTCGTAAAAAAATCAAAACTCCTGGCTTCCAAATAGTGATAGTGATTGCATTCGTTCTTTTGCCCAAATTGAGTCCACTACTTTAGTGGAGCCCCAAAATGCAAATGAAGTGCTGAAAACAAATTTTCTAATAATGTATTGCAAAAGCAGTCCAAGACTGAAGTGGGATTGCTAAGAATAGTCCCCGTTTAAAAACAATGCAAACTCAAAATTTTCTTTGTACAAATATTCTGCAACATTTGCGTAAAATTCACTGCTTCTGGCAGGCATTCCTGCCAATCAACTCCTTTGCTAAAATATTCAAGACAAATAAACAAAAAGGTGTTAACACTGTCAAAGCAAATATATTTTAAAATTCAAATGATTAACACAAGTTTTTTTTTTTTTTGCAATATTTGCAGAACTCTAGTTAAAGTGGAATTTTTTCTGTGGTGATTTTTTGAAAGTCTGTGCTCTGTTACAAGATAATGAATGGCCTCTACATAGGACCTCTTTCCCCCTTCTCTCCTATCACACCTGAACGTGGCTACAAGCTATACTACTGACTTCCCCAAGGTCACATAAATCAGTGAAAGTCATCAAGGTTGGGAACAGAAGCTAGTCCTGGAGTCCTTGTTTCCAGTCTGCTGCTCCAAGCAGCAAACAACACTGTCTTCCATAAGTGTGTGTGTCACATGGAATCATAAATTCAAATGACAAATAATTCAGACATATCAGATAAATATTACAGCATCACAGTGCAAATAAAGTGCATTTTTTTCTTGTCTGAAGTAGAAGACAGAATGCAAGTAAGTCTGTTTATACTCTTCTACATAACAAATATTTTATTCTATTTGAAGTGGCTCCTAATAGTTTTCCTTCATAAGAGCAGAGATGTAAATCAACACATCACAGAGATTAGCAAAGATGTAACATTCAAGAGACATCTTGAAGCAATGCAGGATCTTTCCTATAAACGCAAAGTGCAGTGCCCCACTAAATGAAAGGTACTTCTTGTAACTGAGAATTAGTGTCCCAAGTCACTGTTTTAAGAGATGTAGAACCATCCCACTTAGAGCCAATCAATAATGTAAAAAATATTAAGTGTTAAGAGGCATACCAAAAACAAATTCTATGGGCTTTCTGTGTGGCTTTTATGTACATTACAACAAAAATAGGATATACATCAAACAGTCTTGCTTTAAATGGTAATTCAAAAATAAAGTAAAATAAAACTCTATAGTTAATTTTTAAATATCCAGACGTTTGTGCTTTAGAACTTGTTGAAATGATATTATAATTCAAACTCTAGAGCTGTCATATCTCTCTCTCTCTCTCTCTCTCTCTCTCTCTCTATATATATATATATATATATATATATATATTTATTTGACCTTTACCTGACTCCCTCCTTATTGCAATATTTAATGCAAACTCACCTACCAACCCTGAGTCAGCTTGGTAAAATTATAAAATTCATTTAACTCAGCCACAGCTTCTGTTTATCTTCTGTATTTGCAGCTTAGCCTAGTGGAGACTATAGATAATTACAGAGGCTTCCCGGGCTTATCAACAAGAGAAATCTGAAAGGTTATAAAATTAGATAGCCGGGGAAAGAAATTAGACCTTTCTCCAGACAATATCCATAACTTATGATGCAGACCGAAGTGTCTTTAGCTTTGCTTTGTTAATTCTGAATTTACAGAACACGCTTCAATGACTCCTTCCCAGAAGACCATTTAAAGGCATAGAACCACAAACAAAAAGGGATTGCTTGTGTTCTTATTCAGAAATGAATTAAAATAGAAACCAAAGCTTGATTAGATGTCTGAGCTATCAGTGCAGGGCTGTTGCTTTGTCCTGAATTATGCAGAAAGGAAGGAATGCACAGATAAGACACATTTATATCAACTAAGGAGTGGGGGAAGGGGGAGAAAATCAGCAAAAATGTTAGGGCAGTGAGGGGCTCCTGGCTCACATGCTCTAACTGGCACAAGGCACACCATACCATAACTCAAATCTGACCTGGCATGATCATTGCCCTAACTTGCTGATTAAAATCTGTATCTAAAAGGTGTCATGTAAGGTATCCTATGCAAACTGGTAACAGACTGGGGGGTTATTAATATTATTGCATGATGTATGTACTGGTGGTGTATAAAGAATTGTAGATGTGCTGGAAATACGTTCTTGAAGGGTGTTTGGCAAGCAGTGCATAAGCCCAGCCTGTCCTAGACAAAGAAATGTTTCACCTTGACTGTGTCTCCAATGTAGATTGAGCCAGGCAAGACCAGAAACAATGGAAGCATATTTACAGAGAAGATAAACAAAGCCATCAAACTAGCGAGTTGGGGGAGATTACCATTTAGCAATTATGGTGCGGGATGGAGGCTCTTCCCTTGGGAAGCTTTCCTGGCTCTTGAAACAAAGATCACTGGCTTTGTGAAGTATAAATAGAAAGCCATTTTGCCATCCGTCACCTGAGGGACACAAGAAGTATCAATGTAGTGAGTCTTCTCTGAGCCCAATGAGTACTGCCTGAGCCGGAAAAATGCTGCTGAGTGTGATGAGCCATCCCTCAGCCTGATTACCTGACACCTCCCCTTCAATCAACCAAGGCTCATCCAATCCACAGGCAAAGGTCTAACCTGGTGACCCCTGGGCTACGGATATAGGCTCCTAATGAGAGCAGCCACTTGAGTCAGCTCAACATCACTACTTTGCTGGGAGTATCTCCTGCCACGTGGGGGTTCTGACAGACTGCCCCAGTCCCAGCCTCTTTCTGCTCCAGCCTTGTTCTGCTCCGACTCTGGCCCAACCACTAGGCATCACCGCTGCTGCTTCAATCACTAGGTCTGACTATCCACTTCTCACTTTTTGACAGTCCTTCAGCCAACAGGGTTGAAGTCTTTGGGAATGGACTAGAGGTGAGAATCCTATTTAGACAAAGACTGTAAGGTCTTGGCTACACTTGCAAGTTAGAGCACATTAAATCAGTCCCCTGCACCCTAACTGCAAGGGTCCACACTGGCAAGGCACTTAGAGTGCCTGGACTCTGCAGCTGGAGCGCTCCTGGTAATCCACCTGCACGAGAAGCATAGAGCTTGCTGCACCCTGGCTGAAATGCCCGAGTGTCCGTGTGGACGACTAGTTGCATTACTAAGCTTTGATTGGCCTCCAGAAATGTCCCATAATCCCTTGAAGTCAAGTGGCCACTCTTGTCATTCTTTTGAACTCGGCTGCAGGCATGCAGATATCCCCTTTCAAAGCTTCGTTTCTGACAGCCGGCATACTTATCTGCTCCGGAACAAAGCAAACCATTGCTGTGTAATGCTGCTGCTGTGGAGGCGTGTGTGTGTGTGGGGGGGGGGCAGGGCTGATGTCGGGGTTTCCCCCTGCTGCTGTCTGAACTTACAAGACAGCATACTGACCTACTCTTTGCCCCCCAAAACACAGAACACACTCCCTGTCTCACTCCACACACACCCCCATTTGAAAAGCACGCTGCAGCCCCTTGCACACTGGGATCGCTACCACAATGCACTGCTCTCTGTGGCATTGCAAGAGCCGCTACTGTGCGCTTGCAGCTGACCGTGTAAACACATGGCAACGTTTTCCCTGCTGCTGTCTCTGAGGGTTGGTTTAACTCCCGGTGCTCTACATCTGCAAGTGTAGCTATGCCCTAACTTGAAGTTAAGTTACTAGAAAGCATGTTTTGTTCGTAACCTTCCATAGCTTTTTTTCACTCTTACTTGAAATCACTTAAACCTATGTTCTTTGTTAATACACTGATTCTCACTTCATTACAAAACCATCTCAGTGTTGTTATATTGAAGTGTTTGGTCTTCAGGAAACTTAAGAGGTGGATGTCTGCTCTGCCTCTTTGGAAGCAGATAACTAAGCTTCTGTGAGCGTCCAGTGAGAAGGACTGGACACTGCAGGAAAACTGCTCTGGAGAAATAAGGAATTGGGGTTCTCTGACCATTACCTGCAAGGCAAAGTTTGGACTGGCAGAGTCCTGAAGAGTTTGCTGGCAAGGCAGATGAGCTAGTGTGTCAAAGTACTGACATATAGCTTAGTAGCAGCAAAACTCATTCTTGCTGAGGCAGAGTGGTAATATAGTGGCTCACAGTTTTGGGTGACCTGAACTGGATGTCATGGAGTGATATAATTAAAATCTATTATCTCACTTCTCTGCTGCATTAAGAACACTTTGTATCACTCAACTGGGACAATGCAGTCCTAAAGCCCTGGCACCCAGCTGGCCAAGAATCAGGGGATCGCAAAGCTGCCTTTGTGCACGTAGCCTGTCTGAGCTGTGCTGTGTTCTCCTTGAACATATCTGAGGATCGAGGCCGTTGTCTCTAAGTGAGTACCATATGTGTTTCTGAAAGTATACCCAGAGAGGAGGAACTGAAATTGAGATTAACTAAATTACCAAACGTGTTCAAATAACATTGAACCTCGGATTTTTTGTCCAATTATGCCTCCACACTGGCAAAAAAGTTAAGGTTAAATTCTATCCTGAATTGATTATTATTATTATTATGGTAGCACCTAGGAACCTCAATGAAGGATCAGGGCTCCATTGTTTAGGGCACTCTATGGACTACTAATAAGATAGTCACTGCCCTAGAGCTTGCGGTTTACATGTCAGACAGGAGATGGTGGACAAATCTGACAAAAGGGGCAGGTGAGCCAATGAGGTAACAAAACAAATAGAGTTTAGTAGAGAACTGCAAGTCCCAGGTCAAGAATTAGCCTAACTAATGCCAGATAGGACTAATTTGTAGGCATCATGACAAAAAAAAAAAAGGTGGGTTTTAAGGACATATTTAAAAGAGGATGAGCAGCTTTTATGAATGTTGATGCAGAGTTTTATCCTACGCATAAATGGCAGCATGGGGTAAAATATGATGTTGCTTGAGAGAGAAGCAGACGAGTGTGAGATCGAAGCGGCGACCACTGGAAGGGTGAAGGTATTGTTCATTGGCTTGATAATTTAGGAGATCTGATAGGTAAGACAGGGCTAAATGGTGAGAGAGAGAAAGGTAAAAGATATGTTTCAGAGTAACAGCCGTGTTAGTCTGTATCTGCAAAAAGAAGAACAGGAGTACTTGTGGCACCTTAGAGACTAACAAATTTATTAGAGCATAAGCTTTCATGCATCCGAAGAAGTGGGCTGTAGTCCACGAAAGTTTATGCTCTAATAAATTTGTTAGTCTCTCAGGTGCCACAAGTACTCCTGTTCTTCTTTTTAGGTAAAAGATATGTTCTTGTTCCTGCCAACAGCACATGGAGCTGCAGAGCCCCCTGCAGGTTACTCTATGACCTGTGCCCCTTTCCTCCTGTGTAGAAGAACTGTTGCAATTGGTCTTTGTGGTGTTGATGGGAGCAGGATAGTATCCTGTGGGCCCCATCCAACTCCTATTAAAAGACTCCCATTGATTGCAGTGGGAACTAGATTGGGGCCCAGTGTGCAGAATTGACATCGGTGACTGGGTTTGGTGGATAGAAAGACAACTGAACCTGTCCCTATGGATCCACAGTATTGAATGCAGAGTAAAAATCTGTGAAAACCTTAAAACCTGACACCCATAGTTTCTTTTGGTTTTCAGAAACTGTGGTAGCCTAATTTAAAGACTTGAAAAATTATCAGAAAGTAAATCTGTTTTTAGGATTCCAAGGTGGAAAATAATATTAGAAACGAAAGAAAAATAGTTTTGCTATCTTTAAAATAGCCAAATGAAGGAAGGGGGTTAATTTGAATTATTTAAAAAAAACATGTTTTCAGATTGACATAATTGGACAAATTTTTAGCTAGTCTGTTTATACTGCGAGACAGGCAAGTGGATTTGTTTTGTGCATGCAAAACTCAGATTTATGAGTACAAATGGGGATGAACTTAAACATTTTCCAACCAATCTAATGAGGCTGGCTGAAAACTTGACCATGTACAGTTTGTCATGTTTCAGTTCAGAACTCCTTATTCCATCCAGGGCATAAACTACTGAACATAAAGTTTTAAAATGAAAATGTTAGCAAACCCTTAACTACTGTGTCACTAGTACTCATTACAATAATGAGATAACACTAAAGGATAAGACCTTGTACCCAGTATAGGTTTTGCTTTGGTGTTAATTTTACAAAGATGGAGTAAATCTATATTAAAAGCAATAGAGGTTTTATTCTAATATTGTGAAACTGGGCGGGGGGGAGAGGAGGTAAAATAAATCCTATAATTTATTATGAATAACATACATACTTTAAAACTTCAATTTTATTAAGTTGGCAAGAGCATCATAATAACCAGATCAACACAATAGTCATATTCGAGTTGTTGCAAAAAGTAGATCTATAATCATGTTATCTGAGCAAAACTTTGCATTTTTATATTATTACTAACTTATATTATTACATTGAAGTTAGTGAAATGAATGCTAAAATCTTACCTAAACTACATTATTACATTTTCTCTTGGAATTGTGCTTGGTGACATAAAGATACTTTTCCCTAATAAGGCCTTTTTATACCAGCAATAAAATGCTTCCAGGATTTATTTCACCTGTTATTATTTTGCTGCTTTTGTTTATAAAAACAATTGTATGGTCCTAGTTCCTTAGAGCGCCAGTCATGGATCAGGATCTAAACACGGTGCTGGGTACTGTACAAACACAGAACAAAAAGATGCCCCCTGCCCTAAAGAGCTTACAATTGAAATTCTGCTGGGATACAGCCATATTTCAGAAACCTGCACGTGTGCCATGCAGAGTAATATCCCACCAGCATGGTACTGATTCTGGGAGGTGCGGAATGCACTCTATGGCTACACCTTCACTGTGAGCTAGTGGCGAGATGCCCAGCTCATGTATACATACTCACATGAGCTCTCATTGAGCTAGCAGGAGTACGAATAGGAGTGTAGGTTCAGTAGCATGAGCAGAGGCAGCAGTGGCATGGCTTAGCCTTGCCAAGTACAAACCTCCCTAAAATCAGTGGGTTCGTACTCAGCATGGCTAAGCCATACTGATGCTATCACAGTTACACTACTATTTACACTCACGTTCGCTCTTATCAAGCTAGTGCAAGTATGTGTGTGCAAGCTGGGCATCACACCCCCTGCTTGTAGTAGATGTAGCCTCGCTCTAATTGAAATTGGAGGTGAAGTTATTTATTACCTCATGACATTGGGCTCTTGTATTGCTTAAAAAAAAAAAATCACACAGGGATAGATTGTCTTGTTTTATATGGGTATGCAAAGAGAGGAGGAGCCTCCCCACTTTCAGACTAGTGGTAGCACAGGCGCTGACTTTTGGTTCTGCTGGTGGGTGCTTTCCACCTTCCCGTTTTACTGTTCCCCATGTATGTGCTCCTGCCACCTACTGGTGTCTCATGGGTGCTGCGTACCCCCTATTTTTTTCAGTGGGTGCTTCAGCCCCAGAGCACCCACAGAGTGAGCGCCTCTGAGTGGTAGGGCTAGCCACAACAAAAGCAGGCAGGACAAGAAATCTCTGTGACCAATAGTCCCCCCTAGATGAGGTCAGGAGAGGTTAAAGCTTCACTTTGTTCTTCATCAACCAGCACTATTTAGCCAGAGTAGAGGAAAACACTGTATCTTGCTCCAAGTGTCTTCCTGAGAGCCCCTCAAGGAATTCTGGGTGATTGAGTGTAGAGAATTCCTCTACAGCCTGCCACGGCTGTGCAACGGCAATCTGCACATTGCCATATGGTAACTGTCGTTTAAGTTAAAAGCCACATGTTGCCTGTAGTATTTACTGACTGGAAATGTTTTTAGAATGTACCGGCAGTGGGCCACATAGTTATTATAAAGCTGGCATTTCCTAGGAATTACACCAGCTGTTGGTGCAGAGGGGCCAACATTATCTCTGGAAAGGGATAAAGTATTAGATTTACCCTCAGAGTGAAAGGGTATTGCAAAGTTCCTATTCAGAGCTGAAAATCCATAGGTGTCTTCCTATTTAAAATGTTAGTAACTTTTTTTTAATCCAATAATATTTAGTCCTGTGAACTAGATATCAGCTAGGGGAGTCCAGCAAAGTAGACTTTGTCTTTTTACTTACATTTTGTTGCAAAATGGCAAAATATATATAGAGAGATTTTTTGATCTCTAGTTAACACCCTTATCTCTGGAGTGTCCTAATTCACGAAGCCCTTCTCTGATTGACTTTAAAATTGGTAGAAAAAAAATCTGCTTCTTTTTTGGACAAAGATTACCAATTTTGAGGTCAGAAATATTTCTGTGTGTGTGTTACAGGAAAGATAAAAGCAGGCACATAATATAAACTCGGTTGTAACTTCAACAATGAACAACTACTACTGCTCAGTAACACTGGTGGATATTGGTGAAGAAGAGGGATAGATAGCAGACTCTGTGCTCAGGTCCTGTTTCAGAATTAATTGCTATTTAAAAAAAAATCCCACTACAATGCATTGCCATATGTAATGTTATTAAGCGTATCTGAACATCCTGCTGCTGTCACCAGTTTAATTTTGAAAATACCCTGTATTTGTCCACTTTCATTTGGGTATGTCTTGAAAAAATAATTGATAATGCCCCTCTTCCACTCCATGATCTCACGCTCAACTATTGGGATATGGAAGTTCTGCAATTAGGTCTGTTTGGTAGTTTGCATGTTACTTGGCTCAATGCTATTATTGGTCAATTTCTTAAGCAATAAAAGCTAATAAAAGATGGACTTTTTATTTTATTTTATTTTATGGTACCATTGTTTTGCTCTTTAAAGTTCACCTGCAAATTGCACTATAAATTTAATGCTCAGTATCATATTATTCAACATTAAATCCAATGTACTGTATAATGCAGCCCACCCAACTCGGTTAAATAAAATTCATGTTGCTGAACTGGTGAAAGTGGTTTGACTGGCATTCTGACCAATAATATGTTCACAATAATTAACATCTTTCTCAACACTCTGAGAATGATAAGTATATATAAGACTGGACCAGCGTTCTTTCAACTGTGAAGCCAGTTTCCCGGGAAAGACCTAAGCCGCCTAACGCCACATAAAACATGAGATTTTTTTTGTATTTATTTATTTTTGCTCGTCCAAGACAGAACCCAGCACTGAATACCGAAGGCCTGATTTTCAACTGAACTTCACTGTATCATTTAATATTTGTACTGTGGTAGTGCCTGAAGGCATAAACACATTATGAAAAGCCAGTCCCTGATCCAAAGAGCTTATAATCTAAAGCCCTGATTGTGATATCCTTGTTCACAGTAACTTATTCCTCTGCAAATAGTCTTTGTGAATAAGGGTGGCAGGGTCTTGCACTAAGTAATTTTCAGGGAGTTGCTCCTGTTTGACAGCAATATGAAGGAAAGAACAATGCTTACTGAGTTGGGAGGAAGGATGGTCTCATGGACTGAGTGCGGACCTGGGAACTCCTTCATCCAAAACCTAGTACTACCACCATCGCTGTGGGCTGGAGCAAACTTCTTCAGCTTCTCTAATTCAGTTTCCCTAATCAATGTTATCAGTTTACTTTTCAGTTGTAACTACTGGGAGCCGTTATGATTAAAATGTAAGAACCAGAAGTATTTAACTGTTTCCTGTTTCACAAGGGTGTGGTGATGATACATTTATATTAATAGGTGCTCGGGCCTTACAGTGATGACCATATAAGTCCCTAGACAGGTAGGGTAGAAGCAACTTCACAAGCAGCCAAAGTAGGGACTGCTGCTCTGCGGGAGAGAGGGTAAAATAGGGGGCAGCCCCCTCCCCACCCCCAGCACTCCTGGACCCAGAACTGCACAGGGAAGACCATCCCTCAGAAATCTCTAGGGAAACTAGTAGCCAAGTAGCGTCTTGGGGGAATACTGAAGGGAGTAACCAGCTTAGAGACTCCAGCTAGTAGGAACAGAAGCCGCCAAACCAGGTACCTTCATCCATTCAGACAACTTCCTGCAGTTCAGGCTGGGCTTTCTGTGCTGACTGGCTGCTTGTCCAACCCCCTCATTCACAGTCTCTTCCCCAAGTTTCATTCCACAGCTGTCTCTCTTCTCTCCCGTCCTTTCCCCTGGCCCCCTTTCCCTTCAATGTCCCCTCTCTCTTCACTTTTCTTTCCATTTAGCCTATTCCCTCCTAGCTAACCCTCTCATCTCCCCAAAAATGTGGAATGAGCATGCCGTTTGCTGCCATCATATTATTCACGCTTGGGGAGGGTCCTGCATTATTAGGATTTTGAAGGGTTCTGGAGCTGGTCTTAAAATGACATGAGGCGCGCCGGTCCCTTTGTGAAGTTTAGTCCTGCGGGGAGCCAGCAGTCTCTCTCCACACTGCTTGGAAGGCTCTCACAGGACGGAGCAAAGAACCCCCATGGCCTAGCATGGTTCTCTTCCCTCCTCTGTCTCTCCTCCTGTGAGAAATACATGCAGGACAGTGCTTCTGTTCCTCCCCTGCAGCACCCAGCCTGCGAAGAGGAAGAGGGATGTGAACAACCCCTGGAGCTGCCCCCCTGGGAAAAGGAAGACAAGAGGGGACCCCACAGCAGCCCCCACAAGCCTCGGAGGAGAGGGGGGTAAAGAACCCTAGGAGTGAGGCTAGGAGGCTGAACTACAGGAGTGGGGACTGGGAGTAGAGGGCTATACTGAGGGGGGGCTGAACTGATGGTGTGGATTGGGGGTGCTGCTTGTTTCAGGGAAGTGGAGAAGCCTTCAGGGGCCTTGGGAGGGAAAATAAAAATGAAGTATTCTTAGCTATTTGGACAATTAATTTTGAAATTAAGTAAACTCAAAATAATGTATTGCAATTACTGGATAATGTATATATTGATGTAGTTATCAAAATTATACAAAGAAAGAAGAATGATTTAAAATTATTTTTGGAATACTTTGTAACAATTATTTCAAAATAATAGGGATTATAAATTACTGCAGGGAACTATAGAAAGCTCTGAAATATGGCTGACATTCTTGCATATAACTATCCTTGTAGCTCACATAAATCTTTATTGAAAAAATAAATCGAAAACTTCATGTTTCTTGGATATTTATTTTCCAGCTCCATTAATATGCCTTGTGCAGTGTATTTTTAAATGAGGGTATTAAGTTTTTCCATCATATTGTAGCTTTATCACACTGCAGAGCTCTCCTCTTAGTACTTAGATTATATCCATGTACAATAAACTTAACATAGGTACTCCCCCTTTTGCCACCAGGATAGATCCCTCCACCCCAGCTCTCCATTTTTGAAAGGACACTTTTGAGGGAACATCCAGCTTAAAATTATCACACACACATTACTAGAGGCATAGGGGAAAGTTAAAACGCAAAAAAAAAAAAAAAAAGTTTTTTTTAATCTCATGATTTGCGGAGTCAATCTCATGATTTTAGGATGACTCATGATTTTTGTATCAGAGGGGTAGCCGTGTTAGTCTGGATCTGTAAAGTGAGTATTCACGCATGAAAGCTTATGCTCCAATACATCTGTTAGTCTTAAAGATGCCACAGGACTCTCTATTGCTTTCATGATTTTTGGTCTCTTGTGACTGGCACTACTGGCCCTAACCTTTCCCCACCTTGGGTCTGTATTGTCCAATTAGTCTGTAAGTTCTTAGCAGCCCCCCATCCCGTTATTCTGTGCTTATGCAGTGCCTAGCACAGTGGGTCCCCATTCTTGGTTAGTCCTGAGGTAATAAACAGAATTAATAATAAGATAGGCCATGAACATACCCAGATAAGTACATGATGCTGAGATAGGTCGTTTCAGCCCACAGTATTTTGTTATAAATCTCTGCTGTCAGGTAGTTTCTATATACCAGACTGAGAATTTAGTTTTTCTTTATGAGCTTACAGTAATGAATTGCAGGTTACCAAAATTACCACTTTACTTATTGCATCTACCAAATGCAAGCCACTAACAGATAAAATTACCAATTACTATAATGCAGGTAATTGTTTTCCTCAGGGTTTTAATTCTTCTTTATGGGATTCCTAATTCCCTTAGATATTGTTAATGTCCTTCTAGAGTGTGCACAAACAAAAAACAGGCTTGCTGTTTCCTCTGCACTTTCAATCATCTGATAGACCAGTTGAAAAAAGTGTTTCTCAGTCAAGTCTAGTTCTTATGTCGCCTTTAAGAGAGCTTAAATATGTTTTCCTACCTTTGGGTAGATGCACATTTCTTTTACAGGTAGTTGATGGAAATAGTTGCTATCCTATTGAAATTTCCCACACTGCATTTTCTTCACAGGCTGGGTATTGAACAGAGTGGGTAACTGCACTAGTTAGCCAAAATAAAAAAGTAGTGGAAGCAGGTGGAATAAAAGTGTTTTTATACCTAAACATTCAATAATATAATTTGACAGCTGGCTCTGGCCTTATATATCTGGTGGGAGGGTTCTGCTATTGACTTATTGAGTGACTTTGAGCATGTCACTTAACAGCTGTGTCCTAGTTTTCCCAGGTAAAATGTGGATAACACCTACTCCACAAGTATCGGGGGTTAGCCATGTTAGTCTGTATCCACAAAAACAACAAGGAGTCCAGTGGCACCTTAAAGACTAACAGATTTATTTGGGCATAAGCTTTTGTGGGTAAAAAACCACTTCTTCAGATGCATGGAGTAAAAATTACAGATGCAGGCATTATATAATGACACCTACTCCACAGTGATGGGGTGAGGATTAATGAGTTAGGGAATCTAACCCTGCATTCCTTGTCCATCCTAAGCACAAAGGGTGAGATTGTGCTTGCTAATCACAGGCCCTTACTGGAGATGTTACAGAGCGCTATACGTCATCCTAATGAGAGTACATCAGGTATGCAGTCACAACACCTGTTAGCATACTCCCTTCTACAATCATCCAGCCTGCTTTACTGTCCAGCAGAGAAGAATAGGGCCATGACTCTGACCCTGCTTAGTGGTCCCATTTGGATTATCAAATGCTCATAGGGCAGGAAGGGCTCCCTGCATTCAGAAGAGGGCAGAAGAAGTAATTTTGATTGGCAACTTTAGGAGCTAAAAAGGAAGACAGATTTACTCCTCTTGCACACTCCTGTAAGGGTTATCCACAAGTTGGCCTTTGATGAAATTGATGAAAGTGTTGGGTGTACAAAGAATGCAACATCAAGCCCAGTGTTTGTGAAGAGATCTGAAGATATGAAATACATATAACTTCTAAGTATTTATTAATATTTATTATTTTACAACCTAAGGTTTGTGTAAGTTTGGATACACTTCAGAAAAATATCCATACTTCAGAGTACTTCTTTAAACCAGACTTTTATTTGTGTATTAATCATATATGGACAAAATAATTTACAGTAGAGAAGAAAAAACTGTTTGAGGTTTCTATGAAGGTCTCTCATTATTTCTGGGCTCCCAAAACAAAGTGAAATTCATTAACCATTTTTTCCTGTAATGTAAAATGCATTTTCAAAGGATGATACAATTTAAAATGTTATATAGTATCGTGATTCTTATTTATAACTTTATTACTATAGTGCATAGGAGCCCTCAACATGGACCAGGACCCCATTGTCCTGGGTGCTATACAACTGCAGAACACAAAGACAGTCCCTTGCCCAAAAAGCTTACAATCTAATTATAAAGCAGTAGACAACAGATGGACACAGACAGAGTATTGGGAAACAATGACACAATCATGTGTAAATATAGGGGTGTAATATGCAAGCAGAGTGAACAATGTGATGGAGTTAATGGCATGTGAGTTCCACAATTTCTTTCTTTCATTATAGGGCCATACTTAGGAGGGGATCAGCTATATAGGAAGGAGAGGGGGACAGGGCAGGGGAGAAAAGGGGGTAATAGTGGCATGTGTAGACTGAAGGTGAATTGAAGGGAGGGAGAGCGAGGGAGGGTTGGAACAAACAGCCCATCAGCACAGGGCGGAGAAAGCCAGAACATTCTAAAATGTTGACAGGAATCTCCAGAGGCCCAAAGGTTTCTGCTTTGGCTACTGGCCAAAGCCGGGAGCTGGCTGAATTCTCTGGCTGGCTCCTCTCATCAGTTCCCCTTCCTCCTTCCTTTCCCCCCCCCCCGCCAGACATGTGGTAGAGGAGGAAGGGGAAACACCTACTGTATCCTAGTGCTCCCCAAGTGTATGTCCCATGCATAGTGCTGGGGGGAGGGGTGGCCTTGGATGCATCCTATATTACTCTCCTCCTCCCAGTGCAGCAGTCCTGGTCAGAGGGGGCAGCACAGTAGGAGGCAACAAAGCAGAAGTGGCAGCAGTGGCTGAGGTGAGAGACAGGTACCAAAGCAGCATTCACCCCTGCCCCCAGGGGCTGGAGGTGAACCTACCTGAATGCACCCCAGGACTCTGGAGTTTGGCTAACCTCTGACAACAAACCATGAGAGGGCTGCAGTGGAAGGAAGAGGGGAGCGATGTCTTAAAGGGACATTTGTCCACTGGACTTTCACACCAGCATGCAGGAAATGGAGGTGAAAGACAACTGCCCAGGTACTGTAAGGTGGACATTTTAATTATTATTTGCATCATCTGAGTCCCCGTTGCTGTATTTTCTCTCACTTATGCTGTGTTCCCTACTGCCATTGTGTTATACGCCCTCACGGGGTGCAAGAGGGGAAATAGTGCCTATTAAGGGTGCCCAAGGGAGCTATTCTGTTTTCACAGGTTCCCAAGAGGGGGCTTGAGCCAGTTTTGTGTTGTAAATCTAAGAAGAACCCCTAGATATTGAATCTTGCCCTCATTACTCCTGAGAAAAGGGTTGCTGATTTAAAACACAGGGTGGACTGGGTGCTTTAAGGGGGAGCTGGTCCAGCCCAGCTGTGCCTCATTAACAGCCTTATGGGGGCTGATAGTGTGTGTGGCTGTCTCTATAAAAAGCCAATGGGGAAATAAAAGCACTTCCAGGAAGTTATCACAGGTTTTTGTAGGCTGAAGAGGTTTGTTGTAGAAAGATAATGAACTGTACCCAGTTCCAGAAAGAAGGGGTAGGGAGAGGACTCCTGAGTAAAAGAAGACCTGAACTAAACCCAGCTTCCAAAAAGGAAGGCTGAGGGTTCATGACCAAGGGGAGAGGAGAGCGCAAAGAAAGAAAGCACTGAATTGTTCTAAGCCGAGCTCTGGGAAGGAGGGCTGGGATCTCCTGAATCAAACTGTGAGAAGGACTGTGAACTAGAGTTGGGACCTAGAGGGATGAACTCCTGATTCAAGAAGAAACATGAAACTGAGTCTAGCTCTGTAAAGAAGGCTTCTTGATTTAAGGAGAGAGATACCAAATAGGGATTGGGCCTAGAGGGCCAATGTGTGCAAGGACAAAAGAAATTGAATGGCAGGCAGGAAGTGCTTTAACTACTGTGGGACTGTGATGTGGAGTTTTTGAGTCCAAAGGGAAACTGAGGCAGGGAGCTGAAACACAACCTCTGGCCTTGATGTGGTGCTCAGGTGGTAGTTGCTCTGTGACAGCCCCCTAATCCTACTGATTTCAGTTGGGTGTAAATTGGTGTTATAGATGACCTACTGCATATATATTTTTCTAGGTATGTGTTAAAACCAAAAGCCTGAATCCAAATTCCTGATCTGGATATAGGCTCTGATTTCACCGCTCAAACTTCCCTCTGCAATGGACTCAACTTGCACCTTTCATCTCTCACCCTACTTTTTCATTTGCCTTTTTTCTTTCTGCTTCATTTTTTCACAGTGCAATGAGATTTGAATTTCTGTCAGACTTCTGCACCTGTGTTACTTAAGTGTGCTCAAAACAATGTACTTCCCATTTACTGCAAACCAAGCTTGCTATGGGCTGTCAGATATTTAGATGCTGTGCAATTGAAAAGCAATAGTTTGAAAGCGATCTGAATTCTAGTTTGGTCTCTTGCTTCTCTGACCAGTAGGGGCTGAACATAGTGTACAGGTCACACCTTTTCATCTCTGAAGAAGAGTTTCAGATAAATTTTCCAAAGGTGCAGGAGTTCAGCCTGGATTTGGTAAGAACCCAAATATATAAATGCTTATCCAAACTAACAGCCTGTTGGAGCCTTTGTGTCTCCAAAATCGCATGTGAAAAATTGAGTGAACAAAGCTTTCTCAGAAGATCTTTCTTTTGCCTGGTAAGTGGAAAAAATGAGTAGGTGTTCTTGCAGTACTTCAGTTTAAAGTTTGGGTAGAGGCTATGGTTGGTTTTCTGCAGTGCACATTCTAAAGAGACTTCAAGAGCTAAATGTAACCTTTGTCTCTATTGACCCAGATATCAAGTCCTTTCCCACTGAATGAAATGCTCTCTCCTCTGCAAATGGGAGGTGGCAAATTATATTTGCTCATCCTCTCTACAGGTTCTTCAAAGACAAGAAGTTGGTCTATTCTGCAAAACCTCCTCAAAAGTCTTCTTGTTTTCTTGCTTCAGACTTTTAGTGAGAGTAAACTGCTCACAGGTAGGGGGTAACCCTTAGCAGAGATCAGTCTGACTCTGTGTCCCTCTGAAAGGAGATGGAAGAGGAAAAGGTGGCATGGAAGGAGGGAGAGATGTTGCTTCAGCATGCTCTCACTTCCCCTTCCAAGAGGCCACCTACAGTATATTTGGTTCTTTCCTCCCCTTGCCCTCACTTCCCAAGAATCAAACTGGCATTAGTTACTCCATGGGGCTGTCATAGCTTCTTGAATATAAGGGCATGGCATTCCACAATACTATCAATCCCCAGCTTCCAGACTACCCCTTGAACTGCTCAGCAGCCAAGTGAAAGATGGAGTAGTCTGAAGGTTGCTCTGAATTATAATGGAGACAGGCATTGTCCCTGGTCCCAGAATAAGGGGATTGTAAAGTTGACTTGAAATCATGTTTGCCCCACATCTGTGGTCCTACAGTGAGTTCAGCCCAACATGCAGGGGATCTGGCCCAGAATATATTTGTTGATACACCGTATAGTTTAAAATACAAAGATTCAAGGTCTACATTAACTTAACTAAAGTAGTAATGCTCTGCCTCTGATCCTGCAAGTTGCTGTGCCTGGACAGAGCCCTATGCTCACGTGGAGCTTGTGAAGTCAGTGGAGCCTTGTGCTGGTGCATGCTGCACAGAGCAGCTTGCAGGATTAGAACCTATGTAATTAACATGTTTAATAATAGCAAATGGGTGTTGCACTAACTGGGCCTACGAAACGACCCTCTCAAGTGTGAGCCCGACTGTAAAGAGTGAGTGAAAGTTTATAAAATGTCACAATAACCTATCCTAATAAATATTGATGGGAAAAGGTGACTGAATTGGTCCAAACAAAAAGGCCTGCTCATATAACTCAAGGAATCTACTAAGAACAGCGTGAGACTGGAAATCAATTAACCAAAATTGATCTGCTGGAAATTAGGCCTAATTGGTAAACAAAATAATAAGAGGGTGGGATTTTCCACCGATCACTTCCTTTGAGAATCTTTAAAAAAGGAGCGAGAGAGAGAGAATTTGGGAGACAGCTGGCTAAAGTGACACTGGCTGACTGACAGAAGGGGAAGCCATGAGCTGCAGCATCATTGCTGCCACGCCTCACTATCTCCTGGGACGCTGGACACTCTTCATCGTAATCCTGAAAGAGTAAAAGCAATGCTGTAAGAAGCCTAATGCTGGTACAAGTTTGCCAGGTCTCAGAGTGGTTGGTAAGATTGTGTGTGCCGTTACTGTGGTTTTCCAGCAGCAAGGTTGAAAGTGAGAGTCAGAGACAGAAGCTGCATTTTCTGTCTTTGCTGTTCTTTTCTCTCCCCCATACTTTTATAGGTGTTCATCTTGTTTTGTCTTAAAGGAAGGAGGCTCAGACTTTAACAACAGCTCCAGCTCATCTCAACTAACTTCTTTTCTTTTCCCCCAAAGGATAGTTACTACCATCTTTAATGCTATGTAAGATGCTGTCAAACAAGGGTTTTTTTCCAGCTAAAAAGAAAGGGAACAAGTGATGTTGTTAAAATGAAAGTCTTACTTAATACTTTACTTTTCATACGCTTTAATTGTTTTTCCTGCTTTTTCTCTGTCATGAATACAAGATTAAAAGGATTTTTAATGGGGTTTGCCATGGTACTAAGCAGCCTGAACCTTGTTTAACATTGTTTAATGTTGGATAGTTTCAGGGTCATGTTAGCACTTGTGACTTTTTGGCCTATATATTCCATCTAAATTAATAAACATAGATCAAATACTCCAGTTCTTTTCTTGAAAATAATCTTCCATTTCACCAATATATGACACTTGGAAAGTGTATAAAATTCTGGCAAAACTAATTGTAGCCTGGGATTGTGTTACTTTTGAAATCTTTACTACAGATTTAGGATGGGATTTTCAAGACTGCTCCATGCTGGTTTAACTCATTGGGAGCAGCAATCCCACCCTTAATAAAATCAGCATGTAACAGTTCTCGGTAGCAGCTGAAGTCTGTTGGGCTGATAGTGAGTGACAAAGGACTATATAGCGATGGGGTAGCTGGCAGGATTGTTTCACTCTTCATTTCTAGCCTTTTTAACCATAGGTGCTGGAACTATGGGTGTGGGAGGTGCTGCAGCACCTTCTGGCTTAAAGTGGTTTCAGTTATATACAGGGTTTACTGTTTGGTTCAATGGCTCTCAGCACCCCCACTATAAAAATTGTTCCAGCACCCCTGTTTTTAACCTTAAGTTAAAGACAGAGTAATATTGCATTAAGGTACGAGCTGTATTCCAGTGAAATATACTTTCAACCTTCATTCATGCTTCATGAAAGTTTTGTTTGGGAACATATATGCATAATATTGATGTAATGGAAGGTAAACAAACAAAAACCTTTCTCGCTAACTCCCAACTCTAGCAGAATTCCAAGTAAAACTCTTATATGCTCCTTTCTCAAGATACCATCAGGTCTGTCTACTAATCTGTCACTCCCCCTTAGGGACAGCGTCTCTTGTCATCTCATCACTAGTTGTCCTCTTATCTTCATTTTGCTTGCTGTTGTCCTCCAGAGTATCCCAGATCCATTTCAACATATCATTTCATCCTCTCAAATTGTTTTCCTTTGGGCTTTACATTGTTTGTTTAGCTGAGACTCTTTGTCATTCAAAATATTTTGGTCAGTCTCTCTAGACAAACGTCAGAAGTCAAATTGCTGCCTGGCCTAAGCACTGCAATGGAGTTTCACCCTAGTATAGCAGCTGTTAATTTGAATCCTTATCAGCTGCCTTTCTGCACTTAACATAGACTATTTGATGTAGTTTCATAACATGTTTAATAGGTGGTGATGCTGGGGAAGCAAGCTAGTACAGAAAAAGTAAAGGTCAGTCAAATAAAGGTACAAATTTGGTTAGAAAAAGGTCAGCCATTTAAAAAGGTCAAATAAGGCAGACTTAGGGGTAATTTGCCCTCAAAATCCTTGTGTATATATCTACAGAGGAAAACTCTAGGGTGATGGGGTTGTGCTGTTGGACACATTCTTGCTGGAGTCAATCTTCATAACCCTGTTTTATTTATCTTGTGAGTGAATTTTTTTGTGAGAATATCACCACATAGGTATATCATCATAATGGCCTTGTAGGGAAAAGCGTGGAGCATATCTCTCGCAGGAACTGGTAAAAAAATTGTGGAACAAAGAGAGGAGCCAGCTTGTGCCTCCCTTATTCTGGGGCTGCTGTGGGCTAGGCTGCTCCTTGGTGCAGGCTGTAAAACAATGAGGGCTGTACTACTGTGCTACCCGGCTGCAGTGACTCTTGGTGCATAGACTTCAAGGTCAGAAGGGACCATCATGATGATCTAGTCTGACCTCCTGCACAGTGGAGGACACAGAACCTCACCCACCCATACAGATCCATAACCTCTAGCTGAGTTACTCAAGTCTTCAAATCATGATTTAAAGACTTAAAGTTACAGATAATCCATCATTTATACTTGTTTAAACCTGTAAGTGACCCGTGACCCATGACCCAGGGTCTCTGCCAACCTAACCCAGGGGAAAATTCCTTCTCAGCCCTAAATATGGCCATCAGTTAGACCCTGAGCATGTGGGCAAGACCCAGCAGCCAGACACCTGGGAAAGAATGATCTGTAGTAACTCAGATCCCTCCCTATCTAGTGACCTGACACCAGCCATTGGAAATATTTGCTGCTAGTAGTCTCAGATCAGCTACATGCCATGTACATACCATCACCTGCATGATTTTATCAAGCTCACTCTTCAAGCCAATTAGGTTTTTTGCCCCCACTGCTCCCCTTAGAAAGCTGTTCCAGAACTTCATGCCTCTGATGGTTAGAAACCTCCATCCAATTTCAAACCTAAAGTTATTGATGGCCAGTTTATATCAATTTGGTCTTGTATCCATATTGATGCTTAACTTAAATAACTCCTCTCCCTCCCTGATATTTATTCCTCCGATGTATTTATAGAGAGCAATCATATCTCCTCTCAGCCTTCTTTTGGTTATGTTAAACAAGCCAAGCTCTTTGAGTCTCTTCTCATGAGGCAGGTTTTCCATTCCAGATATCATCCTAGTATCCTTCTCTGCATCTGTTCCAGTGTGAATTCCTCTTTCTTAAACATGAGACACCAGAATTGTGCACACTATTCCAGATGAGTCTCACCAGTGTCTTGTATAATGGTACTACCACTTCCCAATCTCTACTCTCCTAGGACTGCATTAGCTTGTCTCATGGCTGCAGCACATTGGCAGCTCATAGTCATTCTGTGACCAGTCAATACACCCAGGTCTTTCTCCTCCTCTGTCACTTCTAACTGATAGGTGCCCAGTTTATAGCAAAAATTCTTGTTGTTAGTCCCTAAATGCATGACCTTGTACTTGGCACTATTAAATTTTATCCCATTTCTATTACTCCAGTTTACAAGGTCATCCAGATAATCTTGTATGATATTCCAGTCCTCCTCCATATTGTCAATACCTCTGCAAATTTTATTAGCACACTCCCACTTTTTGTGCCAAATAATAAAAATGTTAAACAAGATTGGTCCCAAGACTGATCCCTGAGGAACTCCACTAGTAAACTCCCTCCAGCCTGACCTTTCACCTTTTAGTATGACCTGTTATAGTCTCCCCTTTAACCATTCCCTTATCCACCTTTCAGTTCTCATATTAATCCCCAACTTCTCCAATTTAACTAATATTTTCCATGTGGAACTGTCAAATACCTTACTGAAAAACCAGGTAGATTAGATCTTCTGCATTTCCTTTGAATCTTTCCCTCCTTGATGCCATCTCATCCCATCATGCCCTCATTCACCCTCTGTGCTGGAGACTCCTGTGAAGGGAGCACAGAACTGGTAGAGCCAGCTGTGAACCTGACTTAGTTTTCCTGACCAGGGATATTCCAAAGGGTGGCTTATACCTGTCCTACTTCCCCCTTCCATCAGCTTAGCTGGCACAAAGGAGCTGAAGAATGATGCTGATTCAGGCCCGATGCTTCTACTGCTTCCTAACTGCCTTACTAAGCTACTCAGCAGTTGCCTGTTATAAGGAAAATTCACTCAGATTCACATCTGGCTCACACAAGCCTCAAGTCTTCTGTCATAATTTAGTATGTGAATAACTAAACCAAGGTTAAATTATAGAACAGTTTCCATAAAACCAAGTACCATACTTCCATACCACTCATTTCCAGAAACCTCCACTTTTATTTGGTATTGCGTACCCTTCATTTTGGAAATTAGTCACTGTTAAAGGTGTGAGTCATACATGTGAGGCTTGGCAGAACAATAACTAAAATAAGTACTGTACCTTTTCTTTTAGTAATTTCTTTTTAACAACTATTACTTTTTTTTCTCTTAGAAAAGTAATGTGTCTCTATTATTAGTGGTGATTTCAAATACCTCTCATAAGAAGAACAGGTTGCCAACTTTCATAAAGGAATCTATGTTGTGACCTGCACAAAAAAATCATCACTTGACACAATCTGACCAACTATGAACCAGTGTCTAGTCTTCTGTGTTTGGTTAATGTTGCAAGGAAGGTGTGGTGAGAGAACGTTCAGACTATTTATGTGTCTCAAGTTTCTTCATTCTTCTCAATTTTGGTATAACTTTTAGGATAGAACAGGTGACCTCCTGGCAATGCAAAATAACAGATTTCCATGCTCATATTGTTGGATCTATTGGCTGCCTTTCATACAGTTGATCACAGTATTGTTGACTTATCAGCAAATTCTAGGAGAAGGAAATAGCTCTGCTCTTCAGTGTCTGTTTCTCTATCTCAGAAAGATCTCAGAGCAATGGGACAATTATTTTGGCCATTGTTTCTTTTTTCTGTCCTGTGATAGGGTGCACGTGCCCCACATTGGCCAAGAAAGGATTAACTCCATCTTCAGGGTGGAGGAAACCCCACCCTCTCACCTCTGCTGGGCATGCTCCAATTGGAGCACTAGTATAAAAGAGAGCAACTCATCTCAATCTGGGCAGAGTGCTGAGGAGGGAGGATGCACATTGCAGGCTCCGGCCTGGGAGCAGTGGAAGCCCCAGACCAAGGAAGCCAGAAGTGCCGAGACCCAGGCAGATACCCAAGCACTTGCAGATGGCCAAGGATGGTTGGAGCTGCTGGGAGTTGCACAGGCTAAGGAGCCCAAAGACCCCAGAGGCACCCAGACCACAGGGTAGGACTTATCCCAAGGGGACTAGTTATTGTGTCAGGTGGCATCAGCGTGTTTCGGATGGATCCCCGCAGACTCAGGGGCAGGCACGCTTGCCACTGCCAGGGCCCTTTGCTGGGACCTTCTATACCAGCTGCCACCCACCCCAGGTGGTGGCCCACTTCCCCCGTTGGCCACACGGCCCTAAGGGAAAGGGCAGTCTTATTGACCCAGGTCATTAGGCCCTGCTGCCCCATGGGGGAGGGCAGACATATTAACTTTGGCCACCAGGCCACCCAGCCCCATGAGGAAGGGCGATTTTGGCCATTATGCCATACTGCCCTGAGGATAAGAGTAGTCAGGGGGACTTAACCGCAGGGCTACAATGCCCATGGCCCACCTCAAAGGTGGACAGGGTGCACTTGCCCGGCGACATGCTGTAGAAACTCTATGTTGGGTTCTATGGGATTTCACCTTGACCCTTTTCATGTTCAGTGTGTATATGAGATTTTGTTAGAAGAACTAATACTTGTGGCTAAGGTGACCTTTTTGACTCTTGTTAGTTTGTTTTTTTGCTACTTTTAGGGAGGCTGTTTGATCTTTTTTTTTGGTACTAGTATGATTCCATTTTTGATAAATAAAAGCACCTAGAGAACTGGTACATTCTTTTTCATTGTATTGTATAATTATAAATAAACAGTATATTCATTGATATCATATTGAGAGTAGGGCTGGTCAAATTGTTTTTGTCCAAAACATTTTTCATTGAAAAATGCATATTCAACTAAAACATGTGATTTAAATGTTTTCACAAAATCTAAGGCCTTGATTCTGCAATGAGCTCCCTACAGGTGGATTGCTGAGACCATGTGGAGTTCACCAGCAGATGAGGGTCTACATTTGGAGCTTAAAACTGTCTGACAAGTGTCCCTTGCTAATAATATAACTTTTCTTGTAAATTTCAAATGGGATTTTCTTAATCAAAGTCAGCCTTGTTTTCCACCAGGCTTTACAGAACCTTTCATTCAAAATAATATGAGATTTTAGGTGCCAAATAAGTGAGCAGGGGGAGACAAATAGCCTCATAAATGTAACACACACATACACACTCTGCATCAAAATGGACAACAAAATTAAATATCATTTTGACTATCTCCTTGCCAGCCTAGTGTATTTTTTTTTTCTGACTGACTTAGAGTGGCATAAAAATAAGACATTTCTGTCCCCAACATAATTTAAAACAGACATATTTTCAGAAATGTGGGGTAAATTTGAGTGTTATAACATTTGGTGGTTTCTAGGGTAAAATATTTTCCCATTTATTTTTAAAGATTTTTCTGTTCCCATACACTTATTTATCACTTAGAAATATCTATTGTCTATTCTTGTAGCATCACTTGAATTAGGAATTTCCATCATCTTGTAATACAAATCTTTGCACAACAAATTATGCTGCTGGTCAGTTTTATCAACTGTTAGGCGATATCCCAGTCCTCCAATGTAATTCCAAGACCTTGCGCACAGTATAGACTAGGCAAAAACTGCTGGAGAAATAGAATATTTGTTCAACTGAAAATGCTGAATTAGCGCTGTGACGAGCTAGATCCCCTCTGCCCCCCTTTCTGGGATGCCACCTGATGTACTGGAATTTCACTGATTCTGGCTGCTCCACTAACCTGGGCTCTCTCTCCCTGTTTTCCTGAATTAGGCTCTCTGACCTCTGGCAGCACACACACACAGGTAGGGACGCACTAGCTGTAGAACCACACAGAGTCTGCAAACCGTTCTCTATGAGAGGACTCCGCGAGGAGATCGCCCAGCACTCAAGTGCAGCTCCCCTCTGGAAAGTACACCCAAAATAATATTGTCTTGTGCTGTAGAGAAATCTATACAATGTAAGCTCATAAATTCGCCCCCTCCTTCAGATTTTAAGTGATTATAAGGGATAGCAAACAGAACAAGGCAGATTACTAAGCAAATAAAACAAAACACGCATACTAAGCTTAAGATCTTAGAGACCAGTTTCAAGAAGTAATTTTTCACCCTAAATATTGTTTTAGGCAAGTTGCAGAGTTTATGTAGCTTAGAGTTCCAGTTATTTCTCTTTGCAGACTAGACTCTTGTCTTAGTCTGGACTCAGCCCTTGCCTTTCCCCCAGCACAGTTCCTTTGTCTCTTCAGGTACTTTCTGCAGTCTTTCTTCTTGGGCAGGAAGGCAATGAAGAAGAGTCCTGTTTGCCTGACGTAAGGCTATGTCTACACTACCATAGTAAGTCGACCTACGCTATGCAACTCCAGCTACGTAAATAACGTTGCTGGAGTTGGCGTACCTTAGGTCGAATTATCACAGGGTCTATACCGCAGGGGGTCGACTGGAGAAACTGTCCCGTCGACTTACCTTACTCTTTTCGTCAGGGGTAGAGTACAGAGGTCGACTGGAGAGTGATCTGCAGTCAATTTGGTGGGTCTTCATTGGACCAGCTAAATCGACCACCGGTGGATCCGTCTAAGAGCATCGATCCCAGCTGTTGTGTAGACATAGCCTAAGATTTACATAAGGCGGGAAGCCTTTGTTTCCAGTCTTGACCTCCCACTCCTTTTAGTGGAAAATTACTAGAAGTCCAAGACTGTGTTTAGAACCAAGTGACCGGAGCACCTGACCTAGTAGTGTCACAGCTACTTCCAGGACACCTCTCAGGAAGGAGAGAAATTAATATCTTCAAAGTCTTATTGTTTCTTCCTAATGGCCCATCAAGGCTGATGGCCTGTTGTCTGGTGGGTGTCTCCCAAGTACACACACACTTGTAATTGTTACTTAGTCAATATTCCTAACTTTAGATAGAGAAATGATGCATTCATACAAATTGGATAATCACATTGAGTAAATTATAACCTTTCTGATGATACCTTACAGGACCCATTTTGCATAAAATATATCTGTTATGCCATATCCATATCATAATCATATTTCCATAAAGAATATGGAGTATAACGTCACATGCGCATTACCTTTTTATTAATTTTCTGCCAACATAACAAGGATTTGTGTGCCAAGTATGAGAAAGTATTGTGAATATTCTTACAACTATGTTAAAATTCTATTAATATGATTAGTTCCTCCAGAAGTATTCAATGGCAGTATTGGAAACCGTTTATGCATTTGAGAACCCTCCACTTAAGAGAACAGAAACAATACAATGTGGTCTAGCTGGCTAATCACACAGTGCAAATTGCAAATACTTGAACTAATACACACAATTTATTGAAAGTAACTGATAGGCTGAAATATCTTCACCTTCTTTATTTGCTTAATAATTATAAAAATAACAAATTAGTACAAAAAAAAGGAAAGCATGTTTGCAGTTAATTTGTGAACATAAAAAAAGAGTAAAATCAGTTGAATGAACTATACACGAGGGATATTTCTGATAGGTCTATTCTCAGCTATATCTGACACTGTCTTTTTGCAGTGGTTCATACAGGCTTCTATTTAGTTGACTCGGTTTTCTCCATAGGTGTTTCTCAGACAGACTAATTTCCATGCAACAGTCTGCAAGTATGTGGTGTTCCCTTTCCTTAAGCATACAATTTTATTCTATTGAATCACACCTTGTAGACTGCAGCCCACTCTTTCAGTCTCTCTGGGTTTCTTTGCAGTTTGGTTCTAGTGGTACGTTTACTTTTATAAATGTAGGGAATTTGTTAGGAGTCTGTATTCTGCATATTGCACCTTTAAATGTTGGGGGTGGTTCCCTGCCTGAGTTCAGATGTGGGGCAGTGGAAGGGACATCTGGAGGATTGCTGGTTCTCCCTTTGTGGTAGAAACGCCTATTGTGCCTTCAGAGTGAAGTTGCTGACCAAGGTCCTCCTCATAGAGCTGTAAGTAATCTTGTAGCTATCTTGAGCCCAGGCTGTTGAGCACTTTAAAGATAAGGATCAAGTACTTGACTCAGTATTCTATGGGAAGTCAGTGTATAATGTAGAAGACAGGTTTGGAGATATGCTGCAGCATCCTGTACTTGTTGCCATTTTCTAAGGGCTGATGGCTTCAGCCCCAGGTATATTGCTCTTCCGCCTCCATTCTGTCCCTCTCATTCTGCACTCCCCATTTTGTTTACCCTTTCCATTGGGATACAGGCAGGTATGTTAGGGCTGCCGTGTGTGTGTGTCTGTCTGTCTGTCTCTCTCTCTCTCTCTCTCTCTCATGGGATGTGAGACTTGGCAGCCCTGATGCTAATTTTGGTGTTATCAGGGTGAAGGCAGGGAATTTTGCCTTTTGACTTAATCAGAATCAGAAACATGCCCTGGTACATGTTGGATGATCTACACTTTAATTTAAATCACTGTTCCTGGTATGGAGGTGTTGTCAGTTGCAATTAAACCTTTCTTCCTGCTTGATACCAAATTTCTAATGCATTCTATGATTTATTTATTTAACTAGCATTTAGCCAATCCCTTTTGGGCCCTGATTCAGCAAGGTACTTAAAGCATGTGCATTACATTGCTGATTGGGGCCTTATAGAATAGGCAGTGCGCAGAGGAAAAAAACTTTGTATTGTGATCTGGCCAGACCCCATAAACTAAGTAGAGTCAGGCCTGGTTAATACTTCTATGAAAACGACTAAGACAGGAGATGTTTATGGAAATGGTATCACTGAGTTAAGCAATGGAATTATTTCTTCTGTGGTGACATGTTGTCTTTCCACGGAGATATAAAACTGAAGTCCTGACTACTTATGATGATTAAAAAGCTCGTTACCTTTTTTGCAAGAGCAACACTTGTAGCTGTGATGCCAAATACCAATTTGTGATTCTACCAACTTAAAATTCTTCCTGCAGTTTCAATTGGGCACAGTATTCTTCTTCACTGTATGTCCTATACTGCAATGTTTATTCACTGTGTGCAGTGAAAGTGGATAAATTTCTCTGGTGACTGAAGCCATTTGTGTAGATGGATATCATGTGAAGGAAAAAAGATGGATATCATGGAGGGGAAAAAATCTAACCAATAAACAATCTGAATTTATTAAAACTCATTTCTAATTAGAATTTGTGTGAATTTGAATATCATAGTGCAAGGATCTTAATCTAGCACCTTTTACCCCACTAATGGACTGATCCTTTGACCATTGTGGTCTTACAGAGCTGAGTTCATTGTTGGAGTTAGAACCAACACAGGCCTTCTCAAACATAAAGACCAATCCGAAGGAACAAGTTCCCCTGTTTGGCCCTGTTCAGTTGGTGATGCTAGCTGGGGTAGAGAAAGCCAGGCCTAATTATTCAGTACGTCTTGTTGCAAGCAAGTGGGCAGAGGGGGGGCGGGGATGGGAAGAGTCCTGGCTCCACTCCCTACACATGGAATAGAATATGTTGGTGCATGTAAAGAGGTGAAATAACTTGTTTCCCCCACCCTACAGTGAAGTAGTTAGCAGAGGAGGAATTGTGATTCTCTGATGGTCTTTGTCTGCTCCTAGGGCATTGTAACTCTGCACTGTCCCACATCAGATTGTAAAGTTACAATCCAGCCCCAAATGAAGTTCATGTAATGATTATTTTTTTTCAGGAAGTAAAATAATTTTATGTAGGTTAGTTCATCCGATCAGGGATCAGAATTAATATTGTGAGACTAAGGTGACTAATCACACAGCTTGAATGTAAAATCACAAATATCAAATAGCTGAAAAAAGTCATAGTGAACAGCTCATAATGATCCAAGGGATACACTTTTTTACAAAAAATGTCTCACGTAATTTAGAATAGAAAACAAGTTAGTAAAAGTCACAATCTATTTGTGGCCAATTAGTGAACAGAAAAAGATGCTAAATTCACAAAATAAATGGCTACCTATACATTGTTTACCTGACTCTGGTTGTGTTCAAAACCACACATACTATCATTTAAAACGTAACTTAGTCTGAAAGAGAACCCTAAATGCAAACTAGGTAGTTTCTGTAATTACATCACAATGAATATTGAGAACTTGCCTTAGAAAGAGTATTTAAGATCTATGAGGATAAAGTGTAAAATTGATTGTTGGGTCACAAGAACATGTAACGCTGTTCCAACCAAAGTACTGACCAATGAGTGCAAAAGTATGAAACTATTTTAATTCACTATCTCAACTGAAGGAGTAATAATTATCTGCACATGGATACTTGTTCCTTAAACATAAAAGTTTTAGTACTAATCCATCCTCATGTACATAATTTTCCTTGAAGACATTTCTCATCTGACATACCTATACCTGTCACACTAATGCTCATGTTTGTTGTTTTTGTTCCCTTTCTTTCTTGGTACAGTAACTCCACACTTAAAGTCATCCCAGTTAATGTTGTTTCATTGTTACGCTGCTGATCAATTAGAGAACATGCTCATTTAAACTAGTGCAATGCTCCCTTATAATGTTGTTTGGCAGCCGCCTGCTTTGTTCACTGCTTGCAGGAAGAGCAGCCCGTTGCAACTAGCTGGTGGGGGCTTGGAACCAGGGTGGACCAGCAGCCCCCCTATCAGCTCCCTGCTCCCCTAAGTTCTCTGTTCAGTTCAGCTGTCCCTCCCCTCACTGCCATGTGCTGCTCCTGCCCTCTGCCTTGGCGCTGCTCCCGGGAGCCTTCTGCTTGCTGTGCAGGGGGGGGAAGAGGGGTGCTAATATCAGGGTATTCCTCTCCCCCCTGCTCCTGCCCCCCACTTACCCCTTCTCCATATAAAGCAGGGTGGGGACACGACAGGGCTCAGGATGGCGGGAGCTTGCTGGCAGCAGCTGCTGTCTCAACTTCCTGATCTACTTAAAAAGGCAATGTACTTAGAGTGGTGTCAGTGTACTTAAAGGGGCAATGTGCATCTCTCTCTCGCACACGGGGTGTGTGTGTGTCTGTTTCTGTCTGCCATGCTGTCTCCCCTCCCTCCATTCGTGCTGCCTTGTAGAGTGTTGTTAATGTAGCCTCACAATGTTTTAACCCTTGAGAGCTCAGCCAAATGCTAGTTCATCATTTAACAGTAAGGAATTCCCTGGGAAATATCCTACCCTCTGACTTCACCATGTCAACCAAGCTTCACAATCATCATTGCTGTGTACAGTATTAAATTGTTTGTTTAAAACATATCCTGTGTATGTGTGTGTGTATATAATATAGTTTTTTGTCTGGTGAAAAACATTTCCCTGGAACATAGCCCCCTCTCCCCCTTTACATGAATTCTTATGGGGAAATTGGATTCGCTTAACATCGTTTCGCTTAAAATCACATTTTTCAGGAACATAACTACAACGTTAAGCGAGGAGTTACTGTATTAATCATTGAAGGGGTGTCATCATGAAAGGGTGACATTGAAATTTAAATAAACTGCTAAAGAAGGACTCAGGAATGTGCAGCTAATTGGTTAAGTTAAAAGAGGATAATTTTTTTCAAGGTTTGATTGAGATATACATTTCAAAATTACAGACTTTCACTGGCAGCATTGTTTTGGCTCCTATAAAATGGGGAATGACAGCGTAGACTTTTTCTGATTGTTGGTTGAGCAGTGCTCTTATAATGACATATGAAATTAAAAACCTGAACGTTATTTTCAAAAAGTTGACCAAATAAGAAAGAACTTTTTTTAGATCCGCCATGACATATATGTTTCCCATTCAAAATGTAGAATGCCTGAGCTTCATTGTACAAATTTTACTAAGGTGGTAATTTAAATATATATAATACTGGTAAAATATATGGCCACCTAGGACTTTGGAGTTATCATAATGCTGCACTGTGGCAAGGAAGCAGCAGGAATAGGATTCAGAGCCTTTTCCTTCAAAAGGACAATGGAGAACTTCTGTTAGCAATATAGAGCCTATGACACACAGTTGAGCAGTTCTGATTCCATCTAGTAGAGAGCAATTGTCCAATTATATACTAATGAGTTCATTACAGTGACACTCAATATACTTAAAGATGCATAACTATTTCCATTCTAATCCCTCTATTCCATTGCTCATAATTTTCCGATTTTTTTTCACTTTTTTTGTTCAATATTTTCTAAGATTGATCTATGTAAAAGGAAGATTTTTTTTTTCAGAATGTCTGAGAGGAGAAAAACTATTTAGTCACTATAGAACAGACGAAAAATGAAAAAAGATACTGTTTCCAAATTCTAAAATGAGAGAGATCGTCAACTTTGTTTGAACTTCTCCAGCTCTAAAGCTGGGAGTAGCACACAGTTTAATATCTGTCGTATGAATGTTCTGGTGAAACTTGATTATAATTTGTCAGTTGTGATCAATTGAGAATTCTCATTCCCAGCATGCATGGTAAACTCTGCAGGAAATTTTCTTAATAAGCTTATAAATTTCATGGTGAAGGAAACTGATGCTCATAATGTTTGTTTAAAAAAAAAAACCATAGAAATGCCATCAACAACTCCAAATGTTAAGGCTGCAGGTTTAACTTGGTCATTTCCTGCCTTTGAAGTTCTTAAAGTTGCATGTGTTTCATTAACTCTACTCACTTATGCATATGCATTATAATACAGTCTTTAGTTAAACATTATTTCTCAAATAATGCATTTATAATATCTCACAATTTTTTCTATCTTAGACAATCATTGTAGCATCTTGTCTTACTATGTACTGCTTCGTGTCTGTCAGACAGAATCTACTAACATTATTTACAAAGGAAAAAATATACCGTGAACAACTCTTAAACAATCAACTAAAGATTTATTATGAAAATAGAGGAATTCACAAGGGAGATTTAAGCACTTAACTGCCAGGTTAGGCACCTAAATCCAAAACTTAAATTGTCAAATCCCCTGCTCAGCTGTTGCCTAACTCTGCAGGTGCCTAAACTGCTTAGGCAGCTAAATTTCCATTCATAAAGTACCTCCTAGGTGCCTACATTTCAGCTGCTGGGCATGCCCACAGTTGCCTCAGTCCTGACACCACCAAACATCTCCTTTCCTAATTCACGGCTAGCCACAGTGGGATTCACAAATTAGGCATTCCCCACCTATAGTTCCTACAGAGCCTGATCCAGTAGACATCAGGAAAAGGTGGGGATTTGAATCTGGGCTCCCACATCTGGGGTAAGTGTTCTAACCACTGGGCTATTGGATATAAGGGAAGGGGGTACCATTACCACCACCTCAGTTTTTCTTGAAAAAGGCCTGACCTGACTTATGGACCTAACTCCAGGAGAGGGATCAAGGCTATGGATCTCAAGTGGAGAGAGGTGCATCCCTCTGGCTGAGATTTAGATGCCTAACGCCCTTTGAGTGGCAGAGCTAGCTAGCTTAGGTGGCTCCCCTCTGAGGGTGCTTGCTTCTGTGAATCCCTTTTTTAGATGCCTAACTCTTCCCACATGTTGCATAGGGAACGTTCTGCTTGGCAGCAGAGTGCCTAAAAGTTAGGCATTGTAACTCTGAACCTAAGTCCTTCTTGTGAAACTCACCCACAGAATAAAAATGAGAATTTTCTGGCATATGATACCTGAGCTTATCTTCACAGTTAATGTATGTACTCCTGAACTGCACTTTAGGAAGGTTGAAAAGCAAATGTATACCTATGGTCACTGACTGAATTATTGAAAGACATACTTTATACAGAAAAAGTCTGTCAACCAAAATCTACTGAAGAATTATAAGAAGGCAACTAAAGTATAAAAGAGTGAAACAAGAATATCCAGCATGCTGATAAAAGTGCTCAACCATATAACCTTAACATTATTTGTTTATCACTAACAATAAACAAAAGTAAAGAGTCCCTTCCCTGAGGAGTTTACAATGTAAAAGACAGTTACCGAGAAGAAGGGAAGTATTGCAAAATCTAGTGATTTGAATGTTAGATTTTTTTTTCCCCTGTCATGGTTAAGAAAATACGTTTGTTTAATAGAGATTTTGGATGGAATTATAATATTAGCATCACTGAGCAAACTCCTATTTTTATGAAAGTACGCAGTGACATGGAATCTTTACTGTCCATAGACATGAGTTTGGCTTTTAAAAGATTGGTTCTACCAATTGCTGAATATATGTAAATCCCATTTGAAATCTATAGCATGCAGGTTTGGGCCCTGCAACAGTAGGGTCTGCATGTGTGATTGTGACTGACATGTGGCTTCTAAAACTAAACAATGCTGGCCCCGGTCAGTACTGTGAATGACTGGTCTCTGAAGGAGAGAGAACTCTATGGAATATATGTGAAGAAATGCAGATTCACCTTTTAATTTAATAGTTTATATACAGATAGATGCAGCTGTCGTCACCGATACTATCCCTTGCTATAATGGCATTATCAAAAACAAGAATAATCCTTCATCTGATGTTTGGTTATTTGATATTTCTGTGCTTTGTGATTAATAGCCACACATTCCGGCAAAGGCATAGGTGCAGTTATCCTAGTAATTAGTATAGTATAGTATCACAATAAGATAACATACTCAACCGACCAACATCTTCATTTTTTACTTTCTTCCTCTAACAAAACAAGGAACATCACTGGGAAGAGCTTTGTTAGTGCAATGTTTAAACAGAGAATATAAACCATGTTCATGCAAAAACATCAAATGGACTGTGGAATTTTCCTCTCATTCTGCTGTGAATGGAGTCACAGAGGGACTTGATGAGATAGGAAACCATGTCTCTGTAACCTAACAAACTATTGCTAATTTTTACCTGTCCCAGAAACCTGCAGAGGATATTTATTTTCAAATGATTAATCCATTTTAGAGCACCATTATTTGACAGTGAGACCTTCCATCAGTAGTGCCATTTCTTTGGCAATATTTTGAGCTAGATTGTTGCCTGTCCTGCATGCCAGCACAAGAGAGTAGCGGAGGCATAAGATATTCACTTGTGCCAGGACATAGCATCACCATTTTCTGCATGCAGAAAGAACAGGTTTGGGAAGGAGACTGGGACTGGGTGCTTGTAGAGGAGAGAGGAGATGGGTCACATGAAGAGCTGAGCTGAAGAACGGGGCCTAGCTGAGCAAGGAGACAGGTATTGGGTGTGAAAGGGGACGGGACTGTGAGTTGGGGAATTCAGACATTGAGTCCAGAGAGGGAGACTGGGACTGGCTAAGCAAGAAGGCCTGGACTTGGATGAAAAGCCTGAGGAGTAGAGAATGGGACTAGGCCAAGGAACCAGAAATGGAGAAATGACAGCACTGGGACAGGAACAGTTTGCAGGGGATAGGGCAGAAGGAATCAAGCTTGTGGGGGATCCCACAGAAGAGTCTATGATCACTAGGGAAGATACCCCTTCAGAGTCTGGAATGAAATGTATGTTTCATGAGTCTTACCTCATTCCTCTGCTGTCAGCACATATCTGTGAATCCAGGTGGCAAAGTGCTTTTCTCATCTCCTTCTAGTGCTGGCCCACATAGAGGATGACAACCAACTACTTATATCAGTTATTCCATTAACTCAAAAGTTGAGAGTTCTGCGTGGTGGATCAAAAAATTCCATCCTTGCTGATAAACCATGTGGATGTCAATATAATGCCACAGTATGGAACTATTTTTTTTCTTCTCAGTTTGATTTTTAAAACCCAGGAAATTATACAAACTACATTAAGAGAAAACTAAGGCTGCAAAGTCAAATATTCAAATACAGTCTTTAATTACATGTTCATATGCTATTTTTTCCACAGAACCCTTGCTTCATTCAGTGCGTAGAATTGACTCGCTCTGGAGACGAATCGGGGTTGTATAGTGAAGAAAGCTGGTGTCTGTCAGCCCCCGGTTCATTTTTTGGCAGAAGTTGGAAGGTGCATATTATTTGCAGGACTGGGATAGGTGGGTTGAAGTCCCCCCAAGACTAAAGGGAGTAGAAGTAGGCCCTACAATTGCAGAGTACTCCACTCTTCAGCTTCCTCCTCCAGGAGTGATGGGTGGTCATCTTGGCCAGCACCAGCAGGAAGTAGATGAGGGGGTTCTGTGTCTTTGTGGGGCCACAGAGGTAGTTAGAAGGTGTGTACTATTGGAAACACGCAGATCCTATCTCTTCCAAAACTAAAATCCCTCCCCATCAACTATGAGAGGAACCACTGAGTCCAGGCTTCAGCTGATTATGCGGGACAACAAAGGAGAAAACACGGGTGGGAGTGAGATCAAAGGCTGGAAATCAATGAACCGGAAGGGGACAACACAGCTAGCCCGTGCCAGCTGACTCAGGCTCACAGGGCTTGGGGTAATGGGCTGTTTAACAGCGGTGTACAAATTTGGACTCAGGCTGCAGCCTGAGCTCTGGGACCTTCCCACCTCGCAGGGTCCTAGAGTCTGGTTGCCAGCCAGAGTCTGAACATCTATACCACAATTAAACAGCCCCCTAGCCTGAGCCTCATGAGTCTGAATCAGCTGGCCTGAGCCAGCCCCAGGTGTCTAATTGCAGTGAAGATATAACCCAAGGATTCAGTGGTCATTGCCCAGAGGAACGCTGCCAGGAGACATGAGTGGACCTTAGACCTTAGTCCATCCCAAGTTTTGCTGCACATTGGGCTACCCACATTTGCCATCCTTACCTGTCAACTGCCCTTCTCTCCAAATCTTCCCATTTCATGTTGAGATGATTGATGTTGTTCAGAACTGTTCGTTTCTGTGTTATTTGCGGTCTTCCTCTATTTCTTCTTGCGTTTTTCTGGCTTCTATTCAAGGGCAGTATTTGGTAAGCGTTCTTTTTCCATTCTCAGCACAAGTCCCAGACATTGATGTCTTCTTCTTCTGTAGATTATTTGTGAGAGGGTGCCTTGTCCAGTAATTTTTCTGACTTCTTCATTCATCTTCCTATCTCTATATGTTATTCCCAATATTCTTCTCAGACATTTGTGATGAAATGCTTCCAGCTTTTGCCTATCTTTCTTGGTAAGTTGCCATGTCTCACTGCTATATGTTGTGATGGCAATAACAATTGCAACAATTTTGTCTTGAGGAAGATGTTTTTGAGTTGCCAGATGTTTCTGAGTCTTCCAAATGCAGCATTTGCCTTCCTGATTCTTATTCTTATTCTTTCCTTGGAACTGGTACCATCTTGGCTGATGGTACTTCCAAGATAGTAAAATTGTCCACCTTCTCCAGTTTCTCCTCTTCAATTTTGATGTCTGCCCCTGTAGTCTCCATTAACATGACTTTACATTTTGTTGAATTGTATCTCAAACCTACCGTCTCCATTACTACTTTAACTTGGTTTGTGCATTTTTGCAGTCCGTTGGCATCTTCTTTGATAAGAGCGATGTTGTCAGTAAAGTCTAGATCAAATAGCCTTGAATTGTTCCATTTTAAGCCATGTGTATCACTGTTGCATTGTTTTAATCCATAGTCGATGACTAGCATAAACAAAAAAGGTGCAAGGCAGGGATATGTTCTGTCTCCTGTCTTGATGCTGAATGGATTACTCAATCCATTTTCCATTTGAATGCAGCATTTTGAGTTGGCGTAGAATGCCTTCATAATGTTGATAAATTTTGTTGAAAAATTGTTGAAATAGACCCCATAGTTCCAGAATACCCCTCCACCCGGTCCAGTTTCTCCCTCCTGATGTGGAGGATAGCCATCTTGGCCAACACCAGGAAAAGGTTGATGAGGAGATATTTCAACTTTATGGGGCCATGGATGGAGTGTGCATAGATAATGGGGTGCAGTCAGAACCTCAACAGGAGGCTCTGAAGGAGCTGGAAGAAGGGCTGCATCCTCCTGCAGGAGCCCCTCGAGGAAAGCAGGAGGCAAGGCTGCCTGTTTCCTGGAGTTTTCTGTGAAAGAGGCATGAGTTTGCAGGAAGAGAAAGGATGGTCTCATGATTAAGGCGGTGGAATGCTGCTCTGGAGAGTTGGATTTATTCCTGTCTCTGCTACAGAATTCCTTTGGGATTGTAGTCAAGTCACTTAAACCAAACGTCTCGCAAGTGCTCACCACTTCTATGTTCCTCATTTTCTGGGTGTCTGACTGGAGACCCAGAGCCTGATTTGCAAAAGTGCTGAGTATTCAGCTGCAACTAAGTAACTGGGAACTATGCTTTGAATATAAAAAGTGCTATCTAATGCTAAGTGCTCCTGAAAAATCAGACCCTAGGTGTCTCAAATTGGACACCCAAAACTTTTTTGACCTTAATGTGTCTGTACCCCATCTGTAAAATGGGGATAACACTGTGTTGTGAAAATAAATTCACTAATATTTGTGAAGCATTCAGATACTGTAGTGATGAATATCATAAAAATGCCAGGAGGAAATTAACAAATCTGCCTTTGGTGCAGCATTTGAATCATGTGCAGTAAATAAGGTCACATATTGAATAATGAGGAGAAAACAAAATACTGAATAGCCGTTCATTAACTGAGCACCATCCATCCTCTGCACCAAATGAGGCAGGATTCGGGGGGAGGGGGGAGAAATAGTGTGTTGTAATATAATTGAAGACTGTAATATAATGCAACCTTAATTCTGACATTTCCTAACTTTTGCGTGCTTGACTTTACAACATTAATAACATTCTTTTAACTGAAGTTTTTTGTGTATAATAATTAATATAACTCCAGTAGAGCCTTCCAGGAGAAATTATTATTCAAGTAACATCAGCTACCAACCTTAAAAAGGCATGACAGGATTTTTAACACTGGTTTTATCTGATTTGAATGGAAGTTTTGTCACAGCTTGCCACGTCAGGTGAGTTTTTTCTAAAGCAAATATAGCTTATGTTATAATACAATAATAGTATTTCTCTGCTTGATTTACTTTTCAAATCCTTAAAATAAGCTAGGGACAAAAGGCAAGTCATGAGTGTTGAATATTAATTTTGCTTTAATAGTGGAAGAGAGAGACTATGTAAACTAAGCTAACCCACCTCTAATAAAAGATCAGACCCTGACTTCCATCCCAGCTGCTAATCTCTCTTGAACCACCCCAACCAACTTTACACTCCCATTGTCCTCTGTGATAAGAATCCCAACCTGCTGTGTACCAACCTCCATATTCAACACGTATTCCAACACTTCCTGTGAAGTGCTGAAAGACAAAAGAAATCAGAAAAAAAAAAAGTTTGACAAGTTATGACAAAGGGCAGATTCAGTAAATACAAATTCACCAGTTACAACAAATTAACACTACTGTGGCCATATCTCTAGCATGACATTGACTGGCAAGAATTTCTATACCTTGGAGTTCTATCGTAATTGGCTCCACTTGGGTACCCTCAGGCCACCCAGGCTGAGGAACCATAGTGATCCCAATTGGTGTCAGTTCTTTTCTTGTCACTAGTGGTGAAAACACTTTCTGTTGAGGTTATGCTGAGACCAACTACTGATGTATCAGAGCTGTGGTCTCACTGTCTCTTCATTGCCTGAGGAGAATTCATCCTTTCCAAAGGGAGCCTCTTTCTGTTTAATTTTTTTAAATGTGTAGTTACGGAATGCTCTGGGTGAAGTTGGCAGTGCCTTACTGACCCTTGGCTCATCTAAATGAACTCTGCCAACCTTTTCTGCTTATTTCGGGATTGTTATCTGTATATTTTTGCTCTCCCCTCCTCAAAGTCAGAGGAAGCAGCACTGTGGCTTGAAGATATGCTTCCAAATGCAGTTGTAAAATATCCCTTGCAGCTAGACATGACTTCTGTTTGTTTTGATGCTGAGTGCCTCAGGACTGGCTTAACTATGAGATCTGTGCCCAGTTGTTGCTGTGAACTGTCAGATCAGAGTGAGCACCTAAAAGCTTCCCTAACCTCTGCTGATGTTTCTTTTAATTCTGATATGAAGTCAGCCAGGAAAGACTCCAGCAAGTCACAGTCAGATATCTCAGCTGGGTGTTGAGATTCAGTGTTGATGGTACACACTTTGGTGCAAGTTTGGTAACAGAGCCCCAAAGCTACATTCTAATCTCCTTTGGGCAGAGGAATGAGTTGATAGACTGCTTTGCTTGACCACTTTCTTCATCTGTCTCATTCTGGGCCATACATTTCATCAATAAGGGTCTGTGTGAGATTTTCAAAAAGCACTGAAGTGTTTCAGAGCACAAGCCCTACTGCAAATCTCATCCTTTGTCAGAACTAGCGAGAGCTGTGTTTGAAAACAGTTTCAACTTAATGCAAGCATGGTCCTCTCTAAACTCTTTAAAGCAAGTTTTGTTCACCAACATGCCCAGCACAAAACTGTAAACAAATTTGTTTACACAAACTGTGATTGTGCCTAAGAAGAAAAGTGTTTGGACAGGGAGGCTGTTATGGGGGTGAGCTCCCCACACGGGCCCTGCAAGAAGTAGTTAAGCCAGGTGGGCCCAATCAGCTAATTAGGCTGCACACAGGGGAACTTTAGGCTGGAGGCAGCTAATTAGAGAGAGAGGCTTACCTGTGCAGGAAGAGGTGGGGCCTATCAAGCCAGGTAGTGGGCTACAGATTAGGTAGTTGCTGGAAAAGGGCAGTCACTCCCTGAGAATAGGAAGGAGTGTTTGGGGGCTGCTGGGGGATAGTCTGCAGTTCCTCCCTTGGTGGAGGGTGTTGGTTTGGAGCTGGTACTTACAGAGAAGTGAGGGGTAATCAGGATGATTGGGAAGCAGCAGTGAGGACAGAGAGAGGAAGCCCAGAATTGCTGAGCTAAGGGTCCCTGGACTGGAACCTAGAGAAGAGGGTGGGCCTGGTTTCCCCTACCAGCTACCAAGCGCATGGCTAAGATGGGAGGCAGTGAATGAGAAGACTGCGTAGCAGGGCCGGCTCCAGCATTTCTGCCTCCCTAAGCGGGGAAAAAAAAGCCGCAATCGTGACCCGTGGCGGCAATTGGGGGGGGAAGCCGCGATCGGCAGCGGCAGGTCCTTCGCTCCTAGAGGGAGTGAGGGACCTGCAGCCCCCGAATAGTCGCACGTGCCGCCCCTCTCCCTGGAGCCGGCCCTGTTGCCTAGGCTGCTGACAGACTGTATCCTGGAAGCGGGAATGCTGAGTGACCTAGCTGAAGGGCTGAGTCACGAAGAGGATGCTGTAGACCAGAGTCTGAGTGACAGTATGCAAATTGCACACAGGGTGTCGGCCTTGAGAGCTAATTCCCAGAATGATCCAGAGGAGGTGCCAGACCAGCAGTGAGTGATGCACCCCTGTGACAGAGGTCCATTGTTTTATTGGTGATGGAAAATGTTGATATAGTATTGCAGGGCTTTAGTTCATGCTAAATAAAAACCTAATAACATTTTCTGCCAGGAATATTAGCAGAATGACATTTTTAAAAGTTGACTACTACCCTAAAAGGGTATAGTTGTATAGTGGTATTCTAGATTCATTATATATCATTCATTTCTTTCTACGGCAAATAGGCTCAGTTTGCAAATAATAAAAGCTTGTGTCTATCTGTACAAGTTTATTCTGGGCTTTGATATATCATCACGAGTAATAGAAGATGTGCAGGCCTGTTAATACTCTCAGCTTCTGCTGTGCAACCCCCTTCTCTTCAAATTTACGCCCTCTGTGATACCTGTGCAAACCCACTTAAGATTAATGGGGGTGTACAGGTGTTGCTGAGGGCATAATCTGAAGGCAAAGGGGTTGCACAAGTGAAGTTAGCTGCGTAATTTGGCCTGCAGACTTTCTGTAATTTGTAGTAAGTGTGCAAAGGAAAGAAGGTCCCTTTGACTGTCAGAGCTCAGGGAGAGTCTTTTTTTGTTGGTTTGTTTTAATTACAAACTCTAAATATTTTATATTGCGGAGAAGTATCATTTGAAGATTGACAGACAAGGAAGGAGAAGTATAGGATTTGCATATATTTATTCTCTGACTTCTAAAGTATAGTTCATTTGACTTGACATATGTATTAAAATGGATCGAATGAGAAATAAAGGAAAGAGGGTGACGAGTGACTACTAGATCTGTTTAGAGCAAGTTGTTCTCTGTGTTCAGGTTTGGGACGGGGTGAGAGAACACACACTCTGTATTCTTACCCTGATATCACAGCCATCTGAAATATTATGTACAGTACAATATAAAAGTATTATTTTTTTCCATCGCTAATTCACAGAAAACTAATTCTAGATGGACAAACTGCAGAAATCATTAGAATTTATGCAGAAATTACTGGAATTTATGGGGGAAATGGTGACTCAATGCATGGCCAAATTTGTTCAAAATTGTTATAAAATACAGTGGAACTCTCAGTTAGCGAAGATTCAGTGAAACTCTGTTTTTAATTAACACAAAAGTTGAGAATATTTTCATTGTAGTGGAGTATGCAAATTGCATTTAAGAGTGAGATTAGTTATTCTGCTGAAAAATAACTTTCTAATAAGATTTCGATGTGTGGTAGCAAGTTTTGTGCTTTACCTTTTAACTTTCTATTTTTCTGAGATTGTATTTGGTGATTATATGGTGTATTACAGTGTGTCTCCTGGCCTGGATTTCTGATTTCTTATCCAGTTTTTAAACTTTGTGGGGCAGTGACTGTCTTCTTTTTTTACTTGTCTGCATGGTGCCAAGTACAATGGAACCTTGATGCCTACTTGCTATCATCATCATATCAGTGTAAATCAAGAATGACTTTCCATGTAAATAGGGTATCGGACCAGTTCTGTGTTGGGTGATTTGCCTGAGTAAAAGCTACAGGACCTTTCCCATACAAATACTCAGCATTAGTAAGAAATACCAAAAGGCTAGATTCACAAAGAAACTCAGACACTTAGAAAACCAGTGGGATTCACAAAGACTGAGTTGGACACCTAGGCTCCTTGCACAAAAGCCAGCAGGCTAGGCTATTCCTCCCTGAGGTGCAAAGTGGAGGGGTAGGCCTAAAACCCACCACTCTCGAGGATTTTGAACTAAATGCTCCGCTTAACATTGTTTAAAAGGGGAAATTTAAAATGGTAGGTATAGTTCCAAACTAGACCATCAGGGGAGCAATTCCTTGTGGTTGCTATCTGGTGAGCCACAAGGCTATTCTGGGCAGTACTGTATGAGAATATGTTGGGGCAGGAAAGCTGATGGGAAGAAAGAGGGAGTGAATAGAGGCTAGTCAGGACATGTATATTTTTCATCATGATTAGGGGACTTTCCCTTTATTGGATAAACTGTGGGCCAGGCAGAGAAGCCCAGTACAAGGAGGGTTCAGGGCACATTAAAGTTGGGGAAAGTTGTACAGAAAGAGAAGAACTCAAACCAGGCATCTGGAGAAGTTAACATGAATGACTGTTCTACTGCAATGAAGTTTAGTTCTGTTGCTCAAGTGAGTTTCTGTGGTTTTGTATGCCTCCCGACTCTCCAATTCAGAGACCAAATGCAATTCAAAAATGCTCTGCGTGTTAATACTCTATACTGTTCACATCTGTCTAAAAGAAGTGCAATTTTCCAAATCTCTGTAGTAATGAGGCACAACTTGTAAAGCACAACTTGCTATTAAGGAGGAGATGATCTAATGGGATAGTCAACATTTTAAATAAATAGCTAACAAATCTAACAACCAGCAATTGGACATGGAATTAATATTCTGTGGAGTTCAAATCTAGATGCACAACTTTGAGACTAAACAATCCCTATATGAGAATTAGGTAGAGTTGCCAACCAGTGTTTTTTAAAATGCCAGGATGAAATCTTAAAAAAATTAAATTAATGAAAAGTTCAGCTGAGAGAAATTAGATTGACTGACTGAAAATGAACAAAAGATTGTGGAGATGACTTGATTCATCCAGACAAGTCGCTAAAATGTCTCCAGGACATTGGATTAGCATCAGAAAGTGGATTCTCAGAAGTGTCAGGGGAGCAATATTCCTGTTGGGACAAACTGACCTCTAGGAATAATCTAGCCAATCTAGCTTTACCTGACTTTGCAGAGAAACAAATCTAGAGGAAAAGACCTTTCTTTAATTTAAATGGGGAGAGAAGGGAAGAACAAACCATCTAATGGCCCCTCATTGACAGAGTAATCTCTAATTCAGAACACTACTGTTCTTTCAGATTACAGGTTTGTTACTTATTTCACCCATGTTTTATACCACACTCTTCATCATAAACAAGACTGGGAACTTCATTAATATATATATCATTAAAGCTGAGATCATGTGTGACTAAAACTGCACACTAGAAATCTTAAACATGAATGTTTGCCAGAAAACTAGACTTGCAAAAATGGTCTCAGTGATAGTCTGTCATCTTGCAAATTACTGTGACCAGATAGGAGAATTTTGACCTTAAGTTCGCTAGATGCATGCTTTGGAAAAGTGCGCTTTTTTTTTTTTTTTTTTAAATAAAAAAAAATTTGGCTGCATGAGGCTTCATATCCAAACCATATAAATAGCCAGATAAAATAACTTGCCTGACATCTCATCTGTTCTGTTAGTTACTATTACTATTTTTTTACTTGAGCTTTTTGAATCAACTGTACTCAACACAAATGAAACAAAATACCTAATTTTAGTATCTTATGTACTTCATAGAAGAAAGTCATTGTTTTTCTCGTGTGTACACACTAAGAATAGTCCAGCTAGTTGTTCTAGAATCTGTAAACATGGCCTCACAATGGTCTACATCATCCTAGAATTGTACACAGAGGGGATCATCCCTGTACTGTTCACCTTCTTACTACCCAGTAGATGGTGAAGATTAGCTACTGCCATAACACTGTTCTCTCTCCTTCCCTCAAGACTACTCCGAGTAGACTGAGTGCAGGTGGAAACTGCATAGCCTGTCAGGTGGACTGCGGCATGCTTGGTGATGCGCTTTATCCCCCAACTCTCCATCTCCTTGGAGATGACCCAGATAAGTTGATAGAGCCCCAGATTGTGTTTCTCATGGAGCATTCCCCCAAGTGTTCCAGGAGAAGCTGCAGCCATAGACAGTCTCATTGCCATTGTAACGGGGAGGATGTGCTAGGGCCAGAGTTGGTGTTGGAGCACAGATGTCCATGGGCGAGGTACTGGCTTCCTGGGGCTGCCTAGGAATTTCTTCAGGGATGGGCCTTCTGACTACTTCTGGTATGGGAAGGGCAAACTCAACTTCTGAAAGTCTAAGGACTGTAAGAGGGAATCTCCTGGAACTTTACTACCACAGAGCACCCTTCCATGGATTGTTCTTCTGGTTTCCTCCTTGCAGAAGTACCCTAGTTACACTTTCTGCCTGATGTCTTCCATGGTCCTGTGGTGATACTGCATCCCTTTTCTCCTGCAAATGCCTCCTTAAAATCCACCACATTACACAATCCCAGTGCCTGAGGCTCACTCACCTATGCCAACCTTCCATTTAATACTTGATTTTTTTAAAAAAAGAGACATGGTGTATAACATGCAAAATGAGCTACCTGGTATTACGTAAGTCTCCCCTCCTTGTACCAAGTTGTCTCTGTGGTGTTGATGTCATTAGTAAACTGATGGCCTGCTCCAAAGCCTGTGGGCATCAGTGGGAATCTTTCCATTGTATTCTATGGACTTCGCATCAGACTCCTGAACTGTAAGTTCCTCAGATCATGGACTGTATGTGCAGCACTGTGGTCTTCCATAGAAGTTACGTAGGAGAATTAAGAAAGGTGCAACATCAGTAATTTCAGCCTTCCCAAGTGGAATAAATAGGCTAATGTCCAGGCAGGTTCTTCCCTGGCTTAAATAACAGGCAGGAGAGAACTTAACATGACTGTCCCCAAAAGAAATTTCTCGGCTAACATCCTCAGCTGAGGGAGGGGGAAGCCTCATAAGATCAAGACTTCTCCCTTCCAAACAGTGATCTGGAGAAAAGGAGGTGAAAGCCCCCATATGCCACTTTGAATGCCACTACAACAGTAGCAACATTGAGTGGGGTTTCCTTGCACACCCTGCAGGATCAGAGGTAGACCACACCCCCATAAGAGAAGAGAAAATCTTTTTTTTTTTTTTTAACCTGAGGATGCTTGGGTGTAATGTGGCTATTCAGTTACAGAGGGTGGAAAATTGAATCAAAGGTGTTTTTGATTGGGGGTGTGAAGGGAGAATTTGTGGAAAATTTTTCATTTTTTTTCTCAATGTTTTTGATTAACATTTTTGATCAACGTTTTTGAAAAATCTCAAGAAAATTGGGAGGCAATGTTAAAAAGGTCTTCTGGGGATGGGGATTTTTCCAACCACTTTATTACCTTTTTTCCATTGTGAAAGGAAGTGTTAGTTTCTTTTGGTGGTGATTTGTGAAAATGGGTTTCTATTTTTTTTTCAACCAGGCCTACATAGAGTATATTATTCAGTTATTAGATGTCAGTGAGTGATGTATAAACTTATAGACAGGATGTGGTGCCTGGTAAATAAAGAGGACAAATTTGGCACAGGAGCTGTGTGGAAGCCTGATCTGTAGCTTGTAGTTTTGTGTAATGCACACCTTCTATTTAATGTACACTGACTCCATATATGGCATCATGATTCCATCATGACAGTGGGACAGGGTTTCTCTCTGTGATAGAAATATTCAGAGATGGGGTGCTCATTTTCAGAACTCCTATTAACCATTCATGTTAGGCAAACAGCAAGAAACTCATCTGGATATACAGTTGGCTTATGCAGCCTTCTGGTGTTTACATGACACATACAATTACCTTTCTTTTGGGCTTGATAGCAGCCGAAGGCCCAAATACTGAAATCAAATCTGTGTGGGTGAAAGCAGCTGCCCCTGTGCAGGGGGCCTCCGTAACTTGTCAATGGGCTTCCATACACCTGCTAGGGTCCACCCATGCAGTGAGCTTGCAAGATTGTGCCTTAAAGACACGCTACTGTCTAACCTGTTATACTTAGTGTGTTGTATCCGCAATCCCCAAAAGTTTGTTTTATGTATGCACAATGGCATTTAATTAAACACTTCCCTTTACTGAAACAGAAATGGAATTTACACACTGCCTCTTGGAGTCTCCAAGAAACAGTTCTTTCTCTCTGATTTAACAATGGATTTACACTTGGCATCCCACAACAGATACTGTTTAACAGTATACTGGATTCTGACTTTCACTGGTTAAAATAGAGGCACTCACTAATTGTGCTGAATTGTATTAAATAGGGAACACCTTCATTCTTTATGCTTGTGTACTTGGTCCCCAATTTGGGGTGGGGGGGAGGGAGGAATAAAAATCACTATATAGTAGTTCAAGTCTTTCTGTTTCTGGGGGATTTTTTCTTTGTCAGATATTCTGAAATTCACATTCCAGATATGAAATCACCTTTTCCTGTTTCTTGCTGTTTATTTGATAAGACCTCCCAGATCCCACTTTAAAAAAAAAAAAAAAAGGCCAATTTTCTAATGAGTAGAACAGGGGTCATCTGGTACATATGATTCTAGTAGGGCTGGAATAATTCCAATTCTCACATCCATTCTATTAAAATTTTGATCTTGATACTGAAATAGTTGTCATTTTACACATACCTTGATTAAAAAAAGAAACTTGATTAGGCTTGTTTAGTTCCTTAATTGATTTTTTTAATTCCTTTTTTCCTGCAGGTTGACTTTGTTTCTTTAGATGTGTAGTGCTTTTGATGAGCTGATTAAACTTTTGTATCCAAATTTGGTAGCCTTTTATAAGGGTCATCCTCCTTTGTGAATGCACAGCTGCCACCTCCTTCTTGGGGAGAGCTTGAAACCAGACTCTTCTCTCTAATTAGAATCCTAGAATATCAAGGTTGAAAGGGACCTCAGGAGGTCATCTAGTCCAACCCCCCTGTTCAAAGCAGGACCAATCCCCAACTAAATCATCCCAGCCAGGGCTTTGTCAAGACTGACCTTAAAAACCTCGAAGGAAGGAGATTTCACCACTTCCCTCGGTAACCCATTCCAGTGCTTCACCACCCTCCTAGTGAAAAAGATTTTCCTAATATCCAACCTAAACCTCCCTCACTGCAACTTGAGACCATTACTCCTTGTTCTGTCATCTGGTACCACTGAAAACAGTCTAGATCCATCGTCTTTGGAACCCCCTTTCAGGTAGTTGAAAGCAGCTGTCAAATCCCCCCTCATTCTTCTCTTCTGGAGACTAAACAATCCCAATTCCCTCAGCCTCTCCTCATAAGTCATGTGCTCCAGAGCCCTAATCATTTTTGTTGCCCTCCGGTGGACTCTTTCCAATTTTTCCACATCCTCCTTGTAGTGTGGGGCCCAAAACTCCAGATGAGGCCTCACCAATGTCGAATAGAGGGGAATGATCATGTCCCTCGATCTGCTGGCAATGCCCCTACTTATACAGCCCAAAATGCTGGTAGCCTTATTGGCAACAAGGGCACATAATGTAATTAGCATGACACTAAACTGAGCCTAGGAGTTTTGCTCAGAGTTGATAAAGAAGTTTTTCCCAGTGTGTTTGTGAAGTTCCTAACTAGTAAAACTCTGAGCGCTGACGCTCTATTCTAAGCCTTAAGCCCCTTCTACCCTAAAAGGCCCCTATTCCAAAAAAGTTTTGTCCCAGTCAGTTTTGACCCTAAAAAGGAAAAGACTCCATGAAGTCCTACCAGGGACTTCATATAAAATCAATAGCAATAGTGGATGCTCTAGATGGGCCACATCCTGCAAAGATATATTCATGTACTTAACTTACTGCTCATGGGCAATTTTTCAACTTAAATGAGATTACTCATATGCATAAAGTTAGGTACCTGTGGTAGGCCCTGATCCTGCAGACATTTAGTGATTACATTGCACTTGGAGCATGTTTGTGTGTGTAAAATCCTGACAAACGATAAATCCGGAGGCAATTTGCTGCTTTCCAACTGCAGTCAAGACATTGCCTGGTTGGAAATGTGTTTGATATGATTTAATACAATATTTTTTTTCTTAAGGTGTTCTGCTATAGTTAAGGATGGAATATGTTTTTGAGAGACTGTACTAACTCATAGTCACTTGGGACTGTATTCTGATCTCTTATCACATTCAGCATCTCAAGAACTTCCATTTATTTCACTGTGATTACCCAAGGAATGAAGTGTTACTTAATGTATTTAAGGGGATCAGAATCTATTCCCTTGACCTAAATGTGTTTCAATGTCCTCACACACCAAATGGGAGGTGATGGGGAATAACTAAGCTCTCCCCTTAAAAGTATAGTGAAGCATAACTCGGGGTTCTTGGAGCACTTTCTGATGCTCAGATGAAAGATGCTGTAGAAAAGCACCGTTATAATGTTAGACACGAGCCAAAGACATTTAGGGCCAAATGAATTAAAGATTTCAAGAGGCGCCTGAACTGTGCCCCTGAAATATGTCCACTGAGATTCAAACATGTAATTGTGTTCACACAAATGCTTAATCACAAGAATAATTTGCTGGCAACTTCCTATGTCTGTGAGAATATCTTATATTTTGTTTAAAAGTTCTCTAAAGAGTGTAAGAAGAGTACTTTTTCAGGTGCTTAGAAGCACTTTGGCCTTTGGCCTCAGGTCTCTCACAGCTTTCAAGTTTTGCTATTATCACGATGTGATACATGTGTTGGCATGCATTTTTGCTTACTTAGCGAGCCCCCTCTTTTTCCACTGCCAAATGACCAGTGTAAGTGCTGTACAGTGATGAGATCTGCAGCTCATTTTGCAGATAAATGTCTTATAATTGTGGGTGACAAGATTCTGAACAAAGTTTATTGACAATAGTTTGCTTTCATGAATTTTAAAATGAGATTTTCTTGGAATGATCCTTTGAAGTTATGTTCTTATTAATTGATGAGATATTGAAATGTTGATTGTGTCCTTTCAGCACTTAGTAAAGTTAAGGATTTTAAGTATAGCTACAACTTTGTCATACAGAATACACCATGAGGCTGAAATAGGAAGGATAATGTATTGGGGTAATATGCCACCATCCCCTATGGGTAAGATTGTTCTCCATGTTCCACTCAGAGTGCAGATGGCAGGAAAGATTTTATTCGATTGCTCACTTTTGAAGTATACTTAACATTTAATTTTATGTGATTTTAAGACAATACAAAAACACATAACCTGGAGACTAAAATATTAAAGACAGTGAGCAGGAAGAGTTTAAAGGATGATAAAGATAGCCATAATAATCATGCAACCTGGAAAACAGTTTGGATTATGTTTGTGTGATGGGCAAGGTACAGATGCAGAGTCTAGAGAGTTAATCAAAATAGATTTTACAGTCACACAAATAGAAAGAAATAATTACGTATTATCAGCTTGACTGTCACTGTGGAGTAAGCTTTAACCTAATAAAACAGAAAATGCAGTATTTTTCTTTTCAAAATTTACTTGTTGTTGTTAATTCCAAATCAAGTAAGTAGACATGAAGGAAAAGTAGGTCATAATCAGAAGATAATGTGGGGGTGGACGGGGAAGTGGTTATGGGTAAAGTTTTGTTAGAATTGCTTGTTGTCTAGTGAATCTTAGACTTTTTCATATCAATCTGATTTTTTTTCCATAAAATGGAACAGTTTGAGCTGTGAGGCCTTTACAGGCCTCTTGAGGTGGCTATACAGCATAGATGGTAAGTGGAAAAGTAGCTCTGAAATCCAGCTTTAGCTGAGAAAAATAGGTTATGTATTTTAATTTCAGGTACTTTACAGGCAAAATTGAATTATCTTAAACCACTACAAATAATTTATCATGTTAGTTAGATGCCTTCTTCCCTATCATGTCATCTGATCTAATGGTTCTTTCTTAATTTATGACAGAAATACTGTGGAATAAGGTAAATGTCAACTATAACGATGCTGTTTGTCATGATGGAAAACAGTGAGCGAGAAATTATGTTTAATGCATCAAAGCAGGAAATTTGAAGTAGGTTATCCCAACTATAGTCATAAACTATTTTTTGGGGGAACAGTGAGAGGGGTTCTCGTTACTAAAAAAAAAAAAAAAAAAAAACCTTTAACACATGCACATAATAACTGATTACAGGCAACATGGTTTAGAAGCACATTTCCCACTTCAATGAAGGGAACAAATGAACACTTTCTCATTTTCTAGTTTTTAGGAATATCAATCAATCAATATGGGCAGAAAAGATGATTATTTCCTTCTTCATGCGTAGGGCAACAGAGGTCACAGTATAAAAGCCGTATATATGAGAATCAGCTGCATTTATCAGTCACCTTTCCCCTCATATGTCTTATTCTGATCCAGATTTCTTTGATTCTGGATTTCATGGTGGCTGAAAGAATCCTGTAGTGATCACTCTAACACCACCATGTGCATAGTCAGTGGGGAGAACATCGGTAACACTATGCTATATTGAAAAGATTTTGGAGAATACAGAAAAGGGCACAGATCTTGGGCTTATGTTTTAAAATACTTGATTAAAACTGCTGAATATACACTTCAGGAGTTCTGGTATTCAACCTTGATGCTCACAGGTAAAAATTAGTTGGCTCACATTCTGTCTTGGTTCTGTGGCTTTGCAGCTGTGAAAGTCTCTGCTCAAGAAAGGTCCAGGAGTGCTCACACAAGTGTATTAGTAGGGGCAGTGTTTAGTGGGTAGGCTCTGGCCTGGAATTAACTCGGGAGATGTTGGTTCTTTTTCTGGATTTACCACTCACCTGTTGTGTCACCTTGGGCAAGTTACTCCACTTTGTCTTTCCCTTCTCACCCTGTTTCTCTTGTCTATTTAGACTGTGGAAGGGGTTGTCCTACTATATGTTTTGTACAGTAATTAGCACAATGACATTCCAACATTTGGGGTCGTTATGTGCTACTCTAATACTACAAGTAATATTGGTGGGAAAACTTGTACAGCTCCTGCGTGTGCTGGTTGATTGTAACCTGTGCTATTAGTCTTTCACTTTCATAAGCATCAAATTCTCATGTTTGATTTTATTCTCTAAGAAAATAACACTCCTCCTAATCCCACACCACTCCTTCAAGTGGAAAAATAAAATATGTAATTTAGGATTAGAAAAATGTTTTTGCTTTTTTAAAAATCAGTTAGCAATACACTGAATGTCTTTTTTTTGTTTTTCTCCCCTGAGCCAATGTGATTATTATGGCAGACAGTGGAAGACGTAAAGGGTGAGTTCATTCTCATTCTTGGATGATGATAAATGGTCAAGGTGTGGAGTTTCTGGTTTAATTCCGTCTGACTGGCTTTTCTATTATTTTTTTAAGTCTTTACAATCTCAGCCAGGAGTGTAACTGCTCCCCATCTTTCTTCTGAGCAACTATGAGAGAGGCATAATCAGGTTAGAAGAATGACCATGAAAATGGTTTGCTTCCCCTTGACAGGGCAGCTCAGAGTGGGGGGGCAAGTGGGGCAATTTGCCCCAGGCCCCACAGAGGCCCCGTGAGCCCTGGCCGAGAATCCCTTTCCTGGCTAGAGGCACCTTTTTACTTAGCCGGCAGCAGTCCGGGTCTTCGGTGGCATTTCGGTGGCGGGGGGCCCTTCAGTCGCTCCAGGTCTTCGGCGGCATTTCGGCGGCAGGTCCTTCAGTGCTGCCGAAGATGCAGAGCGATAGAAGGACCTGCCGCCGCAGACTCGGAGCACCGCCTGGTGAGTATCCGCTCCCCCGCTTTGCCCCAGGACCCCTGAATCCTCTGGGCGGCCCTGCCCCTTGACCATTCCCTCTCCACTCAAACCTCCCCTCTTCCATTTTTATCCATTCAGTCATGTGCCACTAAAGGGCCACGTCAAGAATAGCTCAGAACAGGATTGCAGTGTACCCTGATCCCACCATGCTGTAACCCTTTATGTTCCCAGAGCCAATTTTTAACTTTCTCCTCCTGGTCCCTTTTACACTTCCCCTCCTTCACCATCTGGTAAACAGGGTCCAATTCACTTGCCCTTCTCCAAATTGCAGCACACACATACGTCCTTCACCAATCACTAGTAGGAAGGTTCTTTATTGCTTCAATATAAAAGATCATGGCTTTGTATAAAGGGATCTTAGTTTTTGCCCAGCTAGAAGGCAGCGACCCTAATCCTGGATCCTCCAGATATATGGGAGGTGGCCTCTCAGGACTATTGTTCTGAAGAGGCAACAGGGGATGTGGCCTCCTTATTACCTTGGAGGCATTTAGGCCTACAGATGTGCAAAGATACTTTTAGGTGTTGCTCCACTCAGCATTTCAATGCATAATTTAGGAGCCTGTGTTTCACTGAAAGTCAATGGGACATAGGCTCCTAAGTCAGGTAAGCATTGAAATGCTGAGCAGTGCAATGACTAAAACACCTTTTAAAAATCCACAGCGTAGGGCCAGAGAGGGTGATGAATGAACCAAGGGGAAACAATGAAGGGAAAGAGGAGAGACTTTTGGGAGGAAGCGAATCTCCAAAAGGTAGGGGGGTGTCAGAGATGGATATGCTCCAGAAGGGGTGAGGAGGGGAGAGAAGGCGAGTCCAGGTGATAAGGAAGGATGCAAGGCAAGAAAAGAGATGGCAGTGGCATGAGCTTTGGTTCTGCCTCACTCACTCACTGGCCAGTGAGTGAAAAGCAGTGAAGTTACATACTCAACCCACATCCAGAGCAAGGGGGTGTAAGAATCACAATTCATTCTCTCGTCTGCTCCTGGGGGGTGCCACTTCTTTCTTGAGTCAGATGGCAAACATGATATTTACCCCTATATATTTGCTTATGTAGCCTGTGTGTCTTATAAAAATCTATCACAGGTTCTCTAAAGTAGGCAGTGATGAAGGTACACAGGTCCCTGAGAGCAGGTTGTTTACCCTAAATGTCCCCTCTGCCAGCAAAATATACAAGTTTCAGCAACATGACTCATATAATTTTGAAGCTTTTTTTGGTTTAGATCAGGCCCAGGGAAATCTCACTGGCACTAGGCTCTGACAGCACTCTCCAGTAGCTCAAAAGTTTATAAGTAAAGTGTATACAAGGATGGTTCAGGCAACATGGGAGATCTATGACATTGGAGCTTAAAGGGAGGCAAAATAAATCCACTTCAGCAGCAGGCCCTGCTAATTCATTCTGATAACACTGGATACTTTAAGGGTTGATTTTTTTACTCCCTAATCACTTTCCAAGTTCAGTGAGGCTAAAGGATGAGGCATAAGCTCTCAAGTAAACTCAATAAGAATGTATTAGAAAAAGCTAAATGCTTTGCAATTTTTTTTACTGTGCCTCTCTCACTTATTTTCACAGAATACAAGGTAAATGACACGTGGTGATGGTCTAGTGTGTTACCTTTAGGATAAAGGTTTAGAGGTAATCGTATGTATTCTAAAGGAAACTTAGTAAAACATATAAATACCCATTTTGTGTTCACTTGCATAAACATCAAAGGAAATCTCTACCCATTCATATGCATTCACACCTCTAGGTTAGTGGGGGACAGGATGACTTGGGAGATTGACCATGGGATATAATACTTAGCATTTCTGATACAATTTGCCATCATCAGTGCAGTGTAAAAAATGAACTAACTGGTCCTCATAGTATTCCTTTCAGAAAAGTAAATCATCCCTTTATACAGAAAAGTTATTTTGTGGTCTCTGAAATCTATTGGCTAGTGAACAAATGATCCCTTAACTAAAACCCTTCCAGTTGGACCTCTTGTTTGAAGCAATACCAGACAGACCAAAGATTGACTGACTGACTTGGAAACTAAACTAATCTCACATCTAGCAGTTTTCCCCTTGAAGTCAGGGTGCACAGACATTGGCAGAGCAGTGTGTGCTTGCAGCATTATATTCTATAGACAGAGAACTTCATTTCCAGGACTGTCAATCAGAAACCTTTTGCAAGCACTGTAGACATCTTAAAAAAAGGGGAAGTGAGGGGACTTTCTGGTCAATCTGATGTAAAGCCTGTAAAACTGGAAATGTTCTATGGTGTGAAGATTGATACGCTGTTCAATTAACAATATTGTGGTAAATTAGTGAGGCTTTTGATATTTGTTTTACTGTCAAAAGTTTGCTGACTAGTCTTCAGTGCAACAAGCTTTCAAGTTATTTGAACTCTTAAAAATCCACATACGAACAATGTTTAATTCCTCTTAAATATACTATTATTTAATTAGTACAATATTTAATCTCTAGTTCCTGTCACTTAAATGAGGATTTAGAACTCAATTCTAAATGGGATTTGCATAGGCAGGATGCTGCACTTGCTTGGAACTCCATTGAAATGTGGCTCTGCAAGTATCTGCCTATGTCTATCAACTACAGATTTGTTACCTTTAGTTTGTGAGGCATGTAATGTTGCAAATGTTAAGAGATTGTGGCTTTATCCATAATATTACTATATTGTGACAAATTATGTTACAATGTTGGATGAATATGAAAGCAAGCCCATTTTCCTGTGTAGTCAAAGAAATATGAACACACACAAAATTACTGTTAATTTTCCCTGTCAGGTATATCCATTTAAAAGATTTTCAAGGAGTCCAAAAAGAAGACGCTCTAGTGAAAAACTAAAACAAATTATATAAAAAGTCTAGAAATAGAAGCTAATCTTTAACAATTGTTGGTGGGTCCTTCTGGCAACTATCCCATGTTCAGATGGCATCAATAAGCATTTGGATATGCCTGTTATGCGTGTGTGATTGATGGTTCCCTTTCAGGACCGATCAGATTTTATTAATCCTGCCCCATAATGCGACTATTGAGCCACTCTTTGAAAGAAAGGGCTGAATTTTGGTGTAAAGGAAATGTTGTTTTTCATAGCCAGGGGAATGTTGGAATTCATTGCCACAGAAGGTAACTGAATTGAATTAAACATGGTCATCAACTGTTTTTTAAAGGATAACTTCATGATGGTTAAGATTTGTAACTATGCAAGCTATGATAAAAAGGCTAACTGAATATCAAGCTGATGTCTTGTTCAGGTCAGGAAGGAATATCCCCTCCCTCTCCCGCTGAGTATAGCATTGCTCAGTTGGCTAGGTGCATTATGTTTTTGCCTTCCTCTGAAGCATTATGTATTGGACACTGCCAGAAGTGGGATGTAAGAGCAGATGGACTAATCTATGATGGATAAATCCTATGTTCTAGTTGTGTGCAGTACATTAACAAACACTATGAAATATAAAATCTACTGCAGAAATAACATTTAAATTAGTCTTCATTTATGCAAATGTTAATGTTTACTATGTAATTCAGAACTTTCATTATAATGTTCTAGTATTCTAATTACCTTCTAACATGAGCCAACAGAGGGTTATAAATGATTGGTTTGGTGCTATGTTTAGTTCTTCAGTCACTACAGAAACTGGTAGAGCTCAGAATTAAGCAAATATTAGACTGAACACCGTGCATGTGATCGTCAATTAGATCCTGATTGTCTAAATACTCTGCATGGTTAGACCCTTGTTCCTGCATGAGATCCCACTGACTTCAGTGGGTTTTCATGCAGGCACAAAGGTCCAGATGCATGGAGCAATTGACCAGATTAGAGCTCTAGATTTTTGAAATATACTGCTTGTATATTAAATAAAGCAGAAGCAAGTCTCTCGCTGGCTTAGAGGAGAGAGTTGGAAAAAATTGATGGAGTTTGCCTCTGATGTCTTATCTACATTAGATTTGACTAAACATTCCTATCTTTGTTCCACCAGCAGCAGCAATACTTGGGACACTAGAGTAACCAGGCCATTGGTAGCTGCCAGGGTATTAACTGTTGTGTGGTCTATCTAGATCCTTACTTAGCAGGACAGGGTGGGTTTGTTTTAATGCTGTCATTGGTCTATGCTAGTGCTCCCACCATCGATGGTAGCAAGGGAGCAGCCGTGGTAGTAGCAACAATGGGAAATATAGAGGCAAATAGTCCAATGTAGAAACAGTATGCTTCAGCCAGACAGGGTGTATCTTTATACGCCTGGTTCAAAGTCCACTCAATAGATGGCCATTGACTTTGCTGGGCTTGGATTAGACCCTGATTGAGTCTGAACTGAAGCAAATTAATAACATTGCAATGAGCAATTTTCACATTACTGTACCAGCATCCATAAAACAATGATTGCATTTATTTAAACAATTTATACTTAAAATCCAGGAGTCTTTTCAAAATTACATTGTCACAGGATGAGTCTTTGACTTGAAAATGAACTGAAAACTTACACCAAGAATTTATGGAAAACATGTACACTGTGTATTGTCTGACAAATATTTTATAGTAAAAAATCATCCAGTACAGTATATTTCAATCTACATATGTAGGTAATGGTGTTTCTTAGTTCAAAAAGGTTTAGCACTGATTCTTATGCTTTACAGGGATGCATTTTAATTAAATAATTGTTTGTTTTTTTTAATTCACTAAAGCTCGTTCAAAAGCTAATTCAAAAAGTTAACCTACGATTTCCTCCTCCCAAATTTTCAGGAAGTGTGCCATGTGACTTTCTCACATCAGCATTCAAAAATTAACTTTATTACTCTCTTATTACAATTTTATAAAATGAGTCATACTGCCAAGAATCTAATCAGTCGTTGATCTACAATCTTTCAGCTATGCCTCCTGCCCTACTAAGTTGGGAATCACAACCTTGAATGGAACTTGCCCTTACTGTGGTTAATCTAGGATAGATTTACTAGATGTTTTAAACAGTCAGTGAGGACAGCTGACTTTTAGATAAGGCACCAGAATTCTTAACATTACCTAAAGAATTAATTAAAATGAATTTTTCCAAAGATTTTCATTACATTTCTTATTCTGCCTACTGTGCACAGTACATAATTAAAGAGTACTGCTCTTATATGTACCCCATCTGAAGCAAATTAACATTTCTTATGAACTTTTGTGGAGAAGTAGTAATGAGTAAAGGAGCTTTTAAAGTTTCTCCGATTTATTACTAGTTAAAGTCAATGCCCAGTACATTAGCATATGCTGTGTGTCACCTGCTATATACAATAAAAAGCTTTTTTGCTATTGTTGACAAAGCAGGTCTATCTAATGAATTCTATCCTGGGCTTAGAGTGCATGTAACATACAAATGGTATTCTGTGAGATAGCTTGCTCACTTTTGCTGAGTAACTTCTTCCTCTTTCAGTTCCATATTTTCTACTTGTATTTGAATCTCAAAATTTAAACTGACTTATGATTGCCATACTCTAAGGGCCCTATCCAAAGCCCATTGAAGTCGATGGAACGAATGTTATTGACTTCAATACGCTTTGGATCTGCCCTAAATCTTCTGAATATCACCATCTGGGGAAGTATGGATCTAAGCAAAGCTAAAGTTGCTTGCATATTTTAAATGATCTCACTCCTTAGCAGATGCTCTAATGCTTTGTTTTTTGGGTCAAGAACTTATTTTTATTTCCTGTCCTAAATCCTTGATTACTTTTTATAAGTAAGCCTATAGGGGTGCAGCTCATAATTTAAAGTGGTAACTAGTCTCCATTAGAAAACTGAATAGGTTACACATGGAGTAAATTTGGTGATCTTCAGCTAGCTTCTGCCAAACATATCAATCTGTTATAAAAGTCTCTGCTAAGGAGAGGTCTAGAAATGACACAGAAGGGGTGTTTATAGAGCTATGCTGTACGTGGGAGTGAAGTTTACACATAAGTTCCACATTGTGTACTATAAATTGCTCATGCTGAACATAAAATTTATCCTCCTTGATCAGAGTAATTCTCCATCTAGTCAACTGTCCTGTCTCCAACAGGAGACAGTAAGAACGATTCAGAGGAAAGTGCAAGAAACCCTGAAGTGGGCACCTGACAATAATATGCCCACAGGAGAAGTTTTGATCTCTCTCTGCCATTGTTTTCCAATGGTGAAATGGGGATAATATACATACTGACGTCAAAGGGTGGGTGAGGATTAAACAGTTAAGGATTTTACAGTGCCTTGAGAATGAAAAGTGCTATGTAAGTGCAAGTTCCCATGGCTTTTACATTGGCCCTGATTTTGGGGAGGAAGGGAGGGCAATTCAGTTTTAAAATAATTTTGACTATTCAATCAAAATTGTAGATAATTAAAATCATATAAATAGCTTTCTAGGTCTCTTTTTTTTATTCCTCTGCGACCAGGTGACCCTGATTATTTTTCCCTTCCCTTCAAGCAATGTCCCTGACTCAGTTGTCAAAGACTGGAAAAGCAGAAGTGTCCATCTAGCTTTGAACTTGATACCTGCGGTGGAGTTACAAGGTTAAACAAATGGGGTGGATTTTTTTTTTTTAAGCTGAGCATTACATTTCAAAAAAGGTCTTTTCCCCTCCTCTAGTGCATTTTTAGGCTGCATGCACTCCTGCCTGTCTTACTCCGTCCCAGCTGAAGATTTCAAGGAAGATGAGCGCTCTATTTTGCTTCTCCCTTGTATTGCAGATAGGGGGAGGAGGTGGTTATTAGAGGGGAGCCCCCCCTCGCTTTTTCTCTCTCTAGCTGATAACACTATATCGCTCGCTCTTCTCCTCCTAGGTGATCCATTTCTAGGCAACGTGCTGGAGCTGCCAGCTCTCTCTGCATCCCACCAGCAAAGCAAGCTCTAAGCCATCCTGCGGACCATCAGCTGCTTCCCTCTGCTTTGCTCCAGGCACTGCTGCTCTGCCTCCTGCCCTGTCCAACCACTACCTTGCGCGACAGACACAGCACGCTGGGCTTGATTTGCAGATTTCTCCACCAGTTGTGGGAAGCAATTTCTAAGCAGGGGGTGGGGGGAAATCTCTGCATTACTATCTGCATTACCTTGAAGTTCACTTTGTTTTTTGGCCTAGGGGGGGCTTTTCCTGCAGGAATCTGGCTTCTAGAACCGGGATCTCCTATTTACTTGATTCTCCGCTCCGCCTTCTTCCTTACTGAAGGCGAGTTATTTGCTGCGGGCTCCCGGGGTTTGGGGCTCTCGGGCCAAGAGGGTTTTGTGTGTGTGTGTGTGTATGTATGTGTGTGTGCGCGCGCGCGGTGTGTGTGTGTGTGGTGGGTTGGAAGTTGTTGTGCAGGAGCCGGGACTGAGCCGATCCCTGGACCCTGCGGAAGGATGGAGATGGTCTGACGAAGAGGCGCCTGCTGCCCAGAGAAGCAATCGGGCTGGATGGATTCGCTGCCCGAACTAACAGCAGCGGTGGTCGCTATGCCCGGAAGCCCCCCGAAGTAACGCGGGGTTCTTGCAAAGGAGAGGGGCGCCCCAAACCCTGGGCTCTCCCCAGAGCCATCAGCTACTGTACACAGGCAATCGGGATTTAAACAGTGTTCCGGCATCTCCAACTCTTGGGCTTGCTGCGCTGTCCTTCATTATCCTCCTTGTAAGAAGAGATCTGACGCTCTTTAAAAGCAAAAAAACCCTAAACCCCAGGAGGACATGGAAGTTTTCTCTCTCATCTTGGTTGTGTCCGTCTGGTGGACTCGAACCTGGGAAGCGGCGATTGCAGATTCAATCATACATATAGGTAAGGGGGTTGCTGCATCTGCTGGTTACTTTTCGAGCTCGCCTTCGCAACGTCTCTCTCTCGTTCGCGCTCTTTGCAGTCCCTTTTTTCCTTCTTGCCATCTTCTTTCCTGCTCTCCCTTTTCCCCTCCGTATCATTGCTTCCCATAAAGATCTTTGCTTTTCTCCCCCCTCCGGCCCCCCCTTTTTAAACAGTTGCTCTTTATTGATGGTTCTTGATGGATGATGTGTGTTTAAATCTTGGGTTTCGTATCTAATGGCTTGGAGGGGTTTTTTGGGCGGTGGGGGGAGTAGCAGGAGAGTTCACACACCCTGTATTTGCCCTTAGCACGAATCTCCCCCCCCCCCGCCTTTCCCCGCGACTCACTAATTTGCCCTATCTGGGAACCCGAAAGTATCCCCCAGATGGTGTCGTCTAACCACAGCCACCCCTCGGCGGAACAGGTGGTTTGACAACGTTTCGCAAAGCAGGGCTGTGTGCAAGGGGAAGAGGTCCCGTGTAGCGCCCCCCCGCTAACCCTTCCTTCCCTCCAGGGTAAGCGGCGCCGCTGCTATCCCGGCTGGAGGAGCCGGGGCGGCGTAAACCCTCTCCCGGAAGGATTCGGAGCCAGCTGCTGTACAGACGGGGACTCGGGGTCCAGACGCACCTCCCTCTGCTCCGTCCCCGATCCAAGGAGGCGCATGGCGGGGCGTAGTTCTAACTCTCCCCCCCGTCCCGGTTTTCACAGAGAGGGCAGCAGAGGCGGGTGGGGGCGTCCCCTCGGCCAGCGCTGTGGCGGAGTTGGGGGGAATAGGGGATGCTGCTGCCCTGGAAGGGGTTAAGGAGCCAGCCCTGGAGCTGCTTGTGGCCCCACCTATTGGCAGCATGATGGCCACACGGGGAGTCAGAGAGCTGGAGGGAGGGAGGCGCTGTGTGTGTATGATTATTATTCACAGCGCTGTCCGCAGCAAGCTCAAGCTGTAACCCACATTTCTATCCAGACAGAGAGGGGCATAGGGAACGAGAGACAGCTGGATCCCCCTCCATGTGGCAGCCCGGCCTGCCGGGGAACAGTCCCTCCCTCCCAGCCTCTCCTCTGCGCGCACGCCCCTGAGAAATAGGTGCCTATTGTTAAAGGGCATTTTATTCTCCCCGCCAGGGGACAGCGCGGGTTCCCCTGCCTTCCCCGGGGGGGACTTTGCCTGGAGGGGAGATGTCTCACCCCCCCTCCCCCGCTGAATGATCTGCAAACCAAACAGGCAGGAGGAACAAGAGCATACAAATGTGGATGCCTGTCTGCAAGGCGTGCAATAAAATAAAAAGCCCAATCCCCCTTGCTGGCCCGCTGGGGTCGGGGGGAGCTTGTTCTCGGGTGTCTGCCGTGCGGGAGCCTGGGCGTGCAAATGCAGCTAGTGCTCTGCCTCGGATCTCTTCTTGGCTTCCAGTGCCAGGCCCCTTAGATCCAGGGGGCTCGCCCGCTCTCCGAGGTTGCCTTTGTAAACATGTCTGTCTGTGCCTATCATTTATAGCAGCAGTGTGTATAGCAGGGAAAATAAGATCCGAATTTAGCATTCCATCCCTGCACTTGCAGCTTTGAAAGTGACACTAGCGTTGGGGCAGCTGTCCAACCCTTCATAAGATCGCCAGGCGCCCACCGGCTATCAATTCCCATGGGTAAGGAACTTTACAGGGGTCAATCCTAATAGCTAGCCTTGACTGGAACCTCCAGTCTGCTCCTGAGGCAGAGCAATATGCCCTCCTTTTAAAGAGAGCATGGCTTATTAATTTCTTTGCAGTTGTCAACTATTAGTCACACTGCCTAGTGCTTTTGATTTTTAGGGGCTTATCACTCATTGACCACATCTTAGGGTTTGGGGTGACATCTTTACCGTGTAACAATCATCTACCTGATGAGGGAAAAGTGAATGCACTATATCCAGTCCTTTTTATTAAATGATCAGTTGTATGTACTGTAGCTGTTGGGTATAGTACCGGCAGAGGAAAATATCTCCTTTCTTCTCTCTGCACTGGTAATTCTTGTTTCTATTTGTTATTGTTTAAACTTATTTATTTTATCTGGTATATACGACACAAGTATTTACTGCTCCCCTCTTTCTTTAATGTGCCATTGGTTGGTAGATGCATCAACACAGTAAATCCTCTGGGTGGAGGGAGGTGGGGGACCAAAGTGGTTGCTTCTCACACAATTAATTTGACTTGAAAGACAATTAGTACATTTGACAAGGGGATTAGCTCTTTTTATAGACTGCTTTATGTTGCCATGATACTGGCAAATTTATAATTGTTACACATAGCTCTAAATCGTTTATAATTTAAAATTGAAAATAAATGACCTGCAATTACAGATACTTGAATGTCTAATAGGTCAGCAATTAAAACAGGCAATCCTGTAGAACTCAGAGGTGAAAACCATAATAATATCCAAAATGACCCTTACATTTTGTATTCTAGGTTTTATGAAACCCTAATTTGATTTTTTTCCCTGTATAGGTAATATTAAGTTACATATAATGCATTTAAGCAAGAATAATGAAAAGCCATTGTCAATTTAAGATGGCATGTTTTTTAGTTTTAATATTTTAAATAACAATAAAGGATGGAGAGAATCAGTCAACAAATTATTCTAATACTTGTGGATGGGATTTTCAAAGCGAAAGAAGAAAAGGAAATGTTTAAATTCTGGAGTAAAAGTAACACAGATATGTAATACAGATGCCCTCAGGCAATGAGCAGAATAAGCTATTTTCATAATTCTACAATGTTAACATGTTCAAATGGAAAATATTTCTAATATAGAGAGCCCATGTATAGGGGAGGTTGGGCGGGGGGGAGGAGGAAGAGGGGAGAATCTTGAAAAGAAATAGAACTAACATACTAATCCTTTGCACATGTATTCCTTTATGATGGTATATATTCATTATAGTGCACTAACTGCCTCACTTGACTGCATGTTGAGTATTTGATATATTTACCATAAAAAGGTTGCATTTCCGAATGTGTAACTATCCTATCCGACAGCTCAGTAGACCACCACAATACGAGTGAATTAGCAGCTGTGATTAATATGTTGGGGATGGTGTGGGGAGTTTTTTGTGTTATGGAATACTGATTCATTTTTTCTCTTCCAAACGAACACCCTTTTAATTATTCTAGTTGTATTTTCTGTTAATTTTTAGGGCAAATCAGTCTATTTTTCCAAAATATGTTCCTCTGAATATTGATAGGGCTGCCTATAGTTAATGTTTCTGTTGGCTAAGTATTATAAATAGGAGTTGGCAGTTCAAAAAGCCTGCATTAGGCATGCTTGTGAAAATGTTGAAATGGATCACCTCTGCTGTAATTATCCTTACCCCTATATAAAAAGAGGGGGATATGACATGTCAGAATTGTGCAGTTCTATGTTATGTTGCTTCTGTGAGCCTGTGCATTGATTGAGTAATTTCCTCAGACTCACATTACTTGATTGCTTAGAAGTTTCCTAATGATCTGTATGCTGTAGGAAGAACTCGAAAGCCGTGAGCAGAATGGCAATGATACTGTGTTTTATGAGGCTATTCAAAAAGTGGCTCTGATTTATGTAGCTCGAAAGCTCTGAAGTCTTTGAGATTAGCCACGCTGCCTGCTATTTTCTTCATACATCAGTCGTCCCACACTCTACTCTCTAAACACAACAGGAGTTTAGAACGGTGCCTTTAATTAAGCAGGGATTAGGTGGCATTTCTAGTCTACTGCAAGATTTGTGTATGGTTCATATCTTCTGCGAAGGATCTTATATTTTGTAATAAGTGCTCACTCCTTTATCTTGGTGTATGTGCACAGTAATATCTCTATGTACATGTGTTTATGTAATGCATAAATACACAAACACATGCCTGTATCAGATGAAGCAAAGCTGTCTGGGTCAGGTAGCAAATAAAACCTTTATCGTATAAGAGCGCAGGTGTAAAATGTCATTACAATCACTTTACAGAATAATGCAGTAAAACTGTAGCACTACTTTAACCAGTAAGATTGCAGTATGCAAATGAAGTCAAGGTTACTATATATTGTGTATCTCTCGCCACCCAATAATACCCAATAGCATGCTGCTCCTAACTTTTTCCATATCAACTGGAAAGTTCAAAACACAAATTTGTGTCTTGCAGTTTTTTTAAATTACAGAATTGTATAAAAACAATAATGCACCAAAGCTTTTAGACGGCAAGCTCTTTGCAGCAGGGACTATCCTGTACTAGATGGTAGTCAGGTGCACAGTGGGGTCCCAGCCTTGTTAAGGTGTGTAGAAACTAATTCAATCAATATACACTTTTAATAATAGAGGGACAACTTGTATATTCAGTGGAGGCATGTTTTTTTTCTGTTAAGATCTTGTGACAGCATTCAAATACCACCTGCATCTCCCGAAAAATTTATGCAGGAAAAGTGAAAAAACTAGTATGGAAGTATACACATCCGCATCTCAGGATTTGCTTAATATTAAGTCTGTGTTGTACCACTCCAAGGAATTTGTATACTATGGAGATCTGTGCCAGTATAAGAATCTGATCAGCTCCCTTGATGGGTGTGCCTTATAAATAAAGTTTTGTGCAAATCTCTTTAGTATAGAACTTGTTTTATATACTTCATAATAAGCTCAGACTCACTGATACAGTATATCAGCATAAGTCCTAGCATTTTGCATAAAAACCTTTACTTTTTATTGCTTGCTATGCCCATGTTTCTGCACCTATGTAGTGTATTATTAAATAAATACCGTGCTGATCTTGTGATTAATATGGCCCTTGCTAACAATGATGTACTGTACATCAATAACTCATTAATATTGTAGTAGTAATATTGAAATATTAGTAATAGTAATATTGAGTATTGGTTATTGAGTAATATTTAAATCTGTTTTGTATGGTACAGGAAATAAACAAGCACATGATAATAGGAAAAAATGAGTATTTCAATAGACCAAAAAGGCCTTCAGTTTTCTGTTCTACACTTCACTATAATTTGCCAGGGTAGCTTTTTTTTTTTTTTTTTTAACAATGATATGAAGTCCTCAAGTACACAGCATAGCATATGTTTAGCAGCTAGTATGTTTTATTAATATCTGAGAGTCTCCAAAATATATTGTACACTACATACTTAATGTCTTTATATGCATTATTGTTGAAATTCTCTTCCAAGAGCTTAGCACTGTTACGCCCTTTTGGGTCCCTATAATGTATTTTTAATGCTAATTACACTACTCCTAGAAGGGAAAATCTTCTGTGCATAGATTATGGCTTGTTGTTTTCTTCTAAGGACATACTTGCCATTAGGTGTCACTGCTTTCTGAAGTGAGTTTCTTTGCAGTCACGTAGGGCCTGATCCAAAGCCTACTGGACTCAAAGGACAGACTCCTGTGATTTCAGTAGGCTTTGGATCAGGCCCTAGCTGACAGAGTATGATTTACTCAAAAGACTTAAGTGACTGCTTTTAGTGTCTTAGTAGCTGCTTAAATTACTTCAGGGTCTTCGTACTGTATACAGCTAAACAAATAAGCACCCTATTTCAAATGGCTTTTTAACAAATGTCTAACATGTCAATTGTTGATACTATGTATGCTTTCAAATGACTAGTTATAGGTGCAGAGTCTTTATTCTCAGAGTGCTATCTCTGAAAATACCCTGTGTGTGGGGGTGGGGGGATCTCTTATGGCTGAGACTGTTCCTGTGTAAATATACCAACTAAGGTTCATTTAACTTAATGAACAAAGGTTTTAACTATGGTTCTCTTCTTCTCCCTCATCTTATAAAGCAAGTGGTATTGGGTTACTCCTCTGATAAAAGGCTTGAATTTACGTTATCTGCTGTGACAGCTTGTAGAATTTATTGGGGAGCTTTTAAAAATGTTTACTATTTAGCCTTTTCCGGCTATTTGTACTGTTGATCATTGTGTTTAGTTGTTTTACCTTATTGTAGCAAATTAATTTTGTTTAATAATGGCATTGACAATATGTTTTAAGAGAGACAAAACTTATCTTGGTATGGGTTATAATGGTTTCTGGTTTTACGTTAAAATTTGCCAAAACACAACTTACCCTAACATATAAAATTTTATAATTTTATAATATACACTAAAATACCAGAAAGGTGTTCAACTTTCAGTGGTGCAAATTGAGGATATGGGCAATGTCTGAAACATTCCTGATGGATTTGGGGCTGTAGACTTGTTATATTAAATGAAAACAGTTTTTATTGGTAAAAAGCAGAAAAAATGTCTAAACCCAGAAAATTCATTTACATCTTAATAAGATCTACAGATTAACTAGTATTGATACGTGGAAAGTGTTAATATGCCAAATGCCATCAGACAGTATAATGCAAGAGTTCAATAAATATAGTTACCTTGTGCCCTTGAAAACTTAGAATATCATTGTGTCTGTGGTGTTGTGGTTTGTGTTTTATTTATTTAATTTTTTAAACCTGTTGATGTTTTGGACATTAGAAGGAGCTAGGATGACCAGACAGCAGGTGTGAAAAATCGGGACGGCAGTGGGGGTAATAGGAGCCTACATAAGAGAGAGACCCCAAAATTGGGACTATCCCTATAAAATCGAGACATCTGGTTATCCTAGAAGGAGCTGATGGTCATCTGAGCTAATGAAACTGGCAGGCTGCTTCCAAAGTCCATATGCACTTCAAGGAATATCCTCCTATCAGATTGTTGCATGTTGACACCCTGACTTCCCTATTGTGTTGCGTCTTGGTCCTCAAGCTACCTCCACACACACACCCCACCCTGCCCCCATATAAAGTCCATCAGCAACTAGGAAAGCAACCCCTTGCAGGCCACAGTTACTAAAAATGATAGACTGAACTAATGTTGCATGTGACTTGGCTGCTAATGTAGACTGGTTCAAGTTGTTACTGACCAGTGTTGGAGAAAGCATGATACGGACCAGGTGGAATGTGGAAAGTCTAGCAAGTCATTTCTGTCAAATGTTGAAACAATTACATTATGCGAGCAGCCAAGCCATTGTCATCAGCAGTTGAGGTAGGACTGAAGTAATCCATGAATTATGAAAATTGTTGTCAAGGTTTCAGCATCCTAGAGTAGATTAACCTAGAGGGTGCAGATAAGGAAATAGTTGTCTCCCATCCTGCCCATTAGTGTAAAGGTGTAATGGTTTTTAATCTGGAAAGTGAGAGGGTGATAACTTAAATGCAGAGGGAGAGAGGAAAAGGCCTCTTTTCTCATCCCCCTTTTTCAGCTTTCAAAATGCTCCCATGCATACGTACCACCAAAACTCTCCCCTGTGACATTCTCTCAATACATGTCAGTTTTTACTTACTAAATGTTACTCTAGACCCTTAGTTGTGGAGGAGGAGGAGAAAGAGAAAGGGGGCGATTGGCATGGTTCAGAAAAGACAACAATTAATAATAGTGCATATGACTTGGACAGTTGTTACTTTTCTATTTAAATGCCAGATGACCCAGAATAGCATTTTAGGCTGATAATGACATGGAGAAGAATTTGGGTGCTGAATATGAATTCTGTAAGAGGTGGGACTTGGAATTGTGGCAATGTGGTGTCATTTTGTGATGCTGAAAGGGCGGAGATTGTATCTGTTTTTGTGCACTGTTGGTTTTTGTTGATTTTGAGCCTCATACTTGCTTTGGAACAGAAGTTCGTATGACATAGAAAATACAGTATGAACGGTAGGCGAGGTGGTGAGCACTGAAAAAAAGGATAACACTTCTTCAGTATATGCCAAGCTAACCTAGTAACTACAATGTATATGTATAGTATTAAAACTATACCAAAGTCTTCCTGTATAAAAGTAAATACTGTAGTTTTAGGCAATTGTAAACTGATTTGCAGGAGACAGTTTAGATTTTAAGTAGCTTTTATTTTTTACACACACACACACACACACGTGTGTTTTGGAATGACAGGGAAATATGGTGGAAGATGATGATGAAATATAGAAGTTTCCTGTAACTTTATTCTAGGTTTAGCTGACAAGGCATGCTCAAGAGGAAATTGAAAAGGAAGATGAGTGAAAAATGAAGGGAGGGGAAGAAATAAGATATCAAAGTTGAGAGCCCCCAGTACACTGCAAGATTCTCTTCATGCAGTAATTCTGCGGCAGTTGCGTTAAGTGGAAAAGATCTAAATCAGAGGGGAAAAATTGCAAAGCCACAGAATTTAAATGAAGAATTGTATGTGTATTTTAACTTATTAGATAACACTCTGTGCAAAAATGCTAATTATTCCTAATTGTTATATTTGCTTTTACCCATGAATAAAATATCACCCATCTTATAAAATATGCAGTGAAAATCATTAGATAATTCCTATTGGACTCTTTCATGCAGACTTAAAGAATTAAATCTTTTTTATTTCTTCATTACTTTTAAATCATTAACTGTTTTTAATAAGTTAGATTGCTAAGGCTAATACTCAATGTACCAAACAATAATTGGTTGTTTTGCAGAACCTTTTTGCTTCTGCTACCCTACGCACCCTGCACCAAATCTTCCATGCAGACTCAAATGGCGGTAAAGATTTCATTAGAATGTCTTTTTTGATAGGTTCTGGTTAATCTGCACCATGATGGAGCTGTGAACAGTAATATTTTTCACTGCTTTGATGGGAAGCAGCACATGGCTGTGGATAGAACACTGGATAGGGATTTAGTAGACCTCAGTCCTAGTCCTGTAGTCTCCGTGCCTCAGTTTACCCACTTAGTGTTCAGTGCTTTGAGATGAAGAGATGGCTTCTCTAGCACTTTTCATGTCCTACTTTACTATTTTTAAGTTTAGGTATAGAGGACATGGCCTATTTTCCCCATAAGTAGAGATTTGTGCAGTAGGAATAAAATACTTTTAAAGTCCAACTTACAAAAATCTTACTTGATGCCCTACATTCTACATTGTTCTCTGTCTGCCTACATGCTTGGTGCCCATTGGTGATGCTGATGGGTAAAAATAAAACCACTGAAGTCAATTAAGAGCTCAAGTCCCGTTGACATTCAACTGGGCTTAGGCTCCTAAGTCACTCTGGTATTTTTGAAAATATCAGCCACTCTACTTACGTGTAGAGAGAGATGCTAGTTTCATTACACTTGCATTCTAACCCAAACTAGACTTGCACAGGCTGCCTGCATAAATGTTGAAAGTGTTTTGTTGCAGAAAGTCTTGCCTCTAACTTATAGCTTTGGTGTCACATTACTGCCTGCATCTCATCATACCTGTTGACACCTGGCAAAACAAAAACAATAAAGTGATGGAAGGTATATAATGTGAGAGCACTTAAGGCTGACAAGGACAAGTTGTACTATTGTTGGTGCCTGGCAAACCCAATAAGGACACGGATGTCAAAATGTAACTGTCTATAGCACCTGGTCCAAAGCCCATTGAAGTCAATGGGGAGATGTTAATTGAATTCCATGGGCTTTGGATCAGGCCTGTAGTGAGCACCATTAAAAACTGACATTCACTGCACCATAGTATTGATCAGTTATGCAGTATTATCCATATATTTGGAATAAGAAATGCTGCCAATCTCCGTAAACCTTTCCTCTGCAGTGAAAGGACCTCCCTCTCCTTCCCTGCCACCCTCTCTTTTCAAATGGAGTCTTTTTGTTCATTCTTATTGAAACAAAATTGTTGACCGTACACTTCATTTTACAAAGTTTTAAAGGAGAAAGTGGCAAATGTCCTCTTTTAATGGTGCCCACAGGTCTGTGTAGTGTATAAGGTGAATGTGGGATTTGGTGAGATTCGTGGTCACGCACACGGTGCATTTGCTTTAAGAAGTGTGGGAACACCAGAAAGTAAGTTTGCTTGTTTGTTCCATTCATGGCAGGTGAAGTGGGGAGAAATATGTTCAGGTTGTGGAATAGAGTGCATTTCACTTTTAAGTCACTTACCAGAACCCAGCTTCTGTTTTCTAATGGCTGTTGATTGGTCTTAATCATCTTCCTAGATGACAAGTGTCCATATCACTCCCACAAAAATTGGCATTGATTGGCACCCTTGCCTTGATAGAAAGATATGAATAGGGATGGAGACTAAATTACACTTCATGCAACATGCTCCAAACCAGGTTTCCATTAGGATGTGCACTGGCATGGGGCACAGTGGGGAACCTTGCAATGCAACTACCCATCTTTTTTTCTGATAAGACTTCTTTCTCCAGAGCTGTCAGTATTGAAACTGTCATAATTGCGAACATCAATTTAAATGCATTCAAAAAGCAAAATGTTGTTTAGGATATTTTGATCTCTTATAAGGCGGGAAAATTTTCTAGACCGTAGAATCACAAGAAGCAATATCTGCATATCAATCCCTGCAATATAGGCTTGGGGCTTCTCATGTTTGGTCTAGCTAGTCAGACGACCTGCCTCCAGCAAAAGTTTATATCTGATTTAGAAAAAGGTGAAACCAGAATATAACTTCATAGTTTTGTGGTGCGTTTTGGATGTTCTCAAGTACTCTCGACTAGATTTTGATACGGAGATTGTGAACAGGATAAAGATTTGACCACAAGGCCACTTCACATTCTGCTGATAGAAGTATAACAACCATGTGGCAACCACAGCAATTGCTTCCATGGAAATGGATATTACATACTTCACTGCAGTTGAGCTGCTTGAAATAAGGAGAAGGCACCTCATGTAATTAGCCAACTCTCCATATGTGATCCATGGTCTACAGTTTGAGATGTTCTGAAAATTCCTTCTGCAGGCTTGATCAGTCTATGCTTCAAAATTTGAGGCTGAATGTAGCATGTAACTAGATATGTTCAAACTGGCTCTCTACATTTGAAACCTCTCGCCACCAAACTTGAGGAATCTTTGAATTTGAACTGAGATCCAAACTTTGACTCAGACTTTCACTCCACCAATAACTTTTTTTTTTTAATTTAGCACGTGTGGGTGGAAATTTTGTCTGTACTTAATCCTTTCTGGAGTCTTATTGAACTCTTTTTGGCCCTGTGATTTCTTGTGGCCATAGATGCATTATGCAGCATATAACCAACCTGGGAGAAAGTATTTCTTTTTCTCCACACTTTCCATAGCCCCACGTGTACCTCTATGCTTGGACCCAAGGTTTAAGTAACCCTCTCTGTAGCCTATAGGATGGATTAGATTAAGAAATAAGTAGAAGTTAGGCAATTTAGGCCCCAAGCCTATGGGAGTATGGGAGATTTAGAATTGCTAGGGGGAGAAACTTAGAGATAAACTTGGAGACAGTAAGATGGGAAATTGAAAGTTAGCAAGGACATGACCCACGGTTATGTAGCTGCTACATTTTGGATATACTTGGTTTGAGCAAGATTTTTAACAAGTGTTTTTGAGAATTGTGGAACCTTTTATTAAAATGCTATTGTGACATTGTGCAGTCTATATGGTTTTATAAAAACTTGATAATAAGTCAATATAATGTAACTGAGACCGTTTTAGAGAAAATACGGTAATAAGTGAATGTAAGTAACTGGGGTATGCCTCATGCAAAAGGTCTCTAGTAAGGTATCATTACAAAGCTTATAATCTACTGAGTGTGATCATCTGATTTGTATAAATGTACCACTCTTGTATCTAAAACTAGAAATATAAAATGTAACTCTGAGGGCCTATTGTAATTGTGTAAAGTGTGGACCATTAATGATGGATTGGAATCTTGATGACTCCCATTGTCTGCAGATGGCTGTATTTACCTGTGAGTCTTCCTGTATATGTGTGTGCTGGCAAGTGAGTAATGAAGTCTTGCAGTGACATGTGATCATGTCACCTGAACTGGAATCCATCTTTAACCTAGTGCTTTTCCAGTGAGGGGGGGGGGGTGGAAACCCAGAGAGACAAAGAGTTCCCGCCTTATGCAAAAGATATATAAAGGGGGGGGAAGAGAACAGAGAGGGAGAGGAGCCATCATGAAGAATCCCCTAGCTATCACCTGAGCTGCAACAAGAGCTGCACCAGGGGAAAGAATTGTGCCCAGGCCTGGAAGGTGTCCAGTCTGAGAAAAACTTACTGAAGCATCTCTGAGGGTGAGATTATCTGTATTTAGTTTGATTAGGCATAGATTTGCGCATTTTATTTTATTTTGCTTGGTGACTTACTTTGTTCTGTCTGTTACTACTTTGAACCACTTAAATCCTACTGTCTGTATTTAATAAAATCACTTTTTATTTAGTAATTTACTCAGAGTATGTATTAATACCTGGGGGAGCAAACAGCTGTGCATATCTCTCTATCAGTGTTATAGAGGGCGAACAATTTATGAGTTTGCCCTGCATAAGCTTTATGCAGGGTAAAACGGATTTATCTGGGTTTAGACCCCATTGGGAGTTGGGCATCTGAGTGCTAAAGACAAGCACGCTACTGCGAGCTGTTTTCAGGTAAACTTGCAGCTTTGGGACAGGAGATTCTGACCCTGGATCTGTGTCTGGAGCCAGACGGGAGTGTCTGGCTCAGCAAGACAGGGTGCTGGAGTCCTGAGCTGGCAGGGAAAACAGAAGCAAGGGTTGGCTTTGCACATCGGGTGGCAGCTCCCAAGGGGGTTTCTGTGATCCAACCCGTCACAGCTATCTATATTGATAGTATGGGGAGGACGTTGATGCAGATGTTAAGTTAAATAATCTGTAACTTAAAGAGCCAATAAGGGAAGTGGAAGAAATATAATTATGGTAAAAGCCGGTTTAATGTTACTTAGTATTGTAATGAATTATAAAAGGAGTAGCATTGCTAAATTGCAGGAGAGCTCATATTAACATCAAAAGGCTCCAGTTAGGTTCTAGAACCATAAGGCTGTACTTACTGTCAGTAACACCTTTAAGTGTAAGTATAACTGTAGTATTATCTAAGTTGTGGCTGCATGCCTGTTTGCTTAACTCGTTTTTCTTTTAAATAAAGTTTGGTTTTGCCTTTCAAAGGCTCACCGAGTGATCCTCTATTAAACTTTCTGTAACTGACGTAAAGGCTTCAACCTGAAAACTAAATTGGATGTATTGCCCCCATCTTAAACAACTTAGTATTAATTGGGAACATTTCAACATAAAGATCACACATGGAAATGTGTAAAGAGGAGGGGGAACCCTATCTCCCTCTTTAATGGTTGCATAGTTGGTTATAATTAGGGTGACCAGACAGCAAATGTGAAAAATCGGGACGGGGGATAATAGGAGCCTGTATAAGAAAAAGACCCAAAAGTCAGGACTGTCCCTATAAAATCGGGACATGTGGTCACTCTAGTTATAATGTAGACCCCAAATACAGTGAAGCTTTGAAGCATGTGTTTGAAGTCAGTGTGATTACTCAGTGCTTAATATTTAGCGTTTAGTACTTAAATGCTTTTGCTAGATTGGGACCCTAGTCCTTAATGACTTTTTCTATCAATATGGGTGTGATCCAACACTCACTTGAAGCTAATGAAAAGGCTCCAACTGACTTCTGTGGGCTTTGTATCAGGCCTTATACAAGTATTTGAGTTTAATAGGTTTTCAAAAGTTGGATCAGTGATCTCTAGTAACAGGGTTGCATGAGATGGAGGAGGAGGAAAGTATTCCCTGAAGGGAAGGAAGATAATGACATCATTTGGAAACTTAATGCTGAGGACCAAGTTCTGAAGGGTCTTGGGATGAACAAATCCTGTTCATTAATGTACCAGTTTATTACTTTGTGTTTTGTGCAAGGCTGTTGAATGTCCCTGAGGCTAGAATTAATTGGCTATTTGTTGTGTCAAGTGAAGAGTACAACAGTTTTAGGAAATAGGTTTATATTCTCCTATCCAGAATATGAAGGGAAAGAGAAACTCAATTCACGTGAATGACATGCTGGGAGCATTTTGTACCGGTATCTTGAAATAAATAATAGAAAGTTAAAAATGTCCACCTATATGGCTTTGAACTTTGTAAAATTCCCTCCCGCCCCTTTACTTAGTCTAATTTGACCTTTGGAACTAGCATTCAGTTTCTCTCCTCTTTCCCCCAAGTGTTGGCAATGAAGAGAAAAATATGTGCTATTTAGGGCATGTACAGCGCTGCAGTGGCACAGTTGTACCGATGCTGCAGCGTGTCTGGTTAAGACTCTCTGCTGACAGGAGAGAGCTCTCCCATGGACATAATAAAACCACCTCCGCAAAAGCAGAAGCTATGTCAGTGGGAGAAGCTCTCCTGCAGACACAGCGCTTATGTCAGTGCATCTTATGTTGCTCGGGAGTAACTTATACACACCCCTTAGCGACCTAAGTTATGCTGACATAAGCTGCAGTGTAGCATAGCTCTAGAAGCAACCCATGTTTGCTTTGAAGGCAGCTCCAGCACTAATTGCTGCCAAGTGAATTTTTTAGAGAGAATAGGGATCACTTGTAATGTGTTGCTCAAATGCTATCTTAACAGTCTGAATTGCACGGTCTTTTATATCAACACAATTTTTACTACTATTGTTTTAATAGTCTCTGTTGACAATGGTGAAATAACAGTGAGTGGTAGCCAATTTGAATGTAGATTCTGAAATGGCCCTCATTTATGGAGGACGTTTGAGGAGTATGCCTTGGCTCTCTGCTGTTATATTAAAATTCCAAAGTACTAACTTAGATTGAATGGTGCCATGACAAAATACTATACCATCTGCACATGAGAATATTATTTAAACAACCTCAATTCCTGGAAAGAGCAGACAAGTTTTGGAGTGAAGCAAGTCTGGCTCTAAATTAATATTCTAGTTCGAGGGTTCCCACACTGTTTTGTTGCGTGGCCCACAGCTCAACAGAGACATAAAACCAAAATCTCAGCTGATGTAAATTTGGCACAATTCCTTCTTAGTCAGTGGAGCTATGCCCACTTAAACCAGTTGAGAATCTGGCCCACAGTTGAGCAAGACACTACCTCCCATTCACAGTTGTATGTAACACCTCTCCTTCCACCACGGTCCCGTAACAGCTCTGTGACAACTGCAGCAATAGTTAACATGGCACAATAACATTAGTCACAGAGTATTCTTCTATCTAGAGAGGTTTATTGCAGTTCAGCGGCTGACAATGAGGAAAGCCAATACCATATGCTTAGACATTACCCACAGACCAATCCTCAGAAGACCTGTCCTATACTGACACTTAGGAAAGCTTCATGTTGAGAAGAACAATGTGCTTTGTATACCACATGAGACGTTCACATAGAGGGTCCATCTATGGTTGGAAAATAATCTCTTGTTGAAAGTGGTTGTCAACATCTAACACCCTCACCCCCATTCCCTCAGTGTTCATTTTGTTGGGGTTCAGAATTGTTTGGCTGATGCAGTTTGGCCCTGTTTACACTTCCTGACACCATTCTAGAGAAATCTACAAAACTGCTGGGATGGGATGGCTGGAACACTTTGTGAAACAGTGTCGAAACAGTTCAATTGCTTAAAAAAAGCATCAGCTGTTCTCCACGCAAGTTGTAGGAAAGATTCACTAATAAACATTACTGTGTATAGCTGTCAACATTCTAATGTAGAAATATCCATAGAAGTCCCAGAGAAGTCAGAGGAACAATTTTTTTTGTCAAAGGTTTTGATGAATGGCTAAATTTTTCAGTATTTATATAAGGGGAAAAACTTCATCATGAAATGGAAAACTTCAATTTGATTTAATTAGAATAGAAAGGAACAATGTATCAAATACTTACGTTTTTTTGGCTCTCTCCCACCCCAGAGGGGAGAGGAAAAATAAACCCAAATGTTTATGAACACTGAAAACTGAGTTCCACTTTTGGTTTGGGTTCAAATGAAATCAAAGCTAAGCAATTTTTTCATTTAGAATCATTTAACACTTTAACACGTCAATGAATTTTATTATGAAACAAATGGCTGACTTAAAAAATTTTCATGGAAAATTACCATATTTCATCAGGTCTGCAATGAAGAAAATACTGTGCCTTTTGTTGGAACTCTTTTTGTTTCCATTGTTCTTTGGGGCACGGACAGTCTTTCTTCAGTGACTGGCACTATCAGGTTCATGATTGGGGCTCCTTCGTGCCACTGCAGTTCAAATGCTAAATATAAGAATGAAAAGTATGAAAGTGGTGAAAAGGGAACTGGTTGCTTAGAAAAGGATTCCAACTCCTCAGTTCCTTCCTACTCTGCTAAAACCTTGACCTCCACTTAAACTGACCCCCACAACAGTCCCTGTCTAGTGTCCCAGTTTTTCACTTTGAAAATCTAGTCATTTTTGCTTAAGGATCAGACAGTTGTGGAGCCAGGCTAGAATGAAAGAATTCTGGGCTTGGTCTCATGCTTTGCTCAGGAAAGTCTACTGTTACTGGACAATATCTTGGCTTACCCTGTGTGGGAAAGGCAATGTGTCGAACTAACTTCTATTCTGATAAGCAGATTTGTGTCCAGGGTAAAGAAAGTTGAATTTGTTTTATACTGAGAGTGAGTTATTATAATTTCTTATGCTACTGTGTTGTTGTATGTATTTGGGAAGGGGGTTAGGGGACTGAATGAAGAGCAAAAAGACTCTCTGAAGTGTATGTTTAGGCCCCAAGATTTATGGATTTTTAGTATATTCTCTCTGGTAAGATGGTGAGGTAAAAAGGCTCCAGTTATCATGGCTGGGTGCTGAACAATCTGTACCAGTTGTACTGCAGAGGGAACTTGCATGAGGACATAGGATGGGACTGGATTTGTCCATAAATCTCCCAGGCTACCTCCACCATTGCTTGTTCTCCTTATTTATATATTTTTACTACCTTTTATTTTTGGCCGTTGTAGTGCTGACCAATTTAAAGACCTACAGCACTGGGGATTGAACATCAGGGGCTAATGAGGCTGAGCTCTACCTATTAAATCCCTTTTCCTTTATTTCTTTAAGCAAACAAGTTCTTTGTGGCAGATGCTTTTCTTTTCTCTGCTCTCCAGCATCACAGCAGAGAACACCTGGCCCTCTCACCTTTAGTTAGGTGCTGCTGTAAGGAAGGTGAGTCTTCTACTCCAGTCTCCACTAAGGGTATGTCTACACTGCAGTTATACACCTGCAGCTGACCCATGTAGATGCTTGGGCTCTGGGACCCTCCCACCTTGCGGGGTCCCAAAGAGCAGGCTCCGGCAGGAGTCTCAATATCTACATGTAATTAAACAGCCCCAGAGCCCAAGTCAGTTTACACGGGCCAGCCATGGACATATAACTGCAGTGCAGATGTAACCTAAGAGTACAGGGCATGGTAGGGATCTAGTCCCTGAGAGGAGACCTCCCTTCACAGTAAGTATAGAGAAGAGCTAAGAGGTATGCATATTCATGGGCTGCTTTTTTTTCCCCTCCAGGTCCCTGTGGAACTTGAAAAATCTGGCCCCTGAAGGCTAACATTTTTCAAGGTATTTAGGTGCTTAGTGATGTAGAGAGGCATCTTGTTAGATTCTCAGAAGAACCAAATAGGAGGGTGGTTAAAACAGAAATATGGTGAGGAGCCATGATCCAGTCATGGTGGAGGTGACCTGGCAGAGAGGTTGAATGTGGAACAAAGCAGCCTCTGACCCACTGGGGTTGAGGTAGGGAGCAGAACTGTGGTGGGTAGTATGGAGGGTGCAGAAAGAGGAGTAGTGGAAAGTTAGACCTGCTGGGAGGAAAACTTATTTCTCGAGGAGAGGGAAGAGCCCCAACCTGAGATTTTATTTGAAAGATCAAAAATGTGTGTCTGTGGGGTAATATAAACACTTACTTGGGAGACAAGTGGGCAGGAAAAGGAGAGGTTTCTGCCATTCAGGCCAGCCTTGTTGGGCACCAGCCATCACTGAAGTTCATAATTTAATCACATAAAAACATTTGAAGTCCACCAATATGCTTGAACTGTTACTATTATTGTGATTTGAAGTGCAGTAGTATGTAGAGTCCTGACTAAGACCAGGTCCACATTGTCCTATAAGTGTACCTAGTAATAGACAATCACTGCCATGAAGAGCTTGCAGTCTAAAGAGACAATTCATAAAAGGAGGGGGAGAAAGAAGGTATTTTCCTTGTTCGGTAGAACAGAGAATACAGGCATAGATTGGAGAAGTGACTTGCCCGATGCCATAGGAAGCTTGTGACAGAGAAACAAACTGAACCTACATCTCCCAAATCCCAAGCCACAAGATCATCCTTCCTATCCATGACCTGAAACAATTTGGTCTCTGTGCTTCATCATTTTTGATGGAAATGGTGATGTGGACAACTGGCTGGTAGAAACCTGACTGACAGCACCAGCTCACTTCACACATAGCACCAAATAGTTATCAGAAATAATGACTTCTAAACTTCTAATGAACTTGGCTAGATGTGAACCAGTAGCCTTGAGTTGTTGAAAACCGTCCCACTGCTGGTCCCTTGAGCTATCTATCTGTAGTGTATTATGTGAGTTGAATATTGGGTGCTTACACTGATGCAAATTCTTATGGGATGTAGGATGAAAATTAGATTTTAATTTTACATGGGTTAACCACATAATTCATATATCAGTGTTTCTAACTTCCTGAAGCAGAAGCCTAATTGTCGCTTATTTTCTAATGTTCTAATTTTTGTCTGCTCATAAGCTTTTTGGATCATGTTTTATAGCAGGTGTTTCCATTTTATTTTGCAATATTATAGTGTGTTACAAGATGCATTCTGTGAACTGTAGGTTACTGAGGATGTTTTCAGTCATCCATAAACACATACATATGCTGAATATGCATTTGATTGGTTTACTCTTTCCAATAGATCTTGAGACTTTTTTTTTTTCATCCATCCCTAAATTATTTGCATCAATTACATCCTTGAAAGAACTATACTCCATGAGAAATAATTATAGAATGGAAAACAAATCATTTGAGGTTATTGCAGTTTAGCTGAAAGCTTGGTACATTTTTGGCAGATCTGTATATTGGCACCAATTTACTAATGAGTGCATTTTTAACACTAGTTCTGTCCTCCATAACTGAGCTATTAATGTAACTTTAATCAACTGAACTAGCACAAGACATTTATAATTGATCAAGGGTTGCTAAACCAACATTTGAACATAGATCAGCAGTATTTGTATAGGACAGTAAAGGTTAAAAAGCCACTGATTTTTCTACTTTAATGAGAACTTGCCTCAAATGGTAGTGTATATTTATAATATATTTCGATGCAATGATGTTTGCTAGTGAAGTCTTTCCATGCTATGTTTCGTTGATATATTGTGTGAGTTATTAGAATTCTCTAATTAACCTGGACTTGAGGCATTGACTCATTCCTGATCTGCTGTATCCCTAATCCTCTGCTGAAAATTTTAAAAGCTTTTTATTTATTTATTGGTCTGCAATTACAGTAGTAATGCACTGGGGCATGGAAACGCTCTAGAAAGTTTTTTTAAATCAGTGAAGCAGCAAAGATGAGCCCAAATGAGTTTGTAGGGTTACTTGTTTTTTAAAATTTTGTGGCCTGCACAGCCTCATTAAGCTTAATGTCAACTGCCATGAAATTAAAAATACTTTGCAATTCATACTGTATTTGGCACTTTGGTATCACTGTCCCTCACTACTGTCAAGCGCAAACAAAAAAAAAAAAATTAAAATCCTGGAAGGTGATCAGACCTGGTGGTGATGCTATATACTAACGCATACTGAGCATACTCTCTAGGAATAGTCTGGGGGGAGGGATAGCTCAGTGGTTTGAGCATTGGTCTGCTAAACCCAGGGTTGTGAGTTCAATCCTTGAGGGGGCCACTTAGGGATCTAGGGCACAAATCAGTACTTGGTCCTGCCAGTGAAGGCAGGGGGCTGGACTCGATGACTTTTCAGAGTCCCTTCCAGTTCTATGAGATAGGTGTATCACCATATATTTAACAATGCATCAAGAGACATTTGGCCCATTGCCTTAAACATAAAAATCATTATCCTATTTCTGCCCCTATAGAAAGAAAAGTAAAGCTCCTGTTGCTTTCAGTGGGAGCAAGATTGCAGTATAGATAGTTGTCTTGGCGCAGGTAATGACTTGTTCTCTTGTACAGCGCCTAGCACAATGGGAGTCCTGGTTTATGACTAGGACCTCCAGCCGCTATTGTAATACCAATCATTACATAGTATCATTTAATGTCTGGGCAAAATTGTTTCCCTGACTAAAGTGGCTGGGATGTGTGGGATAGAAGGAGCAAACGATAGGTGGGGATGACCCTAGACATTCTAACCTAACCCTCAAATAGCTTAAGAGCTGAGTTGAGTAACTGATTTTTCAGTTTGGTGGCCAAACCTATAAATCCCCTTAAACTCTGTTTCAGGTCAATCTGAACCAGAAGTCTTCCATTTTTTCTTGTCAAAACAAAAACCTTCAAAAACATTTGTTCTGGGTTCAACAAAATGTTTCATTGGATCAAAAATATTTAATTTGACCCAAAACCGTTTTTGATTTTATTTCATCTTCGGCTATATTTTTTTGCACTTAAAAAAAATCCAAATTTCAAAATGATACATCAGGCATGTCTACACTACCCCACAAGTATGGACTAAGGGGTGCGAACAGAAGTGCACGCTGAAGTGCTGCACTCTAACTGCCCCGTATGGATACTGAAGGTGCAAACTAAAACATAGTCCTCTTCAAACAGAACTATATTAGTGCAAAGTAGGAACCTTTTAGTTAATGCCCACAACATCAAAATGGGGGAGTTACAAAGCAGCTCTTTGGTGCATACTGCTATTCATACCCTGTAGTGTAAATGGGGGGGCATGTTCATAACCTCAAATGAAAAGTTGAAACATTTTGTGTATTGAAAATATTGATACTAAATGTTTTGACTTTCAAAAATCTTTTTCAGCTGAAACTATTTTGCAAATTGTTTACTAAAAAATTTAGTTTTGGGACAAACAACTATTTGTAGGCAAAACTTCAACCAGTTTCCTCAGGATCCTTAGTTGTGCTACTAGTATTAAGTATCAGGATGAAAAACTAGCCAGAGTAAATTGGCATAGATCAATCAGCTACAAAGGCATTAACCTGATTTAATAAGGTGAGGATTTACCTCTTATTTCTACTGCTTATGCTTTTGTGTATTTCACTCAGCTTGGATGGCTGTTTTTAGTCAGTTTCACTTTCTAGGTTACATGCACTAGTACAGGGGTCAGCAACCTCTGGCACGCAGCTTGCCAGGGTAAGCACCCTGGCGGGTCGGGCCAGTTTGTTTACCTTCCGCGTCAGCAGGTTCGGCCGGATGCGGCTCCCACTGGCTGCGGTCCACCGTCCCGGGCCAATGGGGGCTGCGGGAAGTGACGTGGGCGAGGGACGTGCTGGCTGCAGCTTCCCGCTGCCCCCATTGGTCTGGGACGGCGAACTGCGGCCAGTGGGAGCTGTGATCGGCTGAACCTGCCGCGTCGGCAGGTAAGCAAACTAGCCCGGCTCACCAGGGTGCTTACCCTGGTGAGTCATGTGCCAGAGGTTGCCGACCCCCGCACTAGTACAATGCCTTGTTACCTGGGTTTCTGAGGATCCACAGGCCTAGAACCCTTGTGTGAAGACGTTGGGATAGTTGATGCTCCCACATTGTCACTTGGAAGCTGCAGAGCCATAGCCCAGGAATGCTGTGGGGATGAGGCACTGCAGGAAGTATTGCCCAATGGGTCTGGAATGACAGCACCCTGTGGCTTTCTGATTGGCCTGTGTTCCCTTTTTTAACCCTGGAGAGAGTATGAGGAAGGTGTCTGGGCAGTCATGAAGACTTGTTGTTTGCTGCGTCTCTACGACTGATCTTGCTTTCTGATCCCCATTCTCTGACCCCCATCTTAACTGTGACCTTGCATCCTGATGCCAGCCTGGTAACTATTTCTCATCTCCAGTCCCCATCCTTGGCCTGACTCTGGCCTGTTGATTCTGGCTCAAGCAATTACTCTGGTCCCTGCTTACTGACTTGTGGACACCAGCCCAGCTCTGACTACTAGGAAAGACTGTCTAGTCCCTTGTCTTCTTAATTTCCAGCAATGCAGGGGAATGTTTAAATATTGAACTGTTTGTGGTGAAATGAAAACTATATAAATACATACATGCTAATGGAAATACTTCCATTCTACGAGGTCTTATTTTGTCCCCATTTATTCTCGACATTTATGCTGTAAATTATATTTTTCTTAGCACAAGCTGAATTTTGAGACAAAGCACTTAAAAAAGAGACTATAGTTAAATGGCTTATTTGTCTGGCTGTTCTTTGTCAAATGGTCATTTACTAGTCTCTTGTTCAACTTGAACGGTCATAGACTCCATGTAAAAAGCAGATTAAGTGCAAATCAGATAGGAGAACATCTATGTAAAACCATACCGTGTACAGCCAAGGAGTTTGGCATGAAGTGCATCAAGGGAATTTGCACACTTCGGCCTTTGTGCCATGTGGAAAGCTATATTTGACCTTCAGGTGCAAACTGTCAGGACAATGTCTCTGATGTAGCAATGGGACTGCTTATACACTTAATTTTTTAAATTTGATTTTTAAGGTCAGAAAGAACCCCGTGATGATCATCTAGTCTGATCACTTGTGTAACACAGGCCCTAGAGTGTGAAGATAAGAACTTATAACCCGTTGACCAGTTACTCACTTTGTGAAGCACAAGTACAATCTGTGTCTTGAGTATTAAAGGAAAAACCTTTGGACAGGTCACCAGGATGCAGAGGGCAGTACCATGCTCCTTGGCTCTTTGCTTTGTAATTATTGCGGCTGCCCAGTACACCAAACCACTAGGGTGGCAGTAGCATGTCAGGTGTACTGCAACTCCATAGCCAGCACTAGGTCAGGGGTGGGCAAACTCTTTGGACTGAGGGCCACAACTGGGTGGGGAAATTGTATGCAGGGCAGGGGGTTGGGTTGCAGGAGGGAGTGTAGGGTGTGGTGTGCAGGAAGGGGCTCAGGGCAAGGGACTGGGGCAGAGGAGGGGCTCAGGAAAGGGGGTTGGGGTGTAGGAGGGGGACAGGCAGGGGGCTCAGGGCAGGAAGTTGGGGGTGGGGTGCAGGAGGGATTTGGGCTCTGGCCCGGCGCCGCTTACCTAAAGCAGCTCCAGGGTGGCAGCGGTGCATACTGGGGCAGGCTCGCGCTGCTCCAGGAAATACTGCGGCTCCTGAGGGGGGGAGGCGGAGGTCTCTGCATGCTCTGCCCTTGCTGAGCCTCCAGGTACTTCCCCCGAAGCTCCCATTGGCCACGGTTCCCCGTTCCTGGCCAATGGGAGCCGCGGGGGGGAGGGGGCGGTGCCTGGAGGCAAGGGCAACGCATGGACCCCTTTTGTCCCCCCGTCCGGGGACCGCAGGAACGTGGTGCCGTCCGCTTCTGAGAGCGGCGCGGGGCCCACGGTGCCATGGAGGTGGCAATCCCACGGGCCAGATCCAAAGCCCTGAGGGGTTGGATCTGGCCCGCGGGCTGTAGTTGGCTCACCCCTGAGCTAGGTCTTGTTGGTGCTAGCCCTGGTGGGTCCCAATAACCACCCAGACACGTGGCTAAGTGAAAAAGTGTTTTACTAGGGCTGTCAGGAAAGAGAGAGCTTGCAAATAATCTAGGTATAGAGGTTTAAACAGTTACAGTTCAAGGGAGCAATAGCAGTTGTTTGCATCTATGGGCAGTCGGATCGAGAGTCAGGGCTCTTCAGCCCTAGTGCTTGTGGTGTCCTCGCTGGCCCAGTTTCTATTTCTGCAAATAAGCCATTGCAGACTTCCTAGGGTGACCAGATGTCCTGATTTTTGGGACTTTTTCTTATATTGGCTCCTATTACCCCCCATCCTCTGTCCTGATTTTTCACTTTCTGTCTGGTCACCCTAAGGCTTCCAAGCCAAGTTCAGTTAGTGTCTCTTATTGGGGCCCTCTGCACTGATTCCCTGCTGAGCTGCTGATGCTCCCCCATAAGTCCCACACAGACCTGCACCCAACTGTATTATCTGGCAATCAAAGCCTATCTCAGGAATTGTGGACAGAGCTGTACACAGGGTGTCTCTCTAGCTCCCTACTGCCATGTGTCTCCCACTCCCAAACAGAGCCAGACCACTTGCTCATTCAGGACCTTTCCCCTTATCTGGCCTGGAAAAGGGAAGTATTACAAGTTAAGTAAATTTGGTTAAGGAACAATCATTTTATCAAAATAGGGGGAAAGGCTAAATCAATGACTTGTTTAATGGTGGCCTGACACACACACACTGTGTGATAAACAGTTCACATTGTGTCACAATCTCTAAAGGATTGAATCAAGTTAAATGAGGGTGTTTGGCCACTAGCACAATGTAATAATTATCAGCATCTAAAGATAGTTCAGATAATTTCTCAGAAATGTTGGAAAAGAGACTTTCTGTCTGTGCCACACAGAATAGAGAGAACTGTAGATATCTGAGATTGCCTGGTATCAGTTAAAAGAAAACAAAATGGAATAGCTCAAAAATTAGGTGTTCCTTACTAAAAAAATTGTCTTCCTTTGGAAAAGATGTCTCAAGTTTGGAGGGGAGCCGCAAAATTTTATATACTTCTGTTGACACCCATCCCTTCTGTGTATTTGCAAAGTTCATATTTTTGGGGGGGAGGGCAGATTTAAACTTAATTGAAGTCAGTAGAAGTATTCCCACTGGCTTTGGATTAGATCCTATGTGTGCTTGCTTTTTTTTTTTTTTTTTTTTTTTTTGGTTTAAAATCATTGTCCAGTAGTCTGATATTAAAAAGAATCCCTTCAATAATGTATATATGATTCGAAGAAAACATTTGATAAGCTTTCAAATTTCCAGATGTAAATGTGAGGAGAGAAACTACTGAACTCTTTTCTAAACACTCAAGCATTCTTTCTATTGTTTCATCTGAAGGGTGAAATAACTTTGACCCAGTAGTTATTTAATTTTAGGTATGAGATATTGCAGGGAAACATACCATCACTGACAGCTGCTAAAGGCAGGACACCAGACTAGATGGAATATTGGGCTGTACTGAAGTCTGTACATGACCATTCCTATTGACCTAATAGATGGTTTGTCTTCACTGTGACACCTGAGTACCTATGTTCATTAATAATACTGGAAAGGAAGGTTGGTATTGTGGGTAAGGAACAGGACTGAGGCATGGGGACCTATGGATTCAGTTCCTGGCTCTGCCACAGGATGCATGACCTTTGGAAAGTCATGGAAGTCCCAGTTCAGCCAGGTACTTAAGTGCATGAGGAATCCCATTTAAATCCATGGGACTGCTTGTGCTTAAAGTTAGGTACATGCCTAAGTGTTTTGAAGACCACAGTTCATCTTTTTATTATGCCTTACTTCCCCATGGGAATAGTTACTTATGTAAGCCCCACTCCTGTTCACCATCCAGTACAAGGTTGTTAGAGATAGGGTAAGTCTGCTTTGTGGCTTTTTACACAATTTTGGGGTTGCTCAACGTGCTCTGCGTTGTGTGTCAGTGTGTGTTCCTCTCAGGGGTGGCTCCAGGCACCAGCACAGCAAGCACGTGCCTGGGGTGGCAAGCCGCGGGGGACAGCCTGCCGGCCGCTGTGAGGGCGGTAGTCAGGCTGCCTTCGGCGGTGTGCCTGTGGGAGGTCTGCCTAAGGTGACCAGATGTCCCGATTTTATAGGGCCAGTCCTGATTTTGGGGTCTTTTTCTTATATAGGCTCATATTACCCCCCACTCCCTGTCCCCATTTTTCACACTTGCTGTCTGGTCACCCTAGGTCCGCCGGTCCTGTGGTTTTGGCGGCAATTGGGTGGCGGGTACGCCTAAGGCACGTTACTGGCGGCCCTCCCGCAGGCATGCCACCGAATCCACGTTACCAGCGGCCTTCCCGCAGGCATGCCGCCGAAGGCTGCTTGACTGCCATGCTTGGGGCAGCAAAATACATAGAGACAAGACCAACTCAGACAAACCACCAAGAATGAAGTTTTGTTTTCTAAGGAAACCTAGAACACAATTCCAGTCCAGCAGCCACCTCTCTACTTGCCTCATGCTACCAGCTTTGATGCTACCTGCTGGGAGGGCAGAGCGTACTTCCTGGCAGGAACCAGGAAGTTTTCACAGCATGCTGCAGTTTGTAGTCCACAGCTTGCTGTTCCCACAGTTGCTGCTGAAGCACACTAGACTTTAGGGTAGCACAAAGGGAATTTAAGCATTGCCACTGTCTGTCTTGTTTATTGGATTGTAAGCTCTTCAGGGCTGGGACTTGCTTGCTGTGTATATGTATGATGCCTACCAGAATGGCATTCCAATGTCAGCTGAGGTCAGTAGTGGCTACTCTACTGGTAAGAGAATATTTGCATCAGTGAGTAGAATAAGCTATGATGTTTCAGCAAGGCAAATTCAGAAAGAAGAAATAAGCTTGTTGCATACACCTCTACCCTGATATAACGCAACCCGATATAACACGAATTTGGATACAACGCGGTAAAGCAGCGCTCCGAGGGGGCGGGACTGCGCACTCCGGCGGATCAAAGCAAGTTCAATATAACACGCTTTATTATTATAAATTATAGGTAACGCACCTATAGCACTGTACGATTTTTTGGCTCCCGAGGACAGCGTTCTATGGGGGTAGAGGTGTAGTATAATTTCAAGGGAGTTGTCTGAGTGGTGAAATCTGGGAGAGGTTAATTTTTTTTTTTTCAAAGCTATTTACTCAAACATACTAGAAGGGTGAATGCCCTGGAGTGAGGACACTGTTGCTTAGAACAGTGCAGCCACATGTCATTTCAAATATATAGTTTTCACTGAAACAAGGAAGTTGTGGGATTTAAAAGGCTGGCCCTGACACAACCTTAACTATGGCGTTGCAAATATAACGTTACATCTAATCTTTCTTTTCAAGACCTAATGCCATTTTCCATGACTATCTGCTGTTCCTTTCAGGCTTGCATTGTCTTCTGGAGTTTCCTCTGTTTGGAGTTTCTAACACCTGTCTTGTATCAATATCCAAATATTCAGTGACTCTACTCACAAGCCAGTCATGCAAGAGTAAATGAGGTGCCCATACTGAACTTATTTGGATGCTTAATAAAAATGTTAATCAATTGGCCTGTTGGTAGCGTGCATGCTACATGCAGGCTTTAAATGGAAAAGTGATATTTATTTCCTGAATTACAAGAAATTGTTTTATAGCATTCTAGCTCTATACTTTCTATACTCTTACCTTTTGTATAAGCCATATAAGTTATCTTATAACGTGGCAAGTGGTTTTGTAATGCAATGACTGGCCCAATGCATATACAGTGACGGTACAGATATATGTGGCTGCACTCGAGATTCTGGTTATATTCTAGATTCGCTTTATAGGCCTAATTGTTCAGAGGTGCTGAGCAATTGCAGCTTCCACTGAGATAAATGGGAGTTGTGGATATTCCACACCTTTTTGAATGTGAGTTCTATATTTTCCAAGAAGGAACTATAATCTTCTTCCTCTAGTGAAAGTAGTCAAGACAAATGCTTCCTTAACAGGTCACGGTTGTTCCCTGCTATTGAGACCGCCTGACCTACTGAGAGGGAAACAGTGTTCCCATCCTAATATCCAAAGGGTAGTAAGTGCCCAGATTCCTGACTGGAAAAGAGTAGTGAGTCCTGTTCCTGGTTTCTACCTGTTCACGATGTGGGTCTGCTAATGACTTGCCCTGTTATGTTCCTGGCAGCAAGCCCCCTTGTCCTGCTGTTTGGGCTCCACTTGCAAATAGCTTCTGAGGTGTCCCCATCTTCACAAGGAGGAGAGTAATTCTCTATTCACTCAGTGGTTCACTCAGCCTTCAATCTTTGTGTTGGCTCGCTGCGCACTAAAGTCGATGGGTTTGTAGTATGGGATCCCTAAGTTACCAGCAAATGTTAAGTGTTTGAAGTTTAAGATTGGATGTGCCATCAAAAGTTCAGGTTAGAGCCATATACATCATTCATGGGTTTGGTTTGCTGGCTATTCTGAAAAGACTGACAAAATCTCATTTTGGGTTGAACAAAATGATTCCTGTGATTTTTGAAAGAAATGTTTCATTTTTGAATTACAGCATTTTTAACACATAAAATGTAACTTAAGGAAACTTCAAAATGAAAAGTCAATTTAATTTAAAAACTGTTTTGAAAACGTTTTCAGAAAAATTAGGCAATATTTTAGACTGAAACTGTTACATGAATTCAATGCAAATTCACAAAATGATTTGGTATGAGTCTACATTTTTGCATCCTCCCCCCCCCTCAATTTTTTGATTGAAAAATTTCATCCGGCTCTAGTTCACATATGTTTCCCTGTATCTTAATGTAACCCCAAATCTTTGTCTATCTTACTCAGCTAACTGGAACTTCAGTGTTTCATATGAAATCAGAAAGCGTAAAGGCATATATCATCTTTAAATCTTGGACCCTAGTTGGAGGAAGGTTCAGATTGGTTCTTGTTGTAGGTAGATCAACATTCTGTTCTTGCTGGCATGTGTGACCTTGGGCAAACTGCTTCACCTGTCTGTGCCTGAGTTCTCCATTTTAAAAGCACAGACAACAATACGTCCTGTGTTGGTTTTGTCTATAAGTTCTTTGGGCTAAGGAGGACTGTCCTGTGTGTGTGTGTGTGTGTGTGTGTGTGTGTATCACGTCTAGCACAATGGTGTCCTAATCTCTGTAAGGCTCTCTAAGCATTAAGGCAGTACTAATGACAATACAACTGAGATCAGGATCTGTCTCTATGTATCTATTAGGCTGCCATTTGGAGAGGATGAAATGTTTCTATTGTTTGAACTATTTGCCTTTGAAAGAGCTGGGGGATTGATAGGGTTGAAATGTCTACTGTCTTATTCCTGTAGTGGTATTTTGAGCTGTTAGATTATGGTGGCATTTTTATAAAGGTCAGGGTCAGCAATTTGATGTGTTCTGATGGAGCACAACATTCCACAAGGTGCATTTAGCTATATCCATGTGTACACTAGGAAAATGCCTGTGGGAGTCTTGGGATTGTAGGCAGGTTCAAAAATGTTGGAGGCTAACAAACTAGAGGAAGCTGTGTTGGAGTTGGATTCAAAGCTACAATTCAGAACATGTGTAGTTCAGCATGTATTTATACTTAAAATAGGGTGACCAGATGTCCCGATTTTATAGGGACAGTCCCGATTTTTGGGTCTTTTTTTCTTAGATATGCTCCTCTTATATATGCCCCCCCCCCCCCCGTCCTGATTTTTTCACATTTGCTGTCTGGTCACTTCAACTTAAAATGATTTCTTAGTTATAAATTCCTGTTTGAAGGCAAGTCTGCTAAGTATCCATGTGATGGCTAGATTACTTCCTGTGTATTAATGTGTCCTGAAAGGAGGTTTTCCATCTCCTCCCCCCCCCATACCCCTTGGTAAATATTGGGAACAGGAACTGCGTTCCAGTTGTGACATTGATTTTGAAATGGTTTATATGTATTTTTGAGTACTATGTAGCCACAAGTCTTAATAAATCCTATTTGTTTGAGAGATTACTTCACCTAGTCTAATTGGAACAACTTCTATTGGTGCAAGGTACAAGCTTTCAAGCTACACAGAGCTCTTCTTCAGGTCTTTGTAGTTCAAAAGCTTACAACCTCCACCAACAGAAGTTCATCCAGCAAAAACTATTACCTGCTGTCCTGGGACCAACGTGGCTACACCACTGCAAACAACTGTTTGTTTATAACAATTCGATACACTGTGGTTTTAAAGTTGCCAAAGGTTAATATGAGCTTGAAAGCTGAACTACAGGTTGTAATAAGTGTTGTGATGGCAGGTTGTTTTTGTTTTGTTCATTGCCATCTTGCCAGGGCCTAATCAGTAGCTGAATACGACACTGGCCTAGAAGGGCCTTCAATCTGATCCAGTATCCTAGTTCCTATGTCTTTGTGCAATTTGATATAGGAATCTCTTTGCTGTAGAATCTGAAGTGACATACAAGTGGTAACACACAGCTATATGTGGAGATAAATTTCATGCATCAGTACCAGGGAATTTTTAACCTGCTTCCAAGTTCAGTTTGAAGCTAAGGGTCTCACAGAAATGGTGCTTAATTGTTCTAACTGGCTGGCTGGAATTAAGAGGGAAAGGCTTCATTCAGAGCGTGTTCAGTGCTCTGGCATGCTGAGTGAATGTGGAAAATCTGGGATATCCTAAACCACCTTAGCACTTGTCTGCAAGGGGAAATTGACTGGTATGTGACAGCTATGCCAATAACTCCCTGTGAGGATGTTCTATTCTGGAATATAAGTGACTTTTATTCTGGTATAATTATCTTTGGAATCTTATTACAACACCCAGTACGATGGGGCCCCAATCCAGATTGGGATTTTGGCACTACCATTCTATAAACATTAACTACTTACATGTTTATGGGAATAGATATTGCTAAGGATGAATAATTCTTTCTGGTTACTTTTTGATTTTCTTCTGTATACAAAGCTTTCCCTTTTCTGTTCTAATATTCATATGTAGTTCAACTTTTGTACATATGATCCCATGTATATTTGTACATACTCATTCAATAGAGCTTTATAGTGGAATAAGGAATTAATTTGTCTTGCAATTTTCTCCTCACCTTTTGTCTACTGCTTATAAATATTAGAAACAACAATTGAGGGAAGAAGGAAGACATTTAATGTTAGGGCCATCTTTGAAACATAAAGGGAACAGGTATCAGCCTTTAGCTCCAAGCACTATAAACCAACCCAACAAGTTATTTAGTGGCAGCGTAAGTCATTAAATTGACTTTCATTAAGTAAACCCCCAAATTCTGGTGTTAAATTGCATTGAGGGTCCATGAGAGATGCTATAACAGTATTTCACTGATAGCCTCCAAATGGACCTAATGTGACAGCTGGCTTTATAGGGAATGTAATTTGGACTCTATACCACCACAGTTCTTAAACATCTTATACAAAACTGTCAACCATGCCCATTGACTGTTAAAATGGAAACATGTTGCCTGTTGTGTAGTTACTTGAAAGAACCATTTACACTGCACTTCATTAACTCCACAGAAAACGAATCAAACGTGTCTGAGAGGAGGAGAAGTCGATTATTTTCCACATCTTAAACAATTTTGGAAATATACCACAAGTGGTTCAATCATTTGGGCAGTGCCTTGTGGGAGTGAGGAGTTATCCATTTTAGCCATTAGCACATTAGCAATGTGAAAAACGGGGCGAGAAGCACACACTTCTATTACCAGGCTGACGGACCATTCAAAGTAGTTGGGGAGTCATTAGGTGACACATTGCTGTCCTTACTTAGGTCTGTAGCAATTGGGAAAAACTCTGAATCATTTGGGGACTTCAGAGATTCAGACATCTGCCTTCAATAAAAGTTTTCTGCTTAGTGTTGTTCATACAAACAGTTCACGAAATGATTCAGAATAGTACTATATACTATTCTAAGCCTTGTACCATCACCATGGTTATTGAGTGCCTATAGAAGGGAGTATGGAATGTGCTTTTAAGCAAAGGGGAAAAAGTACAATGTGAGGAGCTGTTTGAGTCAACATATGGTTCCACATTTTATCACACATAAATAATTTGGAGAGAGAAGCGTAGTGCTTAAATGACAATGTATGTCTATCCAATCTGTTTCTAATAAGTATTTACTGGTATATCATATCAGTTCCATTCTGTTTGTTCACACAAGTGGTATGCTATTGGGTTGCTCTCCTCTACTTCTGGTAGGCAGGTTGCAGCTGATTACAGGGGATTGTGGGTGAAATCTGGCTTTCAAAGCATCTCATTCAAGCTCCTTGGCCAGGTTACTTCCCATGGCTTAGTATAGCAGTTTGTCCAATGGCAGTTCTGTGTTTTTTGTTTTTCAGCAGAATTCTTGTTACTCCCCTTGGATTCCTTTCAAGCTCTCTTGATTCCATGTGTTGGCAAGTAACTTATTGCATGGTATCTTTCAAAAGATCTCTCTGCAATGGAGGGGGGAAAAGCCATAGATTCATTGACTGACTGCAGTTATGTGCAGGTGTTCATGCCCATCTGCGTACAGATGAATAAATATGAAAAACTTCAGTGTTTCAGGATGAAGACACAGAACTCTTCTTCTCAGCAACTATCTTTATATCCCAATAGTTGCTAGCAATCTGTAATTCATCGTAGGCTCCCTGCTTTCTCAGTTTGGTTTGGCAAACGTATAAGTGGTAGTAACAATGTGAGGGTAGTGGTGATGGTGGCGGCAGGATCATGGAATACCATTGTCATAGCTATCTGGATGACTGAATAGTTAAATCCTGTTCACTTATTTGTCTTTAAAACACATTTGGGACATCTTTGGATTTGGTGTGAGGGAGTGCAGCTTCAATTACACCAGGAACTTGTTTGATCCAATAAATTGTCTTGTCCGAGAAGATGACTAACTTTGGCAGAATGTTGTGATGAAGTGGTAAATTGCTCAGCAATTCCTTTGAAAGAGCTTCAATCTTTCTTCAGTCAGAGTATAAGATTAGTGGCAGTGGTGGTTAGAACAAGATACTAGGAAGTAAGAATTCAGACTGTTTGACAATCTCCTTCAAAAACTTGTTTTTATGGAAACTTGTGGTCCTGACTTAATTTAATTGTCAGGAAAGTTGTCTGCATTCTACAGAATACTTTTGGGGGTCGGATGAAAAAGCAAAATATTTCAGTTTTGGCTGAAATTTTTTGGTGTCCATATTTCTGCCAAAAAAAAATTTGACTATAGAAAATTCACAAAAGCAATTTTTTTTTTGTTGATTTCTACAGTGGGGGAGACACCCCCCCCTTTTTTTAAGTCAACTCTACTAAGATGCCTTAGCTGAATTCCTGACTTGACCACTGACAAATTATGTAACCTGAAGCAGAGCTGGCACTAGACATAAACAGACTAAGCAATTTCTTAAGGTCCTGAGCAGTTCAAGGGGTCCCTAATAATTAGTATGTTGTGTGGGGGGAGAGGCTCACCAAATATTCCTGCTTAGGGACCCCAAAGGGCTAGCACTACCAGCCTGAGACTGGTATTCAGAATCTTACACACATATGCTTGCAGACTGTTTTCCGTGATTTGCTTGCTCCACTGCTGACCTTGCAACCCTCTTAGCTGTTTGGTCTCAGAAGAGAGGAGACGTAATGAAATGTTCATGTTTCAGTAAGTTAAGCTCTGGAAGTTCTTGGCTGGGGAATGAGAGAGTATTTAGGTGATTGGCTGCTACCCATGCAGCTAATGTAGAGGTGAAACTAATACAACAACGATGGTAACCAAGTAACTGAGAGGCATGAAGAGATAAGAACGGAGAGGTAAGAAATTCCCTTCTTGTTGCAGTAACATAAAAATGTGTGAAACTCTAATTCATTATTCAGGCAAAATTCATTTGGGTTAGCCAAAATGGGGAGTTAATATGCTTTAAAGGATCAAGTGGTTTTTTTTGTTTTGTTCAGAAACTTTTGTTTTAGTTACAAATATGTTTATAATTGCAGTGGCCTCTGGATAAAAAGAAATGCAACTCAAAGTTGTGACAAATCTGGCATGATATCTAGTCATATCACTGACCCATATAACATTACCCCCCTTATTATACAACTTGGATTACTTGATGCTCTTCTTATGAAGACTTCCCCAGGATTGATGCAGTTAAGTCTTACAAATTTAAAAAAGCCACTTCTTAGGGAGTTTGCATTCCATCCAGCACTTGGCTCCAGAAACGGGGCATTTGCCAAAAGCTTTTAGAAAATGCCATTGAGCTCCATTCCTGAACGTGGATCCTGTGTTGGAAACACGTCTGGAATGTCAAGTTCCCTATTGGAGAACGTTTGACAATGTTTATGAAAATATTATTTCATATTGGATTTATCTCTCTTTGATGTTTAGCCGTACTGATTGGGGCAAAAGTTGAATCAGGAATACTAATGGAGAACAAACTTGGCAAAGCTCCAGAATTCTCGGACATCCAAGTTGATATGCAAATTTGCCTGAATAACAATCCAAATGATTACACTATATACACACACATTCTCTCTCTTTCTTTTTAAAAAAATCTTCTAGGCACCATTTGAGGTAGGGAAAATTCCTGCTGAGTTAAACTGTCAGATTTACACAGGAACTTACAAAATGCATTGTGTACAAAGAGCATGAAATAAATGAAGAGGCTTCATTTTAAGTCAGCAAGCCTGCGTTGATGCTCTGTGGCACTTTGTTCTAAAGTACATGAATTAAAAATTATTCTGTCTTTACAGTAAAAACTAACCAAGGGTTGTGGGTTGACAGTAATTTTACTACTTCGGAGGCATTTTTGTGTTGCGTGGTGTGGTCTTTTATTGCTTTGTTTTACGGCAGAAGGTCCTTGTTTTTGTTAGAGATATACATAGAGAGAAACTGGCCTTTAATTTTTTTTTCTTTGCATGCTAAAGTACTGACCTAGAATAGATACATTTTAAGAAACAAAAAAAAAAACCCTTTAAAAGTCGGAAAACCTTGAGGCGTTTTCCCTCCCACCTTAAGGTGTGCCTTTTCAAACTTTTCTCGACAAGTTGTATTTCTTCCGAAAGTTGCTGCTTAACCGGTTCACAATGTGGTCAGGTCTAGGCAGTGCATGTCAATCAAATGAAGCAGAGGAAGCAGTTCAGGGTTGTACAAGACCCATTCTGATATGAATGCTCATTAACAAATCCCCGAAGGTTAGGAGTGGAGGTTGTTTGTTTATGGCCTTTCTCTCTCTCTCTCTCTCTCTCTCTCTTTTCCTGATTCAAGCAGCAACACCAGCTGGCTTCACTTCTCCTACTTCTTCAAAAGGGTGTATGATTTAAGCAGTGCCTACAAACTACCAGCTATATAGTTCCATCATTAGAAAGGCGTTAATTACACAATCAGATTAAATTGAATAGAGGTTTCTCTTATTAATAGGTTCTGCATGTATTGTATCTGGTTTTCTTACTGCTCTGCTTGTGTTTAATTTGAGACCCAGAGACCAAGCTCCATCAGCGTAGATTTAAGGAGGATTGTGTACTGCCTTTGTGGCCCCTGGATTTAGGGGCTAGCCAGAGACTAATCAAGCCCTTGGGATAATTTTTATGCCTGGATGCTCATGGCCCTGAAGTGCAGTCTTGGCAGCTAGGAATAGCTGGATCACAGAGGTGTTCCAAGCATGCCCTCTTCGGCTTGGCCACATCCAGTAAAGTGAGGTCAAGGGTAGTGTGAGGTAATAACACAGGCACTGCACTGGGTCTACACCCTTGTGCAAAGGAAATTTCCACATAAAATAGTTTACCAGTGGCTTTGCACTGTCAGAATGGTGCCATTCAACTGAAGTGGGAGCCAGAATCCAGACTGTACTATTTAATATATGGCTCGTAAGGCCGCCAGTGGCTTAGTTTTATTTTGCTTCTCATTTTAGGAGCCTTATTTTAACTTTGTTAGGCTCTAAATAGTTTGGAAAAGACGTTGGCTTGATATACAGGACTTCTGTAGTCTTACCTGGTACATCACCTACAGTCAATTACTCTGTTTTACTTCTGAATGTAGAGCTTATAAAGGAGTTGTACACAGAAATCAGATTGATACCTAACAGAATCAAGAGGCAGTGGGAATTTATTTTATTTTGTTTTAAACAAGAATTTCTGTAGATTGATTTGTGTAAATCATGTCAGTTGAATGTGAGCCATATTGATTTTTATGAATCTAGCATAATGCATATTGATTCATTTATACAATCTGTGTGCAAAAGGCCCACCTACAGTATGTGTTGAGTTGGTTTGGTTATACTAGACTGTTTATATTTATATTTATATTTATATATGTCTGCTGTTCAAAACCAAATTCCTTTTGCTTGTCTTGAAGAATCACAGAGATTAAGCAGATGTTGCCCAAATGAAATCACCGTGCCCATGGGCAATGTGTTGAATTTTTGAGCCACATCTTCTTGGCAAACTCTAAATGGTTCTCTTTTTTCTTAACACATGGAACAGTGCTATCTATCCATTGTTTCATTAACACTTCTACAGAGTCCATTCCTAATGAGATCGGGAGTGGGCAGTAGATAATTCTATAGCTAAGAAGGAAACAGTTTATGATAGTAAGAGAATGTGACTGCTGCTGAACAACTAAGATCCAGTTAATATAGTATGTGATCTCAATAGGTGCCATCTTGGGGGAGGGGAGGGGAAGGGAATACCAGAATGTGTTCTGTGTATGTCTTTGAATGTTGGGAATGTGTGTGCAGTAAACAAAATTCTTCTGTAAATTAAATTAAATTAATGGAAATATCCCATCTCCTAGAACTGGAAGGGACCCCAAAAGGTCATCGAGTCCAGCCCCCTGCCTTCACTAGCAGGACCAGGTACTGATTTTGCCCCAGATCCCTAAGTGGCCCCCTCAAGGATTGAACTCTCAGCCCTGGGTTTAGCAGGCCAATGCTCAAACCACTGAGCTATCCCTCCGCCCTGTCACCTTCCTTGCTTTCCAGTCTCTCTTCTATATTGTACAGTACCTAGCAACTTAACTTAGTGTGGGAGATCAAGTGACTGGATTCCTTTACAGCCAGTATTTTTGTTTTGTGTAGCTTATCTTATTCAAATCACCAGGGATCACAAGCCTTCAGAAAAAGGGCTTGAAAAGCAAAGTTAGCTTGGTGAGATGGCACATTCCATCAAGCAAGTATCCAGAAGTCACTCCTGAACTCTTGCCTTCTACACAGCACTGCAAGCTTGCCACTGGGTCTGAGTTGCCTGGGAACAGGTAACACCATGCTCAATAGTTGCTTGATTTGTGGCATTCTTTCTGGAAAAAAAAAAGATTTGAAATATAATTGTGATTAAGAGATGAGGGTTGGACAAGCAAGAGGAGAAGGAAGATAAGAAGCAATTCAAGTTTTAAAAGTGCACTGATGGAAGTAAGTTAGCCCCTGGAGAGTGTTTCAGAAACTGCAAAGGGGGGTGGGTAAATGTAGGAAAAACACTGAACTGTGGTTCAATAAATTATTGCTCTCCTTATCTTGTTCAGACAAGTACCATTGAGAGAGGATGGAGAAGCTCCCAGTGCACTCTGTACAGAATTAAGTTGGTATTCAAAATTAGAATTTACATTTTTTTTATTGCACTCCTGTATGCTTTTGTAAGAGCCTCTACAAAATAATCATAGTGGGCAATAGAATGAATCTAGAGATGGGAACACAATTAAAACCTCGATTGAAACATCACAAATCATAACTTGTATCTGAACTTGGGTTCATATCTTTAAAAAAAATGCAGTGAGGGAAAATAATAAATTTAGAAACTTTATTTAGAAAATAGGAAGCATTACTGCTGCTGTTTTTAAAAAAAAATTACTTCAGGCAAGAATTGAGCTTTCAGACATTGTAGTTATAGCAAAATTAAAATTGGAGCTATAATACAGCATTAGAAAGTGTGCCAGAGTCCAGTAGTTTATTTCCATGATCTTTTCAGTGGTACTTCAGCATCTGAGAAACCGTAAGTGATCCCAGGAAAAAACAAAAAGCCTTTGGACAACTTACAAGTCATGCAGAGGAGGGAGAACCCCCAAATGAGCTGGTTTCAACTGGTCGAGTGGAACAGTTTGTGTTTCTAGGGTACCATGTGCTTGGGTTTGAGTGTAATCTTGGGCCTTCTGCTGCCTTGGCGATTGGAGCTTGAATACTTTGCTTGAGGAATTGGTTTTTTTGTTTTACACAAGAAGAAGCAGTCACATTTCATTCTGAATTCCCTCTGTCCGGTTTCCTGCTAAATGCTGGCTAGAGATTAGAGCATGCTCCAAAATTATTGTCAGAGTTCCATCTCTGGTGGATAGGCTTGCTGTATGAATGAGTACTGCACTGTGTCATAACTGAGAGTTGAACCAGAGCCTTCAGGGTCTACAAGTATTAGCCATACAAAGTGAGCCCCAAAGGGAGTACTGATATGGTTGCATTGAAGGTGTTAAATTAGCTTTAGTTTACACCATCTTGCTCTTCAGGACAGAAAATGAGGGTGTGATTATCTGAGAACATCTGCTTATAAAGGGGTAGAGTAAAGAAGAGAAGCTGTGGGTTCAAGGAGGAAAAATTTGTGGTCCCCATAATAAAGAACATGAACCAGCCTCTCACTGAAGTTTTGGACCTGATGAGTAGTAAAACCTATACTACAATATTTAGGTAGACTTAAAATAATTGTGGGACGTGAGGAGTAGAATAAATTCACTAAGGTGTTCTGAATTACTCAGTCATCCTAAACCAGTAGAAACACTTAATGCAATGGAAGGGGGGAGAATAGTATATTTACAACAATCCATCAGTTTCTTTATTTTGAAATCTGGGTGGAATTTTTTTCAGACCTCTAAGTTAGGCTGAAGTGGTAATCAGGTGATCAGTGTGACTGGTTGTGGTGTTAATGGAATTCCAATTTATTTTTTTCCCCTTTTCATCTAATAGCAAATTTGAACTGCTGCTGCTGAACTGGTTTTGTTGCCCATTTGCATGGAGTTGTGTATATATATTTGGTGTTTTGCTTGTGTTGGACAATAGTCCTTCTGAGCTTCGTCTTCTCATAGTAAGTTGCTGAGAGAGAATTTTCCAATCCCATTCCCTCACTCTTTAAAACAACTCCAAAATGCTCAGACTCTTCCATTCAGAGATTGAGATTCTGATTCTGATTCCATGATCTTCAGTAACTTGATCCTTCTTCAATTTTGTAGGTACCTGCAATGTTGTGTCATTACTTTATCCTAGGATGGAGGGCTGTTGGTAATAAATAGCCTAGGTATTACTTTGTATAAATTCAATTTATATACTGCTACCACCATTGCTATCAATTGTTTTTGTCTTATGGCAGTGGCTCTCAAACTTTTTTACTGGTGACCCCTTTCACATAGCAAGTCTCTGAGTGCGAACCCCCCTTATAAATTAAAAACACTTTTTAAATATATTTAACACCATTATAAATGCTGGAGGCAAAGCGGGGTTTGGGGTAAAGGTTGACAGCTTGCAACCCCCCCATGTAATAACCTCGTGACCCTCCTGAGGGGTCCCAACCCCCAGTTTGAGAACCCCTGTCTTATGGGCAGGGTGGTGAGAACTACTGGTGTTCCTTATACCGCTTTCTTATTGCTTAACATGCCCCAAAGACTTTCTATAACTTATCCAATTAATAAACCCCCACACGGGTTCATTTATTTTTACACAGGTAAATTCACACATGAACAAAGAAATGTAAGCCTCATATAAGAGAACTGATCAAAAATCAGCGAATACACTCTTGCAGTGCACTTTGGGCTTTTATCTTCTCCCATTCTTAATCGTAACAAGAATAATTAAACCTTTTTTTGAGCAGTACTAACAGTTTGGGTGTAATGCAGTCACTCTAACGAGAACTTTTGAATAAGGATCATTCATATGTATTCCATACAAAGGAACTTTTTGAAAAGTTTTGGCTCATTCCAGTCACCCATTCTCATTTGCAAGAGCCTCTGGGAGGTGAACTCTTCATCTTGGAGAACGAATGAAACAATGTGGCCCTAAATTTTGAGTTTGTTTCTGATTGGTTGGTTGTTTTTTGCGTGAATCCAACTAGATGTTAATCTACTGATGACGTATGGCGCAGTATGAATAAATCATGCTGTGTGTATTAAATCTTGCTACTGTGTAATTTTGTTTGTATGCATTAGACCAGACAGTAGGTTTTTTCACTGAATTTATGCATAGTGGATCTGATTGTTCTCTCTCTGGTAAAAAATTGGACTCCAGTGAAGTCAGTGGAGTTACACTGGTGTAAAATGGGTATGTGGGGAGGGGAGAATCAGGGCCAGGACTCTTAGCATAAAATAAATGGTTAATGAGAGCAATCCATTAATATGAAATGAATTGGAATGAAGCTTCATGTTCAGAAAAAAATGGACCAGGGTATGTGGGTGTGTATTCAGCATGGCTGGCCTGTGCTGTCACTTGCCACTGTCCTAGCTACACTATTTTTAGCAGGCTAGCTCCCAGTAGTAGTATAGGAGGGCAGTGGCCGTACCCAGGGGGTTCAGGCAGGTTTGTACGCAGAGCCGCTAGCCTGTCCCTCCATGCTACCCTGGCTGCACTCCTATCTTTAGCATGCTAGCTCAATGAATCACACCCCCATAGCCAAATGAAATGAAGAACATGAAATGTATTTTGCTTCAATGACCCCCCTGTAAACTAAACCACAATCACTACCAAATACACCATGAGTGGATATATCTTCCCTTCCTGCTGCCACCAGGTTTACATTATGCAAGGACAAAAAGGTAAAAAACGCTGCCATTCCCACTGATCTCAGTGATGGGTACGTGAGGAATGCAGGATTGGACCCTTAATGTATTTTTTCAAGTTAATAGTTTTCTTAACCTCCAGTGTTCAGTATATATTTTGTCCGTCCATCACTGCTTTCCAAATTAAATCCAAGCAGTTTTACAATGGTACTAAGTCTCAGATTACACTCCTGGCCCTGTATCTTGGAAGGTCATTGTGCTCCTCTAGATAAACTAGCAAAAGGCTTTGTCAGAAATGCCCACCCACCAAAATCCATCTCACTAGTTTCTCCTTTTTTAAATCGTATTTTCCAGTGTGTCACTGTCAAATAATAAAGGAAGAGATTATTTTGACAGAAGCACATAAACACCATGACTGGAACCAGCATGTCCTTCACAGTCAAATCACTGAAACTTTATTTTCAAACCAATGTTCTCCTGGAGACAGGCCAGCAGCAGTACAGCACTTGAAAAGTTAGCAAGACAGAGGACTAAGATAAGGGGGAGGGAAGGAAACAACGAACAAAACTTGTTATCTAATTTTTGTTTGGTTCTGGTACCTTAAGTTCTAAGCGTCTCTCAGAGAAACAAGGGAGAATCATAGCACTGTCAGGATTGTTTTGTTTCTTTTTTTTTTTTTCTTGCATAAAAGTTTGAGAAACCACAACTCTGATTAATTTCAGAGTTCTTCAAACTCTCATGAGTCAACTTTAGGCTTCTTCATCCTTTTCCGAAAGAGAGGACACTAATTTACAATGATTGCTATAATAACCCTGTGTGTTAAACGAAATATAAAGTATGACACCCAAGTATATGAAAGTGCTAATGGCTTTGAAAGGAATTGTGTGTATAAAGGTCTGAATATATTTTTATTTAAAAATTTAGGTCGTCTACCCTGGGAGACTGGAGGAATGGAGAACCAATGGGATAATGGTTAACTTGTGCTCCCTCCGTGTGTCTTGTCCCCTGTTGCTTGTAGTCTTACACTTAGGTTGTAAGCTCTTTGAGGCAGCCTCTGGTTGTTACATGCTTGTACAGTAAATAATGCTGTGGGACCTTGGCCTTTAATAATGATATCACAGATGGTAAGGAAGTGACACCTGATTAACTGAGAGAGGACCTGAATGTTAGTCTGCGTAGATCTCCGGTTTTTGCTTATTTTTTGTTAATATCTATTTAACTAAAAAGCTTGGGAGAAAAAGCGTTTTCTTTTGAGGGATGGGAAAGCTCCAAGTCTCTGAACAATCCAATGAATCCGCTAAAAAACAAACAAACCCTAGAGCATGTAAGACTTGAAATATCAGGAAAATCTAAGGTGACAAACAAGCAGAAAAAAAAAATCCCTTCAGTTACTAAAGCTTTCAAGGTTTCTTTATAAATAATGAAAGCAAGAGGTTCCAAATCCATTTTCCCCCTTGCAGGTCAACTGTAAATGCCACAAAGCCACATCCATATACCTTCCCCCCAGAAAAGGAGCCCGTGAAGATGACAGAGCACTGGAATAATATCCTCTCTGTGGGAAATGTCATTCAACAATGGGCCAGCACATTTTGCAGCAGCTGAAGCTTTGACCTGGTCTTACATTTTTAACTCCATATACAGGGCATTATAATAATCTAGTCAGCAGGGGGCAGAGAAATGGATTGCTGTAGTGAGGTCATCATCTAAAATAAGACTGCAACCTCTGACCCAGATGCAAATGATACAAAAGCACCTTCAGCCAGTGCTGTTATCTGTGTGCATTTAGGAGCAGATGGACAGCAAGAGAATTCCAGTTTAAAACAGAAGCAACAAAAATTAAGCTAACCTCCTAACTGAGGGAGCTGATTGAAGGAGTGGTGTATATTCCTCTGGTGGTTTCTCTAGATTAAGTCAGTGCTGGCTTACTTTCATGCAAGCCACACTTCCAGCAAGTCACTAGGTAAGCTGCTCAACCGTACTGACAGGATCTTATGAAATGGAGCCATATTGGATGTATTGTGGCCTTGCTTTCATGTTGAACAAGAGGGAAACCAAAGTGCATCTTGAAGCACGCCACAAGTCCACTGGTCACTATTTAAAAAGGGACCACTTGTTGACTGTTTATAAAAACAGTGGTATCTGAGATGAGTTGTTCCTCCATATGTGGAATAAGAATTAACACTAGTAACTGCATCTAACTTTTTAATAGTAACCACTGTAATACACTAAGTCTTTTTGTCTCACTGAACAAATATATTACAGCAGAGAGATGTGATCTGAGCAAGGTCTGGGAGTTGGACACCAATTCTAATCTTGGCAATATCCCTGATACTCTTATTGCATTGGGTCCTTTAAACTCTTCTTCACTTTCCCCATATGTGCTGATGGGATAGTGCTTATCTTCCTCAAAGGAGTTGGATGAAGCTCAATTATATAATGTGTGTAAACTGTTGTGAAGTTGAAAATGGCTGTGTAAGTGGTAAATGGAATGTATTCTGAGGAGGAATTTGAAAGAGATGAGATGCGCCATGATACAAAGCAATTTCCAAATATGAGAGTAAGATAAGAGTGGGGAAAGGATATAAAGGGAACAGATGGATTTGCAGTGTGGGTAGAGCAAAAGAGAGGAGAGCAGAGTTGTAGGCAGGAATGTGCAGAACCTGTAGGTTGAAGACAAGGAGCTTAATATGAAATGTGTACCTAGGGGAGGGATCAGAGAAGAGATGCAGACATCTCAATAGAAAAAAGATGAGTGAATCTACACCAGGGTTTGTGGAGATGCAAATGATTACCCACAGAATAATCTATTATTGCTAATAATCACTTGCTAGTGCTAACATACTGCTGCAGGTATCTGCTAAAGACAGAGCACATATAATGTCTGGTTCATAAAGTAAGATCACTCCCTTTTGACCTCTTCCTTGCTATTCTAGCTGCGTAATCTGTATTATGAACCCCCTTTGCTAGAGGCTCTGGTTTTTGCCTTCCTGAGGGAACATCCAGATTTGAACCTCAATCTGTCAAATACAGAAAAATCCATTAGTCAGATATCTCATAGGGAGAATAATTTTGGTGACCCAGTCTTACCATTTCTTGATCATCTTGTACAACAGATTAAACCTGAGTCTGTTCCCCCGAAGCAAAATGAGACTGCAAGCTACTGACAAGCTTTTTCTTCAATTTAACCTCAAGGTTTATTACCAGACTTCATTTCTGCCTTTCTGATGGGAGTTTGAGGGCTGAACTGGCATTTTGACTCCCGAGCTGCAATCCAGGGCCTTGTCATGCTGTTGATCTTGCACTTAAAAGAGAGGTGAATATTGAAGTGCTTTTTGGTTCTGCCATGAAAATCTTTGAGTTTAGTGTATAGCATGCCCTGCTTAATCATAACAGGTTTAATTGGAATAGCCACTGCATTAGGATATTTGTGAGAGTAGCCTAATAATTCTGAGGCAATGATTGCTGCTTGATCATGACAGAATTAGCACACTGCCTTGGGGGTCTCCAGTTCCCTGGTGCTGTGCCATTAAATATTGTTTAACTAGGTGCTAAATATGAAATTCTGAGCTTTGGTCCTTTTTAATACCAAAGAGTCAAAGAATCAAAGAAAAAAGTGAATCATGATCTTGTTATTCGTGTATTTTAATTTATTTAAATATTTTACTTCATTTTAAGCTTTCAGCCAAAGTGTGCTGCCACCAAATAAAGTATTAAAATAGTTTATATTCCATCTCATTCCTTTATAATCTACAATAGTGGGCCCAAATTTTTGTCCTCAAACAAAAAATATTTTCTCATTAAAAAGACCTCCCCTTCAAAACACGCAGAAACCAGGAAGTACTTGACAAAGTCTTTGGACGCTCTGAACAGAGATGATGCACAAGACAGTATTTTGAGTTGCAGCTCTCCTTTCCATCTCTGCTCAACGAATAGGTGGGGAGAGTTATGGCTCAGATTCTGGTTGCATGTCATGTTACTATTTGGATCCTCCAAAGATCTGCTTGAGGACTTCCAGTCCAAACAAAGAAGAGAGGTGAGGCCTCGTATCTCTAAAAAGTAAACCATAGGGGCCAACATCACATAAGCAAGCACATGTGGCATCTATGTTGACAGTTCATCAGAGAAGACCAGGACTAGTGTTTTCTCTCTCCTTCCATTGGTAAAGGTTGCACTCTCCAGAACAGAAGGAAGGTTGATGAAATACAGGAAGGATGATTATCAGAAGCGTGCACTGCCACTACTGATGCTGTACCTGTGGCTATATTAAGGATGTTGGATTCTGTTCTGTGTCGTATTTATCACAGACGCTAACTTTAGCTTAATTTTACTAAATGAAGTAACAAAACTTGTTAGAAGAATACTGAATTTCATTTGGATGTTCTTTTCCCTTCTCGGTTCAAAAATAACTCAGGCTGCACTCTATGGTTTCTAATTGAATGGAAACCAGAGAAAGGAGGTGGGGAGAGGTTCTTGGATCATGACTGTACTAGAAACCACACAACATATAGGGTTTTGTGGTGTGATACCTTATACCACAAGAGCTGATGTCAAATGCAGAGTAACTTTGCATCTTAAGCGAAAACAAATTTTTAAAGAGATTGGAGTTTTTCATACACAAACATCAATCACACACTTTTACTTAGAACTACCTTTTAGCTTAAAAACAAGAAAAGAAAAGTCAGAACTCCAGGAAAGTGTACCCAGCATGTGTCTCTGCAGCAGGTTGCCTCTCAACTAAGAGTAGCAGCTGTCTTTCCTGAAACGAGGCAGGGGTGGCTCTGTTTTTTGCCGCCCCAAGCACGGCAGGCAGGAGGCTTTCGGCGGCGCACCTGCTGGCGGTCCGCTGGTGACGCGGATTCGGCGGCAGGCCTGCTGGAGGTCTGCCGGTCCCGTGCCTTCGGTGTACCCGCCGCCGAATTGCCGCCGAAACTGTGGGACCGACGGACCTCCCGCAGGCATGTCTCCGAAAACCACCTGCCTGCCGCCCTCGCAGGGACCGGCAGGCAGCCCCCCGCGGCTTGCCGCCCCAGGCAGGCACTTGGTGCGCTGGTGCCTGGAGCCGCCCCTGACAAGAGGGTTGATTTAACTCCATTTAGAGCTCGGTTAGGTAGAAAATATATCCTAATAGAGATAAGCAGAGTACACCACAGAGATGATATTGGCACTAGTGACTCGGAGTGTGTGTTTGCTTTGTAAAGGCAGAAAATTAACTATAGGCAAGCGTGAAATGATTGGGAGAGCCTGGGCAGTTAAGGTCTCCAAGCTTGGGGTGCTTAGATGAACCCCCCAAAATTTTTAGGAAATCTCACAAGAAGATTTTTGTCACACTTCTAGGTGTATTTACTTAAATTGTAAACTTTATAGGGCAGGGATTATTATTATTTTTTTTTTTTTGTTCCAATTTGTACAACACAATTGGGTCTTAGTGCATGACACTGGCTTCTAGGTGCTTCTCCACCACAAATAAACAGTAGTAGTAGTGGTAGAATGGAAAGGGGGAATGGAGCAGGGACCAAATCAAAACAACCCTAAGTTTCAGCATTTCAAAAATTGTTGGGTAAGGATTTCAGCCAGATGTATTATTGTAACTGGTTCACTTATTTGACCTGAACTATTGTTTAGAGAGAAATTTCCAAAAGTCTTTATCCTTCTCACTGTAAAGGGGAAAAATATGAAGTGGTGATTGCTTTGTCAGTATGCCTTACAATTGTGGACAAAAACTTTAATTTAAACTTATTGTTTGCAGAAGATCTGTACTTGGAAATGGCTGGAAGGCAGCCCCTTCCTTACATCTGCTTTAAGTGTTCAGTAAAACAATACTTGTTCAATGTCCTTAACCACGGGGGCTTAAAATCTCTAAATTGTCCCCAATGTATAACTGCAGATCTTCCAGTGTCACAGAAATAATAATCTCAGACTTATTGCTTTTACAATAAAAATGTGTAGTAAGCAGTCTTGCAGGCAGGTAAAATATTACCTAATAATGTGGAAAAACAAATAGGTCTTGCCTGTAATTTGAGAAAGTGCTGATCCTTATTAGGATCTAAACTATCCCTGATTCAATTAGATAAACAATGCAAGATTTGCACATCTTTATGGACTATTGCAATATGAAGAGTGGAGTCGCAGCACAAAACATTAAGTAGTAGCATGGTGTGAGATCAAACTACCTATATTCACAGGATTTGAAATCTGGGAAAAAGGTTTGAAAAGGTATCTAGAAAGGAGCCTGATTTTCAGAAATCACTGAGCACCTACCACCTGAGTTTCTCAAGCTGGGCAGCCAAAATCATTAATCATCTTTGAAAATTTTGGCCTGAATTTTTTGGTAGTCCTAGGGTGACCACATGTCCTGATTTTTAGGGACAGTCCCAATTTTGGGATCATTCTTATATAGGCTCCTATTACCCCCCCCCCACCTCCGTCCCGATTTTTCACATTTGCTGTCTGGTCACCCTAGGTAGTCCTGACACTTTCCAGTAGTTCATTTCTGGAATTGAAATTTGTTTATGGTGTTGTGGCAAAAAAACTATTTTTAAATATTATATTAATACTTAAGATTTAGGCATTCTCCAGTGTTGGGGAAACTACCATATAACAGCATTGTGCCAGCACATGAAAACTAAAATGTAAAAAGAGTATTTATAAAACTGGGCACAAGGAAAAGTGAAAGTGACTTAGGTCCTAGTTCTGCACTTAACCATATGAGTAACTTTATGCATGTGAACAGTCCCAGTGATGATAGCCAATTACTTACTCTAACTGTAGCTGAAGTTCAAGAAAGATTTAAACATCAAAGTAAATAGTTAAAACCAAAATTTTAATATTCAAAGGCAACCTTTTTAATTGTTTACCCACCCACCTTGAACTGGGACCAATAACATGATTTAGAGTTAAGCACTAATAGCCTGATCCTGCATCCTTCGAAATCAGTCAAACCTACCACTGCAGGATCAGGCCCATAAAAAAGCTTTTACAGGATAGGAACTTAATTTTAAATGTGAGTCATGTGGTGAGGAAGGTCAAGGTTATTGTAATGACTAACAGCTATATAAATGCACACAGGTGCATGCGCACATACTAATAACCTGTTTAAAAACCATATTAAGGTAGCAAAGTCAAGTAATCAAAATTTAGGTAATTTCAGAATTCAGATTGCCTGTGGAACCTTAATTTGGCTCACTGGGTGTTATGCATTATAGTCTTTCGTAACATTGATCACACACTATTTTTTCCCATAAGACCCTGTCCTCACCTGTGGCATAATTATGCTTAATTAGTGAACAGTTATTCAATATTTTTCCTTTTCTTCACTGTTCATTATTTGGCCCTAGGCCTTATTTGCTGCACACTATTCAAAATATGCTCTGAAAGACAGAATTATTAATTACTTTCTCATGGGCTTATCTATGGTGTTTATCACTATGGTATCGGAATATCTTTTTGAGGTAAGGGGTATTATCTCCATTATATGGATGGGGAGCTGTGGGGCAGAAATTAAGGGGAAAAGTATCCAGGAATGTAGGGATCTAATCTGAAAGATTTAGGGCCTGTTGAACATATAAAGTGCTATCTGAGGCCTTGTCTTCACTTACCGGAGGGTCCGGCGGCACGCAATCGATGTTCTGGGATCGATTTATCGCGTCTGGTTAAGATGCGATAAATCGATCCCGGATCGATCCCGGAAGTGCTCGCAGTCGGCGCCGGTACTCCAGCTCGCCGAGAGGAGTACGCGGCATCGATGGGGGGAGCCTTCCTGCCGCGTCTGGACCGCGGTATGTTCGGACTAAGGTACTTCGAATTCAGCTACGTTATTAACGTAGCTGAATTTGCGTACCTTAGTCCGAAGTAGGGACTTAGTGGGGACCAGGCCTAATGCTAAAAGCATCACTCCCAGTGACTTTAGTTGCAAATGTGAATGCTTAGCCCTTACGTAAATCAGAATTTGCCAGTGGGTTTCACCGGTATTTGCGGACAGTCGGGGAAAGGTAAAACTTGGGGATTGCAGGCTGTGAAAGGGACTGTACTGTAGTGGACATAGTTACTTATGCCCATTTACTTCAACCTTGACTATTCAGTGCTGACTTGTTGTATCCATCCCATTTTCCTTGCCTACCCAGTCCCAGTGTCCATTATTGAGGCTTCTCAAGTAGTAGTCTTGCTCAGACAGTCGTCAGACCCACCTGAGATCACTGCCAGATTGACCTGAACTGATTAGAACTTTCAGTTTTTGGACTTTTCATCCTAATTTTATATAGAATTTTCTTTCAAAATCTCAATTTTTTTGGCTGGGAAAAGTTTCCTCTCCCAGCCCAAGCTCTAGTTTTGAGCAACTGAAAATGGTCTTATAATGAGAAATGTGGGGCCAGCTTAATAGGCAGTGCTAATAGCCCTGCTATATAGATGGACCCCTACTTTGGCATGCTAGTCGTCTATTTTTTTTTCTTCTTTGATAATCAGAGGTCCTGGGGGAGGGAGGAAAACTCAGGTACAGACTTGAATAGCTCACTAAGGAATGCAATCATTAGTGTCATGATTCCCTTTTACTTTGTGGAGGGCATCTTTCTGCAACCTTTGCCTCTATGTGGAATTTGTATGCAGGTGAACATTGCATTCAGATTTTTTTTTTAAAGGGATATTAGGTATGTTAGCACAGGAGGCATTTTACAGCACCTCTAGTAGTTAAACTAGCATAGAACAGGGAAAGGAGACTTGGGAGTTCCCATCGTTCCTGTTTGCTAAATGACTGCTTTGAGGCAGGGACATTGCATTGTCTCCTGAGACAGGTGAAGGTGTTTTCCCTTCTCAAAAAGGATACAAAATGTACAGATGGGCATATCCATGGAAACAGCAGAGAACACTAGTAAAGGGAGCCACATGGGAGAGCATTCATGCCAGCAGTGCCTTCATGGCAACAGCAGAGATGGGGGATGGAAGGAGGAAGAAGGGAAAGAGACATCTCAAACCAGAACTGCAGTGGCCTGTTTTGAAAATGCTAAATTTTGGACATGATTCAGCTTGAATGGCTTGTTTTGTTATATTCATACAAATGGAAAGTAAACTTCTCCAATTAGGCATATTCTGTTCCTTATACCTTCAGTGTGTAATTTTATGTTGAACATGATTTCTTTATTGCATGTCTAACATATAGAAAGAGCATTCTGGTTAAGCAGGAAGTATGTTGTTGCGAGCAAGGTACCTTTATATTTATAAAAAAATGCAATACATTCTGGTGCCACTGTAAATCATAAGACAGAACACTTGCTAGGGACAGAGTGTTATAAGGGATGACTAAGGTCTAAAAATATTTAAGAAATCACTTCTTCTCTTCTATAAAAATGTACTAGAGTTCTATACTGAAGCTCTAGAATATTGCAGCTAACATGAAGTAATATTGTATTGCTCTGGGTGATTACTTTAGAATAATATACTCCTTATTTTATAAAGGCATTTATTCAATGGGCATCATGAAAAAGTATGAATGTCCCACAGTAAGTTGACTGAAAGGTTAACAGTACTATCTGTTGTCCACAGAACTGGATGAATAACTGACTTTTCAGTTCATTGGCCATTCTGAAAAAATCTTAAAATCTACCTGAACCAAAATTTAAATTATGTAAAATTTTGGCAAATCAAAAGAATTGAAAAGTGTTCCAGTCCCTCCTGTTAAAGCAGCTTCACTTGATATAAAATATTTGAATAGTCTTTGAGCCAAGAAGAGGGTGAGAGTGACTCTAGTCTGGTGGTTAGCACACTAGGTGGGAGACCAAAGTTCATATCCCTGCTCCAATAACTTTACGCAGAGTGGAACAGCTTCAACAGAAGAGCTTGAGAAAGACCCGCGCTAAAATATCCCACAGAGCAGTGGTTAATGAACAATCCTGCTATTCCTATTAGTTCAAATCCCTGTTCTGCATCAGGCAAAAGGGAGAAATTGAAGCTGGGTATTCCGTTTCCCAGATGAGGATACGTGTGTGTGTGTGTTTAACCCACCACTTCCCCCGTTTCCTTCTGTTTTATGAATGAATGACTGAATCCTCCTCCCTCCAAAAAATTTTTTTTGGGCCAAAACTATATACAAATTTGTGAATAGTTTTGATCAACAAATTGTTCAGCAAACACAATATTTGCCCAGCTCTATTTAGTCCTATGCTATTGTGGTGCAGTAAATTGACTGAACTCACACTTTTCCTAAATAAGAGGGAACATCCCACATTTTGAGACTGTGTGGTGGGGTGGCTGCCCCACCCCCATGCTAGAGGGGGCTGCAGCAGGCCAGTGGGGCTGCGCAGATGAACAGCCAACAGGAAAAGGGCTTATTGGGAGCCAATCAGGGCCCAGCTCAGCCCTATAAAAAGGCTGCTCAGGGAGAGAGCAGGCAATCTGTCCCAGGCCTTCGAGAGGGGAAGGTCGGTCTCCAGAGGCGGGAGACTAGCACCTGGGACAGCGCAGTGCTGGGCAGGCCCGGGGGAGCAGAAGGGAAATCCAGCCCGGTGTCTGCCAGGCTGCAGGCCCTGAGGGGAAGGGCCTAGCCAGTGCGAGGGGCCAAAGGGGAAATGGCCCAGGGATGTGGACAGATGAAGGGAGAGAAGGAAGGCAGGACGGCTGCCACTAGAGGGTCCCTGGGTTGGGACCCAGAGTAGTGGGTGGGCCTGGGTCCCCCCCTTTCCCCCTTGCAATACACCTAGTCATTGGCCGTAGGGAGCGGCCATCACAGACTACGCCAGATCCCTGACAAGAGGGATTAGACTTTGGAGTGTGTGGTTGGACATGGTGGCTGGGGCGTAGAGAGACTGCTGATAAGGAGGGACGAAGGGGCACTGCCAGAGGGCAGTGGCTCGGAAAGGACGCCACGAGCTGGTGAGCGACACGGGCTCAGACGCCAACCGAGGGCGAGATGATAGATGGGACACCACCAGGAGGGGGTGCTCCACTGGACTGAGCTAATTCCCTGAGACAACCAGGAGGAGGTGCTGGGTGGTGAGTCCCAACCTGTCATGCTCAGGTTTATTTTCTTCTCACATCACACCTGTGGGGTGCCGTCTTCCTTGTACTGATTAAAAAAATAATTGTGTAAAACCTGGGCAAGTTGTGAGGCTGTGACAGAAAATATTTGAATCTCACTATATTTAGAGCTTCCTGAACTATTTTTGTCACCATGAATGTGAAGTTAGGGCCCTGTAGGCTGAAGAACTTAGTTGTCTGCTGTATCACAGAGACTATCATTGTTCATATGGTATTATTCAAAGTAATCTAATACAGGGTTTGTTATCAGATACGTATGTAAGAAGAATGATGTATGACATTTCTTATTTTCTAAATGGGAGTTGCAGTCCACTTTTACAAAATTAAAATTCTACAATAAAAAGACAAATTACATTTTTTTATAATCGCCTTTTAAAGAGAACAAACAGAAGAAAATGTACTTTAGAATACTGCTAAAAATAAACCATATAATTGGGGAAATACTTTTTACTGATTTTTATGGCGAAGGGTATCCAGGTGTGTGGTGGTTTTTTGTTGTTGGTGGTTTGTTTGTTTGTTTTTGTGATCATGAGAAAGGGTTTCTCTATGTAGCTATTCTGCAAGACAGCATAATGACCCTAGCTTTATGTAATAGCTATTTGTGATACTTTCACTCATTTTTTTTCTACCAGCAAAATTAAAGTACTATTCTTACATTAAGAAAATGCACATAACCATCAAGTGCATGAAATAAGGGTTTTGCAGATCAATGGTATCTCACCAGCTTTTCTGATGCATTTGAATGATCATCAAAATTAAATTTCTCCCACCCTCTTTTTCTGATGCTTCAGCCCTTGGCTTATAATCCTGAAGCATACAGCTGTCTGTCAAATATTTGCTCTTGAGAGCACGGAGTGATGCACTACATTCCAAGAATATTGCCTTCTTAATAAACTGCTTAAATCCTGATAAGCTTTTCCAAAGTAAGTTTGGAAAGTAGGGTTTTCTTTAGGAATTAGAAGAAAGGGGCATTTGCATCCTCATGGTGATAAGAAGATAGCTCCCAATTTTAAAACATCTTTCCCTTGATGTCTCATATTATAGGCACAATCTTTCTGGCTACATGGGAGAAAGCTACCTTCTGTAGCCTGTCTAGACAGCTGCTGATGTCCCCGAAGTCACTTAGGTAGGGGTAAGGTCCTGATCCAAAGCCCATTGAAATCAATGGGAGTCTTTCCATTGACTTTATGTGACTCTGGATTGGGCCCTAAGTAAACCACTTCCACAGTGCTGGCAGTCATTCCTTTGCTGGGGATTGACAGCATAGGTGTGAGAATTGTATCCCAGCCTTCCAAATAACCAAGTCCAGTAGACAGGCCAGAAGTCTTTCCCAAGAGTTGGTATTTTCTGAAATACAAATAAAAAGTATATATTGTACCCCTTTGGTCTATGTAAAGTTAAAGCAAGTGTGCCCACTTAACCATGATTCTTTTCAGAGCTCTGAAATATATTTCTATCTGTACTACATTTACTAGAATCTCATGAATTTATTGATACTAAGGGCTTTGCTTTTATTACAATCAAAATGAAATTCATTGTAGATTCTCCAATACAGCAGTTCTAACTAAGACTTTAAAATGTGTCTGTTGAAAAATTTAAATGTCAAGGTACTCACATCTAATAACTAACAAGCTAAGATATAGTTCTAAAATGGGAATTTCAATAAGTAACTTTGTGCTGAGAATGAATCTCAGTCAAAATCCTTTAGGAAAGTACATGTATTGTTGGGAAAACATGTTAGAAAATATGTAATTTAAACATTAAGGGACTGAGTCCATTCATGTACATGTCAATAGAACCGTCCAGTATTAATGGCAGAGCTGGTAGCATGGACTTTAGTTAAAGTTGCCCTACACTTTGCATTGTAATACTGTTTTCAGTTGCTTATAATTTTGCCGAATGGTAACCATTTGAGCTGAAATTTTCCATGCTGGGTTTTGGCCTCTGGCTGACTTTCTTTCTGGAAAGTTTCAGCTAAATCAGTTAAACCATTTCTGAGAAGATGAGATGAAAAATTCCTTGTTCCGCCTGCGTGTGGAAAAACCTCTTCAAACTGTCATTGAGAAGCTCTTGCTCATCCCTGTTTGTGGAGCAGGGACTTGAAATTTGACAAGGGGATTGGTTGGAGTGCCTTTTGCCAGTCCTGTGATGATGAAGCTAAGTTACGAGCATCTGAAATATCCTCAATATGCACAATAGAAACCTTATTAGTTGGCAGCTAAATCCTGACTAGAAAATTACATCTCCACTGACTGAACTTCATCCTCTCTCAGCTCCTATGTGCCTATAATGGAATATGCTCTAGCTCAGGTATGCAGGGACTGAGCTGGACTCTTCCTATAATTGCTTCTTCTGACAATAAGGGGACACTGTGGTGTCTAGCACAGGAACTGAGAACTACAAGACACACACCCCTGTGTTCTCAATGCTCATCCTGCTGGCATCCAGGCAGCAAGGAGGAGGAGAAGAAAGCTGTTCAGCTGCCTTATTTGAATGTAAATGAGAGAAGAATGGGATCTGGGGAAGAGGGCGTTGTGGGAGAGAGAGGTAGAAGGACAGAAGAGTGGGCAGGAAGGTGTGAGGTCTATAGCTGAAAAAAATGGAGGGAGCAGAAGGTGGAAGCGGTGTAGACGGGCAAGGAGGCAGGAACTTGGGCATGGATGGCACGTGGTGGTGGATGAAATGAGAGAGATGGGACAAGCTGGGGCACAGAGGGAGAACAGTTTATAGCCACTACCAGGTTCTGAAGGGGAGTGTGCGGAATTGAACTCAGGAGCCTGGAGTCTCAACACTGCTCTGCTGCTAGCAAGTAGCCCACTGGCAAACCAGGTGTCTCATGCACTTTTAGTGGCTGGTCCATGAAGAGGATAAGTCTCCTTCTGTTACCAGTTGCTCCATTAACTCAAGTGATAGATGATTGTGCTATGGATCTAAAGGTCTGAACCCTGATGATGACCAAGTGGGGGGTTAGTATTTTATCACTTCATAGAATTTGTTTATTCAGTATTTTCTTTCATTGTGCTTTTTAATGTAGTTTTCTAATTTTTTTTTAAACTTGCAGAATAAAAATCTCAAAAGTAGAAAATTCCAGAATAAAGATTGCCCGTGCACCCTTAATTCAACTCTTTTGTGCATGTGCATTATGGTATAGTCTCTACTTACATGATGACCTACTTTTTTCCCCCATAGAGGACCCATACCTCATTCTCTGCACAAGACAGACTGTGCTGTGGGAATGAATCAGAGCTCTGTAGTGAAGGAGGCTGTTGTCCGTAGGACACCTGCTTCACTAGTTGCAGAAGTTGCAAGGTGTACAGTGAACGAAGCAAGGCACTGCAGGAAGTGAAAGGATGGTCTCATGGTTAAGGCAGTGGAATGCTGTCCTGGAGAACTGGATTCTGTCCCTGCCACACAGTTCCTGCATGATGCTGAGCCAGTCATATAAACTACAATTTTCACAGGTGGCTATTCTGTTCCTCATTTTCTGGGTACCCAACTTAAGACCCATGGAGTCTGATTTGGAGAATCACTGAGCATTCACAACTGCAACTTGGGTCAACCCAAGCTCTGCTGTGAAAATAGAAATGGCTATAAAATGCTAATGATGAAATTTAATAATCCTGTACTCAGTGTGGGGTTTGGATGGTGGCCAGTTAGCAATGCATGGGGCTATACACTGAATGATGAGGATTAAAAGAAATGTCCTTAAGAGAGCACCATCCATTCTGTAAGTGGAATGAGGCAGGCATCCTGTGGAAGACATAGTATGTGATCATGTAATTACGTTCTATCATAACATATACGCACAAGGGGAGCAAATTAAAGTTGCCTGGGCATCCTTAATTCTGGATTTCCTTAACTTTAGAGTGCTTGGCGTTGCAATGTTTAAAATTTGGCCAGAGCTTTTTTGGGAGTGTGTGTGCGTGTTTATGTATATACATGTAAAAATATTTAATAGTATAGTACAATTTGCAGTGTACGATGTTGGGTTACGTATGAGAAAACATATATTGCTCTTGATGTGTAATAAAACACTGTAGACTAGATACTATTGGCATATCTGCAGTGTTGGCTGAGTGTGTTTTCAATGGATTAAGTATTAAAAGCCTATGAGGTTATCAAGATGCATTTTCAGCCTTGGATATTCATAAGAGAAAAGGCTAAGCTTGAAAATTGAACTGTGCTGATATATATCAGAATTTGTATCAGTAGTATTTTAAATCAGTAGGTACTCCTTTATGTGCATGTTAATGGATTAAAAAGCATCTGCAAGCTTAATAATCAGCAGAGCGCACATTGTAGTATGACTTTTGCTCTTGTCACAGAACTGTATTAAGGCAAGTAGCACACTTCTCTTTTCTTTCTTCTTGATTATTTCTGTGAGGGGAATGTATGTCCTGCTTAGTCTGTTAATGTTGCAAGGATTGCTGCATTAACTAAAGATATAAAGCATTTCCCAGCAGCCCAACAAATGGAAGGAAAATTGATTTTTCTATTAAAGTTCCAAATGCCCCATGTTCTTTATAATTATTCCCAAATGAATATTATGTAATTCCCAAGCAGTTTATTATGGCAAGCATATGCTCTGTAAAGACCATCCGCATTGAGGCTAGAGATTGCTTTACCTTGAGTTGAAAGACAGGGCTAGTCTAATGGATTTAGTTAGAGTTAATGTAGGTTTCGGAGTGGTAGCCATGCTGGTCTGTATCAGCAAAAACAACGAGGAGTCCTTGTGGCACCTTAGAGACTAACAAATTTATCTGGGCATAAGTGGGTTCTAGCCCACGAGAGTTAATATAGTCATTCATAGTTTTAAAAAGATGTTCACTTACATTTCTAAAGCCAGATTATGCCTCAGACTTCTTTTCTCCTTCAGGCTGGGAGGGAGACGTGAGAGACAGGATGTTTTGCCTACCTAATGTTCTTTCCTTCATTGCCACATATAACACTGGATAACACTTCATAGAATTGTTTTCAAGTGTGTTCTTTTTAGACCTAATAAATGCCTCCATGAGACAGCACAAGAGTTGCTTTTGCACAAAATAGAAATTGCCCAGTAGAAGAGCAATTCCCAGAGGCCCACAAAATCATCATCATTGCTCACTCTCTGCACAGCTGTTACTGAAAGACTGGATTAGAGGGGGTGGGGAGTGCTAAGGTTTTATGTTAAGCATGTTAAAGTCTTTTAGGCCTAAAAATGGACTACCTTCAACATTTTGGTTCTTTTGAAAGTTTGATTCTTCAAAGATTCCTGTTCTGGAATTATTCATTTTTCCAACTTACTGTTTCGTATACAGGGAATTCCATATTATTGTAAGTAGTTTCATTGTTCTGCTGCAGCAAGAAGTGTTTAGAAAAAATGGAAATCTGGTATTTCATTATTGGAAAAGTGTTGAGAGGCCATTTTTATCCCTACCTGTCTTGACTGTTCCTCACCATGCATTTAAAATTTAATGAGTTAATTTATTAAATTAAAATGGGGGGAAAACATTGGTATCTCACAAAATGTGAGAGCTGTGTGATATCTTAAAGGGACCTGAGTGTCTGTGAAAAGCACTGGACTGCATCTTAGGGCTTGTCTACATGGTCACGGCTGCGCATGCTAGCAGGGGGTGATTTCTAAAGCACACCAATGTGTGTGCATGAACTGGCCCATGTACACCCTGCTGGCATGCATTGAAAGTTGCCTCTTGCACATTAGCACAATGCTGTAATGTTAATGCACATTAGAACTTTCAGAGCTCACAGTGGGGTCTACACAGGCCAGTTGGTATGCTTTAGAAATCATACCCCACTAGTGTGCATTGCTGCGCTCTATAGACATGCCCGTAGCTGTAGGAACTTTGGGCAGAAGCTGGCTTGCAGCTAGTATTAGTGAGGGTTTTTTTGTTTCAGGGATAAGATCAGGAGTATCCTGCTGCTAAATTCAGGGGTCTCTATGGAAGTTAATGAAAGCTGAGGCTATTTCCTCTGCTTTTGTTGGTAAACGATTGTGTGCCGCATGGCACATTGCAGGGATTGTGATAGTGGATGGTTATTTCCTCAAAGGGAATGTTGGCAATTCTGCTTGCTTGTTCAAATTTTGTTTCCAATTTTTAAATTGGTGGCCTAATTCGGTAGAGTGTTCGGTTCTCTGCTGTGAAGATTTTAGCTCTTCACTTGATTGGGTGTTTTTTGTGGTGCATTTCTAAATGCACCATGTTTTGTAGATATCTAAACTCTTTTTGTCCATCTCTTCTTGTCTGTCTGAAACAAAGCCAATTACTCTGCCTATGAGAATGTTAGAAGTTTTTAAGAAGACTGCTGGTGTTACTTCCGCATTATCATTCATTGGTAGAGGCTCTTTCTAATTCTATGGAATGCTTGGAGAATACATCTGTTTCAGTGGTTTAACCTCAGTGATGTGGTATAAAGCTTTCTGAGAAGTTGGCCATGATAAAAGAACAGAACAGTAGCTGGAGATGAGGGAAGGCAGAATTTTACACACACTATAAGTGCAGGGTTCTCTTATCCCTAAAAGATCATTTTCATACATGAATTTAGGGTCTGATCAAGCTCCCACTGAAATTTTAATCAATTTTATTGACTTCTTTGGGAGTTGGATTGTGCCTTTAGTTAAGAGTTGATAACATGCTTATAGTCAAGTAGTTCAGTACATGAAAGAACTGAGTATGTTATTTTAGAAACTAAAAGTAGAACAGAAAACGGAAGTGGCTAAAACAGCCTGATTTTTGCATTCCTCTTGCATCTGAGACTCTCATTAGCTTTAATGGGAGTTTTGAGTGCACTAGAAATGGCAGATCAGGCCTAAGAAGTCTTAAGCAATTCATCCTGGATAACTACCATTGGGTGGATAGGGAGTTTATATTTTAGCTCTTCACACCTGTTGAAGAGTTACCCAACAGTTTTCACAACTTATTATCTTAATATTTTACTGCTTTGTATGTCTGACAAGGAGTGATATTATACAAGCTCAAACACTGTCATCCTTCATTTGATGAATACTAACAAAACATTATAAAAAGCTACTGTAATAAAACTGAGTAATTGATAGGCTTCTTGATTGATAGTTTCATTTAAGAAGTATTGTAATGAAACAGTGTAACCCATATTTCTTAATCTGTTTTAGTACCTCAGGATATAGGATTGCTTTTTCAGGGCCCATTGATTGGAAATGCAGTCTGCTAATGCATTTGAGTTGTCAGGAGAAGGCTCAGAATCAGAACTGAAGTAGCAGAGGGGGGATTATTTTCCATTATGGTTTTGAAACAAGGCTAGAGACAACACCATTGTTCAGGTAGATGGAACATTTAAACTAGAGTCTTAATTTAAGTGTGTTTTGAATGATCTCTTTGCAGTCTTTTTAGTACCCAATAGAACGAGGAGTGGAACAAGTGTGCTTCAGGAGTCCTTAAGATAAACAGATTGGCTATATACAAAACGTAACATTTAAAGTGATTGTATCAAGCAAGCCTATACACTGGTAATAGTAATGATGCTTGTTCTATAGAATTCTCTTACCAGAGAGGCAGCTTCATAAGGAGTCAAAGACATAGCTTGGTATTATGCTTTTCTAGATCCCTGTATCTTTTGTAAGCTAATTGTTGAAGTATTCTGCCATGTCTCTGGATCTTACCTCTCCCCTTCACTCGTAGAAACTACCCTGAAATACCCTGGTGTTTTTCCTTAACCTGATTAAAGTAATATTCTTTGTTAAATGGTCCTGAAATGTAGATGTTTCCATTTTATTCATTCATATAATATAGATTCTAGGACTGGAAGGGACCTCGAGAGGTCATCGAGTCCAGTCCCCTGCCCGCATGGCAGGACCAAATACTGTCTAGACCATCCCTGATAGACATTTATCTAACCTACTCTTAAATATCTCCAGAGATGGAGATTCCACAACCTCCCTAGGCAATTTATTCCAGTGTTTAACCACCCTGACAGTTAGGAACTTTTTCCTAATGTCCAACCTAGACCTCCCTTGCTGCAGTTTAAGCCCATTGCTTCTTGTTATATCCTTAAAGGCTAATGTGAACAAGTTTTTACCCTCCTCCTTATGACACCCTTTTAGATACCTGAAAACTGCTATCATGTCCCCTCTGTCTTCTCTTTTCCAAACTAAACAAACCCAATTCTTTCAGCCTTCCTTCATAGGTCATGTTCTCAAGACCTTTAATCATTCTTGTTGCTCTTCTCTGGACACTTTCCAATTTCTCCACATCTTTCTTGAAATGCGGTGCCCAGAACTAGACACAATACTCCAGCTGAGGCCTAACCAGAGCAGAGTAGAGCGGAAGAATGACTTCTCGTGTCTTGCTCACAACACACCTGTTAATACATCCCAGAATCATGTTTGCTCTTTTTGCAACAGCATCATACTGTTGTCTCATATTTAGCTTGTGGTCCACTATAACCCCTAGATCCCTTTCTGCCATACTCCTTCCTAGACAGTCTCTTCCCATTCTGTATGTGTGAAACTGATTTTTTTTCTTCCTAAGTGGAGCACTTTATATATGCAATATATGCCTTCCAATTGGCACCAGACATGTATGCTTATCATAGAATCATAGAATCATAGAATCATAGAATATCAGAGTTGGAAGGGACCTCAAGAGGTCATCTAGTCCAACCCCCTGCTCAAAGCAGGACCAATTCCCAGCTAAATCATCCCAGCCAGGGCTTTGTCAAGCCGGGCCTTAAAAACCTCCAAGGAAGGAGACTCCACCACCTCCCTAGGTAACGCATTCCAGTGTTTCACCACCCTCCTAGTGAAATAGTTTTTCCTGATATCCAACCTGGACCTCCCCCACTGCAACTTGAGACCATTGCTCCTTGTTCTGTCATCTGCCACCACTGAGAACAGCCGAGCTCCATCCTCTTTGGAACCCCCCTTCAGGTAGTTGAAGGCTGCTATCAAATCCCCCCTCATTCTTCTCTTCTGGAGACTAAACAATCCCAGTTCTCTCAGCCTCTCCTCATAAGTCATGTGCTCCAGACCCCTAATCATTTTTGTTGCCCTCCGCTGGACTCTTTCCAATTTTTCCACATCCTTCTTGTAGTGTGGGGCCCAAAACTGGACACAGTATTCCAGATGAGGCCTCACCAATGTCGAATAAAGGGGAACGATCACGTTCCTCGATCTGCTGGCAATGCCCCTACTTATACAGCCCAAAATGCCGTTAGCCTTCTTGGCAACAAGAGCACACTGTTGACTCATATCCAGCTTCTCGTCCACTGTGACCCCTAGGTCCTTTTCAGCAGAACTGCTACCTAGCCATTCGGTCCCTAGTCTGTAGCAGTGCATGGAATTCTTCCGTCCTAAGTGCAGGACTCTGCACTTGTCCTTGTTGAACCTCATCAGGTTTTTTTCTGCCCAATCCTCTAATTTGTCTAGGTCCCTCTGTATCCGATCCCTACCCTCTAGTGTATCTACCACGCCTCCTAGTTTAGTGTCATCTGCAAACTTGCTGAGAGTGCAGTCCACACCATCCTCCAGATCATTAATAAAGATATTAAACAAAACCGGCCCCAGGACCGACCCTTGGGGCACTCCACTTGAAACCGGCTGCCAACTAGACATGGAGCCATTGATCACTACCCGTTGAGCCCGACGATCTAGCCAGCTTTCTATCCACCTTACAGTCCATTCATCCAGCCCATACTTCTTTAACTTGGTGGCAAGAATACTGTGGGAGACCGTATCAAAAGCTTTGCTAAAGTCAAGAAATAACACATCCACTGCTTTCCCCTCATCCACAGAGCCAGTTATCTCATCATAGAAGGCAATTAGGTTAGTCAGGCACGACTTCCCCTTCGTGAATCCATGCTGACTGTTCCTGATCACTTTCCTCTCCTCTAAATGTTTCATAATTGATTCCTTGAGGACCTGCTCCATAATTTTTCCAGGGACTGAGGTGAGGCTGACTGGCCTGTAGTTCCCCGGATCCTCCTTCTTCCCTTTTTTAAAGATGGGCACTACATTAGCCTTTTTCCAGTCATCTGGGACCTCCCCCGATCGCCATGAGTTTTCAAAAATAATGGCTAATGGCTCTGCAATCTCACCCACCAACTCCTTTAGCACCCTCGGATGCAGCGCATCCGGCCCCATGGACTTGTGCACGTCCAGTTTTTCTAAATAGTCCCGAACCACTTCTTTCTCCACAGAGGGCTGGTCACCTTCTCCCCATGCTGTACTGCCCAGTGCAGCAATCTGGGAGCTGACCTTGTGCGTGAAGACAGAGGCAAAAAAATCATTGAGTACATTAGCTTTTTCCACATCGTCGGTCACTAGGTTGCCTCCCTCATTCAGTAAGGGGCCCACACTTTCCTTGATTTTCTTCTTGTTGCTAACATACCTGAAGAAACCTTTCTTGTTACTCTTAACATCTCTTGCTAACTGCAACTCCAAGTGTGATTTGGCCTTCCTGATTTCACTCCTGCACGCCTGAGCAATATTTTTATACTCCTCCCTGGTCATTTGTCCAATCTTCCACTTCTTATAAGCCTCTTTTTTGCATTTAAGATCAGCAAGGATTTCACTGTTTAGCCAAGCTGGTCGCCTGCCATATTTACTATTCTTTCTACACATCGGGATGGTTTGTTCCTGCAACCTCAATAAGGATTCTTTAAAATACAGCCAGCTCTCCTGGACCCCTTTGCCCTTCATGTTATTCTCCCAGGGGATCCTGCCCATCTGTTCCCTGAGGGAGTCAAAGTCTGCTTTTCTGAAGTCCAGGGTCCATATTCTGCTGCTCTCCTTTCTTCCTTGTGTCAGGATCCTGAACTCGACCATCTCATGGTCACTGCCTCCCAGGTTCCCATCCACTTTTGCTTCCCCTACTAGTTCTTCCCTGTTTGTGAGCAGCAGGTCAAGAAAAGCTTTGCCCCTAGTTGGTTCCTCCAGCACTTGCACCAGGAAATTGTCCCCTACGCTTTCCAAAAATTTCCTGGATTGCCTGTGCACCGCTGTATTGCTCTCCCAGCAGATATCAGGGTGATTAAAGTCTCCCATGAGAACCAGGGCCTGTGATCTAGCAACTTCTGCTAGTTGCCAGAAGAAAGCCTCGTCCACCTCATCCCCCTGGTCTGGTGGTCTATAGCAGACTCCAACCACGACATCGCCCTTGTTGCTCACACTTCTCAACTTTATCCAGAGACTCTCAGGTTTTTCTGCAGTATCATACCGGAGCTCTGAGCAGTCATACTCCTCTCTTACATACAACGCAACTCCCCCACCTTTTCTGCCCTGCCTGTCCTTCCTGAACAGTTTATATCCATCCATGACAGTACTCCAGTCATGTGAGTTATCCCACCAAGTTTCTGTTATTCCAATCACATCATAGTTCCCTGACTGTGCCAGGACTTCCAGTTCTCCCTGCTTGTTTCCCAGGCTTCTTGCATTTGTGTATAGGCACTTAAGATAACTCAATGATCGTCCCTCTTTCTCAGCATGAGACAGGAGTCCTCCCCTCTTGCGCTCTCCTGCTTGTGCTTCCTCCCAGGATCCCATTTCCCCACTTACCTCAGGGCTTTGGTCTCCTTCCCCCGGTGAACCTAGTTTAAAGCCCTCCTCACTAGGTTAGCCAGCCTGCTGGCGAAGATGCTCTTCCCTTTCTTCGTTAGGTGGAGCCCGTCTCTGCCTAGCACTCCTTCTTCTTGGAACACCATCCCATGGTCGAAGAATCCAAAGCCTTCTCTCCGACACCACCTGCGTAGCCATTCGTTGACTTCCACGATTCGACGGTCTCTACCACGGCCTTTTCCTTGCACAGGGAGGATGGACGAGAACACCACTTGCGCCTCAAACTCCTTTATCCTTCTTCCCAGAGCCACGTAGTCTGCAGTGATCCGCTCAAGGTCATTCTTGGCAGTATCATTGGTGCCCACGTGGAGAAGCAGGAAGGGGTATACATACATATATCTGGTGCCAATTGAAAGACTCCCTTTGACTTAAACAAGAAAAGTTGGGCCAATAATGAGTGCTTTGGAAAATCTCACCCTACCTGCATGTATAAAATAGATGGGAACAGTCTTTCTTTTTGATTGGTGTTTCTTCATACCTTGTTTAGACAAAAGGGAGCCTTCTCTTCTGTTTTGTGGTCTTTTGGCATGGTGAAGAAGCATAAGATTCTTCTGACATTTCTATTTGAAGTGTTAATTCTCTTGGAGGACATGCTAACTGAGACTGATTGAAGCTAATTACAGTTGCATCATGGTTAAACTTAAACTTTCAAGACTGTGCTCTGAATAATAGAAGTGTTTTTTCCCATATTTTATTCAGCATCCCTTCCAACTGAAGACTTAAACTTGAAAGATTCATTAATGTTTTCTATAATTGTATGTGCTCTCAATAAAAATTTGTTATGACTTGATATAATTACCATTTGCATATACTAATTGAAATAAATTTGCTTATGTAAATCAGAATACTTCTTAGCATATAAGCTACTTTTAATAGCCATGTAATTTTGTGAAGTTTTATCTTCCTTTAAACTAGATCTTGTTTTCTAATTTGCATATGCCTAACATGCAAATTAGGAATATTCCACAGATCTGACTGTTTTACTTGGTTTTAATTACTAAACTTCCTTTCAAGTAATACAAGTGGAAGAGTTACACGGTCTTTCATATTTGGCAAACAGAACTCTATTTTATGAGCCTTTACGAAATAAACAACCAACTTCCTTTGAGTCAATCTCAATGTTCTTTAATGACATGAGAATCCAGGTTAAAATGCAGTTCAACAGCAAATCCATGACCGCTCCATTTGCTGTCTCGAAGAGACAGTCCACACACACAGTTAGAGGCTGTAAACTCAGCAGAATCCATGAGCCATAAATCCTCTTAGCCAAGTGGTCATGCTAATTAAAAGCCAGAAATTTTGTAAGCTTAAAATAAGCGCAGAAAAATAAAGTTATAAAATGTGGATAGCATTAACAAAATTCAGAGGCGCATATGAGTGGCAGGCAAAACCTACAAAACCATGGGCTGGCTGACTGTCTAGCTAGTATAAATTGTTCTATTCCTGTTTTGGTACAATATATAGTGTCTCTTACCCAGCTTCATGTTCACTAGATCATATTTACTGCTCAGAAATTGAGGGAAGTTAAACTGGGAGAAAGACCTTGATGAATTAAAACTTTGTATAGTTCGTGATCATCAGTCCCCTGCTAATGCTTTCTTCCTCAGTTCTGTTTTTTATGGGCTTGTTTGACATTTTTGGCAGCCTTGTTAATTAAGCAGAAGTTATCCCTGATTAATGTAGTGTGAGCTGCTCCTGAAGTACTATAAATAATACGCTGATTAATTGCTGTATCCAGACTCCGTCATTCCTCAGCCTACTTCATAGGTGGGTTGTTCTGGTTGGATGTTATGTCCCATTTTCATTCATATTTGTACTCATCCACTGCAGAAAAATATTGCCTTTCAGGTCCCCTGTCCCATCCCTCCACCCCCATGAAAAAGACTATAGGAAAGGTTTCTTCAAGTGGCCTGTTTTCTGTTGGAGTTAGACTATGAGAAAATCTGGATAGAGAGTCCATTTTGAAATTGTAAAAAGAATAATTCCAAAGCTTCTGTAGAATACAACACGGTAATTTAAAGGGCAAACCATTAACTTGAAATCAAGTAATTTTTTAATACAGTGAATTTCAGGCATTAGTTCTCTCCTGAGGGGTCCCCCTCCCCTTACAAAGGAGGTTAACAATGATAACTTTGTCCTATTTATATAAGTTTTCTCTCCTTTCCTCCTTCTGGTAAAGGCCATCAAAAATAAAAAGGAAAACCTAATGACTGTACTTTAGCCAATACATCACTGTTTCCCCCCGTACAAACTAAACACACTGAACAAAATAGACATTTTATCTTAATCTTATTTACAGTAATTTTAAATTTTAATTGTAAGTATAGTAGGGATAGCACTTAAACAGAAGTGTCATATTGAATTTGACTGTGTCCCATTAACTATCAGAACAAACCTTGTAGTAATGAACTAAAAACAACATATATTAATAATTTAGAGCAAAATAGACCTTACCTGAATGACTTTGACTTTAATCATATTAACTTAAGATGGGAAAAGTGTGCAGGGGTGGGGGGGTATGGGAGAAAGGCAGTGAGAATTTGCTTGATATTAAAATTAACTGGCCATAATTTGTACACCTGCCATGTTTTTTCTATGATGATATGGTCAATTGATTTTTTGTTTTTGTTTTTTGTTGTTGTTTTACAAATGTTCAGAGAAAGCTAGTTTTCAGCTGATGGACTTGAGTATGCTCTTGAGAATTGTAACTTGTGTATGCAACTGTTTGCACCAAGGATTAAGTGAATTTCAAATGTCGTTGGGAAGCTGCTTGATACTTTAGGGATACCAGGCCCTGGCTCAAAAGCACTGGGATGAACCAAACAAGAATCTGACAGTATGCTTTGCAGTGTGCTAGGATTATGCATAAATTAGGGCCTGATCCAGTACTGAGAAACATCTAGTATTGGAGTTTTGTATGGGAACAAGAGTCTGCCCGTACAAATGTCAGAGCAGGATCAAGGCCTTACTTGGCATCAAAGATGATGGTGATAGGAAAAAATTGAAGACCACGCCATGCACTTGGGCTCCTGCTCTGTGTGGGCACAAATGCCTGCCCAGGTAGAGCTCATTAGTGGATCAGGGTTTGGTATATTCTATGTCGGATAGGCCACTACTCACAACAGCAGGGGACCAGGCCCCTCTAGAACTCTAGCCTTTACATGAGCTGGAAGGGATTTGACATCTTTCACATGAAGGACCACACGCATACGCACTTTGTGCAAATATGAGATCAAATGTAAACTCCGTACACCCAGTCAAAAAACGTTACAAGAGTCTGATTTGTCTAGGAACAATGCCTCACTTAAAGCCTGCTCCTTTCAGAAAGGCAAAGATTTAGAATTTTTAAAAGGTCCATTTTCTGGTTTGTTAGCTCAAGGAGAGAGATTGCAGACGTCTCCTTTCCCCAAAGGATTCAGAGCCCTAGTGTTGACTTCGGGCCATCCTCTTGTTACAAGTGCCACTCATCTGAGTGGGAAATGAATTTGTACCATGAGCTAAGGAGTTTACCATTTTACTCACATGTTGACTACTCACCAGTGCAAAGAAAGGGTCTATAGTCTGGCCTGATAGGATTATCTGTGTTTAAATCATAAATTTAATATTAGTTTGAGAGTTAAGAACATCATTTTGATAGGAACAAGTAGTAATAAACTCCTGAGAACCACCATTGGCTAGACATGGAATAGCTTCAAGGAGATGGTTTTTTTACCAACCAAATAATCTACTTACACAATTGTCTGGAGTAACGCGAGAGTACATGAAAATGAATTGCTAGTGAGGTTTTTCTATTGGTAGTGATATTTCTCTACCGTTTTAGTTAGATATTTGTACTGATGTGCAAAATGCGGTGTCTGATACCGAAAAAGTTAAATCTTCCTACAGTTCCTTTTGTTTTTTGGCAATTTTTATGCTTGTAATGTAGAAAGCTTGGGAATTCTCAAGATAACTTGTATAAACATTCAGTCATATGGGCTTTTAAAAATCTTGTTTTTCATATTTGATCTGTTACCTTTTAGTTTGAATCAGTTTAAAATGACTTCAATGGGCAGCATGCAGTAGGAGCTAATCTAAATCGTATTGAAATCAGTGGCATAATTTCATTGACAGCTGGATCAGGCCACAGCCTTGCAGACATTTATTCATGTGCTGAAGTGTTCACTTATGAATAGCCTACATATGTCAAATGATGTACAAATGTAAAGGCAAGTCTACACTTAAGCACTGGTGCAACTGTAGAGCTTCAGTGAAGATGCAACCTATGCTGACGGGAGGATTTCTCCCACCAGCATAGGTACTTCACCTCCATAAGAGACAGTAGCTATGTTGAGCAGGAGAAGCTCTCCAGTCGACATAGGCCTGGTCTACACTATGAGTTTAATTCGAATTTAGCAGCATTAAATCGAACTAACCCTGCACCTGTCCACACAACGAAGCCATTTATTTTGAAATAAAGGGCTCTTAAAATCAATTTCTTTACTTCTCCCCGCCGAGCGGAGTAACGCCGAAATCGATATTGTCATTTCGAATTAGGGTTAGTGTGGCTGCAATTCAATGGTAATGACCTCCGGGAGCTATCCCACAGTGCACCATTGTGACTGCTCTGGACAGCAATCTGAACTCGGATGCACTGGCCAGGTAGACAGGAAAAGCCCCACGAACATTTGAATTTTATTTCCTGTTTGCCCAGCACAGGAGAGCACAGGTGACCACAGAGAGCTCATCAGTACAGGTAACCATGCAGGTCGATAATCGAAAAAGAGCACCAGCATGGACCGTACGGGAGGTACTGGATCTGATCGCTATATGGGGAGAGGATTCAGTGCTAGCAGAACTTGGTTCAAAAAGACGAAATGCCAGAACTTTTGAAAAAATCTCCAAGGGCATGATGGAGAGAGGCCACAATAGGGACTCCGAGCAGTGCTGCGTGAAAGTCAAGGAGCTCAGACAAGCCTATCAGAAAACAAAGGAGGCAAACGGTCGCTCTGGGTCAGAGCTGCAGACATGCCATTTCTACGCTGAGCTGCATGCAATTCTAGGGGGGGCCGCCACCACTACCCCACCTCTGACCATGGATTCCGAGGCGGGAGTAATCTCATCAGCCACGCCTGAGGATTCTGCGTACAGGGAGGAGGAGGAGGACGAGCTTGCGGAGAGCACCCAGCACTCCGTTCTCCCCAACAGCCAGAATCTTTTTCTCAGCCTGACTGAAGTACCCTCCCAAGCCAGTACCCAAGACCATGACCCCATGGAAGGGACCTTAGGTGAGTTTACCTTTTAAAATATAAAACCTGGTTTAAAAGCAAGCGTTTTTTAATGATTAATTTGCCCGGAGGACCTGGGATGCATTTGCGGCCAGTACAGCTAGTGGAAAAGTCTGTTAACGTGTCTGGGGATGGAGCGGAAATCCTCCAGGGACATCTCCATGGAGCTCTCCTGGAGGTACTCCAAAAGCCTTTGCAGAAGGTTTCTGGGCAGTGCAGCCTTATTCCGTCCTCCATGGTAGCACACTTGAACACGCCATGCTAGTAGAAAGTAAGCTGGTATCATTGCATGACAAAGCCTGGCAGCGTATGGTCCCGGTGTTTGCTAGCATTCAAGCAACATCGGTTCTTTATCTCACTGTGTAATCCTCAGGAGAGTGATATCGCTCATGGTAACCTGGTTGAAATATGGGAATTTAATTAAGGGGACAGAGGTGGCCGTTCCTACTGGACTGTTTGCCTGTGGCTGAAAAGAAATCCTTCCCTGTAGTAAGCCAAGCACGGGGGGTGGGATTGGCGCTGAGCTTTTCATGAGTGGCTAGCAGGGATCTTCCCTGATACCAGCCACACAGTGGGGGGAGGGATAAAGCGATCATCCCAGAAAATTGAATGGGGGGGGTTTAGTTTGTTTTCTGTGGTTGAAGGTTAACAGGAAAACTGCAGCACTCAACGGGCTTTGCTTGGTATGTGGGAAAGGAGGACGCAGAAGCCGAAAGACAATGGCTTACCATGGCTGCATCAAGCCGAATTCTGTTGCCCAGACCTGCGTCTGTGATCTCTAGCAGCAAAACCACAGACACTTAATATTAAGAGGCAAAATGCGACCTTGCACAGAAATCACATGTGCTATGTAATGTGAATAGTGTTGTTCACTGTGAAAGAGTATAAGCATTGTTCTGTAAAATGTATCTCTTTAAAAAATTCTCTCCTTTTTTCCCTCCCTCCAGCAGCTGCAAATTTTTCAAGCCTCCCTCCTCCGTCCCGAAGGCTATCTCAGATAAGGCGTTGGAAAAAGAGGATGCGAGACGAGATGTTCATGGAAATCATGGAATGCACCCGCAATGAAAGAGCTCATCTGAATGAGTGGAAGGACACGGTTTCAAAGTATAGGAAAGATGCCAGTGAATGTGAGGACATGAGGGACCAACGTGAGGAGAGGAGACACGCTCAAGATGAGAATTGGCGGCAGGAAGAGGAGGCAGAATGCAATGCTGGGGCTGCTGTGTGAGCAAACAGACATGCTCCAGCGTCTGGTGGAACTTCAGGAGCAGCAGTAGGATCGCAGACTGGTGCTACAGCCCCTGTATAACCTCCCTCACCATGTTCCATAGCCTCCTCACCCAGATGTGTAAAAACGTAGGGGGGGGAGGCTCCGTGCACCCTCCCATTCCACCCCAGTAGACAGCCCAAGCAAAAGGCTGTCATTATTTTAACCCTTTTTTTTTTTTTTTTTTAGTGGCCTTTTCCTTCCCTCCGATCCTCCTCCCAAACCCCACCCAGGCTACCTTGTCAGTTCTCTCCCTCTTTTTATAATCAATTAATAAAGAATACATGATTTTAAAATGATAGTGACTTTATTTCCTTTGAAAGCAAGCTGTGATCGAAGGGGGAGGGTGGGTTGCCTACAGAGAATGAGTCAATAAAGGGGGCGGGTTTTCATCAAGGAGAAACAAACAGAACTTTCACGTGGTAGCCTGGCCAGTCATGAAACTGGTTTTCAAAGCTTCTCCGATGCGCTGCGCTTCCTGGTGTGCTCTTCTAATCTCCCTGGTGTCTGGCTGCACGTAATCAGCAGCCAGGCGATTTGCCTCAGCCTCCCACCCCACCATAAAGGTCTCCCCTTTGCTCTCACAGAGACTGTGGAGCACACAGCAAGCAGCAATAACAATGGGGATATTGGTTTGGCTGAGGTCTGAGCGAGTCAGTAACATGCGCCAATGACCTTTTAAACGGCCAAATGCACATTCTATCACCATTCTGCACTTGCTCAGCCTGTAGTTGAACAGCTCCTGACTCCTGTCCAGGCTGCCTGTGTATGGCTTCATGAGTCATAGCATTAAGGGTCCCCAAGGATAACGATAGGCATTTCAACATCCCCAACGGTTATTTTCTGGTCCGGGAAGTAAGTCCCTTGCTGCAGCCGTTTAAATAGAGTAGTGTTCCTGAAGACGCGAGCGTCATGAACCCTTCCCGGCCAGCCCATGTTGATGTTGGTGAAACGTCCCCTGTGATCCACCAGTGCTTGCAGCACCATTGAAAAGTACTCCTTGCGGTTTACGTACTGGGTACCCTGGTGCTCCGGTGCCAAGATAGGGATATGGGTTCCCTCTATCACCCCATCAGAGTTAGGGAATCCCATTGCATCAAAGCCATCCACTATGACCTGCACATTTCCCAGAGTCACTACCTTTCGTAGCAGCAGCTCAATGATTGCTTTGGCTACTTGCATGACAGCAGCCCCCACAATAGATTTGCCCATTCCAAATTGATTCCCGACTGACCGGTAGCTGTCTGGCGTTGCAAGCTTCCACAGGGCTATTGCCACTCGCTTCTCAACTGTGATGGCTACTCTCATCCTGGTATTCTGGCGCTTCAGGGCAGGGGAAAGCAAGTCACAAAGTTCCATGAAAGTGCCCTTACGCATGCGAAAGTTTCGCAGCCACTTGGAATCATCCCACACCTGCAACACTATGTGGTCCCACCAGTCTGTGCTTGTTTCCTGGGCACAGAATCAGCGTTCCATGGATAGAACCTGCCCCATCAACAACATGATCTCCAAAGCGCTGGGACCCATGGTTTGAGAGAATTCTGTGTCCATGTCCACGTCCTCATCACTCTCGTCGCTGCCTCCTCCTTGCCTCATTTTTCTGGTCCTGGTTCAGCATGAACTGCATGATAATGTGCGAGGTGTTTACAATGTTCATGACTGCTGTCTTGAGCTGAGCGGGCTCCATGCTTGCTGTGGTATGGAGTCTGCTGTGTTCACCCAAGAAAAAAGGCGCGAAACGGTTGTCTGCCGTTGCTTTCATGGAGGGAGGGGTGAGGCTGTACCCGGAACCACCTGCGACAATGTTTTTTGCCCCATCAGGTACTGGGATCTCAACCCAGAATTCCAATGGGCGGGGGAGACTGCGGGAACTATGGGATAACTACCCACAGTGCAACGCTCCGGAAATCAACGCTAGCCCCGGTACATGGATGCACACCGCCGAATTAATGTGCTTAGTGTGGCCGCATACATTCGACTTTATACAATCTGTTTCCAAAATTCGAATTCTATAAATTCGGATTAATCCTGTAGTGTAGACATACCCATAGTGTAAACACAGGGTGCTAGGTCAGTATAACTGCATTGCTAAATTTATACTGTAACTTGGTCTAATACTCTGCAGAATCAGGACCTTAGGCATTTATGTTTTTGACTGGTTGTGTTTTGATACCAGCTTTTTTTTTTTACTCATTGTAGACTTAGAGATGAAACTGTTTCTTGATAAGAAACAACTGTTATGGAGGTATTTCCTCCATCCCTCTTTCCAGTAATAGCTGTACCAATGTAAATAAAGTCTTGCCCCTATTTTAAGTTATGACAAAATATCCCATCGTATTCATGACCAGCGAAAGCCATTGCTTCACTTAAGAATCTGTTCTAAAGTTGTAAACCAGTACCATCCAATATTTTGAGATAGATAGGCTGGAGTAATACATTGTATACAAAGCCTCACAGAAAACAAATCACATTAATAGCACTAGTTCAACATTTAAAGCAATTAATAAAAATTTCTATTGGATAGTGTCTCTATTTATATGATTTTGTTAAGCACACATATCTTCCCCTTTCCCTTCTTCATGCATGATTGAGATGAATGATCTAGAAAGGCATTAAAGACGTTGAACAGTAAAGTACAGCTAAAAACAAACCCAGGCTTTGAAAATCTGCCTTGCTCTTATCTGGAGAAAAACAAACAAAACCCATAATCTTTGAGTCTTTTTCTTTTGAAGAGGAATAGAACCATAAGAGTTGAACTGGCAGTCATTTTTGGCCACAGTCTTCTGTTACCATTGTTCCTTTCCCCACTGCTTCTGATCGTGGATGAAATGGCTTTGCCTTCTCAACCCAGATAAAGGAAGGCAGGGGAGAATCTCATTTCTTAGAAAGCTTGCTTCGTATTGTTACCCAGGGTTCTTTCAACCCAAATATCTTGGTAACTTTTACTCTGTGTGAGGAGGTGTCAGGAAATAAATCAGGGGAGACATGGCCATCCGACCAATAGATGGCTGGCCTAAACAGGACAACACAAGAGTGCTTTCACCTTAAAGCTAAACTTTACTAGTCTCAAGCACTTACACACATCCACAACAGGTTAGTAAAACACCCCCAACCCTAGATAATTACCAAAGCTGAGTGTGGCTCTTGAGTGGCACAGTGGCAGCCCGTCTGCTGGTGGGGAACACGAGGCATCTGGAGGGAGAGACCAGTACCCAAAGAGTGCCCCCTATCTCAAACTTTTTCCCCTTATTTATACATTAGTAATACAATGACATGTCCCTTTAAAGAAAACTTGTCAAGTAAGCAGTTTCAAGCAAGAGGCTCCTTCTGATTATTGATTAACCAGGTGTGGGTTTTTCCAGAGTCTGCAGCTCTGAGACCCCAATAGACATTCCTGCTCTTTTAAAATGCATGCATCAGCAACTTTAACACAATTCTTATCAAGAAGGACGCAGGCTAAAGCTGCCCCTTCCATGGCACCCCAAAACCCCCTCCCCTCCTGCCTTGGTCAAGCTGAGTTTGCTGACTGGTCGATTTACAGCTTGCTGACCTAGGTTGCTTTTTAACAATAAGCCATAGTGGTTTTAGGCACTTTACTGGTTTGCCAAAGTCTCCCCGTACAGCATTACTTCAGAAGAGAGATGTATAGTCAGGATATTTCTCTCTAGTGGAACCATGTAAATTTAAGTGAGAAGTCATTTCAGTTGCTTCATGAATTGTCACAAATATTACATAAATTTACTTCCCTGGTTTTTGAAGGGCTTCTTAAATTTCAGGAGATTTGGCATACTTCTCCCAAATATGAGACAGCGGGAGAGCTAAATATAGATGCAGGCGCCCCTAGGGACCTAGAGCAGAGACGGAACCTTCAGTTTGGAGGGCCAAATACTCCAAAACTGCTTAGCAGAACAGAATCCTTCAAAATAGCCGGCACATACAGAACAGTTCCTCTCCTGTTTTTGCCATCACTGAATGCTGTACTACTGGTAAGCAGCGAAGGCAAATCAGGTGACATTATCGGCTACTTCAGGGTATGTCTACACTGCAATAAGAGGCCCACAGCACAGCCATGCTGGCCTGGATCAGTTAACTTGGGCTTGGGCTGTGATACTAAAAATTGCATTATAGACATTCAATCCTGGTCTGAAGCCTGGGCTCTAAAACCGTGCAAAGGGGACGGGTCTCGGAACTCCAGCCCAAGCCCGAAACCCTACACTGCAATTTTTAGACCTTCAGGCCTGAGCCCATGGACCTGGGCTCTGAGGTTCAGTGCTGTGGGGTTTTATTGCAGTAAGTGATCTGTTGGAATGGATTTCTGCTAGGTGCATTGATTTACTGGTCTGTAAACTCTGGTATAGGCACTCTTGTTTAAAGACTGGTGAACAAGACACTTTGCATGTTACACTATAAAATAAAACACTTGACAATGAATATACTGCCAAATACTAGCATATTTTTACAAATGGATTTGTGAAAGAAAAACTGATGTAATCTCCTGTTGGGAATGTAGTAATAAAGATCATATTAGTCTGAAACCATAGTTTGGAAATTAAAGTAGCTTTTAGGAGGGTGAGGTACTTTATGGTGGCCTTTTTAAATGGGAAAAAGTAAATTACAGATTTCTAAAGGCATTAAAATTTTCATTATACTGGGATAAGGACATGCTTTCCAACCTGAAAAAAGAAACTAAGTATTGTATATTGTGATAGAAACAGAGCTTAATTTAACCCATTACTTAATTCTTAGTACTGGAGAGAACTCCTAAGTAATGAGCATAACTGCACAGCTGATGGAAAATTCTGTGTAGTTTGTAAGAGTTCTATTCAGAGATCATGTTGTTCTGTAATACCACAACCAATCTTGGGTTTACTATAAAAAATCTTGGATTTACTTGACAAAGAGTAAACACATGGAGAGTTAGAATAAAGATATATATTTTTTTAAGTTCCTGAATCAAAACTTCATTCCAGTCATAATCAAAAACTCGATGAAGCCAAGATCCATCTCCAAATGTTGTCACTAGCTTTTACATCTCTATTATGAGCCGAATAAAGATTATAGTCCATCAAAACACTTAAGTGTGTGCTTAATTTGAAGAATGTGAGTAGCATCATCAAAGTAAATGGACTTTCATGCTTGAAGTTCAACATGCACCTGGGTATTCTGCTGGATTGGGGCAGGGTCCAAGCACTCCTAAACCCTTGAAACAGTTAGGTCTGGATGCCAACTTTGTGGCTCAGGCTCTAGGGTTGCCAACAGTCTAATCTCACAAACCCAAACACCCTTGCCCTGCCCCCTCACTCCATCCCCACTCCCTCGGTCGCTTGCTCTCCCCCACCCTCACTTACTTTCACTGGGCTGGGGCAGAGGGTTGATGTGTGGGAGGGGGTGGGGGCTCTGGGCTGGGGCTGAGGAGTTTGGAATGTGGGAGGGGGCTCCAGGCTGAGCCTGTGGCAGTGGGTTGGGGTGCAAGCTCTGAGAGGGAGTTTGCATTCTGGAGGGGGGACAGGGCTGGGGAAGGGGGTTGGGATGCAGGCAGGGGTGCAGGATGCAGGCTCCGGAAGGGGGCTCAGTGCTGGGGCAGGGTATTGGGGCATGGGAGGGGGTGAATGGTGCAGGCTCTGGTTGGGCAGCACTTACCTTGGGCTGTTCCCAGTGGACAGCACAGCAGGTCTAAGGCAGACTCCCTGCCTGCCTTGGCACTGCGCCACTCCCAGAAGTGGCCGGCACATCACTGCAGCTTCTGGGAGGAGGTGGGGCAGGGATCCCCAAGCAGCAACTCCGCAGCTCCCATTAGCCGGGAACTGCATGCAATGGGAGCGGTGGGGCCAGAGCCTGCCTTAGCCCCTCTATGCTGCTGACCGGGAGCTGATCGAGGTAAGCAGGACCAGGGGGCTCCGCGCGCTGCCCCTGCCTACAGGCACTGCCCCCGCAGTTCCCATTGGCAAGGAACTGCAGCCAATGGGAGCTGCAGAGTTGGGGCGGGGGCAGTGTGTGGGGACACACACACACACACACACACACACACACAGAGAGAGAGAGAGAG